>NC_137963.1:27647185-28247185 GCF_963924665.1 Micromys minutus | reverse complement strand
AAAAAAAGGGGAATGCATATCTTCTTATTGCCATAAAAAAGTGAAATTTCTTTATTTTTGCTCCAAAATAAGGGGAATTTCTGCATTTTGCCTTTAAATAAGTGGAATTTCTGTCTTTTTTACCTAAAACAAAGGGAATTTCTGACTTTTTTGCCCCAAAATAAAGGGAATTTCTGACTTATTACCCTGAAATAAGTAAAATTTCTGGTTTTGCCCCTAAATAAAAAAATATTTCTGCCATTTTGCCGCCAATTAAGGGGAATTTCAGCCTTTTTACCACAAAATAAGAAGAATTTCTGCCTTTTTGCCCCAAAATAAGGAAAATTTCTGCCTTTTTTCCTGAAATAAGTGAAATTTCAGCAATTTTGCTCCAAAATACGTGAAATTTCTGCAATTTTGCCCCAAAATAAGGGAAATTCCTGGAATTTTGCCACAAAATATGGGAAATTTCTGCTTTTTCCCCCAAATAAAAGGAATTTCAGCCTTTTTACCTCAAAATAAGGGGAATTTCTGCATATTTGCCCCAACATAAGGAAAATTTCTGCCTTTTTTCCCTGATATAAGTGAAATTTCTGCAATTTTGCCTGAAAATAAGTGAACTTTCTGCAATTTTGCCCCAAAATAAAAGAAATTTCTGGAATTTTGCCCCAAAACAAGGGAAATTTCTGGCTATTTGCCCCCAAATAAGGGGAATTTCTGTATTTTTGCAACAAAATATTAGGAATTTGTGCCTTTTTGCCCCAAAATAAAAAAGTTTTGCCTTTTTTCCCAGAAATAAGTAAAATTTCTGCAATTTTGCCTCAACATAAGGGAAATTTCTGCCTTTTTGCCCCCAAATAAGCGAAATTTCAGCCTTTTTACCTCAAAATAAAGGGAATTTCTGCATTTTTGCCACAAAATATTAGAAATTTCTGCCTTTTTGCCCGAAAATAAGGAAAATTTCAGCCTTTTTTTTTTCTAAAATAAGTGAAATTTCTGCAATTTTGCCCCAAAATAAGTGGAATTTCTGAGTTTTGCCCCAAAATAAAGAGAATTTCTGTCTTTTTGCCCCAACATATAGGAAATTTCTGCCTTATTGCCCCACAATTAGGAAATTTTCTGCAATTTTGCTCCAAAATTTGGGGAATTTCTGCGTTTTTGCCCGAAAATAAGGGGAATGCATAACTTTTTGCCATATAAAAGTGAAATTTCTTCATTTTTGCTCCAAAATAATGGGAATTTCTGCCTTTTTGCCTCTACATAAGTGGAATTTCTGTCTTTTCCCCCAAAACAAAGGGAATTTCTGGGGTTTTTTTGCCCCAAAATAAGAGGAATTTCTGACTTATTACCCTGAAATAAGTGAAATTTCTACAATTTTGCCCCAAAATAAGGGAAATTTCTGCCGGTTTGCCCCCAAATAAGGGGAATTTCAGCCTTTTTACCTCAAAATAAAGGGAATTTCTGCATTTTCGCAACAAAATATACGGAATTTCTGCCTTTTTGCCCCATAATAAGAAAAATTTCTGCAATTTAGCCCCAAAATAAGGAAAATTTCTACTTTTTTTGCCCCAAAATAAAGGAAATTTCAGCCTTTTTACCTGAAAATAAGTGATATTACTGCAATTTTGCCCCAAATAAGGGAAATTTCAAAAATTTTGCCCCAAAATAAGGTAAATTTCTGCAAGTTTGCCCTAAAATAAAAAAAAAATGTCTGGAATTTTGCCCCAAAATTAGGACAATTTCTGAAATTTTCTCCAAAATACGGGAAATTTTTGCCTTTTTGCCTGAAAATAAGGGGAATGCATACCTTTTTGCCATAAAAAAGTGAATTATCTTCATTTTTGCTCCAAAATAAGGGGAATTTCTGATTTATTACCCTGAAATATGTGAAATTTCTGCAATTTTGCCCCAAAATAAGGGAAATTTCTGCCTTTTCGCCCCCAAATAAGGGGAATTTCAGCCTTTTTACCTCAAAATAAATGGAATTTCTGCATTTTCGCCACAAAATATACAGAATTTCTGCCTTTTTGCCCCATAATAAGGAAAATTTCTGAAATTTTGCCCCAAAATGAGGAAAATTTCTTTTTTTTTGCCCCAAAATAAAGGAAATTTCAGCCCTTTTATCTGAAAATAAGTGAAATTAATACAATTTTGCCCCAAATAAAGGAAATTTCTGAAATTGTGCCCCAAAATAAGTTAAATTTCTTCAATTTTGCCCTAAAATAAAAAAATTTCTGGAATTTTGCCCCAAAATTAGGAGAATTTCTGCAACTTTGCTCCAAAATACGGGGGATTTTTGCCTTTTTGCCTGAAAATAAGTGGAATGCATACCTTTTTACCATAAAAAAGTGAAATTTCTTCATTTTTTCTCCAAAATAAGGGGAATTTCTGCCTTCTTGGCTCTGAATATGTGGAATTTCTGTCTTTTTCTCCCAAAATAAAGGGAATTTCTGACTTTTTTGCCCCAAAATAAGGAAATTTTCTCCATTTTTGCCCCCAAATAAGGGGAATTTCAGACTTTTTACCTCAAAATAAGGGGAATTTCTGCTTTTTTTCCCTGAAATAAGTGAATTTTCTGCAATTTTGCCCCAAAATAAGTGAAATTTCTGCAATTTTGCCCCAAAATAAAAGAAATTTTGGAATTTTGCCCGAAAATAAGGGAAATTTTTTCCTTTTTGATCCCAAAAAAGGAGGAATTTCAGCCTTTTTACCTCAAAATAAGGGGAATTTCAGCATTTTTGCCCCAAAATATGGGAAATTTCTGCTTTTTTGCCCCAAAATAAGGAAAATTTCTGCCTTTTTTCCCTGAAATAAGTGAAATTTCTGCAATTTTGCCCCAAATTAATTGAAATTTCTGAGTTTTGCCCCAAAATAAGGGAAATTTCTGCCTTTTTGCCCCCAAATAAGGGGAATTTCAGTTTTTTACCTCAAAATAAGGAGAATTTCGGCATTTTTGCCACAAAATATACGGAATTTCTACCATTTTGCCCCATAATACAAAAAATTTCTGCAATTGTGCCCCAAAATAAGGAGAATTTCTCCTTTTTTGTCCCAAAATAAAGTAAATTTCAGCCTTTTTACCTGAAAATAAGTGAAATTACTGCAATTTTGCCCCAAATAAGGGAAATTTCTGCAATTTTGCCCCAAAATAAGGTAAATTTCTGCAATTTTGCCCCAAAATAAAGGAAATTTCTGGAATTTTGCCCCAAAATAAAGGGAATTTCTGATTTTTGCCCCAAAATAAAGAGAATTTCTGCCTTTTGCCCCAAAATTATGGGAATTTCTGCAATTTTGCTCCAAAATACGGGGAATTTTTGCCTTATTGCCCGAAAATAAGGGGAATGCATACCTTTTTGCCAAAAAAAGTGAAATTTCTTCATTTTTGCTCAAAAATAAAGGGAATTTCTGCATTTGGCCTCTAAATAATTGGAATTTCTGTCTTTTTCCCCCAAAACAAAGGGAATTTCTGACTTTTTTCCCCAAAATAAAGGGAATATATGACTTATTACCCTGAAATAAGTGAAATTTCTGCAATTTTGCCCCAAAATAAGAAGAATTTCAGTCTTTTTAACTCAAAATAAGGGGAATTTCTGCATTTTTGCCACAAAATATATGGAATTTCTGCCTTTTTGCCCGTAATAAGGAAAATTTCTTCAATTTTGCCCCAAAATAAGGAGAATTTCGCCTTTTTTGCCCCAAAATAAAGAAAATTTCAGCCTTTTTACCTGAAAAAAAGTGAAATTACTGCAATTTTGCTCCAAATAAGAGAAATTTCTGAAATTTTGCCCCAAAATAAGGTAAATTTCTACAATTTAGCCGAAAATAAAGGAAATTTCTTGAATTTTGCCCCAAAATTAGGGGAATATCTGCAATTTTGCTCCAAAATACGGGGAATTTTTGCCTTTTTGCCAGAAAATAAGGGGAATGCATACCTTTTTGCCATAAAAACTGAAATTTCTTTATTTTTGCTCCAAAATAAGGGGAATTTTGCCTTTTTTCCACTAAAAATTAGAATTTCTGTCTTTTTCCTTCAAAACAAAGGGAATTTCTGACTTCTTTGCCCCAAAATAAGGGGAATTTCTGACTTATTACCATAAAATATGTGAAATTTCTGCAATTTTGCCCCAAAATAATGGAAATTTCTGCATTTTTGCCCCAAAATAAAAGAAATTTCTGGAATTTTGCCCCAAAATAAGGGAAATTTCTGCCTTTTTGTCCCCAAATAAGGGGAATTTCAGCCTTTTTAACTCAAAATAAGGGGAATTTCTCCTTCTTTGTCCCAAAATAAGGAAAATTTCTGCCTTTTTTCTCTGAAATAAGTGAAATTTCTGCAATTTTGTGCCAAAATAAGTGAAATTTCTGCAATTTTGCCCCAAAATAAGGGAAATTTCTGCTTTTGTGCCCCCAAATAAGGGGAATTTCAGCCTTTATCCCTCAAAATAATGCGAATTTCTGCATTTTTGCCACAAAATATTTTGAATTTCTGCCTTTTTGCCACAAAATAAGGAAAATTTCTGCCTTTTTTCCCTGAAATAAGGGAAATTTCTGCTATTTTGCCCCAAAATAAGATGAATTTCTCCTTTTTTGCCCCAAAATAAAGGAAATTTCAGCCTTTTTACCTGAAAATAATTGAAATTACTACAATTTTGCCCCAAATAAGGGAAATTTCTGAAATTGTGCCCCAAAATAAAGTAAATTTCTGCAATTTTGCCCTAAAATAAAAAAAAAATTCTGGAATTTTGCCCCAAAATTAGGAGAATTTCTGCAACTTTGCTCCAAAATACGGGGAATTTTTGCCTTTTTGCCTGAAAATAAGTGGAATGCATACCTTTTTTACCATAAAAAAGTGAAATTTCTTCATTTTTGCTCCAAAATAAGGGGAATTTCTGCCTTTTTGCCTCTAAATAAGTGGAATTTCTGTCTTTTTCCCCCAAAACAAAGGGAAATTCTGTCTTTTTGCCCCAAAATAAGGGGAATTTCTGACTTATTACTCTGAAATAAGTGAAATGTCTGCAATTTTGCCCCAAAATAGGGGAAATTTCTGCCTTTTTGTTCTGAAATATGTGAAATTTCTGCAATTTTACCCCAAAATAAGGTGAATTTCTGCCTTTTTGCCCCAAAATAATGGGAATTTCTGCCTTTTTACCCAAAAATGAGAAAAATTTTTGCTTTTTTTCTGTGAAATAAGTGAAATTTCTGCAATTTTGTTACAAAATAAGGGAAATTTCTGCCTTTTTGCCCCCAAATTATAGGAATTTAAGCATTTTTACCTCAAAATAAGGGGACTTTCTGGCTTTTTGCCAAAAATAGGGAAAATTTCTGCCTTTTTTCTCTGAAATAAGTGAAATTTCTGCAATTTTGCCACAAAATAAGAGAAATTTCTGCCTTTTTGCCCCCAAATTATAGGAATTTCAGCATTTTTACCTCAAAATAAGGGGACTTTCTGCCTTTTTGCCAAAAATAGGGAAAATTTCTGCCTTTTTTCTCTGAAATAAGTGAAATTTCTGCAATTTTGCCGAAAATAAAAGTAATTTCTGAAATTTTGCCCCAAAATAAGGAAAATTTCTGTCTTTTGGCCTTCAAATAAGGGGAATTTCAGCGTTTTTACCTCAAAATAAGGGGAATTTCTCATTTTTTTGCCCGAAAATAAGGAAAGTTTCTGCCTTTTTTCTCTGAAATAAGTGAAATTTCTGCAATTTTGCCCCAAAATAAGGAAAATTTCTGCCTTTGTGCCCCCAAATAAGGAGAATTTCAGCCTTTATCCCTCAAAATAAAAAGAATTTCTGCATTTTTGCTACAAAATATTAGGAATTTCTGCCTTTTTGCCCCAAAAATAGGAAAATTTCTGACTTTTTTTTCTGTAATAAGTGAAATTTCTGCAATTTTGCCTCAAAATAAGTGGAATTTCTGAGTTTTGCCCCAAAATAAGGAGAATTTTTGTCTTTTTGCCCCAACATAGAGGGAATTTCTGACTTTTTGCCCCACAATTAGGGGAATTTCTGCAATTTTGCTCCAAAATACAAGTAATTTCTTCCTTTTTGCCCGAAAATAAGGGGAAAGCATACCTTTTTGCCATATAAAAGTGAAATTTCTTCATTTTTGCTCCAAAATAAGGTATATTTTTGCCTTTTTGCCTCTAAATAAGTGGAATTTCTGTCTTTTCCCCCCAAAACAAATGGAATTTCTTACTTTTATGCCCCAAAATAAGGGGAATTTCTGACTTATTACCCTGAAATAAGTGAAATTTCTGCAATTTTGCCCCAAAATAAGTGGAATTTCAGTCTTTGTACCTCAAAATAAGGGTAATTTCTGCCTTTTTGCCCCCAAATAAGGGAAATTTCAGCCTTTTTATCTCAAAATAAGGGAAATTTCTCCTTTTTTGCCCCAAAATAAGGATAATTTCTGCCTTTTTTCTGTGGAATAAGTGAAATTTCTGCAATTTTGTGCCAACATAAGTTAAATTTCTGCAATTTTGCCCCAAAATAAGGGAAATTTCTGCCTTTGTGCCCCCAAATAAGGGGAATTTCAGCCTTTATCCCTCAAAATAAGGGAATTTCTGCATTTTTGCCACAAAATATTAGGAATTTCTGCTTTTTGCCCCAAAATAAGGAGAATTTCTGCCTTTTTTTTCTGAAATAAGTGAAATTTCTGCAATTTTGCCCCCAAATAAGTGGAATTTCTGAGTTTTGCCCCAAAATAAGTAGAATTTCTGTCTTTTTGCCCCAACATATAGGGAATTTCTGACTTTTTGCCTCACAATTAGGGGAATTTCTGCAATTTTGCTCCAAAATACGGGGAATTTCTGCCTTTTTGCCCGAAAATAAGGGGAATGCATAACTTTTTGCCATATAAAAGGGAAGTTTCTTCATTTTTGCTCCAAAATAATGGGAATTTCTGCCTTTTTGCCTCTAAATAAGTGGAATCTCTGTCTTTTTCCCCCAAAACAAAGAAAATTTCTGTTTTTTTAGCCCAAAAAAAGGGGAATTTCTGACTTATTACCCTGAAATAAGTGAAATTTCTGCAATTTTGCCCCAAAATAAGGGAAATTTCTGCCTTTTTGCCCCCAAATAAGGGAAATTTCAGCCTTTTTACCTCAAAATAAGGGGAATTTCTGCATTTTTGAAACAAAATATACGGAATTTCTGCCTTTTTGCCCCATAATAAGGAAAATTTCTGCAATTTTGCCCTAAAATAATGTGAATTTCTTCTTTTTTGCCCCAAAATAAAGGAAATTTCAGACTTTTTACCTGAAAATATGTGAAATTAGTGCAATTTTGCCCCATATAAGAGAAATTTCTGCAATTTTGCCCCAAAATAAGGTAAATTTCTGCAATTTTGCCCCAAAATAAAGGGAATTTCTGGAATTTTGCCCTAAAATAAAGGGAATTTTTGATTTTTTGCCCGAAAATAAATGGAATTTCTGCCTTTTGCCCTAAAATTAGGGGAATTTCTGCAATTTTGCTCCAAAATACAAGGAATTTTTGCCTTTTTGCCTGAAAATAAGGGAAATGCATACCTTTTTCCAATAAAAAAGGTAAATTTCTTAATTTTTGCTCTGAAATAAGGGGAAATTCTGCCATTTTGCCTCTAAATAAGTGGAATTTCTGTCTTTTTCTCCCAAAACAAAGGGAATTTCTGAATTTTTTGCCCCAAAATAAGGGGAATTTCTGACTTATGACCCTGAAATAAGTGAAATTTCTGCAATTTTGCCCCAAAATAAGGGAAATGTCTGCCTTTTTGCCCCCAAATAAGGGGAATTTCAGCCTTTTGACCTCAAAATAAGCGGAATTTCTCCTTTTTTGCCCCAAAATAAGGAAAATTTCTGCCTTTTTACTCTGAAATAAGTGAAATTTCTGCTATTTTGCCCCAAAATAAGGGAAATTTCAGCCTTTGTGCCCCCAAATAAGGGGAATTTCAGCCTTTATCACTCAAAATAAAGGGAAGTTCTGCATTTTTGCCAAAAAATATTAGGAATTTCTGCCTTTTTTCCAAATATAAGTGAAATTTCTGCAATTTTGCCCCAAAATAAGTGGAATTTCTGAGTTTTGCCCCAAAATAAAGAGAATTTCTGTCTTTTTGCCCCAACATATAAGGAATTTCTGACTTTTTGCCCCACAATTAGGAGAATTTCTGCAATTTTGCTCCAAAATATGGGGAATTTCTGCCTTTTTGCCCGAAAATAAGGGGAATGCATACCTTTTTGCCATATAAAAAAGAAATTTCTTCATTTTTGCTCCAAAATAAGGGGAATTTCTGCCTTTTTTCCTCTAAATAAGTGTAATTTCTGTTATTTTCCCCCCAAAAAAGGGAATTTCTGTCTTTTTTAGCCCAAAATAAGAAGAATTTCTGACTTATTACCCTGAAATAAGTGAAATTTCTGCCATTTTGCCCCAAAATAAGGGTAATTTCTGCATTTTTTACCCCAAATAAGGGGAATTTCAGCTTTTTTACCTCAAAATAAGGGGAATTTCTGCATTTTTGCCACAAAATATACGGAATTTCTGCCTTTTTGCCCCATAATAAGAAAAATTTCTGCAATTTTGCCCCAAAATAAGGTGAATTTCTTCTTTTTTTGTTCGAAAATAAAGGAAATTTCAGCCTTTTTACCTGAAAATAATTGAAATTACTGCAATTTTGCCCCAAATAAGGGAAATTTCTGCAATTTTGCCACAAAATAAGGTAAATTTCTACAATTTTGCCCCAAAATAAAGGAAATTTCTGGAATTTTGCCCCAAAATTAGAGGAATTTCTGAAATTTTGCTCCAAAATACGGGGAATTTTTGCCTTTTTGCCCGAAAATAAAAGGAATGCATACCTTTTTGCCATAAAAACTGAAATTTCTTCATTTTTGCTCCAAAATAAGGGGAATTTTGCCTTTTTGCCTCTAAAAAAGTGGAATTTCTGTCATTTTCCCAAAGAACAAAGGGAATTTCTGACTTTTTTGCCCCAAACTAAGGGGAATTTCTGACTTATTACTCTGAAAAAAGTGAAATTTCTGCAATTTTGCCATAAAATAAAAGAAATTTCTGCCTTTTGCCCCCAAATTATAGGAATTTCAGCATTTTTACCTCAAAATAAGGGGACTTTCTGCCTTCTTTCCAAAAATAGGGAAAATTTCTGCCTTTTTTCTTTGAAATAAGTGAAATTTCTGCAATTTTGCCCCAAAACAAAAGAAATTTCTGGAATTTTGCCCCAAAATAAGGGAAATTTCTGCCTTTTTGCCTTCAAATAAAGGGAATTTCAGCCTTTTTACCTCAAAATAAGGGGAATTTCTCCTTTTTTGCCGCAAAATAAGGAAAATTTCTTCCTTTTTTCTCTGAAATAAGTGAAATTTCTGCAATTTTGCGCCAAAATAAGTGAAATTTCTGCAATTTTGCCCCAAAATAAGGGAAATTTCTGCATTTGTGCCCCCAAATAAAAGGAATTTCAGCCTTTATCCCTCAAACTAAGGGGAATTTCTGCATTTTTGCCACAAAATATTAGGAATTTCTGCCTTTTTGCCCCAAAAATAGGAAAATTTCTGACTTTTTTTTCTGAAATAAGTGAAATTTCTGCAATTTTGCCCCAAAATAAGTGGAATTTCTGAGTTTTGCCCCATAATATGGAGAATTTCTGTCTTTTTGCCCCTACATATAGGGAATTTCTGACTTTTTGCCTTACAATTAGGAAAATTTCTGCAATTTTGCGCCTAAATACAAGGAATTTCTTCTTTTTTGCCCGAAAATAAGGGGAATGCATACCTTTTTGCCATATAAAAGTGAAATTTCTTCATTTTTGCTCCAAAATAAGGGAAATTTTTGCTTTTTGCCTCTAAATAAGTGGAATTTCTGTCTTTTTCTCCCAAAACAAATGGAATTTCTGATTTTATGCCCCAAAATAAGGAGAATTTCTGACTTATTACCCTGAAATAAGTGAAATTTCTGCAATTTTGCCCCAAAATATGTGGAATTTCAGCCTTTTTACCTCAAAATAAGGTAAATTTCTGCTTTATTCCCCCCAAATAAGGGGAATTTCAGCCTTTTTATCTCAAAATAAATGGAATTTGTCTTTTTTGCCCCAAAATAATGAAATTTCTGCCTTTTTTCTGTGAAATAAGTGAAATTTCGGCAATTTTGCGCCAACATAAGTTAAATTTCTGCAATTTTGCCCCAAAATAAGGGAAATTTCTGCATTTGTGCCCCCAAATAAGGGGAATTTCAGCCTTTATCCCTCAAAATAAGAGAATTTCTGCATTTTTGCCACAAAATATTAGGAATTTCTGCCTTTTTGCCCCAAAATAAGGAAAATTTCTGCCTTTTTTCCCTGATATAAGTGAAATTTCTGCAATTTTGCCCCAAAATAAGTGGAATTTCTGAGTTTTGCCCCAAAATAAGGAGAATTTCTGTCTTTTTGCCCCAACATATAGGGAATTTCTGACTTTTTGCCTCACAATTAGGGGAATTTCTACAATTTTGCTCCAAAATACGGGGAATTTCTGCCTTTTTGCCCGAAAATAAGGGGAATGCATACCTTTTTGCCATATAAAAGGGAAATTTTTTCATTTTTGCTCCAAAATAAGGGGAATTTCTGCATTTTTGCCTCTAAATAAGTGGAATTTCTGTCTTTTTCCCCCAAAACAAAGAAAATTCCTGTTTTTTTTAGCCCAAAATAAGGGGAATTTCTGACTTATTACCCTGAAATAAGTGAAATTTCTGCAATTTTGCCCCAAAATAAGGGAAATTTCTGCCTTTTTGCCCCCAAATAAGGGAAATTTCAGCCTTTTTACCTCAAAATAAGGGGAATTTCTGCATTTTTGCCACAAAATATCTGGAATTTCTGCCTTTTTGCCCCAAATAAGAGAAATATCTGCAATTTTGCCCCAAAATAAGGTAAATTTTTGCAATTTTGCCCCAAAATAAAGGAAATGTCTGGAATTTTGCCCCAAAATAAAGGGAATTTCTGATTTTTGCCCGAAAATAAATGGAATTTCTGCCTTTTGCCCTATAAGTAGGGGAATTTCTGCAATTTTGCTACAAAATACGTGGAATTTTTGCCTTTTTGCCTGAAAATAAACGGAATGTATACCTTTTTGCCATAAAAAATTTAAATTTCTTCATTTTTGCTCCGAAATAAGGGGAATTTCTGCAATTTTGCCTCTAAATAAGGTAAATTTTTGCAATTTTGCCCCAAAATAAAGGAAATTTCTGGAATTTTGCCCCAAAACAAAGGGAATTTCTGACTTTTTTGCCCCAAAATAAGGGGAATTTCTTACTTATTACTCTGAAATAAGTGAAATTTCTGCAATTTTGCCCCAAAATAAGGGAAAATTCTGCCTTTTTGCCCCCTAATAAGGGGAATTTCAGCCTTTTTACCTCAAAATAAGGGGAATTTCTCATTTTTTGCCCCAAAATAAGAAAAATTTCTGCTTTTTTTCTCTGAAATAAGTGAAATTTCTGCAATTTTGAACCAAAATAAGTGAAATTTCTGCTATTTTGCCCCAAAATAAGGGGAATTTCTGCCTTTGTGCCCCCAAATAAGGGGAATTTCAGCCTTTATCCCTCAAAATAATAATAATTTCTGCATTTTGCCACAAAATATTAGGAATTTCTGCCTTTTTTCCAAATATAAGTGAAATTTCTGCAATTTTGCCCAAAAATAAGTGGAATTTCTGAGTTTTGCCCCAAAATATGGAGAATTTCTGTCTTTTTGCCCCAACATATAGGGAATTTCTGACTTTTTGCCCCACAATTAGGAGAATTTCTGCAATTTTGCTCCAAAATACGGGGAATTTCTGCCTTTTTGCCCGAAAATAAGGGGAATGCATACCTTTTTGCCATATAAAAGGGAAATTTCTTCATTTTTGCTCCAAAATAAGGGGAATTTTTGCCTTTTTGCCTCTAAATAAGTGGAATTTCTGTCTTTTTCTCCCAAAACAAATGGAATTCCTGACTTTTATGCCCCAAAATAAGGGGAATTTCTGACTTATTTCCCTGAAATAAGTGAAATTTCTTCAATTTTGCCCCAAAATAAAAAAAAATTTCTGCCTTTTTGCCACAAAATAAGGGGAATTTCAGCATTTTTAACTCATAATAAGGGGAATTTCTGCCTTTTTGCCCCAAAATAAGAAAAAATTCTGCCTTTATTCCTTGAAATAAGTGAAATTTCTCCAATTTTGCTCCAAAAGAAGTGAAATTTCTGCAATTTTGCGCCAAACTAAGTGAAATTTCTGCAATTTTGCCACAAAATAAGGGAAATTTCTGACTTTTTGCCCCCTAATAAGGGGAATTTCAGCATTTTTACCTAAAAATAAGGGGAATTTCTGCATTTTTGCAACAAAATATTAGGAATTTGTGCCTTTTTGCCCCAAAATAAGGAAAATTTCTGCCTTTTTTCCCTGAAATAAGTGAAATTTCTGCAATTTTGCCCCAACATAAGGGAAATTTCTGCCTTTTTGCCCCCAAATAAGGGAAATTTCAGCCTTTTTACCTCAAAATAAGGGGAATTTCTGCATTTTTGCCACAAAATATTAGGAATTTCTGCCTTTTTGCCCGAAAATAAGGAAAATTTCTGCCTTTTTTCTGAAATAAGTGAAATTTCTGCAATTTTGCCCCAAAATAAGTGGAATTTCTGAGTTTTGCCCCAAAATAAAGAGAATTTCTGTCTTTTTGCCCCAACATATAGGGAATTTCTGCCTTTTTGCCCCACAATTAGGAAAATATCTGCAATTTTGCTCCAAAATACAGGGAATTTCTGCCTTTTTGCCCGAAAATAAGGGGAATGCATACCTTTTTGCCATATAAAAGGGAAATTTCTTCATTTTTGCTCCAAAATAAGGTGAATTTCTGCTTTTTTGCCTCTAAATAAATGGAATTTCTGTCTTTTTCCTCCAATCAAAGGGTATTTCTGTCTTTTTTCCTCCAAAATAATTGGAATTTCTGACTTATTACCCTGAAATAAGTGAAAATTTGCAATTTGGCCCCAAAATAAGGGAAATTTCTGCATTTTTGCCCCCAAGTAAGGGCAATTTCAGCCTTTTTACCTCAAAATAAGGGGAATTTCTGAATTTTTACCTCAAAATATATGGAATTTCTGCCTTTTTGCCCCATAATAAGGAAAATTTCTGCAATTTTTCCCCAAAATAAGGGGAATTTCTTCTTTTTTGCCCCAAAATAAAGGAAATTTCAGCCTTTTTACCTGAAAATAAGTAAAATTACTGCAATTTTGCCCCAAATAAGGGAAATTTCTGCAATTTTGCCCCAAAATAAGGTAAATTTCTGCAATTTTGCCACAAAATAAAGGAAATTTCTGGAATTTTGACCCAAAATAAAGGGAATTTCTGATTTTTGCCCCAAATAAATGGAATTTCTGCCTTTTGCCCCAAAATTAGGGGAATTTCTGTAATTTTGCTCCAAAATACGGGGAATTTTTGCATTTTTGCCCGAAAATAAGGGGAATGCATATCTTCTTAATGCCATAAAAAAGTGAAATTTCTTTATTTTTGCTCCAAAATAAGGGGAATTTCTGCATTTTGCCTCTAAATAAGTGGAATTTCTGTCTTTTTCCCTCAAAACAAAGAGAATTTCTGACTTTTTTGCCCCAAAATAAAGGGAATTTCTGACTTATTACCCTGAAATAAGTAAAATTTCTGGTTTTGCCCCAAAATAAAAAAATATTTCTGCCTTTTTGCCGCCAAATAAGGGGAATTTCAGCCTTTTTACCTCAAAATAAGAAGAATTAATGCCTTTTTGCCCCAAAATAAGGAAAATTTCTGCCTTTTTCCCTGAAATAAGTGAAATTTCTGCAATTTTGCCCCAAAATACGTGAAATTTCTGCAATTTTGCCCCAAAATAAAGGAAATTCCTGGACTTTTGCCACAAAATATAGGAAATTTCTGCTTTTTCCCCCAAATAAGGGGAATTTCAGCCTTTTTACCTCAAAATAAGGGGAATTTCTGCCTATTTGCCCCAACATAAGGAAAATTTCTGCCTTTTTTCCCTGATATAAGTGAAATTTCTGCAATTTTGCCTGAAAATAAGTAAAATTTCTGCAATTTTGCCCCAAAATAAAAGAAATTTCTGGAATTTTGCCCCAAAACAAGGGAAATTTTTGCCTTTTTGCCCCCAAATAAGGGGAATTAATACATTTTTGCAACAAAATATTAAGAATTTGTGCCTTTTTGCCCCAAAATAAAAAATTTCTGCCTTTTTTACCAGAAATAAGTGAAATTTCTGCAATTTTGCCCCAACATAAGGGAAATTTCTGCCTATTTGCCCCCAAATAAGGGAAATTTCAGCCTTTTTACCTCAAAATAAGGGGAATTTCTGCATTTTTGCCACAAAATATTAGGAATTTCTGCCTTTTTGCCCGAAAATAAGGAAAATTTCTGCCTTTTTTTCTGAAATAAGTGAAATTTCTGCAATTTTGCTCCAAAATAAGTGGAATTTCTGAGTTTTGCCCCAAAATAAAGAGAATTTCTGTCTTTTTGCCCCAACATATAGGGAATTTCTGCCTTTTTGCCCCACAATTAGGGGATTTTCTGCAATTTTACTCTAAAATACAGGGAATTTCTGCCTTTTTGCCCGAAAATAAGGGGAATGCATACCTTTTTGCCATATAAAAGTGAAATTTCTTCATTTTTGCTCCAAAATAATGGGAATTTCTGCCTTTTTGCCTCTACATAAGTGGAATTTCTGTCTTTTCCCCCAAAACAAAGAGAATTTCTTGTTTTTTTTGCCCCAAAATAAGGGGAATTTCTGACTTATTTCCCTGAAATAAGTGAAATTTCTTCAATTTTGCCCCAAAATAAAAAAAAATTTCTGCCTTTTTGCCACAAAATAAGGGGAATTTCAGCATTTTTAACTCATAATAAGGGGAATTTCTGCCTTTTTGCCCCAAAATAAGAAAAAATTCTGCCTTTATTCCCTGAAATAAGTGAAATTTCTCCAATTTTGCTCCAAAAGAAGTGAAATTTCTGCAATTTTGCGCCAAAATAAGTGAAATTTCTGCAATTTTGCCCCAAAATAAGGGAAATTTCTGACTTTTTGCCCCCTAATAAGGGGAATTTCAGCATTTTTACCTAAAAATAAGGGGAATTTCTGCATTTTTGCAACAAAATATTAGGAATTTGTGCCTTTTTGCCCCAAAATAAGGAAAATTTCTGCCTTTTTTCCCTGAAATAAGTGAAATTTCTGCAATTTTGCCCCAACATAAGGGAAATTTCTGCCTTTTTGCCCCCAAATAAGGGAAATGTCAGCGTTTTTACCTCAAAATAAGGGGAATTTCTGCATTTTTGCCACAAAATATTAGGAATTTCTGCCTTTTTGCCCCAAAGTAAAGAAAATTTCTGCCTTTTTTCTCTGAAATATGTGAAAATTGTGCAATTTTGCCCCAAAATTAGTGGAATTTCTGAGTTTTGCCCTAAAATAAGGAGAATTTCATTCTTTTTGCCCCAACATATAGGGAATTTCTGACTTTTTGCCCCAAAATGAGGGGAATATCTGCAATTTTACTCCAAAATACAGGGAATTTCTGCCTTTTTGCCCGAAAATAAGGGGAATGCATATATTTTTGCCATATAAAAGGGAAATTTCTTCATTTTTGCTCCAAAATAAGGTGAATTTCTGCTTTTTTGCCTCTAAATAAATGGAATTTCTGTCTTTTTCCCCCAATCAAAGGGAATTTCTGTCTTTTTTGCCCCAAAATAATTGAAATTTCTGACTTATTACCCTGAAATAAGTGAAATTTTGCAATTTGGCCCCAAAATAAGGGAAATTTCTGCATTTTTGCCCCCAAGTAAGGGCAATTTCAGACTTTTTACCTCAAAATAAGGGAAATTTCTGAATTTTTACCTCAAAATATACGGAATTTCTGCCTTTTTGCCCCATAATAAGGAAAATTTCTGCAATTTTTCCCCAAAATAAGGGGAATTTCTCCTTTTTTGCCCCAAAATAAAAGAAATTTCAGCCTTTTTACCTGAAAATAAGTAAAATTACTGCAATATTGCCCCAAATAAGGGAAATTTCTGCAATTTTGCCCCAAAATAAGGTAAATTTCTGCAATTTTGCTACAAAATAAAGAAAATTTCTGGAATTTTGAACCAAAATAAGGAGAATTTCTGTCTTTTTGCCCCAACATATAAAGAATTTCTGCCTTTTATCCCCACAACTAGGGGAATTTCTGTAATTTTGCTCCAAAATACGGGGAATTTCTGCATTTTTGCATGAAAATAAGGGGAATGCATACCTTTTTGCCATATAAAAGAGAAATTTCTTCATTTTTGCTCCAAAATAAGGGGAATTTCTGCCTTTTTGCCTCTAAATAAGTGGAATTTCTGTCTTTTTCCTCCAAAACAAAGAAAATTTCTGTCTTTTTTGCCCCAAAATAAGGGGAATTTCTGACTTATTACCCTGAAATAAGTAAAATTTCTGGTTTTGCCCCAAAATAAAAAAATATTTCTGCCTTTTTGCCGCCAAATAAGGGGAATTTCAGCCTTTTTACCTCAAAATAAGAATTTCTGCCTTTTTGCCCCAACATAAGGAAAATTTCTGCCTTTTTCCCTGAAATAAGTGAAATTTCTGCAATTTTGCCCAAAAATCTGTGAAATTTCTGCAATTTTGCCCCAAAATAAGGGAAATTCCTGGAATTTTGCCACAAAATATAGGAAATTTCTGCTTTTTCCCCCAAATAAGGGGAATTTCAGCCTTCTTACCTCAAAATAAGGGGAATTTCTGCCTATTTGCCCCAACATAAGGAAATTTTCTGCCTTTTTTCCCTGATATAAGTAAAATTTCTGCAATTTTGCCCCAAAATAAGTGAAATTTCTGCTATTTTGCCCCAAAATAATAGAAATTTCTGGAATTTTGCCCCAAAACAAGGAAAATTTCTGCCTTTTGCCCCCAAATAAGGGGAATTTCTACATTTTTGCAACAAAATATTAGGAATTTGTGCCTTTTTGCCCCAAAATAAAAAATTTCTACCTTTTTTCCCAGAAATAAGTGAAATTTCTGCAATTTTGCCCCAACATAAGGGAAATTTCTGCCTTTTTGCCCCCAAATAAGGGAAATTTCAGCCTTTTTACCTCAAAATAAAGGCAATTTCTGCATTTTTGCCACAAAATATTAGGAATTTCTGACTTTTTGCCTGAAAATAAGGAAAATTTCTGCCTTTTTTTTTTGAAATAAGTGAAATTTCTGCAATTTTGCCCTTAAATAAGTGGAATTTCTGAGTTTTGCCCGAAAATAAAGAGAATTTCTGTCTTTTTGCCCCAACATATAGGGAATTTCTGCCTTTTCGCCCCACAATTAGGGGATTTTCTGCAATTTTTCTCCAAAATACAGGGAATTTCTACATTTTTGCCCGAAAATAAGGGGAATGCCTACCTTTTTGCCATATAAAAGTGAAATTTCTTCATTTTTGCTCCAAAATAATGGGAATTTCTGCCTTTTTGCCTCTACATAAGTGGAATTTCTGTCTTTTCCCCCAAAACAAAGGGAATTTCTGGTTTTTTTTGCCCCAAAATAAGGGGAATTTCTGACTTATTTCCCAGAAATAAGTGAAATTTCTGCAATTTTGCCGCAAAATAAAAAAAATTTCTGCCTTTTTGCCGCCAAATAAGGGGAATTTCAGCATTTTTAACTCATAATAAGGGGAATTTCTGCCTTTTTGCCCCAAAATAAGGAAAATTTCTGCCTTTATTCCCTGAAATAAGTGAAATTTCTCCAATTTTGCTTTAAAATAAGTGAAATTTCGGCAATTTTGCCCTGAAATAAGGGAAATTCCGGGAATTTTGCCCCAAAATTAGGGAAATTTCATGCCTTTTTGCCTCCAAATAAGGGGAAATTCAGCCTTTTTACCTCAAAATAAGGGGAAATTTCTCTTTTTTTCCCCAAAATAAGGAAAATTTCTGCCTTTTTTCTCTGAAATAAGTGAAATTTCTGCAATTTTGCGCCAAAATAAGTGAAATTTCTGCAATTTTGCTCCAAAATAAGGGAAATTTCTGACTTTTTGTCCTCTAATAAGAGGAATTTCAGCCTTATTACCTAAAAATAAGGGGAATTTCTGCATTTTTGCAACAAAATATTAAAAATTTGTGCCTTTTTGCCCCAAAATATAGAAAATTTCTGTGTTTTTTCCCTGAAATAAGTGAAATTTCTGCAATTTTGCCCCAACATAAGGGAAATTTCTGCCTTTTTGCCCCCAAATAAGGGAAATTTCAGCATTTTTACCTCAAAATAAGGGGAATTTCTGCATTTTTGCAACAAAATATTAGGAATTTCTGCCTTTTTGCCCCAAAATAAGTAAAATTTCTGCCTTTTTTCCTTGAAATAAGTGAAAATTGTGCAATTTTGGCCCAAAATTAGTGGAATTTCTGAGTTTTGCCGTAAAATAAGAGAATTTCATTCTTTTTGCCCCAACATATAGGGAATTGCTGCCTTTTTGCCCCAAAATTAGGGGAATTTCTGCAATTTTGCTCCAAAATACAGGGAATTTCTGCCTTTTTGCCCGAAAATAAGGGGAATGCATATCTTTTTACCATATAAAAGGGAAATTTCTTCATTTTTGCTACAAAATAAGGTGAATTTCTGCTTTTTTGCCTGTAAATAAATGAAATTTCTGTCTTTTTCCCCCAATCAAAGGGAATTTCTGTCTTTTTTGCCCCAAAATAATTGGAATTTCTGACTTATTACCCTGAAATAAGTGAAATTTTACAATTTAGCCCCAAAATAAGGGAAATTTCTGCATTTTTGTCCCCAAGTAAGGGGAATTTCAGCCTTTTTACCTCAAAATAAGGGGAATTTCTGAATTTTTGCATCAAAATATACGGAATTTCTGCCTTTTTGCCCAATAATAAGGAAAATTTCTGCAATTTTGCCCCAAAATAAGGGGAATTTCTCCTTTTTTGCCCCAAAATAAAGGAAATTTCAGCCTTTTTACCTGAAAATAAGTAAAATTACTGCAATTTTGCCCCAAATAAGGGAAATTTCTGCAATTTTGCCCCAAAATAAGGTAAATTTCTGCAATTTTGCCACAAAATAAAGGAAATTTCTGGAATTTTGACCCAAAATAAAGGGAATTTCTGATTTTTGCCCCAAATATATGGAATTTCTGCCTTTTGCCCAAAAATTAGGGGAAGTTCTGCAATTTTGCTCCAAAATACGGGGAATTTTTGCATTTTTGCCCGAAAAAAAGGGGAATGCATATCTTCTTATTGCCATAAAAAAGTGAAATTTCTTTATTTTTGCTCCAAAATAAGGGGAATTTCTGCATTTTGCCTTTAAATAAGTGGAATTTCTGTCTTTTTTACCTAAAACAAAGGGAATTTCTGACTTTTTTGCCCCAAAATAAAGGGAATTTCTGACTTATTACCCTGAAATAAGTAAAATTTCTGGTTTTGCCCCTAAATAAAAAAATATTTCTGCCATTTTGCCGCCAATTAAGGGGAATTTCAGCCTTTTTACCACAAAATAAGAAGAATTTCTGCCTTTTTGCCCCAAAATAAGGAAAATTTCTGCCTTTTTTCCTGAAATAAGTGAAATTTCAGCAATTTTGCTCCAAAATACGTGAAATTTCTGCAATTTTGCCCCAAAATAAGGGAAATTCCTGGAATTTTGCCACAAAATATGGGAAATTTCTGCTTTTTCCCCCAAATAAAAGGAATTTCAGCCTTTTTACCTCAAAATAAGGGGAATTTCTGCATATTTGCCCCAACATAAGGAAAATTTCTGCCTTTTTTCCCTGATATAAGTGAAATTTCTGCAATTTTGCCTGAAAATAAGTGAACTTTCTGCAATTTTGCCCCAAAATAAAAGAAATTTCTGGAATTTTGCCCCAAAACAAGGGAAATTTCTGGCTATTTGCCCCCAAATAAGGGGAATTTCTGTATTTTTGCAACAAAATATTAGGAATTTGTGCCTTTTTGCCCCAAAATAAAAAAGTTTTGCCTTTTTTCCCAGAAATAAGTAAAATTTCTGCAATTTTGCCTCAACATAAGGGAAATTTCTGCCTTTTTGCCCCCAAATAAGCGAAATTTCAGCCTTTTTACCTCAAAATAAAGGGAATTTCTGCATTTTTGCCACAAAATATTAGAAATTTCTGCCTTTTTGCCCGAAAATAAGGAAAATTTCAGCCTTTTTTTTTCTGAAATAAGTTAAATTTCTGCAATTTTGCCCCAAAATAAGTGGAATTTCTGAGTTTTGCCCCAAAATAAAGAGAATTTCTGTCTTTTTGCCCCAACATATAGGAAATTTCTGCCTTATTGCCCCACAATTAGGAAATTTTCTGCAATTTTGCTCCAAAATTTGGGGAATTTCTGCGTTTTTGCCCGAAAATAAGGGGAATGCATAACTTTTTGCCATATAAAAGTGAAATTTCTTCATTTTTGCTCCAAAATAATGGGAATTTCTGCCTTTTTGCCTCTACATAAGTGGAATTTCTGTCTTTTCCCCCAAAACAAAGGGAATTTCTGGGGTTTTTTTGCCCCAAAATAAGAGGAATTTCTGACTTATTACCCTGAAATAAGTGAAATTTCTACAATTTTGCCCCAAAATAAGGGAAATTTCTGCCGGTTTGCCCCCAAATAAGGGGAATTTCAGCCTTTTTACCTCAAAATAAAGGGAATTTCTGCATTTTCGCAACAAAATATACGGAATTTCTGCCTTTTTGCCCCATAATAAGAAAAATTTCTGCAATTTAGCCCCAAAATAAGGAAAATTTCTACTTTTTTTGCCCCAAAATAAAGGAAATTTCAGCCTTTTTACCTGAAAATAAGTGATATTACTGCAATTTTGCCCCAAATAAGGGAAATTTCAAAAATTTTGCCCCAAAATAAGGTAAATTTCTGCAAGTTTGCCCTAAAATAAAAAAAAAATGTCTGGAATTTTGCCCCAAAATTAGGACAATTTCTGAAATTTTCTCCAAAATACGGGAAATTTTTGCCTTTTTGCCTGAAAATAAGGGGAATGCATACCTTTTTGCCATAAAAAAGTGAATTATCTTCATTTTTGCTCCAAAATAAGGGGAATTTCTGATTTATTACCCTGAAATATGTGAAATTTCTGCAATTTTGCCCCAAAATAAGGGAAATTTCTGCCTTTTCGCCCCCAAATAAGGGGAATTTCAGCCTTTTTACCTCAAAATAAATGGAATTTCTGCATTTTCGCCACAAAATATACAGAATTTCTGCCTTTTTGCCCCATAATAAGGAAAATTTCTGAAATTTTGCCCCAAAATGAGGAAAATTTCTTTTTTTTTTGCCCCAAAATAAAGGAAATTTCAGCCCTTTTATCTGAAAATAAGTGAAATTAATACAATTTTGCCCCAAATAAAGGAAATTTCTGAAATTGTGCCCCAAAATAAGTTAAATTTCTTCAATTTTGCCCTAAAATAAAAAAATTTCTGGAATTTTGCCCCAAAATTAGGAGAATTTCTGCAACTTTGCTCCAAAATACGGGGGATTTTTGCCTTTTTGCCTGAAAATAAGTGGAATGCATACCTTTTTACCATAAAAAAGTGAAATTTCTTCATTTTTTCTCCAAAATAAGGGGAATTTCTGCCTTCTTGGCTCTGAATATGTGGAATTTCTGTCTTTTTCTCCCAAAATAAAGGGAATTTCTGACTTTTTTGCCCCAAAATAAGGAAATTTTCTCCATTTTTGCCCCCAAATAAGGGGAATTTCAGACTTTTTACCTCAAAATAAGGGGAATTTCTGCTTTTTTTCCCTGAAATAAGTGAATTTTCTGCAATTTTGCCCCAAAATAAGTGAAATTTCTGCAATTTTGCCCCAAAATAAAAGAAATTTTGGAATTTTGCCCGAAAATAAGGGAAATTTTTTCCTTTTTGATCCCAAAAAAGGAGGAATTTCAGCCTTTTTACCTCAAAATAAGGGGAATTTCAGCATTTTTGCCCCAAAATATGGGAAATTTCTGCTTTTTTGCCCCAAAATAAGGAAAATTTCTGCCTTTTTTCCCTGAAATAAGTGAAATTTCTGCAATTTTGCCCCAAATTAATTGAAATTTCTGAGTTTTGCCCCAAAATAAGGGAAATTTCTGCCTTTTTGCCCCCAAATAAGGGGAATTTCAGTTTTTTACCTCAAAATAAGGAGAATTTCGGCATTTTTGCCACAAAATATACGGAATTTCTACCATTTTGCCCCATAATACAAAAAATTTCTGCAATTGTGCCCCAAAATAAGGAGAATTTCTCCTTTTTTGTCCCAAAATAAAGTAAATTTCAGCCTTTTTACCTGAAAATAAGTGAAATTACTGCAATTTTGCCCCAAATAAGGGAAATTTCTGCAATTTTGCCCCAAAATAAGGTAAATTTCTGCAATTTTGCCCCAAAATAAAGGAAATTTCTGGAATTTTGCCCCAAAATAAAGGGAATTTCTGATTTTTGCCCCAAAATAAAGAGAATTTCTGCCTTTTGCCCCAAAATTATGGGAATTTCTGCAATTTTGCTCCAAAATACGGGGAATTTTTGCCTTATTGCCCGAAAATAAGGGGAATGCATACCTTTTTGCCAAAAAAAGTGAAATTTCTTCATTTTTGCTCAAAAATAAAGGGAATTTCTGCATTTGGCCTCTAAATAATTGGAATTTCTGTCTTTTTCCCCCAAAACAAAGGGAATTTCTGACTTTTTTCCCCAAAATAAAGGGAATATATGACTTATTACCCTGAAATAAGTGAAATTTCTGCAATTTTGCCCCAAAATAAGAAGAATTTCAGTCTTTTTAACTCAAAATAAGGGGAATTTCTGCATTTTTGCCACAAAATATATGGAATTTCTGCCTTTTTGCCCGTAATAAGGAAAATTTCTTCAATTTTGCCCCAAAATAAGGAGAATTTCGCCTTTTTTGCCCCAAAATAAAGAAAATTTCAGCCTTTTTACCTGAAAAAAAGTGAAATTACTGCAATTTTGCTCCAAATAAGAGAAATTTCTGAAATTTTGCCCCAAAATAAGGTAAATTTCTACAATTTTGCCGAAAATAAAGGAAATTTCTTGAATTTTGCCCCAAAATTAGGGGAATATCTGCAATTTTGCTCCAAAATACGGGGAATTTTTGCCTTTTTGCCAGAAAATAAGGGGAATGCATACCTTTTTGCCATAAAAACTGAAATTTCTTTATTTTTGCTCCAAAATAAGGGGAATTTTGCCTTTTTTCCACTAAAAATTAGAATTTCTGTCTTTTTCCTTCAAAACAAAGGGAATTTCTGACTTCTTTGCCCCAAAATAAGGGGAATTTCTGACTTATTACCATAAAATATGTGAAATTTCTGCAATTTTGCCCCAAAATAATGGAAATTTCTGCATTTTTGCCCCAAAATAAAAGAAATTTCTGGAATTTTGCCCCAAAATAAGGGAAATTTCTGCCTTTTTGTCCCCAAATAAGGGGAATTTCAGCCTTTTTAACTCAAAATAAGGGGAATTTCTCCTTCTTTGTCCCAAAATAAGGAAAATTTCTGCCTTTTTTCTCTGAAATAAGTGAAATTTCTGCAATTTTGTGCCAAAATAAGTGAAATTTCTGCAATTTTGCCCCAAAATAAGGGAAATTTCTGCTTTTGTGCCTCCAAATAAGGGGAATTTCAGCCTTTATCCCTCAAAATAATGGGAATTTCTGCATTTTTGCCACAAAATATTTTGAATTTCTGCCTTTTTGCCACAAAATAAGGAAAATTTCTGCCTTTTTTCCCTGAAATAAGGGAAATTTCTGCTATTTTGCCCCAAAATAAGATGAATTTCTCCTTTTTTGCCCCAAAATAAAGGAAATTTCAGCCTTTTTACCTGAAAATAATTGAAATTACTACAATTTTGCCCCAAATAAGGGAAATTTCTGAAATTGTGCCCCAAAATAAAGTAAATTTCTGCAATTTTGCCCTAAAATAAAAAAAAAATTCTGGAATTTTGCCCCAAAATTAGGAGAATTTCTGCAACTTTGCTCCAAAATACGGGGAATTTTTGCCTTTTTGCCTGAAAATAAGTGGAATGCATACCTTTTTTACCATAAAAAAGTGAAATTTCTTCATTTTTGCTCCAAAATAAGGGGAATTTCTGCCTTTTTGCCTCTAAATAAGTGGAATTTCTGTCTTTTTCCCCCAAAACAAAGGGAAATTCTGTCTTTTTGCCCCAAAATAAGGGGAATTTCTGACTTATTACTCTGAAATAAGTGAAATGTCTGCAATTTTGCCCCAAAATAGGGGAAATTTCTGCCTTTTTGTTCTGAAATATGTGAAATTTCTGCAATTTTACCCCAAAATAAGGTGAATTTCTGCCTTTTTGCCCCAAAATAATGGGAATTTCTGCCTTTTTACCCAAAAATGAGAAAAATTTTTGCTTTTTTTCTGTGAAATAAGTGAAATTTCTGCAATTTTGTTACAAAATAAGGGAAATTTCTGCCTTTTTGCCCCCAAATTATAGGAATTTAAGCATTTTTACCTCAAAATAAGGGGACTTTCTGGCTTTTTGCCAAAAATAGGGAAAATTTCTGCCTTTTTTCTCTGAAATAAGTGAAATTTCTGCAATTTTGCCACAAAATAAGAGAAATTTCTGCCTTTTTGCCCCCAAATTATAGGAATTTCAGCATTTTTACCTCAAAATAAGGGGACTTTCTGCCTTTTTGCCAAAAATAGGGAAAATTTCTGCCTTTTTTCTCTGAAATAAGTGAAATTTCTGCAATTTTGCCGAAAATAAAAGTAATTTCTGAAATTTTGCCCCAAAATAAGGAAAATTTCTGTCTTTTGGCCTTCAAATAAGGGGAATTTCAGCGTTTTTACCTCAAAATAAGGGGAATTTCTCATTTTTTTGCCCGAAAATAAGGAAAGTTTCTGCCTTTTTTCTCTGAAATAAGTGAAATTTCTGCAATTTTGCCCCAAAATAAGGAAAATTTCTGCCTTTGTGCCCCCAAATAAGGAGAATTTCAGCCTTTGTCCCTCAAAATAAAAAGAATTTCTGCATTTTTGCTACAAAATATTAGGAATTTCTGCCTTTTTGCCCCAAAAATAGGAAAATTTCTGACTTTTTTTTCTGTAATAAGTGAAATTTCTGCAATTTTGCCTCAAAATAAGTGGAATTTCTGAGTTTTGCCCCAAAATAAGGAGAATTTTTGTCTTTTTGCCCCAACATAGAGGGAATTTCTGACTTTTTGCCCCACAATTAGGGGAATTTCTGCAATTTTGCTCCAAAATACAAGTAATTTCTTCCTTTTTGCCCGAAAATAAGGGGAAAGCATACCTTTTTGCCATATAAAAGTGAAATTTCTTCATTTTTGCTCCAAAATAAGGTATATTTTTGCCTTTTTGCCTCTAAATAAGTGGAATTTCTGTCTTTTCCCCCCAAAACAAATGGAATTTCTTACTTTTATGCCCCAAAATAAGGGGAATTTCTGACTTATTACCCTGAAATAAGTGAAATTTCTGCAATTTTGCCCCAAAATAAGTGGAATTTCAGTCTTTGTACCTCAAAATAAGGGTAATTTCTGCCTTTTTGCCCCCAAATAAGGGAAATTTCAGCCTTTTTATCTCAAAATAAGGGAAATTTCTCCTTTTTTGCCCCAAAATAAGGATAATTTCTGCCTTTTTTCTGTGGAATAAGTGAAATTTCTGCAATTTTGTGCCAACATAAGTTAAATTTCTGCAATTTTGCCCCAAAATAAGGGAAATTTCTGCCTTTGTGCCCCCAAATAAGGGGAATTTCAGCCTTTATCCCTCAAAATAAGGGAATTTCTGCATTTTTGCCACAAAATATTAGGAATTTCTGCTTTTTGCCCCAAAATAAGGAGAATTTCTGCCTTTTTTTTCTGAAATAAGTGAAATTTCTGCAATTTTGCCCCCAAATAAGTGGAATTTCTGAGTTTTGCCCCAAAATAAGTAGAATTTCTGTCTTTTTGCCCCAACATATAGGGAATTTCTGACTTTTTGCCTCACAATTAGGGGAATTTCTGCAATTTTGCTCCAAAATACGGGGAATTTCTGCCTTTTTGCCCGAAAATAAGGGGAATGCATAACTTTTTGCCATATAAAAGGGAAGTTTCTTCATTTTTGCTCCAAAATAATGGGAATTTCTGCCTTTTTGCCTCTAAATAAGTGGAATCTCTGTCTTTTTCCCCCAAAACAAAGAAAATTTCTGTTTTTTTAGCCCAAAAAAAGGGGAATTTCTGACTTATTACCCTGAAATAAGTGAAATTTCTGCAATTTTGCCCCAAAATAAGGGAAATTTCTGCCTTTTTGCCCCCAAATAAGGGAAATTTCAGCCTTTTTACCTCAAAATAAGGGGAATTTCTGCATTTTTGAAACAAAATATACGGAATTTCTGCCTTTTTGCCCCATAATAAGGAAAATTTCTGCAATTTTGCCCTAAAATAATGTGAATTTCTTCTTTTTTGCCCCAAAATAAAGGAAATTTCAGACTTTTTACCTGAAAATATGTGAAATTAGTGCAATTTTGCCCCATATAAGAGAAATTTCTGCAATTTTGCCCCAAAATAAGGTAAATTTCTGCAATTTTGCCCCAAAATAAAGGGAATTTCTGGAATTTTGCCCTAAAATAAAGGGAATTTTTGATTTTTTGCCCGAAAATAAATGGAATTTCTGCCTTTTGCCCTAAAATTAGGGGAATTTCTGCAATTTTGCTCCAAAATACAAGGAATTTTTGCCTTTTTGCCTGAAAATAAGGGAAATGCATACCTTTTTCCAATAAAAAAGGTAAATTTCTTAATTTTTGCTCTGAAATAAGGGGAAATTCTGCCATTTTGCCTCTAAATAAGTGGAATTTCTGTCTTTTTCTCCCAAAACAAAGGGAATTTCTGAATTTTTTGCCCCAAAATAAGGGGAATTTCTGACTTATGACCCTGAAATAAGTGAAATTTCTGCAATTTTGCCCCAAAATAAGGGAAATGTCTGCCTTTTTGCCCCCAAATAAGGGGAATTTCAGCCTTTTGACCTCAAAATAAGCGGAATTTCTCCTTTTTTGCCCCAAAATAAGGAAAATTTCTGCCTTTTTACTCTGAAATAAGTGAAATTTCTGCTATTTTGCCCCAAAATAAGGGAAATTTCAGCCTTTGTGCCCCCAAATAAGGGGAATTTCAGCCTTTATCACTCAAAATAAAGGGAAGTTCTGCATTTTTGCCAAAAAATATTAGGAATTTCTGCCTTTTTTCCAAATATAAGTGAAATTTCTGCAATTTTGCCCCAAAATAAGTGGAATTTCTGAGTTTTGCCCCAAAATAAAGAGAATTTCTGTCTTTTTGCCCCAACATATAAGGAATTTCTGACTTTTTGCCCCACAATTAGGAGAATTTCTGCAATTTTGCTCCAAAATATGGGGAATTTCTGCCTTTTTGCCCGAAAATAAGGGGAATGCATACCTTTTTGCCATATAAAAAAGAAATTTCTTCATTTTTGCTCCAAAATAAGGGGAATTTCTGCCTTTTTTCCTCTAAATAAGTGTAATTTCTGTTATTTTCCCCCCAAAAAAGGGAATTTCTGTCTTTTTTAGCCCAAAATAAGAAGAATTTCTGACTTATTACCCTGAAATAAGTGAAATTTCTGCCATTTTGCCCCAAAATAAGGGTAATTTCTGCATTTTTTACCCCAAATAAGGGGAATTTCAGCTTTTTTACCTCAAAATAAGGGGAATTTCTGCATTTTTGCCACAAAATATACGGAATTTCTGCCTTTTTGCCCCATAATAAGAAAAATTTCTGCAATTTTGCCCCAAAATAAGGTGAATTTCTTCTTTTTTTGTTCGAAAATAAAGGAAATTTCAGCCTTTTTACCTGAAAATAATTGAAATTACTGCAATTTTGCCCCAAATAAGGGAAATTTCTGCAATTTTGCCACAAAATAAGGTAAATTTCTACAATTTTGCCCCAAAATAAAGGAAATTTCTGGAATTTTGCCCCAAAATTAGAGGAATTTCTGAAATTTTGCTCCAAAATACGGGGAATTTTTGCCTTTTTGCCCGAAAATAAAAGGAATGCATACCTTTTTGCCATAAAAACTGAAATTTCTTCATTTTTGCTCCAAAATAAGGGGAATTTTGCCTTTTTGCCTCTAAAAAAGTGGAATTTCTGTCATTTTCCCAAAGAACAAAGGGAATTTCTGACTTTTTTGCCCCAAACTAAGGGGAATTTCTGACTTATTACTCTGAAAAAAGTGAAATTTCTGCAATTTTGCCATAAAATAAAAGAAATTTCTGCCTTTTGCCCCCAAATTATAGGAATTTCAGCATTTTTACCTCAAAATAAGGGGACTTTCTGCCTTCTTTCCAAAAATAGGGAAAATTTCTGCCTTTTTTCTTTGAAATAAGTGAAATTTCTGCAATTTTGCCCCAAAACAAAAGAAATTTCTGGAATTTTGCCCCAAAATAAGGGAAATTTCTGCCTTTTTGCCTTCAAATAAAGGGAATTTCAGCCTTTTTACCTCAAAATAAGGGGAATTTCTCCTTTTTTGCCGCAAAATAAGGAAAATTTCTTCCTTTTTTCTCTGAAATAAGTGAAATTTCTGCAATTTTGCGCCAAAATAAGTGAAATTTCTGCAATTTTGCCCCAAAATAAGGGAAATTTCTGCATTTGTGCCCCCAAATAAAAGGAATTTCAGCCTTTATCCCTCAAACTAAGGGGAATTTCTGCATTTTTGCCACAAAATATTAGGAATTTCTGCCTTTTTGCCCCAAAAATAGGAAAATTTCTGACTTTTTTTTCTGAAATAAGTGAAATTTCTGCAATTTTGCCCCAAAATAAGTGGAATTTCTGAGTTTTGCCCCATAATATGGAGAATTTCTGTCTTTTTGCCCCTACATATAGGGAATTTCTGACTTTTTGCCTTACAATTAGGAAAATTTCTGCAATTTTGCGCCTAAATACAAGGAATTTCTTCTTTTTTGCCCGAAAATAAGGGGAATGCATACCTTTTTGCCATATAAAAGTGAAATTTCTTCATTTTTGCTCCAAAATAAGGGAAATTTTTGCTTTTTGCCTCTAAATAAGTGGAATTTCTGTCTTTTTCTCCCAAAACAAATGGAATTTCTGATTTTATGCCCCAAAATAAGGAGAATTTCTGACTTATTACCCTGAAATAAGTGAAATTTCTGCAATTTTGCCCCAAAATATGTGGAATTTCAGCCTTTTTACCTCAAAATAAGGTAAATTTCTGCTTTATTCCCCCCAAATAAGGGGAATTTCAGCCTTTTTATCTCAAAATAAATGGAATTTGTCTTTTTTGCCCCAAAATAATGAAATTTCTGCCTTTTTTCTGTGAAATAAGTGAAATTTCGGCAATTTTGCGCCAACATAAGTTAAATTTCTGCAATTTTGCCCCAAAATAAGGGAAATTTCTGCATTTGTGCCCCCAAATAAGGGGAATTTCAGCCTTTATCCCTCAAAATAAGAGAATTTCTGCATTTTTGCCACAAAATATTAGGAATTTCTGCCTTTTTGCCCCAAAATAAGGAAAATTTCTGCCTTTTTTCCCTGATATAAGTGAAATTTCTGCAATTTTGCCCCAAAATAAGTGGAATTTCTGAGTTTTGCCCCAAAATAAGGAGAATTTCTGTCTTTTTGCCCCAACATATAGGGAATTTCTGACTTTTTGCCTCACAATTAGGGGAATTTCTACAATTTTGCTCCAAAATACGGGGAATTTCTGCCTTTTTGCCCGAAAA
Source organism: Micromys minutus (assembly GCF_963924665.1). Taxonomy (NCBI): domain Eukaryota; kingdom Metazoa; phylum Chordata; class Mammalia; order Rodentia; family Muridae; genus Micromys; species Micromys minutus. Next base: position 28,217,575 of record NC_137963.1, on the reverse strand, counting down.
TAAGGGGAATGCATACCTTTTTGCCATATAAAAGGGAAATTTTTTCATTTTTGCTCCAAAATAAGGGGAATTTCTGCATTTTTGCCTCTAAATAAGTGGAATTTCTGTCTTTTTCCCCCAAAACAAAGAAAATTCCTGTTTTTTTTAGCCCAAAATAAGGGGAATTTCTGACTTATTACCCTGAAATAAGTGAAATTTCTGCAATTTTGCCCCAAAATAAGGGAAATTTCTGCCTTTTTGCCCCCAAATAAGGGAAATTTCAGCCTTTTTACCTCAAAATAAGGGGAATTTCTGCATTTTTGCCACAAAATATCTGGAATTTCTGCCTTTTTGCCCCAAATAAGAGAAATATCTGCAATTTTGCCCCAAAATAAGGTAAATTTTTGCAATTTTGCCCCAAAATAAAGGAAATGTCTGGAATTTTGCCCCAAAATAAAGGGAATTTCTGATTTTTGCCCGAAAATAAATGGAATTTCTGCCTTTTGCCCTATAAGTAGGGGAATTTCTGCAATTTTGCTACAAAATACGTGGAATTTTTGCCTTTTTGCCTGAAAATAAACGGAATGTATACCTTTTTGCCATAAAAAATTTAAATTTCTTCATTTTTGCTCCGAAATAAGGGGAATTTCTGCAATTTTGCCTCTAAATAAGGTAAATTTTTGCAATTTTGCCCCAAAATAAAGGAAATTTCTGGAATTTTGCCCCAAAACAAAGGGAATTTCTGACTTTTTTGCCCCAAAATAAGGGGAATTTCTTACTTATTACTCTGAAATAAGTGAAATTTCTGCAATTTTGCCCCAAAATAAGGGAAAATTCTGCCTTTTTGCCCCCTAATAAGGGGAATTTCAGCCTTTTTACCTCAAAATAAGGGGAATTTCTCATTTTTTGCCCCAAAATAAGAAAAATTTCTGCTTTTTTTCTCTGAAATAAGTGAAATTTCTGCAATTTTGAACCAAAATAAGTGAAATTTCTGCTATTTTGCCCCAAAATAAGGGGAATTTCTGCCTTTGTGCCCCCAAATAAGGGGAATTTCAGCCTTTATCCCTCAAAATAATAATAATTTCTGCATTTTGCCACAAAATATTAGGAATTTCTGCCTTTTTTCCAAATATAAGTGAAATTTCTGCAATTTTGCCCAAAAATAAGTGGAATTTCTGAGTTTTGCCCCAAAATATGGAGAATTTCTGTCTTTTTGCCCCAACATATAGGGAATTTCTGACTTTTTGCCCCACAATTAGGAGAATTTCTGCAATTTTGCTCCAAAATACGGGGAATTTCTGCCTTTTTGCCCGAAAATAAGGGGAATGCATACCTTTTTGCCATATAAAAGGGAAATTTCTTCATTTTTGCTCCAAAATAAGGGGAATTTTTGCCTTTTTGCCTCTAAATAAGTGGAATTTCTGTCTTTTTCTCCCAAAACAAATGGAATTCCTGACTTTTATGCCCCAAAATAAGGGGAATTTCTGACTTATTACCCTGAAATAAGTGAAATTTCTGCAATTTTGCCCCAAAATATGTGGAATTTCAGCCTTTTTACCTCAAAATAAGGTAAATTTCTGTTTATTCCCCCCAAATAAGGGGAATATCAGCCTTTTTATCTCAAAATAAAGGGAATTTGTCCTTTTTTGCCCCAAAATAAAGAAAATTTCTGCCTTTTTTCTGTGAAATAAGTGAAATTTCGGCAATTTTGCGCCAACATAAGTTAAATTTCTGCAATTTTGCCCCAAAATAAGGGAAATTTCTGCATTTGTGCCCTCAAATAAGGGGAATTTCTGTCTTTATCCCTCAAAATAAGGGAATTTCTGCATTTCTGCCACAAAATATTAAAAATTTCTGCTTTTTTGCCCCAAAATAAGGAAAATTTCTGCCTTTTTCCCTGAAATAAGTGAAATTTCTGCAATTTTGCCCCAAAATAAGTGGAATTTCTGAGTTTTGCCCCAAAATAAGGAGAATTTCTGTCTTTTTGCCCCAACATATAGGGAATTTCTGCCTTATTGCCCCACAATTAGGAGAATTTCTGCAATTTTGCTCCAAAATATGGGGAATTTCTGCCTTTTTGCCCGAAAATAAGGGGAATGCATACCTTTTTGCCATATAAAAAAGAAATTTCTTCATTTTTGCTCCAAAATAAGGGGAATTTCTGCCTTTTTTCCTCTAAATAAGTGTAATTTCTGTTATTTTCCCCCCAAAAAAGGGAATTTCTGTCTTTTTTAGCCCAAAATAAGAAGAATTTCTGACTTATTACCCTGAAATAAGTGAAATTTCTGCCATTTTGCCCCAAAATAAGGGTAATTTCTGCATTTTTTACCCCAAATAAGGGGAATTTCAGCTTTTTTACCTCAAAATAAGGGGAATTTCTGCATTTTTGCCACAAAATATACGGAATTTCTGCCTTTTTGCCCCATAATAAGAAAAATTTCTGCAATTTTGCCCCAAAATAAGGTGAATTTCTTCTTTTTTTGTTCGAAAATAAAGGAAATTTCAGCCTTTTTACCTGAAAATAATTGAAATTACTGCAATTTTGCCCCAAATAAGGGAAATTTCTGCAATTTTGCCACAAAATAAGGTAAATTTCTACAATTTTGCCCCAAAATAAAGGAAATTTCTGGAATTTTGCCCCAAAATTAGAGGAATTTCTGAAATTTTGCTCCAAAATACGGGGAATTTTTGCCTTTTTGCCCGAAAATAAAAGGAATGCATACCTTTTTGCCATAAAAACTGAAATTTCTTCATTTTTGCTCCAAAATAAGGGGAATTTTGCCTTTTTGCCTCTAAAAAAGTGGAATTTCTGTCATTTTCCCAAAGAACAAAGGGAATTTCTGACTTTTTTGCCCCAAACTAAGGGGAATTTCTGACTTATTACTCTGAAAAAAGTGAAATTTCTGCAATTTTGCCATAAAATAAAAGAAATTTCTGCCTTTTGCCCCCAAATTATAGGAATTTCAGCATTTTTACCTCAAAATAAGGGGACTTTCTGCCTTCTTTCCAAAAATAGGGAAAATTTCTGCCTTTTTTCTTTGAAATAAGTGAAATTTCTGCAATTTTGCCCCAAAACAAAAGAAATTTCTGGAATTTTGCCCCAAAATAAGGGAAATTTCTGCCTTTTTGCCTTCAAATAAAGGGAATTTCAGCCTTTTTACCTCAAAATAAGGGGAATTTCTCCTTTTTTGCCGCAAAATAAGGAAAATTTCTTCCTTTTTTCTCTGAAATAAGTGAAATTTCTGCAATTTTGCGCCAAAATAAGTGAAATTTCTGCAATTTTGCCCCAAAATAAGGGAAATTTCTGCATTTGTGCCCCCAAATAAAAGGAATTTCAGCCTTTATCCCTCAAACTAAGGGGAATTTCTGCATTTTTGCCACAAAATATTAGGAATTTCTGCCTTTTTGCCCCAAAAATAGGAAAATTTCTGACTTTTTTTTCTGAAATAAGTGAAATTTCTGCAATTTTGCCCCAAAATAAGTGGAATTTCTGAGTTTTGCCCCATAATATGGAGAATTTCTGTCTTTTTGCCCCTACATATAGGGAATTTCTGACTTTTTGCCTTACAATTAGGAAAATTTCTGCAATTTTGCGCCTAAATACAAGGAATTTCTTCTTTTTTGCCCGAAAATAAGGGGAATGCATACCTTTTTGCCATATAAAAGTGAAATTTCTTCATTTTTGCTCCAAAATAAGGGAAATTTTTGCTTTTTGCCTCTAAATAAGTGGAATTTCTGTCTTTTTCTCCCAAAACAAATGGAATTTCTGATTTTATGCCCCAAAATAAGGAGAATTTCTGACTTATTACCCTGAAATAAGTGAAATTTCTGCAATTTTGCCCCAAAATATGTGGAATTTCAGCCTTTTTACCTCAAAATAAGGTAAATTTCTGCTTTATTCCCCCCAAATAAGGGGAATTTCAGCCTTTTTATCTCAAAATAAATGGAATTTGTCTTTTTTGCCCCAAAATAATGAAATTTCTGCCTTTTTTCTGTGAAATAAGTGAAATTTCGGCAATTTTGCGCCAACATAAGTTAAATTTCTGCAATTTTGCCCCAAAATAAGGGAAATTTCTGCATTTGTGCCCCCAAATAAGGGGAATTTCAGCCTTTATCCCTCAAAATAAGAGAATTTCTGCATTTTTGCCACAAAATATTAGGAATTTCTGCCTTTTTGCCCCAAAATAAGGAAAATTTCTGCCTTTTTTCCCTGATATAAGTGAAATTTCTGCAATTTTGCCCCAAAATAAGTGGAATTTCTGAGTTTTGCCCCAAAATAAGGAGAATTTCTGTCTTTTTGCCCCAACATATAGGGAATTTCTGACTTTTTGCCTCACAATTAGGGGAATTTCTACAATTTTGCTCCAAAATACGGGGAATTTCTGCCTTTTTGCCCGAAAATAAGGGGAATGCATACCTTTTTGCCATATAAAAGGGAAATTTTTTCATTTTTGCTCCAAAATAAGGGGAATTTCTGCATTTTTGCCTCTAAATAAGTGGAATTTCTGTCTTTTTCCCCCAAAACAAAGAAAATTCCTGTTTTTTTTAGCCCAAAATAAGGGGAATTTCTGACTTATTACCCTGAAATAAGTGAAATTTCTGCAATTTTGCCCCAAAATAAGGGAAATTTCTGCCTTTTTGCCCCCAAATAAGGGAAATTTCAGCCTTTTTACCTCAAAATAAGGGGAATTTCTGCATTTTTGCCACAAAATATCTGGAATTTCTGCCTTTTTGCCCCAAATAAGAGAAATATCTGCAATTTTGCCCCAAAATAAGGTAAATTTTTGCAATTTTGCCCCAAAATAAAGGAAATGTCTGGAATTTTGCCCCAAAATAAAGGGAATTTCTGATTTTTGCCCGAAAATAAATGGAATTTATGCCTTTTGCCCTATAAGTAGGGGAATTTCTGCAATTTTGCTACAAAATACGTGGAATTTTTGCCTTTTTGCCTGAAAATAAACGGAATGTATACCTTTTTGCCATAAAAAATTTAAATTTCTTCATTTTTGCTCCGAAATAAGGGGAATTTCTGCAATTTTGCCTCTAAATAAGGTAAATTTTTGCAATTTTGCCCCAAAATAAAGGAAATTTCTGGAATTTTGCCCCAAAACAAAGGGAATTTCTGACTTTTTTGCCCCAAAATAAGGGGAATTTCTTACTTATTACTCTGAAATAAGTGAAATTTCTGCAATTTTGCCCCAAAATAAGGGAAAATTCTGCCTTTTTGCCCCCTAATAAGGGGAATTTCAGCCTTTTTACCTCAAAATAAGGGGAATTTCTCATTTTTTGCCCCAAAATAAGAAAAATTTCTGCTTTTTTTCTCTGAAATAAGTGAAATTTCTGCAATTTTGAACCAAAATAAGTGAAATTTCTGCTATTTTGCCCCAAAATAAGGGGAATTTCTGCCTTTGTGCCCCCAAATAAGGGGAATTTCAGCCTTTATCCCTCAAAATAATAATAATTTCTGCATTTTGCCACAAAATATTAGGAATTTCTGCCTTTTTTCCAAATATAAGTGAAATTTCTGCAATTTTGCCCAAAAATAAGTGGAATTTCTGAGTTTTGCCCCAAAATATGGAGAATTTCTGTCTTTTTGCCCCAACATATAGGGAATTTCTGACTTTTTGCCCCACAATTAGGAGAATTTCTGCAATTTTGCTCCAAAATACGGGGAATTTCTGCCTTTTTGCCCGAAAATAAGGGGAATGCATACCTTTTTGCCATATAAAAGGGAAATTTCTTCATTTTTGCTCCAAAATAAGGGGAATTTTTGCCTTTTTGCCTCTAAATAAGTGGAATTTCTGTCTTTTTCTCCCAAAACAAATGGAATTCCTGACTTTTATGCCCCAAAATAAGGGGAATTTCTGACTTATTACCCTGAAATAAGTGAAATTTCTGCAATTTTGCCCCAAAATATGTGGAATTTCAGCCTTTTTACCTCAAAATAAGGTAAATTTCTGTTTATTCCCCCCAAATAAGGGGAATATCAGCCTTTTTATCTCAAAATAAAGGGAATTTGTCCTTTTTTGCCCCAAAATAAAGAAAATTTCTGCCTTTTTTCTGTGAAATAAGTGAAATTTCGGCAATTTTGCGCCAACATAAGTTAAATTTCTGCAATTTTGCCCCAAAATAAGGGAAATTTCTGCATTTGTGCCCTCAAATAAGGGGAATTTCTGTCTTTATCCCTCAAAATAAGGGAATTTCTGCATTTCTGCCACAAAATATTAAAAATTTCTGCTTTTTTGCCCCAAAATAAGGAAAATTTCTGCCTTTTTCCCTGAAATAAGTGAAATTTCTGCAATTTTGCCCCAAAATAAGTGGAATTTCTGAGTTTTGCCCCAAAATAAGGAGAATTTCTGTCTTTTTGCCCCAACATATAGGGAATTTCTGACTTTTTGCCTCACAATTAGGGGAATTTCTGCAATTTTGCTCCAAAATATGGGGAATTTTTGCCTTTTTGCCCGAAAATAAGGGGAATGCATACCTTTTTGCCATATAAAAGAGAAATTTTTTCATTTTTGCTCCAAAATAAGGGGAATTTCTGCATTTTTGCCTCTAAATAAGTGGAATTTCTGTCTTTTTCCCACAAAACAAAGAAAATTTCTGTTTTTTTAGCCCAGAATAAGGGGAATTTCTAACTTATTACCCTGAAATAAGTGAAATTTCTGCAATTTTGCCCCAAAATAAGGGAAATTTCTGCCTTTTTGCCCCCAAATAAGGGAAATTTCAGCCTTTTTCCCTAAAAATAAGGGGAATTTCTGCATTTTTGCCACAAAATATCTGGAATTTCTGCCTTTTTGCCCCAAATAAGAGAAATATCTGCAATTTTGCCGCAAAATAAGGTAAATTTTTGAAATTTTGCCCCAAAATAAAGGAAATTTCTGGAATTTTGCCCCAAAATAAAGGGAATTTCTGATTTTTGCCCGAAAATAAATGGAATTTCTGCCTTTTGCCCTAAAAGTAGGGGAATTTCTGCAATTTTGCTACAAAATACGGGGAATTTTTGCCTTTTTGCCTGAAAATAAACGGAATGGATAACTTTTTGCCATAAAAAATTTAAATTTCTTCATTTTTGCTCCGAAATAAAGAGAATTTCTGCAATTTTGCCTCTAAATAAGGTAAATTTCTGCAATTTTGCCCCAAAATAAGGGAAATTTCTGCCTTTTTGCCCCCTAATAAGGGGAATTTCAGCCTTTTTACCTCAAAATAAGGGGAATTTCTCATTTTTTGCCCCAAAATAAGGAAAATTTCTGCTTTTTTTCTCTGAAATAAGTGAAATTTCTGCAATTTTGCACCAAAATAAGTGAAATTTCTGCTATTTTGCCCCAAAATAAGGGGAATTTCTGCCTTTGTGCCCCCAAATAAGGGGAATTTCAGCCTTTTTCCCTCAAAATAAGGATAATTTCTGCATTTTTGCCACAAAATATTAGGAATTTCTGTCTTTTTTCCAAATATAAGTGAAATTTCTGCAATTTTGCCCAAAAATAAGTGGAATTTCTGAGTTTTGCTTCAAAATAAGGAGAATTTCTGTCTTTTTGCCCAAACATATAGGGAATTTCTGACTTTTTGCCCCGCAATTAGGAGAATTTCTGCAATTTTGCTCCAAAATACAAGGAAATTCTGCCTTTTTGCCTGAAAATAAGTGGAATGCATACCTTTTTGCCATATAAAAGGGAAATTTCTTCATTTTTGCTCCAAAATAAGGGGAATTTCTGCCATTTTTCCTCTAAATAAGTGTAATTTCTGTCTTTTTCCCCCAAAACAAAGGGAATTTCTGTCTTTTTTAGTTCAAAATAAGGGGAATTTCTGACTTATTACCCTGAAATAAGTGAAATTTCTGGATTTTTGCCCCAAAATAAGGGAAATTTCTGCCTTTTTGCCCCCAAATAAGAGGAATTTCAGCCTTTTTCCCTAAAAATAAGTGGAATTTCTACATTTTTGCCACAAAATAAGGGAAATTTCTGCAATTTTGCCACAAAATAATGTAAATTTCTGCAATTTTGCCCCAAAATAAAGAAAATTTCTGAAATTTTGCCCCAAAATTAGGGGAATTTCTGCAATTTTGCTCTAAAATACGGGGAATTTATGCCTTTTTGCCCAAAAATAAGGGAAATGCATACCTTTTTGCCATAAAAACAAAAATTTCTTCATTTTTGCTCCAAAATAGGGGAATTTTGCCTTTTTGCCTCTAAATAAGTGGAATTTCTGTCTGTTTCCCCCAAAACAAAGGGAATTTCTGACTTTTTGCCCCAAACTAAGGGGAATTTCTGACTTATTACCCTATAATAAGTGAAATTTCTGCAATTTTGTCTCAAAATAAAGGAAATTTCTGACTTTTTGCCCCCAAATAAGGGGAATTTCAGCCTTTTTACCTCAAAATAAGGGGAATTTCTGCCTTTTTGCCCCAACATAAGGAAAATTTCTGCCTTTTATCTCTGAAATAAGTGAAATTTCTGCAATTTTGCCCCAAAATATGTGAAATTTATGCAATTTTGCCCCAAAATAAGAGAAATTTCTGGAATTTTGCCACAAAATAAGAGAAAATTTCTGCCTTTTTGCCTTCAAAAAAGAGGAATTTCAGCCTTTTTACCTCAAAATAAGGGGAATTTCTCATTTTTTGCCGCAAAATAAGGAAAATTTCTGCATTTTTCTCTAAAATAAGTAAAATTTCTGCAATTTTGCACCAAAATAAGTGAAATTTCTGCAATTTTGCCCCAAAATAAGGGAAATTTCTGCCTTTGAGCCCCCAAATTAGGGGAATTTCAGCCTTTATCCCTCAAAATAGGGGAATTTCTGCATTTTTGCCACAAAATATTAGGAATTTCTGCCTTTTTGCCCCAAAAATAGGAAAATTTCTGACTTTTTTTCTGAAATAAGTGAAATTTCTGCAATTTTGCCCCAAAATAAGTGGAATTTCTGAGTTTTGCCCCAAAATAAGGAGAATTTCTGTCTTTTTGCCCCAACATATAGGGAATTTCTTCCATTTTGCCCCACAATTAGGGGAATTTCTGCAATTTTGCTCCAAAATATGGGGAATTTCTGCATTTTTGCCCGAAAATAAGGGGAATGCATACCCTTTTACCATATAAAAGTGAAATTTCTTCATTTTGGCTCCAAAATAAGAGTAATTTCTTCCTTTTTGCCGCTAAATAAGTGGAATTTCTGTCTTTTTCCCTCAAAGCAAAGGGAATTTCTGTCTTTTTTGCCCCCAAATATAGGGAATTTTTGACTTATTACCCTGAAATAAGAGAAATTTCTGCAATTTTGCCCCTCAATAAGAGAAATTTCTGCCATTTTGTATCCGAATAAGGGGAATTTCAGCCTTTTTACCTCAAAATAAGGGGAATTTCTGCATTTTTGCCACAAAATATACGGAATTTCTGTTATTTTTCCCTATAATAAGGAAAATTTTTGCAATTATGCCCCAAAATAAAGAGAATTTCTCTTTTTTTGCCCCAAAATAAAGGAAATTTCAGCCTTTTTACCTGAAAATAAGTGAAATTACTGCAATTTTGCCCCAAAATTAGGGGAATTTCTGCAATTTTGCTCTAAAATACGAGAAATTTATGCCTTTTTGCCCAAAAATAAGGGAAATGCATACCTTTTTGCCATAAAAACAAAAATTTCTTCATTTTTGACCAAAATAAGGGGAATTTTCCTTTTTGCCTCTAAATAAGTGGAATTTCTGTCTGTTTCCCCCAAAACAAACGGAATTTCTGACTTTTTGCCCCAAACTAAGGGGAATTTCTGACTTATTACCCTGAAATAAGTGAAATTTCTGCAATTTTGCCTCAAAATAAAGGAAATTTCTGCCTTTTTGCCTCCAAATAAGGGGAATTTCAGCCTTTTTACCTCAAAATATGGGGAATTTCTGCCTTTTTGCCCCAACATAAGGAAAATTTCTGCCTTTTATCTCTGAAATAAGTGAAATTTCTGCAATTTTGCCCCAAAATATGTGAAATTTATGCAATTTTGCCCCAAAATAAGAGAAATTTCTGGAATTTTGCCACAAAATAAGAGAAAATTTCTGCCTTTTTGCCTTCAAAAAAGAGGAATTTCAGCCTTTTTACCTCAAAATAAGGGGAATTTCTCATTTTTTGCCGCAAAATAAGGAAAATTTCTGCATTTTTCTCTAAAATAAGTAAAATTTCTGCAATTTTGCACCAAAATAAGTGAAATTTCTGCAATTTTGCCCCAAAATAAGGGAAATTTCTGCCTTTGAGCCCCCAAATTAGGGGAATTTCAGCCTTTATCCCTCAAAATAGGGGAATTTCTGCATTTTTGCCACAAAATATTAGGAATTTCTGCCTTTTTGCCCCAAAAATAGGAAAATTTCTGACTTTTTTTCTGAAATAAGTAAAATTTCTGCAATTTTGCCCCAAAATAAGTGGAATTTCTGAGTTTTGCCCCAAAATAAGGAGAATTTCTGTCTTTTTGCCCCAACATATAGGGAATTTCTTCCATTTTGCCCCACAATTAGGGGAATTTCTGCAATTTTGCTCCAAAATATGGGGAATTTCTGCATTTTTGCCCGAAAATAAGGGGAATGCATACCCTTTTACCATATAAAAGTGAAATTTCTTCATTTTGGCTCCAAAATAAGAGTAATTTCTTCCTTTTTGCCGCTAAATAAGTGGAATTTCTGTCTTTTTCCCTCAAAACAAAGGGAATTTCTGTCTTTTTTGCCCCCAAATATAGGGAATTTTTGACTTATTACCCTGAAATAAGAGAAATTTCTGCAATTTTGCCCCTCAATAAGAGAAATTTCTGCCATTTTGTATCCGAATAAGGGGAATTTCAGCCTTTTTACCTCAAAATAAGGGGAATTTCTGCATTTTTGCCACAAAATATACGGAATTTCTGTTATTTTTCCCTATAATAAGGAAAATTTTTGCAATTATGCCCCAAAATAAAGAGAATTTCTCTTTTTTTGCCCCAAAATAAAGGAAATTTCAGCCTTTTTACCTGAAAATAAGTGAAATTACTGCAATTTTGCCCCAAAATTAGGGGAATTTCTGCAATTTTGCTCTAAAATACGAGAAATTTATGCCTTTTTGCCCAAAAATAAGGGAAATGCATACCTTTTTGCCATAAAAACAAAAATTTCTTCATTTTTGACCAAAATAAGGGGAATTTTCCTTTTTGCCTCTAAATAAGTGGAATTTCTGTCTGTTTCCCCCAAAACAAACGGAATTTCTGACTTTTTGCCCCAAACTAAGGGGAATTTCTGACTTATTACCCTGAAATAAGTGAAATTTCTGCAATTTTGCCTCAAAATAAGGGAAATTTCTGCCTTTTTGCCTCCAAATAAGGGGAATTTCAGCCTTTTTACCTCAAAATAAGGGGAATTTCTGCCTTTTTGCCCCAACATAAGGAAATTTTCTGCCTTTTTTCCCTGAAATAAGTGAAATTTCTGCAATTTTGCCCCAAAATATGTGAAATTTATGCAATTTTGCCCAAAAATAAGAGAAATTTCTGGAATTTTGCCACAAAATAAGGGAAATTTCTGCCTTTTTGCCTTCAAAAAAGGGGAATTTCAGCCTTTTTACCTCAAAATAAGGGGAATTTCTCCTTTTTTGCCGCAAAATAAAGACAATTTCTGCATTTTTCTCTGAAATAAGTAAAATTTCTGCAATTTTGCACCAAAATAAGTGAAATTTCTGCAATTTTGCCCCAAAATAAGGGAAATTTCTGCCTTTGAGCCCCCAAATAAGGGGAACTTCAGCCTTTATCCCTCAAAATAGGGGAATTCTGCATTTTTGCCACAAAATATTAGGAATTTCTGCCTTTTTGCCCCAAAAATAGGAAAATTTCTGACTTTTTTTTCTGAAATAAGTGAAATTTCTTCAATTTTGCCCCAAAATAAGTGGAATTTCTGAGTTTTGCCCAAAAATAAGGAGAATTTCTGTCTTTTTGCCCAAACATATAGGGAATTTCTTCCATTTTGCCCCACAATTAGGGGAATTTCTGCAATTTTGCTCCAAAATATGGGGAATTTCTGCATTTTTGCCCGAAAATAAGGGGAATGCATACCTTTTTACCATATAAAAGTGAAATTTCTTCATTTTGGCTCCAAAATAAGAGTAATTTCTGCATTTTGCCTCTAAATAAGTGGAATTTCTGTCTTATTCCCTCAAAACAAAGGGAATTTCTGTCTTTTTTGCCCCCAAATAAAGGGAATTTTTGACTTATTACCCTGAAATAAGAGAAATTTCTGCAATTTTGCCCCTCAATAAGGGAAAATATCTGCCTTTTTGTATCCGAATAAGGGGAATTTCAGCCTTTTTACCAGAAAAATAAGGGGAATTTCTGCATTTTTGCCACAAAATATACGGAATTTCTGGCTTTTTTCCCTATAATAAGGAAAATTTTTGCAATTATGCCCCAAAATAAGGAGAATTTCTCCTTTTTTGCCCCAAAATAAAGGAAATTTCAGCCTTATTACCTGAAAATAAGTGAAATTACTGCAATTTTGCCCCAAATAAGGGAAATTTCTGCAATTTTGCCCCAAAATAAGGTAAATTTCTGCAATTTTGCCCCAAAATAAAGGAAATTTCTGGAATTTTGCCCCAAAATTAGGGGAATTTCTGTAATTTTGCTCCAAAATACAGGGAATTTCTGGTTTTTTGTTCGAAAATAAGGGGAATGCATAACTTTTCGCCATAAAAAAGTGAAATTTCTTCATTTTTGCTCCAAAATAAGGGAAATTTCTGCATTTTTGCCTTTGAATAAGTGGAATTTCAATCTTTTTCCCCCAAAACAAAGGGAATTTCTGACTTTTTTGCCCCAAAATAAAGGGAATTTCTGATTTATTACCCTGAAATAAGTGAAATTTCTGCAATTTTGCTTCAAAATAAGAAAAATTTCTGCCTTTTTGCCCCCAAATAAGTAGAATTTCATCCTTTTTACCTCAAAATAAGGGGAATTTCTGCCTTTTTGCTCCAAAATAGGGGAAATTTCTGACTTTTTTCCCTGAAATAAGTGAAATTTCTGCAACTTTGCCCCAAAATAAGTGAAATTTCTGCAATTTTGCCCCAAAATAAGAGAAATTTCTGGAATTTTGCCCCAAAATAAGGGAAATTTCTGCCTTTTTGCCCCCAAATAAGGGGAATTTCAGCCTTTTTAACTCAAAATAAGGGAAATCTCATTTTTTGCCCCAAAATAAAGAAAATTTCTGCCTTTGTTCTCTGAATTAAGTGAAATTTCTGCAATTTTGCGCCAACATAAGTTAAATTTCTGCAATTTTGCCCCATAATAAGGAAAATTTCTGCCTTTCTGCCCCCAAATAAAGGGAATTTCAGACTTTTTACCTCAAAATAAAGGGAATTTCTGCATTTTTGCCACAAAATATTCAGAATTTCTGCCTTTTGGCCCCAAAATAAAGAAAATTTCTGCCTTATTTCCCTGAAATAAGTGAAATTTCTGCAATTTTGCCCCAACATAAGGGAAATTTATGCCTTTTTGCCCCGAAATAAGGGGAATTTCAGCCTTTTTACCTCAAAATAAGGGGAATTTCTGCATTTTTGCTACAAAATATACAGAATTTCTGCCTTTTTGCCCCATAATAAGGAAAATTTCTGCAATTTTGCCCAAAAATAAGGGGAATTTCTGAGTTTTGCCCCAAAATAGGGAGAATTTCTGTCTTTTTGTCCCAACATATAGGGAATTTCTGCCTTTTTGCCCCACAGTTAGGGAAATTTCTGCAATTTTGCTCCAAAATACGGGGAATTTCTGACTTTTTGCCCGAAAATAAAGGGAATACATACCTCTTTGCCATATAAAAGGGAAATTTCTTCATTTTTGCTCCAAAATACGGGGAACTTCTGCCTTTTTGCCTCTAAATAAGTGGAATTTCTGTTTTTTTCCCCCAAAACAAAGTGAATTTCTGTCTTTTTTGCCCACAAATAAGAGGAATATTTGACTTATTACCCTGAAATAAGTGAAATTTCTGCAATTTTGCCCCAAAATAATAGAAATTTTTGCCTTTTTGTCCCCAAATAAGGGAAATCTTAGCTATTTTACCTCAAAAATAGGGGAATTTCTGCATTTTTGCCACAAAATATATGGAATTTCTGCCTTTTTGCCCTATAATGAGAAAAATTTTTGCAATTATGCCCAAAAATAAGGGGAATTTCTCCTTTTTTTGCCCAAAATAAAGGAAATTTCAGCCTTTTTACCTGAAAATAAGTAAAATTACTGCAATTTTGCCCCAAAATAAGGGTAATTTCTGCCTTTTTGACCCCAAATAAGGGGAATTTCAGCTTTCTTACCTCAAAATATGGGGAATTTCTGCATTTTTGCCACAAAATATACGGAATTTCTGCCTTTTTGCCCCATAATAAGAAAAATTTCTGCAATTTTGCCCCAAAATAAGGTGAATTTCTTCTTTTTTGCCCCAAAATAAAGGAAATTTCAGCCTTTTTACCTGAAAATAATTGAAATTACTGCAATTTTGCCCCAAATAAAGGAAATTTCTGCAATTTTGCCACAAAATAAGGTAAATTTCTGCAATTTTGCCCCAAAATAAAGGAAATTTCTGGAATTTTGCCCCAAAATTAGGGGAATTTCTGAAATTTTGCTCCAAAATACGGGGAATTTTTGCCTTTTTGCCCGAAAATAAGGGGAATGCATACCTTTTTGCAATAAAAACTGAAATTTCTTCATTTTTGCTCCAAAATAAGGGGAATTTTGCCTTGTTGCCTCTAAAAAAGTGGAATTTCTGTCATTTTCCCAAAGAACAAAGGGAATTTCTGACTTTTTTGCCCCAAACTAAGGGGAATTTCTGACTTCTAACTCTGAAAAAAGTGAAATTTCTGCAATTTTGCCATAAAATAAAAGAAATTTCTGCCTTTTTGCCCCCAAATTATAGGAATTTCAGCATTTTTACCTCAAAATAAGGGGACTTTCTGCCTTCTTGCTAAAAATAGGGAAAATTTCTGCCTTTTTTCTCTGAAATAAGTGAAATTTCTGCAATTTTGCCCCAAAATAAAAGAAATTTCTGGAATTTTGCCCCAAAATAAGGGAAATTTCTGCCTTTTTGCCTTCAAATAAGAGGAATTTCAGCCTTTTTACCTCAAAATAAGGGGAATTTCTTTTTTTTGCCCCTAATTAAAAAAAAATTTCTGCCTTTTTTCTTTGAAATAAGTGAAATTTCTGCAATTTTGTGCCAAAATAAGTGAAATTTCTGCAATTTTGCCCCAAAATAAGGGAAATTTCTGCCTTTGTGCCCCCAAATAAAAGGAATTTCAGCCTTTATCCCTCAAAATAAGGGGAATTTCTGCATTTTTGCCACAAAATATTAGGAATTTCTGCCTTTTTGCCCCAAAAATAGGAAAATTTCTGACTTTTTTTTCTGAAATAGTGAAATTTCTGCAATTTTGCCCCAATATAATTGGAATTTCTGTGTTTTGCCCCATAATATGAAGAATTTCTGTCTTTTTGCCCCTACATATAGGGAATTTCTGACTTTTTGCCCCACAATTAGGAAAATTTCTGCAATTTTGCACCTAAATACAAGGAATTTCTTTTTTATTGCCCGAAAATAAGGGGAATGCATAGCTTTTGGCCATATAAAAGTGAAATTTCTTCATTTTTGCTCCAAAATAAGGGGAATTTTTGCCTTTTTGCCTCTAAATAAGTGGAATTTCTGTCTTTTTCTCCCAAAACAAATGGAATTTCTGACTTTTATGCCCCAAAATAAGGGCAATTTCTGACTTATTACCCTGAAATAAGTAAAATTTCTGCAATTTTGCCCCAAAATATGTGGAATTTCAGCCTTTTTACCTCAAAATAAGGTAAATTTCTGCTTTATTCCCCCCAAATAAGGTGAATTTCAGCCTTTTTATCTCAAAATAAAAGGAATTTGTCCTTTTTTGCCCCAAAATAAAAAAAATTTCTGCCTTTTTTCTGTGAAATAAGTGAAATTTCGGCAATTTTGCGCCAACATAAGTTAAATTTCTGCAATTTTGCCCCAAAATAAGGGAAATTTCTGCATTTGTGCCCCCAAATACGGGGAATTTCAGCCTTTATCCCTCAAAATAAGGGAATTTCTGCATTTTTGCCACAAAATATTAGGAATTTCTGCCTTTTTGCCCCAAAATAAGGAAAATTTCTGCCTTTTTTCCCTAAAATAAGTGAAATTTCTGCAATTTTGCCCGAAAATAAGGGGAATTTCTTAGTTTTGCCCCAAAATAAGGAGAATTTCTGTCTTTTTGCCCCAACATATAGGGAATTTCTGCCTTTTTGCCCCACAGTTAGGGGAATTTCTGCAATTTTGCTCCAAAATACGGGGAATTTCTGCCTTTTTGCCCGAAAATAAAGGGAATGCATACCTCTTTGCTATATAAAAGGGAAATTTCTTCATTTTTGCTCCAAAATAAGGGGAATTTCTGCCTTTTTGCCCCACAGTTAGGGGAATTTCTGCAATTTTGCTCCAAAATACGGGGAATTTCTGCCTTTTTGCCCGAAAATAATGGGAATGCATACCTCTTTGCCATATAAAAGGGAAATTTCTTCATTTTTGCTCCAAAATAAGGGGAATTTCTGCCTTTTTGCCTCTAAATAAGTGAAATTTTTGTCTTTTTCCCCCAAAACAAAGTGAATTTCTGTCTTCTTTGCCCACAAATAAGAGGAATTTTTGAATTATTACCCTGAAATAAGTGAAATTTCTGCAATTTTGCCCCAAAATAATAGAAATTTCTGCCTTTTTGTCCCCAAATAAGGGAAATTTTAGCCTTTTTACCTGAAAAAAAGGGGAATTTCTGCATTTTTGCCACAAAATATATGGAATTTCTGCCTTTTTGCCCTATAATGAGGAAAATTTTTTGCAATTATGCCCCAAAATAAGGGGAATTTCTCCTTTTTTGCCCAAAATAAAGGAAATTTCAGCCTTTTTACCTGAAATAAGTGAAATTACTGCAATTTTTCCAAAATAAGGGTAATTTCTGCCTTTATGACCCCAAATAAGGGGAATTTCAGCTTTTTTACCTCAAAATATGGGGAATTTCTGCATTTTTGCCACAAAATATACGGAATTTCTGCCTTTTTGCCCCATAATAAGAAAAATTTCTGCAATTTTGCCCCAAAATAAGGTTAATTTCTTCTTTTTTTGCCCCAAAATAAAGGAAATTTCAGCCTTTTTACCTGAAAATAATTGAAATTACTGCAATTTTGCCCCAAATAAGGGAAATTTCTGCAATTTTGCCACAAAATAAGGTAAATTTCTGCAATTTTGCCCCAAAATAAAGGAAATTTCTGGAATTTTGCCCCAAAATTAGGGGAATTTCTGAAATTTTGCTCCAAAATACAGTGAATTTTTGCCTTTTTTCCCGAAAATAAGGGGAATGCATACCTTTTTGCCATAAAAACTGAAATTTCTTCATTTTTGCTCCAAAATAAGGGGAATTTTGCCTTTTTGCCTCTAAAAAAGTGGAATTTCTGTCATTTTCCCAAAGAACAAAGGGAATTTCTGACTTTTTTGCCCCAAACTAAGGGGAATTTCTGACTTATTACTCTGAAAAAAGTGAAATTTCTGCAATTTTGCCATAAAATAAAAGAAATTTCTGCCTTTTTGCCCCCAAATTATAGGAATTTCAGCATTTTTACCTCAAAATAAGGGGACTTTCTGCCTTCTTGCCAAACATAGGGAAAATTTCTGCCTTTTTTCTCTGAAATAAGTGAAATTTCTGCAATTTTGCCCCAAAATAAAAGAAATTTCTGGAATTTTGCCCCAAAATAAGGGAAATTTCTGCCTTTTTGCCTTCAAATAAGGGGAATTTCAGCCTTTTTACCTCAAAATAAGGGGAATTTCTCCTTTTTTGCCGCAAAATAAGGAAAATTTCTGCCTTTTTTCTCTGAAATAAGTGAAATTTCTGCAATTTTGCGCCAAAATAAGTGAAATTTCTGCAATTTTGCCCCAAAATAAGGGAAATTTCTGCATTTGTGCCCCCAAATAAAAGGAATTTCAGCCTTTATCCCTCAAACTAAGGGGAATTTCTGCATTTTTGCCACAAAATATTAGGAATTTCTGCCTTTTTGCCCCAAAAATAGGAAAATTTCTGACTTTTTTTTCTGAAATAAGTGAAATTTCTGCAATTTTGCCCCAAAATAAGTGGAATTTCTGAGTTTTGCCCCATAATATGGAGAATTTCTGTCTTTTTGCCCCTACATATAGGGAATTTCTGACTTTTTGCCCCACAATTAGGAAAATTTCTGCAATTTTGCGCCTAAATACAAGGAATTTCTTCTTTTTTGCCCGAAAATAAGGGGAATGCATACCTTTTTGCCATATAAAAGTGAAATTTCCTCATTTTTGCTCCAAAATAAGGGGAATTTTTGCTTTTTGCCTCTAAATAAGTGGAATTTCTGTCTTTTTCTCCCAAAACAAATGGAATTTCTGACTTTTATGCCCCAAAATAAGGGGAATTTCTGACTTATTACCCTGAAATAAGTGAAATTTCTGCAATTTTGCCCCAAAATATGTGGAATTTCAGCCTTTTTACCTCAAAATAAGGTAAATTTCTGCTTTATTCCCCCCAAATAAGGGGAAGTTCAGCCTTTTTATCTCAAAATAAAGGGAATTGGTCTTTTTTGCCCCAAAATAAAGAAAATTTCTGCCTTTTTTCTGTGAAATAAGTGAAATTTCGGCAATTTTGCGCCAACATAAGTTAAATTTCTGCAATTTTGCCCCAAAATAAGGGAAATTTCTGCATTTGTGCCCCTAAATAAGGGGAATTTCAGCCTTTATCCCTCAAAATAAGGGAATTTCTGCATTTTTGCCACAAAATATTAGGAATTTCTGCCTTTTTGCCCCAAAATAAGGAAAATTTCTGCCTTTTTTCCCTGAAATAAGTGAAATTTCTGCAATTTTGCGCCTAAATACAAGGAAATTCTTTTTTTTGCCCGAAAATAAGGGGAATGCATACCTTTTTGCCATATAAAAGTGAAATTTCCTCATTTTTGCTCCAAAATAAGGGGAATTTTTGCTTTTTGCCTCTAAATAAGTGGAATTTCTGTCTTTTTCTCCCAAAACAAATGGAATTTCTGACTTTTATGCCCCAAAATAAGGGGAATTTCTGACTTATTACCCTGAAATAAGTGAAATTTCTGCAATTTTGCCCCAAAATATGTGGAATTTCAGCCTTTTTACCTCAAAATAAGGTAAATTTCTGCTTTATTCCCCCCAAATAAGGGGAAGTTCAGCCTTTTTATCTCAAAATAAAGGGAATTGGTCTTTTTTGCCCCAAAATAAAGAAAATTTCTGCCGTTTTTCTGTGAAATAAGTGAAATTTCGGCAATTTTGCGCCAACATAAGTTAAATTTCTTCAATTTTGCCCCAAAATAAGGGAAATTTCTGCATTTGTGCCCCTAAATAAGGGGAATTTCAGCCTTTATCCCTCAAAATAAGGGAATTTCTGCATTTTTGCCACAAAATATTAGGAATTTCTGCCTCTTTGCCCCAAAATAAGGAAAATTTCTGCCTTTTTTCCCTGAAATAAGTGAAATTTCTGTAATTTTGCCCCAAAATAAGTGGAATTTCTGAGTTTTGCCCCAAAATAAGGAGAATTTCTGTCTTTTTGCCCCAACATATAGGAAATTTCTGACTTTTTGCCTCACAATTAGAGGAATTTCTGCAATTTTGCTCCAAAATACGGGGAATTTCTGCCTTTTTGCCCGAAAATAAGGGGAATGCATACCTTATTGCCATATAAAAGGGAAATTTTTTCATTTTTGCTCCAAAATAAGGGGAATTTCTGCATTTTTGCCTCTAAATAAGTGGAATTTCTGTCTTTTTCCCCCAAAACAAAGAAAATTTCTGTTTTTTTTAGCCCAAAATAAGGGGAATTTCTGACTTATTACCCTGAAATAAGTGAAATTTCTGCAATTTTGTCCCAAAATAAGGGAAATTTCTGCCTTTTTGCCCCCAAATAAGGGAAATTTCAGCCTTTTTACCTCAAAATAACGGGGATTTCTGCATTTCTGCCACAAAATATCTGGAATTTCTGCCTTTTTGCTTCAAATAATAGAAATATCTGCAATTTTGCATCAAAATAAGGTAAATTTTTGCAATTTTGCCCCAAAATAAAGGAAATTTCTGGAATTTTGCCCCAAAATAAAGGGAATTTCTGATTTTTGCCCGAAAATAAATGGAATTTCTGCCTTTTGCCCTAAAAGTAGGGGAATTTCTGCAATTATGCTACAAAACTCGGGGAATTTTTGCCTTTTTGCCTGAAAATAAACGGAATGCATAACTTTTTGCCATAAAAAATTTAAATTTCTTCATTTTTTCTCCGAAATAAGGGGAATTTCTGCAATTTTGCCTCTAAATAAGGTAAATTTTTGCAATTTTGCCCCAAAATAACGGAAATTTCTGGAATTTTGCCCCCAAAAAAAAGAGAATTTCTGACTTTTTTGCCCCAAAATAAGGGGAATTTCTTACTTATTACTCTGAAATAAGTGAAATTTCTGCAATTTTGCCCCAAAATAAGGGAAATTTCTGCCTTTTTGCCCCCAAATAAGGGAAATTTCAGCCTTTTTACCTCAAAATAACGGGGATTTCTGCATTTTTGCCACAAAATATCTGAAATTTCTGCCTTTTTGCCCCAAATAAGAGAAATATCTGCAATTTTGCCCCAAAATAAGGTAAATTTTTGCAATTTTGCCCCAAAATAAAGGAAATTTCTGGAATTTTGTACCAAAATAAAGGGAATTTCTGATTTTTGCCCGAAAATAAATGGAATTTCTGCCCTTTGCCCTAAGAGTAGGGGAATTTCTGCAATTATGCTACAAAACACGGGGAATTTTTGCCTTTTTGCCTGAAAATAAACGGAATGCATAACTTTTTGCCATAAAAAATTTAAATTTCTTCATTTTTTCTCCTAAATAAGGGGAATTTCTGCAATTTTGCCTCTAAATAAGGTAAATTTTTGCAATTTTGCCCCAAAATAAAGGAAATTTCTGGAATTTTGCCCCAAAACAAAGGGAATTTCTTACTTTTTTGCCCCAAAATAAGGGGAATTTCTTACTTATTACTCTGAAATAAGTGAAATTTCTGCAATTTTGCCCCAAAATAAGGGAAATTTCTGCCTTTTTGCCCCCTAATAAGGGGAATTTCAGCCTTTTTACCTCAAAATAAGGGGAATTTCTCATTTTTTGCCCCAAAATAAGGAAAATTTCTGCTTTTTTTCTCTGAAATAAGTGAAATTTCTGCAATTTTGCACCAAAATAAGTGAAATTTCTGCTATTTTGCCCCAAAATAAGGGGAATTTCTGCCTTTGTGCCCCCAAATAAGGGGAATTTCAGCCTTTTGACCTCAAAATAAGGGGAATTTCTGCATTTTTGCCACAAAATATTAGGAATTTCTGCCTTTTTTCCAAATATAAGTGAAATTTCTGCAATTTTGCCCAAAAATAAGTGGAATTTCTGAGTTTTGCCCCAAAATAAGGAGAATTTCTGTTTTTTTGCCCCAACATATAGGGAATTTCTGACTTTTTGCCCCACAATTAGGAGAATTTCTGCAATTTTGCTCCAAAATACAGGGAATTTCTGCCTTTTTGCCCGAAAATAAGGGGAATGCATACCTTTTTGCCATATAAAAGGGAAATTTCTTCATTTTTGCTCCAAAATAAGATGAATTTCTGCCTTTTTTCCTCTAAATAAGTGTAATTTCTGTCTTTTTCCCCCAAAACAAAGGAAATTTCTGTCTTTTTTAGCCCAAAATAAGGGGAATTTCTGATTTATTACCCTGAAATAAGTGAAATTTCTGGAATTTTGCCCCAAAATAAGGGAAATTTCTGCCTTTTTGACCCAAATAAGAGGAATTTCAGGCTTTTTCCCTAAAAATAAGGGGGAATTTCTGCATTTTTGCCACAAAATAAGGGAAATTTCTGCAATTTTGCCACAAAATATTGTAAATTTCTGCAATTTTGCCCCAAAATAAAGAAAATTTCTGAAATTTTGCCCCAAAATTAGGGGAATTTCTGCAATTTTGCTCTAAAATACGGGGAATTTATGCCTTTTTGCCCAAAAATAAGGGAAATGCATACCTTTTTGCCATAAAAACAAAAATTTCTTCATTTTTGCTCCAAAATAAGGGGAATTTTGCCTTTTTGCCTCTAAATAAGTGGAATTTCTGTCTGTTTCCCCCAAAACAAAAAGAATTTCTGACTTTTTGCCCCAAACTAAGGGGAATTTCTGACTTATTACCCTGAAATAAGTGAAATTTCTGCAATTTTGCCTCAAAATAAGGGAAATTTATGCCTTTTTGCCCCCAAATAATGGGAATTTCAGCCTTTTTACCTCAAAATAAGGGGAATTTCTGGATTTTTTGCCTCAAAATATGGATAATATCTGCCTTTTTGCTCCAAAATAAGCAAAATTTCTGCAATTTTATACCAAAATAAAAAAAATTTCTGCCTTTTTGCCCCAAAAAATAAAATTTCTGCTTTTTTTCTGAAATAAGTCAAATTTCTGCAATTTTGCCGCAAAATAAGGGAAATTTCAGGCTTTTTACCTCAAAATATGGGGAATTTCTCTTTTTGCCCCAAAATAAGGAAAATTTCTGCCTTTTTTTCTCTGAAATAAGTGAAATTTCTGCAATTTTGCGCCAAAATAAGTGAAAT
The DNA here is from genome assembly GCF_963924665.1 of Micromys minutus. Lineage (NCBI taxonomy): Eukaryota > Metazoa > Chordata > Mammalia > Rodentia > Muridae > Micromys > Micromys minutus. The sequence goes on along the minus strand of NC_137963.1, from coordinate 28,194,977 downwards.
TTCTGCAATTTTGCCCCAAAATAAGGGAAATTTCTTCATTTGTGCCCCCAAATAAAAGGAATTTCAGCCTTTATCCCTCAAACTAAGGGGAATTTATGCATTTTTGCCACAAAATATTAGGAATTTCTGCCTTTTTGCCCCAAAAATAGGAAAATTTCTGACTTTTTTTTCTGAAATAAGTGAAATTTCTGCAATTTTGCCCCAAAATAAGTGGAATTTCTGTGTTTTGCCCCATAATATGAAGAATTTCTGTCTTTTTGCCCCTACATATAGGGAATTTCTGACTTTTTGCCCCACAATTAGGAAAATTTCTGCAATTTTGCACCTAAATACAAGGAATTCCTTTTTTTTTGCCCGAAAATAAGGGGAATGCATACCTTTTGGCCATATAAAAGTGAAATTTCTTCATTTTTGCTCCAAAATAAGGGGAAATTTTCCTTTTTGCCTCTAAATAAGTGGAATTTCTGTCTTTTTCTCCCAAAACAAATGGAATTTCTGACTTTTATGCCCCAAAATAAGCGGAATTTCTTACTTATTACCCTGAAATAAGTAAAATTTCTGCAATTTTGCCCCAAAATATGTGGAATTTCAGCCTTTTTACCTCAAAATAAGGTAAATTTCTGCTTTATTCCCCCCAAATAAGGTGAATTTCAGCCTTTTTATCTCAAAATAAAGGGAATTTGTCCTTTTTCGCCCCAAAATAAAGAAAATTTCTGCCTTTTTTCTGTGAAATAAGTGAAATTTCGGCAATTTTGCGCCAACATAAGTTAAATTTCTGCAATTTTGCCCCAAAATAAGGGAAATTTCTGCATTTGTGCCCCCAAATACGGGGAATTTCAGCCTTTATCCCTCAAAATAAGGGAATTTCTGCATTTTTGCCACAAAATATTAGGAATTTCTGCCTTTTTGCCCCAAAATAAGGAAAATTTCTGCCTTTTTTCCCTGAAATAAGTGAAATTTCTGCAATTTCGCCGAAAATAAGGGGAATTTCTTAGTTTTGCCCCAAAATAAGGAGAATTTCTGTCTTTTTGCCCCAACATATAGGGAATTTCTGCCTTTTTGCCCCACAGTTAGGGGAATTTCTGCAATTTTGCTCCAAAATACGGGGAATTTCTGCCTTTTTGCCCGAAATTAAAGGGAATGCATACCTCTTTGCCATATAAAAGGGAAATTTCTTCATTTTTGCTCCAAAATAAGGGGAATTTCTGCCTTTTTGCCTCTAAATAAGTGGAATTTTTGTCTTTTTCCCCCAAAACAAAGTGAATTTCTGTCTTTTTTGCCCACAAATAAGAGGAATTTTTGAATTATTACCCTGAAATAAGTGAAATTTCTGCAATTTTGCCCCAAAATAATAGAAATTTCTGCCTTTTTGTCCCCAAATAAGGGAAATTTTAGCCTTTTTACCTCAAAAAAAGGGGAATTTCTGCATTTTTGCCACAAAATATATGGAATTTCTGCCTTTTTGCCCTATAATGAGGAAAATTTTTGCAATTATGCCCCCAAAATAAGGGTAATTTCTCCTTTTTTGCCCAAAATAAAAGAAATTTCAGCCTTTTTACCTGAAATAAGTGAAATTACTGCAATTTTGCCCCAAAATAAGGGTAATTTCTGCCTTTATGACCCCAAATAAGGGGAATTTCAGCTTTTTTACCTCAAAATATGGGGAATTTCTGCATTTTTGCCACAAAATATACGGAATTTCTGCCTTTTTGCCCCATAATAAGAAAAATTTCTGCAATTTTGCCCCAAAATAAGGTAAATTTCTTCTTTTTTTGCCCCAAAATAAAGGAAATTTCAGCCTTTTTACCTGAAAATAATTGAAATTACTGCAATTTTGCCCCAAATAAGGGAAATTTCTGCAATTTTGCCACAAAATAAGGTAAATTTCTGCAATTTTGCCCCAAAATAAAGGAAATTTCTGGAATTTTGCCCCAAAATTAGGGGAATTTCTGAAATTTTGCTCCAAAATACGGGGAATTTTTGCCTTTTTGCCCGAAAATAAGGGGAATGCATACCTTTTTGCCATAAAAACTGAAATTTCTTCATTTTTGCTCCAAAATAAGGGGAATTTTGCCTTTTTGCCTCTAAAAAAGTGGAATTTCTGTCATTTTCCCAAAGAACAAAGGGAATTTCTGACTTTTTTGCCCCAAACTAAGGGGAATTTCTGACTTATTACTCTGAAAAAAGTGAAATTTCTGCAATTTTGCCATAAAATAAAAGAAATTTCTGCCTTTTTGCCCCCAAATTATAGGAATTTCAGCATTTTTACCTCAAAATAAGGGGACTTTCTGCCTTCTTGCCAAACATAGGGAAAATTTCTGCCTTTTTTCTCTGAAATAAGTGAAATTTCTGCAATTTTGCCCCAAAATAAAAGAAATTTCTGGAATTTTGCCCCAAAATAAGGGAAATTTCTGCCTTTTTGCCTTCAAATAAGGGGAATTTCAGCCTTTTTACCTCAAAATAAGGGGAATTTCTCCTTTTTTGCCGCAAAATAAGGAAAATTTCTGCCTTTTTTCTCTGAAATAAGTGAAATTTCTGCAATTTTGCGCCAAAATAAGTGAAATTTCTGCAATTTTGCCCCAAAATAAGGGAAATTTCTGCATTTGTGCCCCCAAATAAAAGGAATTTCAGCCTTTATCCCTCAAACTAAGGGGAATTTCTGCATTTTTGCCACAAAATATTAGGAATTTCTGCCTTTTTGCCCCAAAAATAGGAAAATTTCTGACTTTTTTTTCTGAAATAAGTGAAATTTCTGCAATTTTGCCCCAAAATAAGTGGAATTTCTGAGTTTTGCCCCATAATATGGAGAATTTCTGTCTTTTTGCCCCTACATATAGGGAATTTCTGACTTTTTGCCCCACAATTAGGAAAATTTCTGCAATTTTGCGCCTAAATACAAGGAATTTCTTCTTTTTTGCCCGAAAATAAGGGGAATGCATACCTTTTTGCCATATAAAAGTGAAATTTCCTCATTTTTGCTCCAAAATAAGGGGAATTTTTGCATTTTGCCTCTAAATAAGTGGAATTTCTGTCTTTTTCTCCCAAAACAAATGGAATTTCTGACTTTTATGCCTCAAAATAAGGGGAATTTCTGACTTATTACCCTGAAATAAGTGAAATTTCTGCAATTTTGCCCCAAAATATGTGGAATTTCAGCCTTTTTACCTCAAAATAAGGTAAATTTCTGCTTTATTCCCCCCAAATAAGGGGAAGTTCAGCCTTTTTATTTCAAAATAAAGGGAATTTGTTTTTTTTGCCCCAAAATAAAGAAAATTTCTGCCTTTTTTCTGTGAAATAAGTGAAATTTCGGCAATTTTGCGCCAACATAAGTTAAATTTCTGCAATTTTGCCCCAAAATAAGGGAAATTTCTGCATTTGTGCCCCTAAATAATGGGAATTTCAGCCTTTATCCCTCAAAATAAGGGAATTTCTGCATTTTTGCCACAAAATATTAGGAATTTCTGCCTTTTTGCCCCAAAAATAAAAAAAATTTCTGCCTTTTTTCCCTGAAATAAGTGAAATTTCTGTAATTTTGCCCCAAAATAAGTGGAATTTCTGAGTTTTGCCCCAAAATAAGGAGAATTTCTGTCTTTTTGCCCCAACATATAGGAAATTTCTGACTTTTTGCCTCACAATTAGAGGAATTTCTGCAATTTTGCTCCAAAATACGGGGAATTTCTGCCTTTTTGCCCGAAAATAAGGGGAATGCATACCTTTTTGCCATATAAAAGGGAAATTTTTTCATTTTTGCTCCAAAATAAGGGGAATTTCTGCATTTTTGCCTCTAAATAAGTGGAATTTCTGTCTTTTTCCCCCAAAACAAAGAAAATTTCTGTTTTTTTTAGCCCAAAATAAGGGGAATTTCTGACTTATTACCCTGAAATAAGTGAAATTTCTGCAATTTTGCCCCAAAATAAGGGAAATTTCTGCCTTTTTGCCCCCAAATAAGGGAAATTTCAGCCTTTTTACCTCAAAATAACGGGGATTTCTGCATTTTTGCCACAAAATATCTGGAATTTCTGCCTTTTTGCCCCAAATAAGAGAAATATCTGCAATTTTGCCCCAAAATAAGGTAAATTTTTGCAATTTTGCCCCAAAATAAAGGAAATTTCTGGAATTTTGTACCAAAATAAAGGGAATTTCTGATTTTTGCCCGAAAATAAATGGAATTTCTGCCTTTTGCCCTAAAAGTAGGAAAATTTCTGCAATTATGCTACAAAACTCGGGGAATTTTTGCCTTTTTGCCTGAAAATAAACGGAATGCATAACTTTTTGCCATAAAAAATTTAAATTTCTTCATTTTTTCTCCGAAATAAGGGGAATTTCTGCAATTTTGCCTCTAAATAAGGTAAATTTTTGCAATTTTGCCCCAAAATAAAGGAAATTTCTGGAATTTTGCCCCCAAAAAAAAGAGAATTTCTGACTTTTTTGCCCCAAAATAAGGGGAATTTCTTACTTATTACTCTGAAATAAGTGAAATTTCTGCAATTTTGCCCCAAAATAAGGGAAATTTCTGCCTTTTTGCCCCCAAATAAGGGAAATTTCAGCCTTTTTACCTCAAAATAACGGGGATTTCTGCATTTTTGCCACAAAATATCTGAAATTTCTGCCTTTTTGCCCCAAATAAGAGAAATATCTGCAATTTTGCCCCAAAATAAGGTAAATTTTTGCAATTTTGCCCCAAAATAAAGGAAATTTCTGGAATTTTGTACCAAAATAAAGGGAATTTCTGATTTTTGCCCGAAAATAAATGGAATTTCTGCCCTTTGCCCTAAAAGTAGGGGAATTTCTGCAATTATGCTACAAAACACGGGGAATTTTTGCCTTTTTGCCTGAAAATAAACGGAATGCATAACTTTTTGCCATAAAAAATTTAAATTTCTTCATTTTTTCTCCGAAATAAGGGGAATTTCTGCAATTTTGCCTCTAAATAAGGTAAATTTTTGCAATTTTGCCCCAAAATAAAGGAAATTTCTGGAATTTTGCCCCAAAACAAAGGGAATTTCTTACTTTTTTGCCCCAAAATAAGGGGAATTTCTTACTTATTACTCTGAAATAAGTGAAATTTCTGCAATTTTGCCCCAAAATAAGGGAAATTTCTGCCTTTTTGCCCCCTAATAAGGGGAATTTCAGCCTTTTTACCTCAAAATAAGGGGAATTTCTCATTTTTTGCCCCAAAATAAGGAAAATTTCTGCTTTTTTTCTCTGAAATAAGTGAAATTTCTGCAATTTTGCACCAAAATAAGTGAAATTTCTGCTATTTTGCCCCAAAATAAGGGGAATTTCTGCCTTTGTGCCCCCAAATAAGGGGAATTTCAGCCTTTTGACCTCAAAATAAGGGGAATTTCTGCATTTTTGCCACAAAATATTAGGAATTTCTGCCTTTTTTCCAAATATAAGTGAAATTTCTGCAATTTTGCCCAAAAATAAGTGGAATTTCTGAGTTTTGCCCCAAAATAAGGAGAATTTCTGTTTTTTTGCCCCAACATATAGGGAATTTCTGACTTTTTGCCCCACAATTAGGAGAATTTCTGCAATTTTGCTCCAAAATACAGGGAATTTCTGCCTTTTTGCCCGAAAATAAGGGGAATGCATACCTTTTTGCCATATAAAAGGGAAATTTCTTCATTTTTGCTCCAAAATAAGATGAATTTCTGCCTTTTTTCCTCTAAATAAGTGTAATTTCTGTCTTTTTCCCCCAAAACAAAGGAAATTTCTGTCTTTTTTAGCCCAAAATAAGGGGAATTTCTGATTTATTACCCTGAAATAAGTGAAATTTCTGGAATTTTGCCCCAAAATAAGGGAAATTTCTGCCTTTTTGACCCAAATAAGAGGAATTTCAGGCTTTTTCCCTAAAAATAAGGGGGAATTTCTGCATTTTTGCCACAAAATAAGGGAAATTTCTGCAATTTTGCCACAAAATAATGTAAATTTCTGCAATTTTGCCCCAAAATAAAGAAAATTTCTGAAATTTTGCCCCAAAATTAGGGGAATTTCTGCAATTTTGCTCTAAAATACGGGGAATTTATGCCTTTTTGCCCAAAAATAAGGGAAATGCATACCTTTTTGCCATAAAAACAAAAATTTCTTCATTTTTGCTCCAAAATAAGGGGAATTTTGCCTTTTTGCCTCTAAATAAGTGGAATTTCTGTCTGTTTCCCCCAAAACAAAAAGAATTTCTGACTTTTTGCCCCAAACTAAGGGGAATTTCTGACTTATTACCCTGAAATAAGTGAAATTTCTGCAATTTTGCCTCAAAATAAGGGAAATTTATGCCTTTTTGCCCCCAAATAATGGGAATTTCAGCCTTTTTACCTCAAAATAAGGGGAATTTCTGGATTTTTTGCCTCAAAATATGGATAATATCTGCCTTTTTGCTCCAAAATAAGCAAAATTTCTGCAATTTTATACCAAAATAAAAAAAATTTCTGCCTTTTTGCCCCAAAAAATAAAATTTCTGCTTTTTTTCTGAAATAAGTCAAATTTCTGCAATTTTGCCGCAAAATAAGGGAAATTTCAGGCTTTTTACCTCAAAATATGGGGAATTTCTCTTTTTGCCCCAAAATAAGGAAAATTTCTGCCTTTTTTCTCTGAAATAAGTGAAATTTCTGCAATTTTGCGCCAAAATAAGTGAAATTTCTGCAATTTTGCCCCAAAATAAGGGAAATTTCTTCATTTGTGCCCCCAAATAAAAGGAATTTCAGCCTTTATCCCTCAAAATAAGGGGAATTTCTGCATTTTTGCCACAAAATATTAGGAATTTCTGCCTTTTTGCCCCAAAAATAGGAAAATTTCTGACTTTTTTTTCTGAAATAAGTGAAATTTCTGCAATTTTGCCCCAAAATAAGTGGAATTTCTGAGTTTTGCCCCATAATATGGAGAATTTCTGTCTTTTTGCCCCTACATATAGGGAATTTCTGACTTTTTGCCCCACAATTAGGAAAATTTCTGCAATTTTGCGCCTAAATACAAGGAATTTCTTCTTTTTTGCCCGAAAATAAGGGGAATGCATACCTTTTTGCCATATAAAAGTGAAATTTCTTCATTTTTGCTCCAAAATAAGGGGAATTTTTGCCTTTTTGCCTCTAAATAAGTGGAATATCTGTCTTTTTCTCCCAAAAACAAATGGAATTTCTGACTTTTATGCCCCAAAATAAGGGGAATTTCTGAATTATTACCCTGAAATAAGTGAAATTTCTGCAATTTTGCCCCAAAATATGTGGAATTTCAGCCTTTTTACCTCAAAATAAGGTAAATTTCTGCTTTATTCCCCCCAAATAAGGGGAATTTCAGCCTTTTTATCTCAAAATAAAGGGAATTTGTCCTTTTTTGCCCCCAAATAAAGAAAATTTCTGCCTTTTTTCTGTGAAATATGTGAAATTTCGGCAATTTTGCGCCAACATAAGTTAAATTTCTGCAATTTTGCCCCAAAATAAGGGAAATTTCTGCATTTGTGCCCCCAAATACGGGGAATTTCAACCTTTATCACTCAAAATAAGGGAATTTCTGCATTTTTGCCACAAAATATTAGGAATTTCTGCCTTTTTGCCCCAAAATAAGGAAAATTTCTGCCTTTTTTCCCTGAAATTTGTGAAATTTCTGCAATTTTGCCCCAAAATAAGTGGAATTTCTGAGTTTTGCCCCAAAATAAGGAGAATTTCTGTCTTTTTGCCCCAACATATAGGGAATTTCTGACTTTTTGCCTCACAATTAAGGGAATTTCTGCAATTTTGCTCCAAAATACGGGGAATTTCTGACTTTTTGCCCGAAAATAAGGGGAATGCATACATTTTTGCCGTATAAAAGGGAAATTTCTTCATTTTTGCTCCAAAATAAAGGGAATTTTTGCCTTTTTGCCTGTAAATAAGTGGAATTTTTGTCTTTTTCTCCAAAAACAAATGGAATTTCTGACTTTTATTGCCCAAAATAAGGGGAATTTCTGACTTATTACCCTGAAATAAGTGAAATTTCTGCAATTTTGCCCCAAAATATGTGGAATTTCAGCCTTTTTACCTCAAAATAAGGTAAATTTCTGTTTATTCCCCCCAAATAAGGGAAATATCAGCCTTTTTATCTCAAAATAAAGGGAATTTGTCCTTTTTTGCCCCAAAATAAAGAAAATTTCTGCCTTTTTTCTGTGAAATAAGTGAAATTTCGGAAATTTTGTGCCAACATAAGTTAAATATCTGCAATTTTGCCCCAAAATAAGGGAAATTTCTGCATTTGTGCCCCCAAAGAAGGGGAATTTCAGCCTTTATCCCTCAAAATAAGGGAATTTCTGCCTTTTTGCCCCAAAATAAGGAAAATTTCTGCCTTTTTTCCCTGAAATAAGTGAAATTTCTGCAATTTTGCCCCAAAATAAGTGGAATTTCTGAGTTTTGCCCCAAAATAAGGAGAATTTCTGTCTTTTTGCCCCAACATATAGGGAATTTCTGACTTTTTGCCTCACAATTAAGGGAATTTCTGCAATTTTGCGGCAAAATACGCTGAATTTCTGCCTTTTTGCCCAAAAATAAGGGGAATGCATACCTTTTTGCCATATAAAAGGGAAATTTTTTTCATTTTTGCTCCAAAATAAGGGGAATTTCTGCATTTTTGCCTCTAAATAAGTGGAATTTCTGTCTTTTTCCCCCAAAACAAAGAAAATTTCTGTTTTTTTTAGCCCAAAATAAGGGGAATTTCTGACTTATTACCCTGAAATAAGTGAAATTTCTGCAATTTTGCCCCAAAATAGGGGAAATTTCTGCCTTTTTGCCCCCAAATAAGGGAAATTTCAGCCTTTTTCCCTAAAAATAAGGGGAATTTCTGCATTTTTGCCACAAAATATCTGGAATTTCTGCCTTTTTGCCCCAAATAAGAGAAATATCTGCAATTTTGCCCTAAAATAAGGTAAATTTTTGCAATTTTGCCCGAAAATAAAGGAAATTTCTGGAATTTCCCCCAAAATAAAGGGAATTTCTGATTTTTGCCCGAAAATAAATGGAAATTCTGCCTTTTGCCCTAAAAGTAGGAGAATTTCTGCAATTTTGCTACAAAATACGGGGAATTTTTGCCTTTTTGCATGAAAATAAACGGAATGCATACCTTTTTGCCATAAAAATTTAAATTTCTTCATTTTTGCTCCGAAATAAGGGGAATTTCTGCAATTTTGCCTCTAAATAAGGTAAATTTTTGCAATTTTGCCCCAAAATAAAGGAAATTTCTGGAATTTTGCCCCAAAACAAAGGGAATTTCTGATTTTTTGCCCCAAAATAAGGCGAATTTCTTACTTATTACTCTGAAATAAGTGAAATTTCTGCAATTTTGCCCCAAAATAAGGGAAATTTCTGCCTTTTTGCCCCCTAATAAGGGAAATTTCAGCCTTTTTCCCTCAAAATAAGGGGAATTTCTCATTTTTTGCCCCAAAATAAGGAAAATTTCTGCTTTTTCTCTCTGAAATAAGTGAAATTTCTGCAATTGTGCACCAAAATAAGTGAAATTTCTGCTATTTTGCCTCAAAATAAGGGGAATTTCTGCCTTTGTGCCCCCAAATAAGGGGAATTTCAGCCTTTATCCCTCAAAATAAGGATAATTTCTGCATTTTTGCCACAAAATATTAGGAATTTCTGCCTTTTTTCCAAATATAAGTGAAATTTCTGCAATTTTGCCCAAAAAAAAGTGGAATTTCTGAGTTTTGCCCCAAAATAAGGAGAATTTCTGTCTTTTTGCCCCAACATATAGGGAATTTCTGACTTTTTGCCCCACAATTAGGAGAATTTCTGCAATTTTGCTCCAAAATACGGGGAATTTCTGCCTTTTTGCCCGAAAATAAGAGGAATGCATACCTTTTTGCCATATAAAAGAGAAATTTCTTCATTTTTGCTCCAAAATAAGGGGAATTTCTGCCTTTTTTCCTCTAAATAAGGGTAATTTTTGTCTTTTTCCCCCAAAACAAAGGGAATTTCTGTCTTTTTTAGCCCAAAATAAGGGGAATTTCTTACTTATTACCCTGAAATAAGTTAAATTTCTGGAATTTTGCCCCAAAATAAAGGAAATTTCTGCATTTTTGCCCCCAAATAAAAGGAATTTCAGCCTTTTTCCCTAAAAATAAGGGGAATTTCTGCATTTTTGCCATAAAATAAGGGAAATTTCTGCAATTTTGCCACAAAATAATGTAAATTTCTGCAATTTTGCCCCAAAATAAAGAAAATTTCTGGAATTTTGCCCCAAAATTAGGGGAATTTCTGCAGTTTTGCTCTAAAATACCGGGAATTTATGCCTTTTTGCCCAAAAATAAGGGAAATGCATACCTTTTTGCCATAAAAACAAAAATTTCTTCATTTTTGCTCCAAAATAGGGGAATTTTGCCTTTTTGCCTCTAAATAAGTGGAATTTCTGTCTGTTTCCCCCAAAACAAAGGGAATTTCTGACTTTTTGCCCCAAACTAAGGGGAATTTCTGACTTATTACCCTATAATAAGTGAAATTTCTGCAATTTTGCCTCATATAAGGGAAATTTCTGCCTTTTTGCCCCCAACTAAGGGGAATTTCAGCGTTTTTACCTCAAAATAAGGGGAATTTCTGCCTTTTTGCCCCAACATAAGGAAAATTTCTGCCTTTTTTCCCTGAAATAAGTGAAATTTCTGCAATTTTGCCCCAAAATATGTGAAATTTATGCAATTTTGCCCAAAAATAAGAGAAATTTCTGGAATTTTGCCACAAAATAAGGGAAATTTCTGCCTTTTTGCCTTCAAAAAAGGGGAATTTCAGCCTTTTTACCTCAAAATAAGGGGAATTTCTTCTTTTTTGCCGCAAAATAAGGAAAATTTCTGAATTTTTTCTCTGAAATAAGTAAAATTTCTGCAATTTTGCACCAAAATAAGTGAAATTTCTGCAATTTTGCCCCAAAATAAGGGAAATTTCTGCCTTTGAGCCCCCAAATTAGGGGAATTTCAGCCTTTATCTTTCAAAATAGGGGAATTTCTGCATTTTTGCCACAAAATATTAGGAATTTCTGCCTTTTTGCCCCAAAAATAGGAAAATTTCTGACTTTTTTTTCTGAAATAAGTGAAACTTCTGCAATTTTGCCCCAAAATAAGTGGAATTTCTGAGTTTTGCCCCAAAATAAGGAGAATTTCTGTCTTTTTGCCCCAACATATAGGGAATTTCTTCCATTTTGCCCCACAATTAGGGGAATTTCTGCAATTTTGCTCCAAAATTTGGAGAATTTCTGCATTTTTGCCCGAAAATAAGGGGAATGCATACCTTTTTACCATATAAAAGTGAAATTTCTTCATTTTGGCTCCAAAATAAGAGTAATTTCTGCCTTTTTGCCTATAAATAAGTGGAATTTCTGTCTTTTTCCCTCAAAACAAAGGGAATTTCTGTGTTTTTTGCCCCCAAATAAAGGGAAATTTTCACTTATTACCCTGAAATAAGAGAAATTTCTGTAATTTTGCCCCTCAATAAGAGAAATTTCTGCCTTTTTGTATCCGAATAAGGGGAATTTCAGCCTTTTTACCTCAAAATAAGGGGAATTTCTGCATTTTTGCCACAAAATATACGGAATTTCTGCCTTTTTTCCCTATAATAAGGAAAATTTTTGCAATTATGCCCCAAAATAAGGAGAATTTCTCTTTTTTTGCCCCAAAATAAAGGAAATTTCAGCCTTTTTACCTGAAAATAAGTGAAATTACTGCAATTTTGCCCCAAATAAGGGAAATTTATGCAATTTTGCCCCAAAATAAGGTAAATTTCTGCAATGTTGCCCCAAAATAAAGGAAATTTCTGGAATTTTGCCCCAAAATTAGGGGAATTTCTGTAATTTTGCTCCAAAATACAAGGAATTTCTGGTTTTATGCCCAAAAATAAGGGGAATGCATAACTTTTCGGCATAAAAAAGTGAAATTTCTTCATTTTTGCTCCAAAATAAGGGAAATTTCTGCATTTTTGCCTTTGAATAAGTGGAATTTCTGTCTTTTTCCCCCAAAACAAAGGGAATTTCTGAATTTTTTGACCCAAAATAGGGTAAATTTCTGACTTTTTTCCCTGAAATAAGTGAAATTTCTGCAATTTTGCCCCAAAATAAGTGAAATTTCTGCAGTTTTGCCCCAAAATAAGAGAAATTTCTGGAATTTTGCCCCAAAATAAGGGAAATTTCTGCCTTTTTGCCCCCAAATAAAGGGAATTTCAGCCTTTTTAACTCAAAATAAGGGAAATCTCATTTTTTGCCCCAAAATAAGGAAAATTTTTGCCTTTTTTCTCTGAAATAAGTGAAATTTCTGCAATTTTGCGCCAACATAAGTTAAATTTCTGCAATTTTGCCCCATAATAAGGGAAATTTCTGCCTTTGTGCCCCCAAATAAAGGGAATTTCAGACTTTTTACCTCAAAATAAGGGGAATTTCTGCATTTTTGCCACAAAATATTAGGAATTTCTGCCTTTTGGCCCCAAAATAAAGAAAATTTCTGCCTTATTTCCCTGAAATAAGTGAAATTTCTGCAATTTTGCCCCAACATAAGGGAAATTTATGCCTTTTTGCCCCCAAATAAGGGGAATTTCAGCCTTTTTACCTCAAAATAAGGGGAATTTCTGCATTTTTGCTACAAAATATACAGAATTTCTGCCTTTTTGTCCCATAATAAGAAAAATTTCTGCAATTTTGCCCGAAAATAAGGGGAATTTCTGAGTTTTGCCCCAAAATAAGGAGAATTTCTGTCTTTTTGCCCCAACATATAGGAAATTTCTGCCTTTTTGCCCCACAGTTAGGGGAATTTCTGCAATTTTGCTCCAAAATACGGGGAATTTCTGCCTATTTGCCCGAAAATAAAGGGAATGCATACCTCTTTGCCATATAAAAGGGAAATTTCTTCATTTTTGCTCCAAAAATAAGGGGAATTTCTGCCTTTTTGCCTCTAAATAAGTGGAATTTTTGTCTTTTTCCCCCAAAACAAAGTGAATTTCTGTCTTTTTTGCATACAAATAAGAGGAATTTTTGACTTATTACCCTGAAATAAGTGAAATTTCTGCAATTTTGCCCGAAAATAAGGGGAATTTCTTAGTTTTGCCCCAAAATAAGGAGAATTTCTGTCTTTTTGCCCCAACATATAGGGAATTTCTGCCTTTTTGCCCCACAGTTAGGGGAATTTCTGCAATTTTGCTCCAAAATACGGGGAATTTCTGCATTTTTGCCCGAAAATAAAGAGAATGCATACCTCTTTGCCATATAAAAGGGAAATTTCTTCATTTTTGCTCCAAATAAGGGGAATTTCTGCCTTTTTGCCTCTAAATAAGTGGAATTTTTGTCTTTTTCCCCCAAAACAAAGTGAATTTCTGTCTTTTTTGCCCACAAATAAGAGGAATTTTTGACTTATTACCCTGAAATAAGTGAAATTTCTGCAATTTTGCCCCAAAATAATAGAAATTTCTGCATTTTTGTCCCCAAATAAGGGAAATTTTAGCCTTTTTACCTCAAAAAAAGGGGAATTTCTGCATTTTTGCCACAAAATATATGGAATTTCTGCCTTTTTGCCCTATAATGAGGAAAATTTTTGCAATTATGCCCCAAAATAAGGGGAATTTCTGCTTTTTTGCCCAAAATAAAGGAAATTTCAGCCTTTTTACCTGAAAATAAGTGAAATTACTGCAATTTTGCCCCAAAATAAGGGTAATTTCTGCCTTTTTGACCCCAAATAAGGGGAATTTCAGTTTTTTACCTCAAAATATGGGGAATTTCTGCATTTTTGCCACAAAATATACGAAATTTCTGCCTTTTTGCCCCATAATAAGAAAAATTTCTGCAATTTTGCCCCAAAATAAGGTGAATTTCTTCTTTTTTTGCTTCAAAATAAAGTAAATTTCAGCCTTTTTACCTGAAAATAATTGAAATTACTGCAATTTTGCCCCAAATAAGGGAAATTTCTGCAATTTTGCGCCTAAATACAAGGAATTTCTTCTTTTTTGCCCGAAAATAAGGGGAATGCATACCTTTTTGCCATATAAAAGTGAAATTTCTCCATTTTTGCTCCAAAATAAGGGATATTTTTGCCTTTTTGCCTCTAAATAAGTGGAATTTCTGTCTTTTTCTCCCAAAACAAATGGAATTTCTGACTTTTATGCCCCAAAATAAGGGGAATTTCTGACTTATTACCCTGAAATAAGTGAAATTTCTGCAATTTTGCCCCAAAATATGTGGAATTTCAGCCTTTTTACCTCAAAATAAGGTAAATTTCTGCTTTATTCCCCCCAAATAAGGGGAATTTCAACCTTTTTATCTCAAAATAAAGGGAATTTGTCCTTTTTTGCCCCAAAATAAAGAAAATTTCTGCCTTTTTTCTGTGAAATAAGTGAAATTTCAGCAATTTTGCGCCAACATAAGTTAAATTTCTGCAATTTTGCCCCCAAAATAAGGGAAATTTCTGCATTTGTGCCCCCAAATACTGGGAATTTCAGCCCTTATCCCTCAAAATAAGGGAATTTCTGCATTTTTGCCACAAAATATTAAGAATTTCTGCCTTTTCGCCCCAAAATAAGGAAAATTTCTGCCTTTTTTCCCTGAAATAAGTGAAATTTCTGCAATTTTGCCCCAAAATAAGTGGAATTTCTGAGTTTTGCCCCAAAATAAGGAGAATTTCTGTCTTTTTGCCCCAACATATAGGGAATTTCTGACTTTTTGCCTCACAATTAGGAGAATTTCTGCAATTTTGCTCCAAAATACGGGGAATTTCTGCCTTTTTGCCCGAAAATAAGGGGAATGCATAGCTTTTTCCCATATAAAAGGGAAATTTCTTCATTTTTGCTCCAAAATAAGGGGAAATTCTGCCTTTTTTCCTCTAAATAAGTGTAATTTCTGTCTTTTTCCCCCAAAACAAAGAAAATTTCTGTCTTTTTTAGCCCAAAATAAGGGGAATTTCTTACTTATTACCCTGAAATAAGTGAAATTTCTGGAATTTTGCCCCAAAATAAGGGAAATTTCTGCCTTTTTGCCCACAAATAAGAGGAATTTCAGCCTTTTTCCCTAAAAATAAGGGGAATTTCTGCATTTTTGCCACAAAATAAGGGAAATTTCTGCAATTTTGCCACAAAATAATGTAAATTTCTGCAATTTTACCCCAAAATAAAAAACATTTCTGGAATTTTGCCCCAAAATTAGGGGAATTTCTGCAGTTTTGCTCTAAAATACGGGGAATTTATGCCTTTTGCCCCAAAATAAAGGAAATGCATACCTTTTTGCTATAAAAACAAAAATTTCTTCATTTTTGCTCCAAAATAGGGGAATTTTGCCTTTTTGCCTCTAAATAAGTGGAATTTCTGTCTGTTTCCCCCAAAACAAAGAGAATTGCTGACTTTTGGCCACAAACTAAGGGGAATTTCTGACTTATTACCCTGAAATAAGTGAAATTTCTGCAATTTTGCCTCAAAATAAGAGAAATTTCTACCTTTTTGCCCTCAAATAAGGGGAATTTCAGCCTTTTTACCTCAAAATAAGGGGAATTTCACATTTTGCCCCAACATAAGGAAAATTTCTGCCTTTTTTCCCTGAAATAAGTGAAATTTCTGCAATTTTGCCCCAAAATATGTGAAATTTATGCAGTTTTGCCCCAAAATAAGAGAAATTTCTGGAATTTTGCCACAAAATAAGGGAAATTTCTGCCTTTTTGCCTTCAAAAGAGGGGAATTTCAGCCTTTTTACCTCAAAATAAGGGGAATTTCTCCTTTTTTGCCGCAAAAAAGAAAATTTCTGCCTTTTTTCTCTGAAATAAGTAAAATTTCTGCAATTTTGCACCAAAATAAGTGAAATTTCTGCAATTTTGCCCCAAAATAAGGGAAATTTCTGCCTTTGAGCCCCCAAATAAGGGGAATTTCAGCCTTTATTCCTCAAAATAGGGGAATTTCTGCATTTTTGCCACAAAATATTAGGAATTTCTGCCTTTTTGCCCCAAAAATAGGAAAATTTCTGACTTTTTTTTCTGAAATAAGTGAATTTTCTGCAATTTTGACCCAAAATAAGTGGAATTTCTGAGTTTTGCCCCAAAATAAGGAGAATTTCTGTCTTTTTGCCCCAACATATAGGGAATTTCTTCAATTTTGCCCCACAATTAGGGGAATTTCTGCAATTTTGCTCCAAAATATGGGGAATTTCTGCATTTTTGCCCGAAAATAAGGGGAATGCATAACTTTTTACCATATAAAAGTGAAATTTCTTCATTTTGGCTCCAAAATAAGAGTAATTTCTGCCTTTTTGCCTCTAAATAAGTGGAATTTCTGTCTTTTTCTTTCAAAACAAAGGGAATTTCTGTCTTTTTTGCCCCCAAATATAGGGAATTTTTGACTTATTACCCTGAAATAAGAGAAATTTCTGCAATTTTGCCCCTAAATTAGGGAAATTTCTGCCTTTTTGTATCCGAATAAGGGGAATTTCAGCCTTTTTACCTCAAAATAAGGGGAATTTCTGCATTTTTGCCACAAAATATACGGAATTTCTGCCTTTTTTCCCTATAATTAGGAAAATTTTTGCAATTATGCCCCAAAATAAGGAGAATTTCTCCTTTTTGCCCCAAAAAAAGGAAATTTCAGCCTTTTTACCTGAAAATAAGTGAAATTACTGCAATTTCGCCCCAAATAAGGGAACTTTCTGCAATTTTGCCCCAAAATAAGGTAAATTTCTGCAATTTTGCCCCAAAATAAAGGAAATTTTTGGAATTTTGCCCCAAAATTAGGGGAATTTCTGTAATTTTGCTCCAAAATACGGGGAATTTCTGGTTTTTTGCCCAAAAATAAGGGGAATGAATAACTTTTCGCCATAAAAATGTGAAATTTCTTCATTTTTGCTCCAAAATAAGGGAAATTTCTGCATTTTTGCCTTTGAATAAGTGGAATTTCTGTCTTTTTCCCCCAAAACAAAGGGAATTTCTGACTTTTTTGCCCCAAAATAAAGTGAATTTCTGATTTATTACCCTGAAATAAGTGAAATTTCTGCAATTTTGCTTCAAAATAAGAAAAAATTCTGCCTTTTTGCCCCCAAATAATGCGAATTTCAGCCTTTTTACCTCAAAATAAGGGGAATTTCTGCATTTTTGCCCCAAAATAGTGAAAATTTCTGACTTTTTTCCCTGAAATAAGTGAAATTTCTGCAATTTTGCCCCAAAATAAGTGAAATTTCTGCAGTTTTGCCCCAAAATAAGAGAAATTTCTGGAATTTTGCCCCAAAATAAGGGAAATTTCTGCCTTTTTGCCCCGAAATAAGGGGAATTTCAGCCTTTTCAACTCAAAATAAGGGAAATCTCATTTTTTGCCCCAAAATAAGGAAAATTTCTGCCTTTGTTCTCTGAAATAAGTGAAATTTCTGCAATTTTGCGCCAACATAAGTTAAATTTCTGCAATTTTGCCCCATAATAAGGGAAATTTCTGCCTTTGTGCCCCCAAATAAAGGGAATTTCAGACTTTTTACCTCAAAATAAGGGGAATTTCTGCATTTTTGCCACAAAATATTAGGAATTTCTGCCTTTTGGCCCCAAAATAAGAAAATTTCTGCCTTATTTCCCTGAAATAAGTGAAATTTCTGCAATTTTGCCCCAACATAAGGGAAATTTATGCCTTTTTGCCCCGAAATAAGGGGAATTTCAGCCTTTTTACCTCAAAATAAGGGGAATTTCTGCATTTTTGCTACAAAATATACAGAATTTCTGCCTTTTTGCCCCATAATAAGAAAAATTTCTGCAATTTTGCCCGAAAATAAGGGGAATTTCTGAGTTTTGCCCCAAAATAAGGAGAATTTCTGTCTTTTTGCCCCAACATATAGGAAATTTCTGCCTTTTTGCCCCACAGTTAGGGGAATTTCTGCAATTTTGCTCCAAAATACGGGGAATTTCTGCCTTTTTGCCTGAAAATAAAGGGAATGCATACCTCTTTGCCATATAAAAGGGAAATTTCTTCATTTTTGCTCCAAAAATAAGGGGAATTTCTGCCTTTTTGCCTCTAAATAAGTGGAATTTTTGTCTTTTTCCCCCAAAACACAGTGAATTTTTGTATTTTTTGCCTACAAATAAGAGGAATTTTTGACTTATTACCCTGAAATAAGTGAAATTTCTGCAATTTTGCCCCTAAATAATAGAAATTTCTGCCTTTTTGTCCCCAAATAAGGGAAATTTTAGCCTTTTTACCTCAAAAAAGGGGAATTTCTGCATTTTTGCCACAAAATATATGGAATTTCTGACTTTTTGCCCTATAATGAGGAAAATTTTTGCAATTATGCCCCAAAATAAGGGGAATTTCTTCTTTTTTGCCCAAAATAAAGAAAATTTCAGCCTTTTTACCTGAAAATAAGTGAAATTACTGCAATTTTGCCCCAAAATAAGGGTAATTTCTGCCTTTTTGACCTCAAATAAGGGGAATTTCAGCTTTTTTACCTCAAAATATGGGGAATTTCTGCATTTTTGCCACAAAATATACGGAATTTCTGCCTTTTTGCCCCATAATACGAAAATTTTCTGCAATTTTGCCCCAAAATAAGGTTAATTTCTTCTTTTTTTGCTTCAAAATAAAGTAAATGTCAGCCTTTTTACCTGAAAATAATTGAAATTACTGCAATTTTGCCCCAAATAAGGGAAATTTCTGCAATTTTGCGCCTAAATACAAGGAATTTCTTCTTTTTTGCCCGAAAATAAGGGGAATGCACACCTTTTTGCCATATAAAAGTGAAATTTCTTCATTTTTGCTCCAAAATAAGGGGAATTTTTGCCTTTTTGCCTCTAAATAAGTGAAATTTCTGTCTTATTTTCCCAAAACAAATGGAATTTCTGACTTTTATGCCCCAAAATAAGGGGAATTTCTGACTTATTACACTGAAATAAGTGAAATTTCTGCAATTTTGCCCCAAAATATGTGGAATTTCAGCCTTTTTACCTCAAAATAAGGTAAATTTCTGCTTTATTTCCCCCAAATAAGGGGAATTTCAGCCTTTTTATCTCAAAATAAAGGGAGTTTGTCCTTTTTTGCCCCAAAATAAAGAAAATTTCTGCATTTTTTCTGTGAAATAAGTGAAATTTCGGCAATTTTGCGCCAACATAAGTTAAATTTCTGCAATTTTGCCCCAAAATAAGGGAAATTTCTGCATTTGTGCCCCCAAATACGGGGAATTTCAGCCTTTATCCCTCAAAATAAGGGAATTTCTGCATTTTTGCCACAAAATATTAAGAATTTCTGCATTTTGGCCCAAAATAAGGAAAATTTCTGCCTTTTTTCCCTGAAATAAGTGAAATTTCTGCAATTTTGCCCCAAAATAAGTGGAATTTCTGAGTTTTGCCCCAAAATAAGGAGAATTTCTGTCTTTTTGCCCCAACATATAGGGAATTTCTGACTTTTTGCCTCACATTTAGGGGAATTTCTGCAATTTTGCTCCAAAATACGGGGAATTTCTGCCTTTTTGCCCGAAAATAAGGGGAATGCATACCTTTTTGCCATATAAAAGGGAAATTTTTTCATTTTTGCTCCAAAATAAGGGGAATTTCTGCATTTTTGTCTCTAAATAAGTGGAATTTCTGTATTTTTCCCCCAAAGCAAATAAAATTTCTGTTTTTTTTAGCCCAAAAAAAGGGGAATTTCTGACTTATTACCCTGAAATAAGTTAAATTTCTGCAATTTTGCCCCAAAATAAGGGAAATTTCTGCCTTTTTGCCCCCAAATAAGGGAAATTTCAGCCTTTTTACCTCAAAATAAGGGGAATTTCTGCATTTTTGCCCCAATATAGGGAAAATTTCTGACTTTATTCCCTGAAATAAGTGAAATTTCTGCAATTTTGCCCCAAAATAAGTGGAATTTCTGAGTTTTGCCCCAAAATAAGGAGAATTTCTGTCTTTTTGCCCCAACATATAGGGAATTTCTGACTTTTTGCCTCACAATTAGGGGAATTTCTGCAATTTTGCTCCAAAATACGGGGCATTTCTGCCTTTTTGCCCGAAAATAAGGGGAATGCATACCTTTTTGCCATATAAAAGGGAAATTTTTTCATTTATGCTCCAAAATAAGGGGAATTTCTGCATTTTTGTCTCTAAATAAGTGGAATTTCTGTATTTTTCCCCCAAAACAAATAAAATTTCTGTTTTTTTTAGCCCAAAAAAAGGGGAATTTCTGACTTATTACCCTGAAATAAGTGAAATTTCTGCAATTTTGCCCCAAAATAAGGGAAATTTCTGCTCTTTTGCCCCCAAATAAGGGAAATTTCAGCCTTTTTACCTCAAAATAAGGGTAATTTCTGCATTTTTGCCCCAAAATAGGGAAAATTTCTGACTTTATTCCCTGAAATAAGTGAAATTTCTGCAATTTTGCCCCAAAATAAGTGAAATTTCTGCAGTTTTGCCCCAAAATAAGAGAAATTTCTGGAATTTTGCCCCAAAATAAGGGAAATTTCTGCCTTTTTGCCCCCAAATAAGGGGAATTTTAGCCTTTTTAACTCAAAATAAGGGAAATCTCATTTTTTGCCCCAAAATAAAAAAAATTTCTGCCTTTTTTCTCTGAAATAAGTGAAATTTCTGCAATTTTGCACCAACATAAGTTAAATTTCTGCAATTTTGCCCCATAATAAGGGAAATTTCTGCCTTTGTGCCCCCAAATAAAGAGAATTTCAGACTTTTTACCTCAAAATAAGGGGAATTTCTGCATTTTTGCCACAAAATATTAGGAATTTCTGCCTTTTGGCCCCAAAATAAAGAAAATTTCTGCCTTATTTCCCTGAAATAAGTGAAATTTCTGCAATTTTTCTTCAACATAAGGGAAATTTATGCCTTTTTGCCCCCAAATAAGGGGAATTTCAGCCTTTTTACCTCAAAATAAGGGGAATTTCTGCATTTTTGCTACAAAATATACAGAATTTCTGCCTTTTTGCCCCATAATAAGAAAAATTTCTGCAATTATGCCCGAAAATAAGGGGAATTTCTGAGGTTTGCTCCAAAATAAGGAGAATTTCTGTCTTTTTGCCCCAACATATAGGGAATTTCTGCCTTTTTGCCCCACAGTTAGGGGAATTTCTGCAATTTTGCTCCAAAATACGGGGAATTTCTGCCTTTTTGCCCGAAAATAAAGGGAATGCATACCTCTTTGCCATATAAAAGGGAAATTTCTTCATTTTTGCTCCAAAAATAAGGGGAATTTCTGCCTTTTTGCCTCTAAATAAGTGGAATTATTGTCTTTTTCCCCCAAAACAAAGTGAATTTCTGTCTTTTTTGCCTACAAATAAGAGGAATTTTTGACTTATTACCCTGAAATAAGTGAAATTTCTGCAATTTTGCCCCAAAATAATAGAAATTTCTGCCTTTTTGTTCTCAAATAAGGGAAATTTTAGCATTTTTACCTCAAAAAAAGGGGAATTTCTGCATTTTTGCCACAAAATATATGGAATTTCTGCCTTTTTGCCCTATAATGAGAAAAATTTTTGCAATTATGCCCCAAAATAAGGGGAATTTCCCTTTTTTTGCCCAAAATAAAGGAAATTTCAGCCTTTTTACCTGAAAATAAGTGAAATTACTGCAATTTTGCCCCAAAATAAGGGTAATTTCTGCCTTTTTGACCCCAAATAAGGGGAATTTCAGCTTTTTTACCTCAAAATATGGGGAATTTCTGCATTTTTGCCACAAAATATACGGAATTTCTGCCTTTTTGCCCCATAATAAGAAAAATTTCTGCAATTTTGCCCCAAAATAAGGTGAATTTCTTCTTTTTTTGCTTCAAAATAAAGGAAATTTCAGCCTTTTTACCTGAAAATAATTGAAATTACTGCAATTTTGCCCCAAATAAGGGAAATTTCTGCAATTTTGCACAAAATAAGGTAAATTTCTGCAATTTTGCCCCAAAATAAATGAAATTTCTGGAATTTTGCCCCAAAATTAGGGGAATTTCTGAAATTTTGCTCCAAAATACGGGGAATTTTTTCCTTTTTGCCCGAAAATAAGGGGAATGCATACCTTTTTGCCATAAAAACTGAAATTTCTTCATTTTTGCTCCAAAATAAGGGGAAGTTTGCCTTTTTGCCTCTAAAAAAGTGGAATTTCTGTCATTTTCCCAAAGAACAAAGGGAATTTCTGACTTTTTTGCCCCAAACTAAGGGGAATTTCTGACTTATTACTCTGAAAAAAGTGAAATTTCTGCAATTTTGCCATAAAATAAAAGAAATTTCTGCCTTTTTGCCCCCAAATTATAGGAATTTCAGCATTTTTACCTAAAAATAAGGGGACTTTCTGCCTTTTTGCCAACAATAGGGAAAATTTCTGCCTTTTTTCTCTGAAATAAGTGAAATTTCTGCAATTTTGCCCCAAAATAAAAGAAATTTCTGGAATTTTGCCCCAAAATAAGGGAAATTTCTGCCTTTTTGCCTTCAAATAAGAAGAATTTCAGCCTTTTTACCTCAAAATAAGGGGAATTTCTCCTTTTTGCCCCAAAATAAGAAAAATTTTTGCCTTTTTTCTCTGAAATAAGTGAAATTTCTGCAATTTTGCGCCAAAATAAGTGAAATTTCTGCAATTTTGCCCCAAAATAAGGGAAATTTCTGCCTTTGTGCCCCCAAATAAAAGGAATTTCAGCCTTTATCCCTCAAAATAAGGGGAATTTCTGAATTTTTGCCAAAAAAATATTAGGAATTTCTGCCTTTTTGCCCCAAAAATAGGAAAATTTCTGACTTTTTTTTTCTGAAATAAGTGAAATTTCTGCAATTTTGCCCCAAAATAAGTGGAATTTCTGAGTTTTGCCCCATAATATGGAGAATTTCTGTCTTTTTGCCCCTACATATAGGGAATTTCTGACTTTTTCCCCACAATTAGGAAAATTTCTGCTATTTTGCGCCTAAATACAAGGAATTTCTTCTTTTTTGCCCGAAAATAAGAGGAATGCATACCTTTTTGCCATATAAAAGTGAAATTTCTTCATTTTTGCTCCAAAATAAGGGGAATTTTTGCCTTTTTGCCTCTAAATAAGTGGAATTTCTGTCTTTTTCTCCCAAAACAAATGGAATTTCTGACTTTTATGCCCCAAAATAAGGGGAATTTCTGAATTATTACCCTGAAATAAGTGAAATTTCTGCAATTTTGCCCCAAAATATGTGGAATTTCAGCCTTTTTACCTCAAAATAAGGTAAATTTCTGCTTTATTCCCCCCAAATAAGGGGAATTTCAGCCTTTTTATCTCAAAATAAAGGGAATTTGTCCTTTTTTGCCCCAAAATAAAGAAAATTTCTGCCTTTTTTCTGTGAAATAAGTGAAATTTCGGCAATTTTGCGCCAACATAAGTTAAATTTCTGCAATTTTGCCCCAAAATAAGGGAAATTTCTGCATTTGTGCCCCCAAATAAGGGGAATTTCAGCCTTTATCCCTCAAAATAAGAGAATTTCTGCATTTTTGCCACAAAATATTAGGAATTTCTGCCTTTTTTCCCTGAAATAAGTGAAATTTCTGCAATTTTGCCCCAAAATAAGTGGAATTTCTGAGTTTTGCCCCCAAATAAGGAGAATTTCTGTCTTTTTGCCCCAACATATAGGGAATTTCTGACTTTTTGCCTCACAATTAGGGGAATTTCTGCAATTTTGCTCCAAAATACAGGGAATTTCTGCCTTTTTGCCCGAAAATAAGGGGAATGCATAACTTTTTGCCATATAAAAGGGAAATTTTTTCATTTTTGCTCCAAAATAAGGGGAATTTCTGCATTTTTGCCTCTAAATAAGTGGAATTTCTGTCTTTTTCCCCCAAAACAAAGAAAATTTCTGTTTTTTTTAGCCCAAAATAAGGGGAATTTCTGACTTATTACCCTGAAATAAGTGAAATTTCTGCAATTTTGCCCCAAAATAAGGGAAATTTCTGCCTTTTTGCCCTCAAATAAGGGAAATTTCAGCCTTTTTACCTCAAAATAACGGGAATTTCTGCATTTTTGCCACAAAATATCTGGAATTTCTGCCTTTTTGCCTCAAATAAGAGAAATATCTGCAATTTTGCCCCCAAATAAGGTAAATTTTTGCAATTTTGCCCCAAAATAAAGGAAATTTCTGGAATTTTGCCCCAAAATAAAGGGAATTTCTGATTTTTGCCCGAAAATAAATGGAATTTCTGCCTTTTGCCCTAAAAGTAGGGGAATTTCTGCAATTATGCTACAAAACACGGGAAGTTTTTGCCTTTTTGCCTGAAAATAAACGGAATGCATAACTTTTTGCCATAAAAAAGTTAAATTTCTTCATTTTTTCTCCGAAATAAGGGGAATTTCTGCAATTTTGCCTCTAAATAAGGTAAATTTTTGCAATTTTGCCCCAAAATAAAGGAAATTTCTGGAATTTTGCCCCAAAACAAAGGGAATTTCTGACTTTTTTGCCCCAAAATAAGGGGAATTTCTGACTTATTACTCTGAAATAAGTGAAATTTCTGCAATTTTGCCCCAAAATAAGGGAAATTTCTGCCTTTTTGCCCCCTAATAAGGGGAATTTCAGCCTTTTTACCTCAAAATAAGGGGAATTTCTCATTTTTTGCCCCAAAATAAGGAAAATTTCTGCTTTTTTTCTCTGAAATAAGTGAAATTTCTGCAATTTTGCACCAAAATAACTGAAATTTCTGCTATTTTGCCCCAAAATAAGGGGAATTTCTGCCTTTGTGCCCCCAAAATAAGGGGAATTTCTGCCTTTGTGCCCCCAAATAAGGGGAATTTCAGCCTTTATCCCTCAAAATAAGGGGAATTTCTCCATTTTTGCCACAAAATATTAGGAATTTCTGCCTTTTTTCCAAATATAAGTGAAATTTCTGCATTTTTGCCCAAAAATAAGTGGAATTTCTGAGTTTTGCCCCAATATAAGGAAAATTTCTGTCTTTTTGCCCCAACATATAGGGAATTTCTGACTTTTTGCCCCACAATTAGGAGAATTTCTGCAATTTTGCTCCAAAATACGGGGAATTTCTGCCTTTTTGCCCGAAAATAAGGGGAATGCATACCTTTTGGCCATATAAAAGGGAAATTTCTTCATTTTTGCTCCAATATAAGGGGAATTTCTGCCTTTTTTCCTCTAAATAAGTGTAATTTCTGTTTTTTTCCCCCAAAACAAAGGGAATTTCTGTCTTTTTTAGCCCAAAATAAGGGGAATTTCTGACTTATTACCCTGAAATAAGTGAAATTTCTGGAATTTTGCCCCAAAATAAGGGAAATTTTTGCCTTTTTGCCCCCAAATAAGAGGAATTTCAGCCTTTTTCCCTAAAAATAAGGGGAATTTCTGCATTTTTGCCACAAAATAAGGGAAATTTCTGCAATTTTGCCACAAAATAATGTAAATTTCTGCAATTTTGCCCCAAAATAAAGGAAATTTCTGGAATTTTGCCACAAAATTAGGGGAATTTCTGCAATTTTGCTCTAAAATACGGGGAATTTATGCCTTTTTGCCCAAAAATAAGGGAAATGCATACCTTTTTGCCATAAAAACAAAAATTTCTTCATTTTTGCTCCAAAATAAGGGGAATTTTGCCTTTTTGCCTCTAAATAAGTGGAATTTCTGTCTGTTTCCCACAAAACAAAGGGAATTTCTGACTTTTTGCCCCAATCTTAGGGGAATTTCTGACTTATTACCCTGAAATAAGTGAAATTTCTGCAATGTTGCCTCAAAATAAGGGAAATTTCTGCCTTTTTGCCCCCAAATAAGGGGAATTTCAGCCTTTATACCTCAAAATAAGGGGAAATTCTGCCTTTTTGCCCCAACATAAGGAAAATTTCTGCCTTTTTTCCCTGAAATAAGTGAAATTTCTGCAATTTTGCTTCAAAATATGTGAAATTTATGCAATTTTGCCCCAAAATAAGAGAAATTTCTGGAATTTTGCCACAAAATAAGGGAAATTTCTGCCTTTTTGCCTTCAAAAAAGGGGAATTTCAGCCTTTTTACCTCAAAATAAGGGGAATTTCTCCTTTTTTGCCGCAAAATAAGGAAAATTTCTGCCTTTTTTTCTCTTAAATAAGTGAAATTTCTGCAATTTTGCCCCAAAATAAAAGAAATTTCTGCAATTTTGCCCCAAAATAAGGGAAATTTCTGCCTTTTTGCCTTCAAATAAGGGGAATTTCAGCCTTTTTACCTCAAAATAAGGGGAATTTCTCCTTTTTGCCCCAAAATAAGAAAAATTTCTGCCTTTTTTCTCTGAAATAAGTGAAATTTCTGCAATTTTGCGCCAAAATAAGTGAAATTTCTGCAATTTTGCCCCCAAATAAGGGAAATTTCTGCCTTTGTGCACCCAAATAAAAGGAATTTCAGCCTTTATCCCTCAAAATAAGGGGAATTTCTGCATTTTTGCCACAAAATATTAGGAATTTCTGCCTTTTTGCCCCAAAAATAGGAAAATTTCTGACTTTTTTTTCTGAAATAAGTGAAATTTCTGCAATTTTGCCCCAAAATAAGTGGAATTTCTGAGTTTTGCCCCATAATATGGAGAATTTCTGTCTTTTTGCCCCAACATATAGGGAATTTCTGACTTTTTGCCCCACAATTAGAAAAATTTCTGCAATTTTGCGCCTAAATTCAAAAAATTTCTTTTTTTTTTGCCCGAAAATAAGGGGAATGCATACCTTTTTGCCATATAAAAGTGAAATTTCTTCATTTTTGCTCCAAAATAAGGGGAATTTTTGCCTTTTTGCCTCTAAATAAGTGGAATTTCTGTCTTTTTCTCCCAAAACAAATGGAATTTCTGACTTTTATGCCCCAAAATAAGGGGAATTTTTGACTTATTACCCTGAAATAAGAGAAATTTCTGCAATTTTGCCCCAAAATATGTGGAATTTCCGCCTTTTTACCTCAAAATAAGGTAAATTTCTGCTTTATTCAACCCAAATAAGGGGAATTTCAGCCTTTTTATCTCAAAATAAAGGGAATTTGTCCTTTTTTTGCCCAAAATAAAGAAAATTTCTGCCTTTTTTCTGTGAAATAAGTGAAATTTCGGCAATTTTGCGCCAACATAACTTAAATTTCTGCAATTTTGCCCCAAAATAAGGGAAATTTCTGCATTTGTGCCCCTAAATAAGGGGAATTTCAGCCTTTATCCCTCAAAATAAGAGAATTTCTGCATTTTTGCCATAAAATATTAGGAATTTCTGCCTTTTTGCCCCAAAATAAGGAAAATTTCTGCCTTTTTTCCCTGAAATAAGTGAAATTTCTGCAATTTTGCCCCAAAATAAGTGGAATTTCTGAGTTTTGCCCCAAAATAAGAAGAATTTCTGTCTTTTTGCCCCAACATATAGGGAATTTCTGACTTTTTGCCTCACAATTAGGGGAATATCTGCAATTTTGCTCCAAAATACGGGGAATGTCTGCCTTTTTGCCCGAAAATAAGGGGAATGCATACCTTTTTGCCATATAAAAGGGAAATTTTTTCATTTTTGCTCCAAAATAAGGGGAATTTCTGCATTTTTGCCTCTAAATAAGTGGAATTTCTGTCTTTTTCCCCCAAAACAAAGAAAATTTCTGTTTTTTTTAGCCCAAAATAAGGGGAATTTCTGACTTATTACCCTGAAATAAGTGAAATTTCTGCAATTTTGCCCCAAAATAAGGGAAATTTCTGCCTTTTTGCCCCCAAATAAGGGAAATTTCAGCCTTTTTACTTCAAAATAAGGGGAATTTCTGCATTTTTGCCACAAAATATCTGGAATTTCTGCCTTTTTGCCCCAAATAAGAGAAATATCTGCAATTTTGCCCCAAAATAAGGTAAATTTTTGCAATTTTGCCCCAAAATAAAGGAAATTTCTGGAATTTTGCCCCAAAATAAAGGGAATTTCTGATTTTTGCCCAAAAATAAATGGAATTTCTGCCTTTTGCCCTAAAAGTAGGGGAATTTCTGCAATTTTGCTACAAAATACAGGGAATTTTTGCCTTTTTGCCTGAAAATAAACGGAATGCATAACTTTTTGCCATAAAAAAATTTAAATTTCTTCATTTTTGCTCCGAAATAAGGGGAATTTCTGCAATTTTGCCTCTAAATAACGTTAATTTTTGCAATTTTGCCCCAAAATAAAGGAAATTTCTGGAATTTTGCCCCAAAACAAAGGGAATTTCTGTCTTTTTGCCCCAAAATAAGGGGAATTTCTGACTTATTACCCTGAAATAAGTGAAATTTCTGGAATTTTGCCCCAAAATAAGGGAAATTTCTGCCTTTTTGCCCCCAAATAAGAGGAATTTCAGCCTTTTTCCCTAAAAATAAGGGGAATTTCTGCATTTTTGCCACAAAATAAGGGAAATTTCTGCAATTTTGCCACAAAATAATGTAAATTTCTGCAATTTTGCCACAAAATAAAGTAAATTTCTGAAATTTTGCCCCAAAATTAGGGGAATTTCAGCAATTTTGCTCTAAAATACGTGGAATTTATGCCTTTTTGCCCAAAAATTAGGGAAATGCATACCTTTTTGCCATAAAAACAAAAATTTCTTCATTTTTGCTCCAAAATAAGGGGAATTTTGCCTTTTTGCCTCTAAATAAGTGGAATTTCTGTCTGTTTCTTTCAAAACAAAGGGAATTTCTGACTTTTTGCCCCAAACTAAGGGGAATTTCTGACTTATTACCCTGAAATAAGTGAAATTTTTGCAATTTTGCCTCAAAATAATAGAAATTTCTGCATTTTTGCCCCCAAATAAGGGGAATTTCAGCCTTTTTACCTCAAAATAAGGGGAATTTCTGCCTTTTTGCCCCAACATAAGGAAAATTTCTGCCTTTTTTCCCTGAAATAAGTGAAATTTCTGCAATTTTGCCCCAAAATATGTGAAATTTCTGCAATTTTGCCCCAAATAAGAGAAATTTCTGAAATTTTGCAACAAAATAAGGGAAATTTCTGCTTTTTTGCCTTCAAAAAAGGGGAATTTCAGCCTTTTTACCTCAAAATAAAAGGAATTTCTCCTTTTTTGCCGCAAAATAAGGAAAATTTCTGCCTTTTTTCTCTGAAATAAGTAAAATTTCTGCAATTTTGCACCAAAATAAGTTAAATTTCTGCAATTTTGCCCCAAAATAAGGGAAATTTCTGGCTTTGAGCCCCCAAATAAGGGGAATTTGAGCCTTTATCCTTCAAAATAGGGGAATTTCTGCATTTTTGCCACAAAATATTAGGAATTTCTGCCTTTTTGCCCCAAAAATAGGAAAATTTCTTACTTTTTTTCTGAAATAAGTGAAATTTCTGCAATTTTGCCCCAAAATAAGAGGAATTTCTGAGTTTTGCCCCAAAATAAGGAGAATTTCTGTCTTTTTGCCCCAACATATAGGGAATTTCTTCCATTTTGCCCCACAATTAGGGGAATTTCTGCAATTTTGCTCTAAAATATGGGAAATTTCTGCATTTTTGCCCGAACATAAGGGGAATGCATACCTTTTTACCATATAAAAGTGAAATTTCTTCATTTTGGCTCCAAAATAAGTGTAATTTCTGCATTTTTGCCTCTAAATAAGTGGAATTTCTGTCTTTTTCCCTCAAAACAAAGGGAATTTCTGTCTTTTTTGCCTCCAAATAAAGGGAATTTTTGACTTATTACCCTGAAATAAGAGAAATTTCTGCAATTTTGCCCCTAAATAAGGGATAATTCTGCCTTTTTGTATCCGAATAAGGGGATTTTCAGCCTTTTTACCTCAAAATAAGGGGAATTTCTGCATTTTTGCCACAAAATATACGGAATTTCTGCCTTTTTTCTTAATAATGAGGAAAATTTTTGCAATTATGCCCCAAAATAAGGAGAATTTCTCATTTTTTGGCCCAAAATAAAGGAAATTTCAGCCTTATTACCTGAAAATAAGTGAAATTACTGCAATTTTTGCCCCAAATAAGGGAAATTTCTGCCTTTTTGCCCCCTAATAAGGGGAATTTCAGCCTTTTTACCTCAAAATAAGGGGAATTTCTCATTTTTTGCCCCAAAATAAGGAAAATTTCTGCTTTTTTTCTCTGAAATAAGTGAAATTTCTGCAATTTTGCACCAAAATAAGTGAAATATCTGCTATTTTGCCCCAAAGTAAGGGGAATTTCAGCCTTTGTCCCTCAACATAAGGGGAATTTCTGCATTTTTGCCACAAAATATTAGGAATTTCTGCCTTTTTTCCAAATATAAGTGAAATTTCTGCAATTTTGCCCAAAAATAAGTGGAATTTCTGAGTTTTGCCCCAAAATAAGGAGAATTTCTGTCTTTTTGCCCCAACATATAGGGAATTTCTGACTTTTTGCCCCACAATTAGGAGAATTTCTGCAATTTTGCTCAAAAATACGGGGAATTTCTGCCTTTTTGCCCGAAAATAAGGGGAATGCATACCTTTTTGCCATATAAAAGGGAAATTTCTTCATTTTTGCTCCAAAATAAGGGGAATTTCTGCCTTTTTTCCTCTAAATAAGTGTAATTTCTGTCTTTTTCCCCCAAAACAAAGGAAACTTCTGTCTTTTTTAGCCCAAAATAAGGGGAATTTCTGACTTATTACCCTGAAATAAGTGAAATTTCTGGAATTTTGCCCCAAAATAAGGGAAATTTCTGCCTTTTTGCCCCCAAATAAGAGGAATTTCAGCCTTTTTCCCTAAAAATAAGGGGAATTTCTGCATTTTTGCCACAAAATAAGGGAAATTTCTGCAATTTTGCCACAAAATAATGTAAATTTCTGCAATTTTGCCCCAAAATAAAGTAAATTTCTGAAATTTTGCCCCAAAATTAGGGGAATTTCTGCAATTTTGCTCTAAAATACGGGGAATTTATGCCTTTTTGCCCAAAAATAAGGGAAATGCATACCTTTTTGCCATAAAAACAAAAATTTCTTCATTTTTGCTCCAAAATAAGGGGAATTTTGCCTTTTTGCCTCTAAATAAGTGGAATTTCTGTCTGTTTCTCCCAAAACAAAGGGAATTTCTGACTTTTTGCCCCAAACTAAGGGGAATTTCTGACTTATTACCCTGGAATAAGTGAAATTTTTGCAATTTTGCCTCAAAATAATAGAAATTTCTGCATTTTTGCCCCCAAATAAGGGGAATTTCAGCCTTTTTACCTCAAAATAAGGGGAATTTCTGCCTTTTTGCCCCAACATAAGGAAAATTTCTGCCTTTTTTCCCTGAAATAAGTGAAATTTCTGCAATTTTGCCCCAAAATATGTGAAATTTCTGCAATTTTGCCCCAAAATAAGAGAAATTTCTGGAATTTTGCCACAAAATAAGGGAAATTTCTGCCTTTTTGCCTTCAAAAGAGGGGAATTTCAGCCTTTTTACCTCAAAATAAAAGGAATTTCTCCTTTTTTGCCGCAAAATAAGGAAAATTTCTGCCTTTTTTCTCTGAAATAAGTAAAATTTCTGCAATTTTGCACCAAAATAAGTGAAATTTCTGCAATTTTGCCCCAAAATAAGGGAAATTTCTGGCTTTGAGCCCCCAAATGAGGGGAATTTGAGCCTTTATCCCTCAAAATAGGGGAATTTCTGCATTTTTGCAACAAAATATTAGGAATTTCTGCCTTTTTGCCCCGAAAATAGGAAAATTTCTTACTTTTTTTCTGAAATAAGTGAAATTTCTGCAATTTTGCCCCAAAATAAGTGGAATTTCTGAGTTTTGCCCCAAAATAAGGAGAATTTCTGTCTTTTTGCCCCAACATATAGGGAATTTCTTCCATTTTGCCCCACAATTAGGGGAATTTCTGCAATTTTGCTCTAAAATATGGGGAATTTCTGCATTTTTGCCCGAAAATAAGGGGAATGCATACCTTTTTACCATATAAAAGTGAAATATCTTCATTTTGGCTCCAAAATAAGTGTAATTTCTGCCTTTTTGCCTCTAAATAAGTGGAATTTCTGTCTTTTTCCCTCAAAACAAAGGGAATGTCTGTCTTTTTTGCCTCCAAATAAAGGAAATTTTTGACTTATTACCCTGAAATAAGAGAAACTTCTGCATTTTTGCCCCTAAATAAGGGATATTTCTGCTTTTGTATCCGAATAAGGGGATTTTCAGCATTTTTACCTCAAAATAAGGGGAATTTCTGCATTTTTGCCACAAAATATACGGAATTTCTGCCTTTTTTTCCAATAATGAGGAAAATTTTTGCAATTATGCCCCAAAATAAGGAGAATTTCTCCTTTTTTGCCCCAAAATAAAGGAAATTTCAGCCTTATTACCTGAAAATAAGTGAAATTACTGCAATTTTGCCCCAAATAAGGGAAATTTCTGCCTTTTTGCCCCCTAATAAGGGGAATTTCAGCCTTTTTACCTCAAAATAAGGGGAATTTCTCATTTTTTTGCCCCAAAATAAGGAAAATTTCTGCTTTTTTTCTCTGAAATAAGTGAAATTTCTGCAATTTTGCACCAAAATAAGTGAAATATCTGCTATTTTGCCCCAAAATAAGGGGAATTTCTGCCTTTGTGCCCCCAAATAAGGGGAATTTCAGCCTTTGTCCCTCAAAATAAGGGGAATTTCTGCATTTTTGCCACAAAATATTAGGAATTTCTGCCTTTTTTCCAAATATAAGTGAAATTTCTGCAATTTTGCCCAAAAATAAGTGGAATTTCTGAGTTTTGCCCCAAAATAAGGAGAATTTCTGTCTTTTTGCCCCAACATATAGGGAATTTCTGACTTTTTGCCCCACAATTAGGAGAATTTCTGCAATTTTGCTCAAAAATACGGGGAATTTCTGCCTTTTTGCCCGAAAATAAGGGGAATGCATACCTTTTTGCCATATAAAAGGGAAATTTCTTCATTTTTGCTCCAAAATAAGGGGAATTTCTGCCTTTTTTCCTCTAAATAAGTGTAATTTCTGTCTTTTTCCCCCAAAACAAAGGAAATTTCTGTCTTTTTTAGCCCAAAATAAGGGGAATTTCTGACTTATTACCCTGAAATAAGTGAAATTTCTGGAATTTTGCCCCAAAATAAGGGAAATTTCTGCCTTTTTGCCCCCAAATAAGAGGAATTTCAGCCTTTTTCCCTAAAAATAAGGGGAATTTCTGCATTTTTGCCACAAAATAAGGGAAATTTCTGCAATTTTGCCACAAAATAATGTAAATTTCTGCAATTTTGCCCCAAAATAAAGTAAATTTCTGAAATTTTGCCCCAAAATTAGGGGAATTTCTGCAATTTTGCTCTAAAATACGGGGAATTTATGCCTTTTTGCCCAAAAATAAGGGAAATGCATACCTTTTTGCCATAAAAACAAAAATTTCTTCATTTTTGCTCCAAAATAAGGGGAATTTTGCCTTTTTGCCTCTAAATAAGTGGAATTTCTGTCTGTTTCTCCCAAAACAAAGGGAATTTCTGACTTTTTGCCCCAAACTAAGGGGAATTTCTGACTTATTACCCTGAAATAAGTGAAATTTTTGCAATTTTGCCTCAAAATAATAGAAATTTCTGCATTTTTGCCCCCAAATAAGGGGAATTTCAGCCTTTTTACCTCAAAATAAGGGGAATTTCTGCCTTTTTGCCCCAACATAAGGAAAATTTCTGCCTTTTTTCCCTGAAATAAGTGAAATTTCTGCAATTTTGCCCCAAAATATGTAAAATTTCTGCAATTTTGCCCCAAAATAAGAGAAATTTCTGGAATTTTGCCACAAAATAAGGGAAATTTCTGCCTTTTTGCCTTCAAAAGAGGGGAATTTCAGCCTTTTTACTTCAAAATAAAAGGAATTTCTCCTTTTTTGCCGCAAAATAAGGAAAATTTCTGCCTTTTTTCTCTGAAATAAGTAAAATTTCTGCAATTTTGCACCAAAATAAGTGAAATTTCTGCAATTTTGCCCCAAAAAAAGGGAAATTTCTGGCTTTGAGCCCCCAAATAAGGGGAATTTGAGCCTTTATCCCTCAAAATAGGGGAATTTCTGCATTTTTGCCACAAAATATCAGGAATTTCTGCCTTTTTGCCCCAAAAATAGGAAAATTTCTTACTTTTTTTCTGAAATAAGTGAAATTTCTGCAATTTTGCCCCAAAATAAGTGGAATTTCTGAGTTTTGCCCCAAAATAAGAAGAATTTCTGTCTTTTTGCCCCAACATATAGGGAATTTCTTCCATTTTGCCTCACAATTAGGGGAATTTCTGCAATTATGCTCTAAAATATGGGGAATTTCTGCATTTTTGCCCGAAAATAAGGGGAATGCATACCTTTTTACCATATAAAAGTGAAATTTCTTCATTTTGGCTCCAAAATAAGTTTAATTTCTGCCTTTTTGCCTCTAAATAAGTGGAATTTCTGTCTTTTTCCCTCAAAACAAAGGGAATTTCTGTCTTTTTTGACTCCAAATAAAGGGAATTTTTGACTTATTACCCTGAAATAAGAGAAACTTCTGCATTTTTGCCCCTAAATAAGGGATATTTCTGCCTTTTTGTATCCGAATAAGGGGATTTTCAGCCTTTTTTACCTCAAAATAAGGGGAATTTCTGCATTTTTGCCACAAAATATACGGAATTTCTGCCTTTTTTTCCAATAATGAGGAAAATTTTTGCAATTATGCCCCAAAATAAGGAGAATTTCTCCATTTTTGCCCCAAAATAAAGGAAATTTCAGCCTTATTACCTGAAAATAAGTGAAATTACTGCAATTTTGCCCCAAATAAGGGCAATTTCTGCCTTTTTGCCCCCTAATAAGGGGAATTTCAGCCTTTTTACCTCAAAATAAGGGGAATTTCTCATTTTTTGCCCCAAAATAAGGAAAATTTCTGCTTTTTTTCTCTGAAATAAGTGAAATTTCTGCAATTTTGCACCAAAATAAGTGAAATATCTGCTATTTTGCCCCAAAATAAGGGGAATTTCAGCCTTTGTCCCTCAAAATAAGGGGAATTTCTGCATTTTTGCCACAAAATATTAGGAATTTCTGCCTTTTTTCCAAATATAAGTGAAATTTCTGCAATTTTGCCCAAAAATAAGTGGAATTTCTGAGTTTTGCCCCAAAATAAGGAGAATTTCTGTCTTTTTGCCCCAACATATAGGGAATTTCTGACTTTTTGCCCCACAATTAGGAGAATTTCTGCAATTTTGCTCAAAAATACGGGGAATTTCTGCCTTTTTGCCCGAAAATAAGGGGAATGCATACCTTTTTGCCATATAAAAAAGAAATTTCTTCATTTTTGCTCCAAAATAAGGGGAATTTCTGCCTTTTTTCCTCTAAATAAGTGTAATTTCTGTCTTTTTCCTCCAAAACAAAGGAAACTTCTGTCTTTTTTAGCCCAAAATAAGGGGAATTTCTGACTTATTACCCTGAAATAAGTGAAATTTCTGGAATTTTGCCCCAAAATAAGGGAAATTTCTGCCTTTTTGCCCCCAAATAAGAGGAATTTCAGCCTTTTTCCCTAAAAATAAGGGGAATTTCTGCATTTTTGCCACAAAATAAGGGAAATTTCTGCAATTTTGCCACAAAATAATGTAAATTTCTGCAATTTTGCCCCAAAATAAAGTAAATTTCTGAAATTTTGCCCCAAAATTAGGGGAATTTCTGCAATTTTGCTCTAAAATACGGGGAATTTATGCCTTTTTGCCCAAAAATAAGGGAAATGCATACCTTTTTGCCATAAAAACAAAAATTTCTTCATTTTTGCTCCAAAATAAGGGGAATTTTGCCTTTTTGCCTCTAAATAAGTGGAATTTCTGTCTGTTTCTCCCAAAACAAAGGGAATTTCTGACTTTTTGCCCCAAACTAAGGGGAATTTCTGACTTATTACCCTGAAATAAGTGAAATTTTTGCAATTTTGCCTCAAAATAATAGAAATTTCTGCATTTTTGCCCCCAAATAAGGGGAATTTCAGCCTTTTTACCTCAAAATAAGGGGAATTTCTGCCTTTTTGCCCCAACATAAGGAAAATTTCTGCCTTTTTTCCCTGAAATAAGTGAAATTTCTGCAATTTTGCCCCAAAATATGTGAAATTTCTGCAATTTTGCCCCAAAATAAGAGAAATTTCTGGAATTTTGCCACAAAATAAGGGAAATTTCTGCCTTTTTGCCTTCAAAAGAGGGGAATTTCAGCCTTTTTACCTCAAAATAAAAGGAATTTCTCCTTTTTTGCCGCAAAATAAGGAAAATTTCTGCCTTTTTTCTCTGAAATAAGTAAAATTTCTGCAATTTTGCACCAAAATAAGTGAAATTTCTGCAATTTTGCCCCAAAATAAGGGAAATTTCTGGCTTTGAGCCCCCAAATGAGGGGAATTTGAGCCTTTATCCCTCAAAATAGGGGAATTTCTGCATTTTTGCAACAAAATATTAGGAATTTCTGCCTTTTTGCCCCGAAAATAGGAAAATTTCTTACTTTTTTTCTGAAATAAGTGAAATTTCTGCAATTTTGCCCCAAAATAAGTGGAATTTCTGAGTTTTGCCCCAAAATAAGGAGAATTTCTGTCTTTTTGCCCCAACATATAGGGAATTTCTTCCATTTTGCCCCACAATTAGGGGAATTTCTGCAATTTTGCTCTAAAATATGGGGAATTTCTGCATTTTTGCCCGAAAATAAGGGGAATGCATACCTTTTTACCATATAAAAGTGAAATTTCTTCATTTTGGCTCCAAAATAAGTGTAATTTCTGCCTTTTTGCCTCTAAATAAGTGGAATTTCTGTCTTTTTCCCTCAAAACAAAGGGAATTTCTGTCTTTTTTGCCTCCAAATAAAGGAAATTTTTGACTTATTACCCTGAAATAAGAGAAACTTCTGCATTTTTGCCCCTAAATAAGGGATATTTCTGCTTTTGTATCCGAATAAGGGGATTTTCAGCCTTTTTACCTCAAAATAAGGGGAATTTCTGCATTTTTGCCACAAAATATACGGAATTTCTGCCTTTTTTCCCAATAATGAGGAAAATTTTTGCAATTATGCCCCAAAATAAGGAGAATTTCTCCTTTTTTGCCCCAAAATAAAGGAAATTTCAGCCTTATTACCTGAAAATAAGTGAAATTACTGCAATTTTGCCCCAAATAAGGGAAATTTCTGCCTTTTTGCCCCCTAATAAGGGGAATTTCAGCCTTTTTACCTCAAAATAAGGGGAATTTCTCATTTTTTGCCCCAAACTAAGGAAAATTTCTGCTTTTTTTCTCTGAAATAAGTGAAATTTCTGCAATTTTGCACCAAAATAAGTGAAATATCTGCTATTTTGCCCCAAAATAAGGGGAATTTCTGCCTTTGTGCCCCCAAATAAGGGGATTTTCAGCCTTTTTACCTCAAAATAAGGGGAATTTCTGCATTTTTGCCACAAAATATACGGAATTTCTGCCTTTTTCCCAATAATGAGGAAAATTTTTGCAATTATGCCCCAAAATAAGGAGAATTTCTCCTTTTTTGCCCCAAAATAAAGGAAATTTCAGCCTTATTACCTGAAAATAAGTGAAATTACTGCAATTTTGCCCCAAATAAGGGAAATTTCTGCAATTTTGCCCCAAAATAAGGAAAATTTCTGCAATTTTGCCCCTAAATAAAGGAAATTTCTGGAATTTTGTCCCAAAATTAGGGGAATTTCTATAATTTTGATCCAAAATACGGGGAATTTCTGGTTTTTTGCCCGTAAATAAGTGGAATGCATAACTTTTCGCCATAAAAAAGTGAAATTTCTTCATTTTGGCTCCAAAATAAGGGAAATTTCTGCATTTTATCCTTTGAATAAGTGGAATCTGTCTTTTTCCCAAAAACAAAGGGAATTTCTGACTTTTTTGCCCGAAAATAAAGGGAATTTCTGATTTATTACCCTGAAATAAGTGAAATTTCTGCAATTTTGCTTCAAAATAAGAAAAATTTCTGCCTTTTTGCCCCCAAATAAGGAGAATTTCATCCTTTTTACCTCAAAATAAGGGGAATTTCTGCCTTTTTGCCCCAAAATATGGAAAATTTCTGCCTTTTTTCATTGAAATAAGTGAAATTTCTGCAATTTTGCCCCAAAATAAGTGAAATTTCTGCAATTTTGCCCCAAAATAAGAAAAATTTCTGGAATTTTGCCCCAAAATAAGGGAAATTTCTGCCTTTTTACCCTCAAATAACGAGAATTTCAGCCTTTTTACCTCAAAATAAGGAAAATTTCTGCCTTTTTGCCCCAAAATAAAGAAAATTTCTGACTTTTTTCCCTGAAATAAGTGAAATTTCTGCAATTTTGCCCCAAAATAAGAGAAATTTCTGGAATTTTGCCCCAAAATAAGGGAAATTTCTGCCTTTTTGCCCCCAAGTAAAAGGAATTTCAGCCTTTTTAACTCAAAATAAAGGAAATCTCATTTTTTGCCCCAAAATAAGGAAAATTTCTGCCTTTTTTCTCTGAAATAAGTGAAATTTCTGCAATTTTGCGCCAACATAAGTTAAATTTCTGCAATTTTGCCCCATAATAAGGGAAATTTCTGCCTTTGTGCCCCCAAATAAAGGAAATTTCAGACTTTTTACCTCAAAATAAGGGGAATTTCTGCATTTTTGCCACAAAATATTAGGAATTTCTGCCTTTTGGCCCCAAAATAAAGAAAATTTCTGCCTTATTTCCCTGAAATAAGTAAAATTTCTGCAATTTTGACCCAACATAAGGGAAATTTATGCCTTTTTGCCCCCAAATAAGGGGAATTTCAGCATTTTTACCTCAAAATAAGGGGAATTTCTGCATTTTTGCTACAAAATATACAGAATTTATGCCTTTTTGCCCCATAATAAGAAAAATTTCTGCAATTATGCCCGAAAATAAGTGGAATTTCTGAGTTTTGCCCCAAAATAAGGAGAATTTCTGTCTTTTTTGCCCCAACATATAGGGAATTTCTGCCTTTTTGCCCCACAGTTAGGGGAATTTCTGCAATTTTGCTCCAAAATACGGGAAATTTCTGCCTTTTTGCCTGAAAATAAAGGGAATGCATACCTCTTTGCCATATAAAAGGGAAATTTCTTCATTTTTGCTCCAAAATAAGGGGAATTTCTGCCTTTTTGCCTCTATATAAGTGAAATTTTTGTATTTTTTCCCCAAAACAAAGTGAATTTCTGTCTTTTTTGCCCACAAATAAGAGGAATTTTTGACTTATTACCCTGAAATATGTGAAATTTCTGCAATTTTGCCCCAAAATAAGGGTAATTTCTGCCTTTTTGTCCCCAAATAAGGGAAATTTTAGCCTTTTTACCTCAAAAAAAGGGGAATTTCTGCATTTTTGCCACAAAATATATGGAATTTCTACCTTTTTGCCCTATAATGAGGAAAATTTTTGCAATTATGCCCCAAAATAAGGGGAATTTCTCCTTTTTTGCCCCAAAATAAAGGAAATTTCAGCCTTTTTACCTGAAAATAAGTGAAATTACTGCAATTTTGGCCCAAATAAGGGAAATTTCTGCAATTTTGCCCCAAAATAAGGTAAATTTCTGCAATTTTGCCCCAAAATAAAGGAAATTTCTGGAATTTTGCCCCAAAATTAGGGGAATTTCTGCAATGTTGCTTCAAAATACGGGAAATTTCTTCCTTTTTGCCTGAAAATAAGGAGAATGCATACCTTTTTGCCATAAAAAAGTGAAATTTCTTCATTTTTGCTCCAAAATAAGGGGAATTTCTTCATTTTTGCATTTAAATTAGTGGAATTTCTGTTTTTTCCCCCAATACAAAGGGAATATCTGACATTTTGCCCCAAAATCAAGGGAATTTCTGACTTATTACCCTAAAATAAGTGAAATTTCTGTAATTTTGCATCAAAATAAGGAAAATTTCTGCCTTTTTGCCCCCAAATAAGGCGAATTTCAGCCTTTTTATCTCAAAATAAGGGGAATTTCTGCCTTTTTGCCCCAAAATAGGGAAAATTTCTACATTTTTTTACTGAAATAAGTGAAATTTCTGCAATTTTGCCCCAAAATAAGTGAAATTTCTTCAATTTTGACCCAAAATAAGGGAAATTTCTGCATTTTTGCCCCCAAATAATGCGAATTTCAGCCTTTTTACCTCAAAATAAGGGGAATTTCTGCCTTTTTGCCCCAACAGAAGGAAAATTTCTGCCTTTTTTCCCTGAAATAAGTGAAATTTCTGCAATTTTGCTCCAAAATAAGTGAAATTTCTGCAATTTTGCCCCAAAATAATAGAAATTTCTGCCTTTTTGTCCCCAAATAAGGGGAATTTCAGCGTTTTTACCTCAAAAAAAGGGGAATTTCTGCATTTTTTGCCACAAAATATATGGAATTTCTGCCTTTTTGCCCTATAATGAGGAAAATTTTTGCAATTATGCCCCAAAATAAAAGGAATTTCTCCTTTTTTGCTTCAAAATAAAGGAAATTTCAGCTTTTTTACCTGAAAATAAGTGAAATTACTGCAATTTTGCCCCAAATAGAGGAAATTTCTGCAATTTTGCCCCAAAATTAGGGGGATTTCTGCAATTTTGCTCCAAAATAAAGGAAATTTCTGGAATTTTGCCCCAAAATTAGGGGGATTTCTGCTATTTTGCTCCAAAATACGGGGAATTTCTGCCTTTTTGCCCGAAAATAA
This sequence comes from Micromys minutus, assembly GCF_963924665.1. Classification (NCBI taxonomy): domain Eukaryota; kingdom Metazoa; phylum Chordata; class Mammalia; order Rodentia; family Muridae; genus Micromys; species Micromys minutus. The sequence continues at coordinate 28,154,644 of NC_137963.1, read as the reverse complement.
GGAGAATGCATACCTTTTTGTCATAAAAAAGTGAAATTTCTTCATTTTTGCTCCAAAATAAGGGGAATTTCTTCATTTTTGCATTTGAATTAGTGGAATTTCTGTCTTTTTCCCCCAAAACAAAGGGAATATCTGACATTTTGCCCCAAAATAAAGGGAATTTCTTACTTATTACCCTAAAATAAGTGAAATTTCTGTAATTTTGCTTCAAAATAAGGGAAATTTCTGCCTTTTTGCCCCCAAATAAGGGGAATTTCAGCCTTTTTATCTCAAAATAAGGGGAATTTCTTCTTTTTTGCCCCAAAATAAGGAAAATTTCTGCCTTATTTCTGTGAAATAAGTGAAATTTCTGCAATTTTGCGCCAACATAAGTTAAATTTCTGCAATTTTGCCCCAAAATAAGGGAAATTTCTGCCTTTGTGCCCCCTAATAAGGGGAATTTCAGCCTTTATCCCTCAAAATAAGGGAATTTCTGCATTTTTGCCACAAAATATTAGGAATTTCTGCCTTTTTGCCCCAAAATAAGGAAAATTTCTGCCCTTTTTCCCTGAAATAAGTGAAATTTCTGCAATTTTGCCCCAAAATAAGTGGGATTTCTGAGTTTTGCCTCAAAATAAGGAAAATTTCTGTCTTTTTGCCCCAACATATAGGGAATTTCTGACTTTTTGCCTCACAATTAGGGGAATTTCTGCAATTTTGCTCCAAAATACGAGGAATTTCTGCCTTTTTGCCCGAAAATAAGGGGAATGCATACAAAAGGGAAATTTCTTCATTTTTGCTCCAAAATAAGGAAAATTTCTGCCTTTTTGCCTCTAAATAAGTGGAATTTCTGTCTTTTTCCCCCAAAACAAAGAAAATTTCTGTTTTTTTAGCCCAAAATAAGGGGAATTTCTGACTTATTACCCTGAAATAAGAGAAATTTCTGCAATTTTGCCCCAAAATAAGGGAAATTTCTGCCTTTTTGCCCCCAAATAAGGGAAATTTCAGCCTTTTCACCTCAAAATAACGGGAATTTCTGCATTTTTGCCACAAAATATCTGGAATTTCTGCCTTTTTGCCCCATAATAAGGAAAATTTCTGCAATTTTGCACCAAAATAAGGTGAATTTCTTCTTTTTTGCCCCAAAATAAGGGTAATTTCAGACTTTTTACCTGAAAATAAGTGAAATTAGTGCAATTTTGCCCCAAATAAAAGATATATCTGCAATTTTGCCACAAAATAAGGTAAATTTCTGAAATTTTGCCCCAAAATAAAAAAAAAATTTCTGGAATTTTGCCCCAAAATAAAAAGAATTTATGATTTTTGCCCAAAAATAAATGGAATTTCTGCCTTTTGCCCTAAAATTAGGGGAATTTCTGCAATTTTGCTCCAAAATACGGGGAATTTATGCTTTTTTGCCTGAAAATAAGGGGAATGCATACCTATTTGTCATAAAAAATTAAATTTCTTTATTTTTGCTCCGAAATAAGGGGAATTTCTGCCATTTTGCCTCTAAATAAGTGGAATTTCTGTCTTTTTCTTCCAAAACAAAGGGAATTTCTGACTTTTTTGCCCCAAAATAAGGGGAATTTCTGACTTATTACCCTGAAATAAGTGAAATTTCTGCAATTTTGCCCCAAACTAAGGGAAATTTCTGCCTTTTTGCCCCCTAATAAGGGGAATTTCAGCTTTTTTACCTCAAAATAAGGGGAATTTCTCCTTTTTTGCCCCAAAATAAGGAAAATTTCTGCTTTTTTTCTCTGAAATAAGTGAAATTTCTGCAATTTTGCACCAAAATAAGTGAAATTTCTGCTATTTTGCCCCAAAATAAGAAGAATTTCTGCCTTTGTGCCCCCAAATAAGGGGAATTTCAGCCTTTATCCCTCAAAATATGGGGAATTTCTGCATTTTTGCCAGAAAATATTAGGAATTTCTGCCTTTTTTCCAAATATAAGTGAAATTTCTGCAATTTTCCCAAAAATAAGTGGAATTTCTGAGTTTTGCCCCAAAATAAGGAGAATTTCTGTTTTTTTGCCCCAACATATAGGGAATTTTTGACTTTTTGCCCCACAATTAGGAGAATTTCTGCAATTTTGCTCTAAAATACGGGGAATTTCTTTCTTTTTGCCCGAAAGTAAGGGGAATGCATACCTTTTTGCTATATAAAAGGGAATTTTCTTCATTTTTGCTCCAAAATAAGGGGAATTTCTGCCTTTTGTCCTCTAAATAATTGTAATTTCTGTCTTTTTCCCCAAAACAAAGGGAATTTCTGTCTTTTTTAGCCCAAAATAAGGGGAATTTCTGACTTATTACTCTGAAATAAGTGATATTTCTGGAATTTTGCCCCAAAATAAGGGAAATTTCTGCCTTTTTGCCCCCAAATAAGGGGAATTTCAGCCTTTTTCCCTAAAAATAAGGGGAATTTCTGCATTTTTGCCACAAAATAAGGGAAATTTCTGCAATTTTGCCACAAAATAATGTAAATTTCTGCAATTTAGCCCCAAAATAAAGAAACTTTCTGGAATTTTGCCCCAAAATTAGGGGAATTTCTGCAATTTTGTTCTAAAATACGGGGAATTTTTGCTTTTTTGCCCGAAAATAAGGGGAATGCATACATTTTTGCCATAAAAACTGATATTTCTTCATTTTTGCTCCAAAATAAGGGGAATTTTGCATTTTTGCCTCTGAATAAGTGGAATTTCTGTCTGTTTCCCCCAAAACATAGGGAATTTCTGACTTTTTTGCCCCAAACTAAAGGGAATTTCTGACTTATTACCCTGAAATAAGTGAAATTTCTGCAATTTTGCCACAAATTAAGGGAAATTTCTGCCTTTTTGCCCACAAATAAGGGGAATTTCAGCATTCTTACCTCAAAATAAGGGGAATTTCTGCCTTTTTGCCAAAAATAGGGAAAATTTCTGCCTTTTTTCCCTGAAATAAGTGAAATTTCTGCAATTTTGCCCCAAAATAAGTGAAATTTCTGCATTTTGCCCCAAAATAAGAGAAATTTCTGGAATTTTGCCCCTAATAAAGGAAATTTCTGCCTTTTTGCCTTCAAATAAGGGGAATTTCAGCCTTTTTACCTCAAAATAAGGGGAATTTATCCTTTTTTTGCCCCAAAATAAGGAAAGTTTCTGCCTTTTTTCTCTGAAATAAGTGAAATTTCTGCAATTTTGCGCCAAAATAAGTAAAATTTCTGCAATTTTGCCCCAAAATAAGGGAAATTTCTGCCTTTGTGCCCCCAAATAAGGGGAATTTCAGCATTTATCCCTCAAAATAGGGGAATTTCTGCATTTTTGCCACAAAATATTAGGAATTTCTGCCTTTTGCCCCAAAAATAGGAAAATTTCTAACTTTTTTTCTGAAATAAGTGAAATTTCTGCAATTTTGCCCCAAAATAAGATGAATTTCTGAGTTTTGCCCCAAAATAAGGAGAATTTCCTTCTTTTTGCCCGAACATATAGGGAATTTCTCACTTTTTGCCCCACAATTAGGGGAATTTCTGCAATTTTGCTCCAAAATACAAGGAATTTCTGCCTTTTTGCCCGAAAATAAGGGGAATGCATAACTTTTTGCCATATAAAAGTGAAATTTCTTCAGTTCTGCTCCAAAATAAGGGGAATTTCTGACTTATTACCCTGAAATAAATGAAATTTCTGCAATTTTGCCCCCCAAAAAGTGGAATTTTAGCATTTTTACCTCAAAATAAGGGGAATTTCTGCATTTTTGCCACAAAATATATGGAATTTCTGACTTTTTGCCCCATAATAAGGAAAATTTCTGCAATTTTGCCCCAAAATAAGGGGAATTTCTCCTTATTTGCCCCAAAATGAAGGAAATTTCAGACTTTTTACCTGAAAATAAGTGAAATTACTGCAATTTTGCCCCAAATAAGAGAAATTTCTACAATTTTGCCCCAAAATAAGGTAAATTTCTGCAATTTTGCCCCAAAATAAAGGAAATTTCTGGAATTTTGCCTTAAAATAAAGGGAATTTCTGATTTTTGCCCCAAAATAAAGGGAATTTCTGCATTTTGCCCCAAAATTAGGGGAATTTCTGCAATTTTGCTCCAAAATACGGGGAATTATTGCCTTTTTGCCTGATAATAAGGGGAATGCATACCTTTTTGCCATAAAAAAGTTAAATTTCTTCATTTTTGCTTCAAAATAAGGGGAATTTCTGCATTTTTGCCTCTAAAAAGAGTGGAATTTCTGTCTTTTTCCCCCAAAACAAAGGGAATTTCTGACTTTTATGCCCCAAAATAGGGGAATTTCTGACTTACTACCCTGAAATAAGTGAAATTTCTCCAATTTTGCCCCAAAATAAGGGAAATTTCTGACTTTTTGTCTCCAAATAGGGGGAATTTCAGCCTTTTTACCTCAAAATAAAGGGAATTTCTGCCTTTTTGCCCCAAAATTAGAAAAATTTCTGCATTTTTTCCCTGAAATAAGTGAATTTTTGCAATTTTGCCCCAAAATAAGTGAAATTTCTGGAATTTTGACCCAAAATAAGGGAAATTTCTGCCTTTTTGCCCCCAAAAAAGGGGAATTTCAGGCTTTTTACCTCAAAATAAGGGGAATTTCTCCTTTTTTGCCCCAAAATAACGAAAATTTCTGTTTTTTTTCTCTAGAAATAAGTGAAATTTCTGCAATTTTGCGCCAAAATAAGTGAAATTTCTGCAATTTTGCCCCAAAATAAGGGAAATTTCTGACTTTTTGCCCCCATATCAGATGAATTTCAGCCTTTTTACCTAAAAATAAAGGGAATTCCTGCATTTTTGCAACAAAATATTAGGAATGTCTGCGTTTTTGCCCCAAAATAATTAAAATTTCTGCCTTTTTTCCCTGAAATAAGTGAAATTTCTGCAATTTTGCCCCAACATAAGGGAAATTTCTCCCTTTTTGCTCCCAAATAAGGGAAATTTCAGCCTTTTTACCTCAAAATAGGGGGAATTTCTGCATTTTTGCAACAAAATATTAGGAATTTCTGCCTTTTTGCCCCAAAATAAGGAGAATTTTTGTCTTTTTGCCCCAACATATAGGGAATTTCTGCCTTTTTGCCCCACAATTAGGAGAATTTCTGCAATTTTGCTCTAAAATATGGGAAATTTCTTCCTTTTTGCCCAAAAATAAGGGGAATGCATACCTTTTTACCATATAAAAGTGAAATTTCTTCAGTTTTGCTCCAAAATAAGGGGAATTTCTGAGTTATTACCCTGAAATAAGTGAAATTTCTGCATTTTGCCCAAAAATAAGTGGAATTTCAGCATTTTTACCTCAAAATAATGGGAATTTCTGCATTTTTGCCACAAAATATATGGAATTTCTGCCTTTTTGCTGCATAATAAGGAAAACTTCTGCAATTTTGCCCCAAAATAAGGGGAATTTCTGACTTTTTGCCCCCAAATCAGATGAATTTCAGACTTTTTACCTAAAAATAAGAGGAATTCCTGCCTTTTTGCCTCTAAATAAGTGGAATTTATGTCTTATTCCCGCAAAACAAAGGGAATTTCTGTCTTATTTGCCCCCAATTAAGAAGAATTTTTGACTTATTACCCTGAAATAAGAGAAATTTCTGCAATTTTGCCCCAAAATAAGGAAAATTTCTGCATTTTTGCCCCCAAATAAGGGGAATTTCAGCCTTTTTACCTCAAAATAAGGGGAATTTCTGCCTTTTTGCTTCATAATAAGGAAAATTTCTGCAATTTTGCCCAAATAAGGAGAATTTCTCCTTTTTTGCCCCAAAATAAAGAAAATTTCAGCCTTTTTACCTGAAAATAAGTGAATTTACTGCAATTTTGCCCCAAATAATGAAAATTTCTGCAATTTTGCCCCAAAATAAGGTAAATTTCTGCAATTTTGCCCCAAAATAAAGGAAATTTCTGGAATTTTGCCCCAAAATAAGAGAAATTTCTGATTTTTGCCCTAAAATAAAGGGAATTTCTGCCTTTTGCCCCAAAATTAGGGGAATTTCTGCAATTTTGCTCTAAAATACAGGAAATTTCTGCATTTTTGCTTGAAAATAAGGGGAATGCAAAACTTTTTGCCATAAAAAAGGGAAATTTCTTCATTTTTGCTTCAAAATAAGGGAAATTTCTGCCTTTTTGCCTTTTAAGGAGTGGAATTTCTGTTTTTTTCCCCCAAAACAAAGGGAATTTCTGAATTTTGCCCCAAAATAAGTGGATTTTCTGACTTATTACCCTGAAATAAGTGAAATTTCTGCAATTTTGCCCCAAAATAAGGTATATTTCTGCCTTTTTGCCCCAAAATAAGGGAAATTTCAGCCTTTTTACCTCAAAATAAGGGAAATTTCTGCCTTTTTGCCCCAAAATAAGGAAAATTTCTGCCTTTTTACCCTGAAATAAGTGAAATTTCTGCAATTTTGCCCCAAAATAAGTGAAATTTCTGCAATTTTGCCCTAAAATAAAAATTTCTGGAATTTTGCTTCAAAATAAGGGAAATTTCTGCCTTTTTGCCTTCAAATAAGAGGAATTTCAGCCGTTTTACCTCAAAATAAGGGGAATTTCTCCTTTTTTGCCCCAAAATAAGGAAAATTACTGCCTTTTTTCTCTAAAATAAGTGAAATTTCTGCAATTTTGCACCAAATTAATTGAAATTTCTGCAATTTTGCCCCAAAATAAAGGAAATTTCTGGAATTTTGTCCCAAAATAGTGGAATTTCTTAGTTTTGCCCCAAAATAAGGAGAATTTCTGTCTTTTTGCCCCAACATATAGGGAATTTCTGCCTTTTTGCCCCACAATTAGGGGAATTTCTTCAATTTTGCTCCAAAATACGAGAAATTTCTGCCTTTTTGCCCGAAAATAAGTGGAATGCATAACTTTTTGCCATAAAAAAGAAAACTTTCTTTATTTTTCCTCCAAAATAAGGGGAATTTCTGCCTTTTTGCCTCTAAATAGGTGGAATTTCTGTCTTTTTTCCCCAAAACAAAGGGAATTTCTGTCTTTTTTGCCCCAAATTAAGGGGAATTTCTGACTTATTACTCTGAAATAAGTGAAATTTTTGCAATTTTGCCCCAAAATAAGGAAAATTTCCGCCTTTTTGCCCTGAAATATGTGAAATTTCTGCAATTTTACCCCAAAATAAGGTGAATTTCTGCCTTTTTGCCCCAAAATAATGGGAATTTCTGCCTTTTTGTTTCAAAATAAAAAAAAATTTTGCTTTTTTTTCTCTGAAATAAGTGAAATTTCTGCAATTTTGCCCTAAAATAAGGGAAATTTCTGCCATTTTTCCCCATAATAAGGAAAATTTCTGCAATTTTGCCCCAAAATAAGAGGAATTTCTGTTTTTTGCCCCCAAATAAAAGAAATTTCTGCAATTTTGCCCTAAAATAAGGGGAATTTCTGCCTTTTTGCCCCAAAATAAAGAAAATTACTGTATTTTTACCCCAAAATTAGGTGAATTTCTGCAATTTTGCTCTATAATACAGGAAGTTTCTGCCTTTTCCCCGAAAATAAGGGGAATTTCTGCCATTTTGCCGCAAAATAAGTGAAATTTCTGCAGTTTTACCCCAAAATAAAGGGAATTTCTGCCTTTTTGCCCCAAAATTAGGGGAATTTCTGCAATTTTGCTTCAAAATACGGGGAATTTCTGCCTTTTTGCCCGAAAATAAAAGGAATGTGTACCTTTTTGCCATTAAAAAGGAAAATTTCTTCATTTTTGCCCGAGAATAAGGGTATTTTCTGCCCTTTTGACTCAAAATAAATGCAATTTCTGCCTTTTCCCAAAAAATAAACAAAATTTCTGTCTATTTGCCCCAAAATAAAGGGAATTTCTGACTTTTTGCCCTAAAATAAAAGGAATTTCAGCCTTTTTACCTCAAAATAAGGGGAATTTCTGCCTTTTTGCCCCAAAATATGGGAAATTTCAGGCTTTTTGCCCTAAAATAAGAAAAATTTCTGCAATTTTGTACCAAAATAAAAGAAATTTCTGCCTTTTTGCCCGCAAAATAAGAAAATTTCTGCCTTTTTTCCCTGAAATAATTGAAATTTCTGATATTTTGCCCCAAAATAAGGGAAATATCTGCAATTTTGCCCCAATGTAATGGAAATTTCTGCTATTTTGCCCCAAAATAAGGGGAATTTCTGATTTTTTGCTCCCGAAAAAAGGAGATTTTCTGTCTTTATTCCCCAAAATAAAGAGATTTTCTGCCTTTTTGCCCAAAAATTATGAGAATTTTTGCAATTTTGTTTCAAAATACAGGGAATTTCTGCCGTATAGCCACAAAATAAAAGGAATTTCTGCATTTTTCCCCAATATTTGGGGAATTTCTGCATTTTACCTCTAAATAAAAGGAATTTCTGCATTTTACCTCAAAATAAAAAAAATTTCTGCCTTTTGCCCCAAAATATGGGGAATTTCTGCCTTTTTGTTTCAAAATAAAGAAAATTTCTTCAATTTTGTAATATAATAAAAGAAATTTCTGCTTTTTTCCCCAAAATAAAGGGAATTTCTAATTTTTGCCCTGAAATAAATGAAATTTCTGCAATTTTGCCCAGAAATAAGGGAAATTTGTGGCTTTTTGCCCAAAAATAAGAGGAATTTCATCCTAATGCCCCAAAATATGGGGAATTTCTGTTTTTTTATCTGAAAATAAGAAGAATGCATACCTTTTTGCCATAAAAAGGGAAATTTCTTCATTTTTGCTCCAAAATAAGGGGAATTTTTGCCTTTTTGCCTCTAAATAAGAGGAATTTCTGTCTTTTTCCCCCAAAACAAAAGGAATTTCTGTATTTTTTGCCCCAAAATAAGGAAAATTTCTGACTTATTACCCTGAAATAAGTGAAATTTCTGCAATTTTGCCCCAAAATAATGTAAATTTCTGCCTTTTTGCCCCAAAATAAGGGAAATTTCAGCCTTTTTATCTCAAAATAAGGGGAATTTCTGCCTTTTTGCCCCAAAATAAGGAAAATTTCTGCCTTTTTTCCCTGAAATAAGTGAAATTTCTGCAATTTTGCCACAAAATAAGTGAAATTTCTGCAATTTTGCCCCAAAATAAAAAAAATTTCTGGAATTTTGTTTCAAAATAACGGAAATTTCTGCCTTTTTGCCTTCAAATAAGGGGAATTTCAGCCGTTTTACCTCAAAATAAGGGGAATTTCTCCTTTTTTGCCCCAAAATAATGAAAAGTACTGCCTTTTTTCTCTGAAATAAGTGAAATTTCTGCAATTTTGCACCAAATTAAGTGAAATTTCTGCAATTTTGCCCCACAATAAAGGAAATTTCTAGAATTTTGCCCCAAAATAAGTGGTATTTCTGAGTTTTGCCCCAAAATAAAGAGAATTTCTGTCTTTTTGCCCCAACATATAGGGAATTTTTGCCTTTTTGCCCCACAATTAGGGGAATTTCTGCCTTTTTGCCCCAAAATAGGGAAAATTTCTGCCTTTTTTCCCTGAAATAAGTGAAATTTCTGCAATTTTGCCCCAAAATATGTGAAATTTCTGGAATTTTGCCCCAAAATAAGGGAAATTTCTGGAATTTTGCCCAAAAATAAGTGGAATTTCTGAATTTTGCCCAAAAATAAGGAGAATATCTGCCTTTTTGCCCCACAATTAGGAGAATTTCTGCAATTTTGCTCCAAAATACATAAAAATTCTGCCTTTTTGCCTGAAAATAAGGGGAATGCATAACTTTTTGCCATAAAAAAGGGAAATTTTTTCATTTTTGCTCTAAAATAAGTGGAATTGCTGCTTTTTTGTCTTTATATAAGTGGAATTTCTGTCTTTTTTTCCCAAAACAACAAGAATTTCTGTCTTTTTTGCCCCAAAATAAGGGAAATTTCTGATTTATTACCCTGAAATAAGTGAAATTTCTGCAATTTTGCCCCAAAATAAGGAAAATTTCTGCCTTTTTGCCCTGAAATATGTGAAATTTCTGCAATTTTACCCTTAAAATAAGGTGAATTTCTGACTTTAGCCCCAAATTAATGGGAATTTCTGCCTTTTTGCTCCAAAATAGAAAAAATTTTTGCTTTTTTTCTCTGAAATAAGTGAAATTTATGCAATTTTGCCCTAAAATAAAGGAAATTTCTGCAATTTTTCCCCATAATAAGGAAAATTTCTGCAATTTTGCCCCAAAATAAGGGGAATTTCTGTTTTTTGCCTACAAATATGGGAAATTTATGCAATTTTGCCCATAAATAAGAGGAAATTCTGCCTTTTTGCCCCTAAATAAAAAAAATTACTGTATTTTTTATCCCAAAATTAGGTGAATTTCTGCAATTTTGCTCTATAATACAGGGATTTTTTGCCTTTCCCCCGAAAATAAGGGGAATTTCTGCCATTTTGCCGCAAAATAATTGAAATTTCTGCAGTTTTACCTCAAAATTAGGGGAATTTCTGCCTTTTTGCCCCAAAATTAGGGGAATTTCTGAAATTTTGCTCCAAAATACGGGGAATTTCTGCCTTTTTGCCCGAAAATAAAAGGAATGTATACATTTTTGCCATAAGGAAGGAAAATTTCTTCATTTTTGCTCCAAAATAAGGGGAATTTCTGCCTTTTTGCCTCTAAATAAGTGGTATTTCTGTCTTTTTCCCCCAAAACAAAGGGAATTTCTGTCTTTTTTGCCCCAAATTAAGGGGAATTTCTGACTTATTACCCTGAAATAAGTGAAATTTCTGCAATTTTGCCCCAAAATAAGGGAAATTTCTGCCTTTTTGCCCCCAAATAAGGGGAATTTCAGCCTTTTTCCCTCAAAATAAGGGGAATTTCTGAATTTTGCAACAAAATATTAGGAATTTCTGCATTTTTGGCACCAAAATAAAAAAAATTTCTGTCTTTTTTCTCTGAAATAATTGAAATTTCTGCAATTTTGCACCAAAATAAGTGAAATTTCTGATTTTTTGCTCCCGAAAAAAGGAGATTTTCTGTCTTTTTGCCCCAAAATAAAGAAAGTTTCTGCCTTTTTGCCCGAAAATTATGAGATTTTCTGCAATTTTGCTTCAAAATACAGGGAATTTCTGCCTTTTAGCCCCAAAATAAAAGGAATTTCTGCATTTTCCCCCAATATTTGGGGAATTTCTGCATTTTAACTCGAAATAAAAGAAATTTCTGCATTTTACCTCAAAATAAGAATTTCTGCTTTTGCCCCAAAATATGGGGAATTTCTGCCTTTTTGTTTCAAAATAAGGAAAATTTCTTCAGTTTTGTACTATAATAAAAGAAATTTCGGCTTTTTGCCCCAAAATAAGGGGAATTTCTGACTTTTTGCCCTGAAATAAATGAAATTTCTGCAATTTTGCCCGAAAAGAAGGGAAATTTGTGCCTTTTTGCCACAAAATGAGGGGAATTTCTGCCTTTTGCCTGAAATATGGGGAATTTCTGCCTTTTTGTCTGAAAATAAGAAGAATGCATACCTTTTTGCCAAAAAAAGGAAAATTTCTTCATTTTTGCTCCAAAATAAGGGGAATTTTTGCATTTTGCCTATATATAAGTGGAATTTCTGTCTTTTTCCCCCAAAACAAAGGGAATTTCTGTCTTTTTTGCCCCAAAATAATGAAAATTTCTGACTTATTACCCTGAAATAAGTGAAATTTCTGAAATTTTGCCCCCAAATAAGGGGAATTTCTGATTTTTGCCCCAAAATATAGATAATTTCTGCCTTTTGCCCCAAAATTAGGGGAATTTCTGCAATTTTGCTCCAAAATACGGGGAATTTCTGCCTTTTTGCACGAAAATAAGTGGAATGCATACCTTTTTGCCATAAAAAAGGAAAATTTCTTCATTTTTGCTCCAAAACAAGGGGAATTTCTGCCTTTTTGCCTCTAAATAAGTGGAATTTCTGTCTTTTTCCCCCAAAACAAAGGGAATTTCTGTCTTTTTTGCCGCAAATTAAGGGGAATTTCTGACTTATTACCCTGAAATAAGTGAAATTTCTGCAATTTTGCCTCAAAATAAGGGGAAATTTCTGCCTTTTTTCCACCAAATAAAGAGAATTTCAGCCTTTTTCCTTTAAAATAAGGGGAATTTCTGAATTTTTGAACAAAATATTAGGAATTTCTGCCTTTTGGCCCCAAAATTAAAAACATTTTAGTCTTATTTCCCTGAAATAAGTGAAATTTCTGCAATTTTGCCCCAAAATAAGTGAAATTTCTGCAATTTTGCCCCAAAATAAGGGAAATTTCTGGAATTTTGCCCCAAAATAAGTGGAATTTCTGAGTTTTGCCCCAAAATAAAGAGAATTTCTGTCTTTTGCCCCAACATATAGAGAATTTCTGCCTTTTTGCCCCACAACTAGGGGAATTTCTGCTATTTTGCTCCAAAATACAGGGAATTTCTGCATTTTTGCCCGAAAATAAGGGGAATGCATAACTTTTTGCCATAAAAAAAAATTTCTTCATTTTTTGCTCCAAAATAAAGGGAATTTCTGCATTTTTGCCTCTAAATAAGTGTAATTTCTGTCTTTTTTCCCCAAAACAAAGGGAATTTCTGTTTTTTTGCCCTAAAATAAGGAAAATTTCTGACTTATTACCCTGAAATAAGTGAAATTTCTGCAATTTTGCCCCAAATAAAGAAAATTTCTGCAATTTTGCTTCAAAATAAGGTAAATTCTTGCAATTTTGCTTCAAAATAAAAGAAATTTCTGGAATTTTGCCCCAAAATAAAGGGACTTTCTGATTTTTACCCCAAAATATAGTTAATTTTTTCCTTTTGCCCCTAAATTAGGGAAATTTCTGCAATTTTGCTCCAAAATACGGGGAGATTCTGCCTTTTTGCCTGAAAATAAGTGGAATGCATACCTTTTTTCCATAAAAAAAGAAAATTTCTTCATTTTTCCTCCAAAATAAGGGGAATTTCTGCTTTTTGCCCCTAAATAAAGAAAATTACTGTATTTTTTATCCCAAAATTAGGTGAATTTCTGCAATTTTGCTCTATAATACAGGGATTTTCTGCCTTTTCCCCGAAAATAAGGGCATTTCTGCCATTTTGCCACGAAATAATTGAAATTTCTGCAGTTTTACCCCAACATAATGGGAATTTCTGCCTTTTTGCCCCAAAATTAGAGGAATTTCTGAAATTTTGCTCCAAAATATGGGGAATTTCTGCCTTTTTGCCCGAAAATAAAAGGAATGTATACCTTTTTGCCATAAGAAAGGGAAATTTTTTCATTTTTGCCCAAAAATAAGGGGATTTTCCGCCTTTTTGACTCAAAATAAGTGCAATTTTTGCCTTTTCCCCAAAAATAAATGAAATTTTTGTCTATTTGCCCCAAAATAAAGGGAACTTCTGAATTTTTGCCCCAAAATAAAAGGAATTTCAGCCTTTTTACCACAAAATAAGGAGAATTTCTGCCTTTTTGCCCAAAATATAGGGAATTTCTGCCTTTTTACCCCAAAATAAAAAAAATTTCTGCAATTTTGTAACAAAATATAAGAAATTTCTGCATTTTTGCATCAAAATAAAAAAATTTCTGCCGTTTTTCTCTGAAATAAGTGAAATTTCTGATATTTTTCCCCAAAATAATAGAAATTTCTGCAATTTTGCCCCAATGTAAAGGATATTTCTGCAATTTTGCCCCAAAATAAGGAAAATTTCTGATATTTTGCTCCCAAAAAAAGGAGATTTTCTGTCTTTTTGCCCCAAAATAAACAGAATTTCTGCCTTTTTGCCCGAAAATTATGAGAATTTCTGCAATTTTGCTTCAAAATACAGGGAATTTCTGCCTTTTAGCCCCAAAATAAAGGGAATTTCTGCATTTTCCCCCAATATTTGGGGAATTTCTGTATTTTAACTCTAAATAAAAGTAATTTCTGCATTTTACCTCAAAATAAGAAGAATTTCTTCTTTTGCCCCCAAATATGAGGAATTTCTGCCTTTTTGTTTCAAAATAAGAAAAATTTCTTCAGTTTTGTACTATAATAAAAGAAATTTCTGCTTTTTGCCCCAAAATAAGGGGAATTTCTGACTTTTTGCACTGGAATAAAGGAAATTTCTGCAATTTTGCCCGAAAATAAGGGAAATTTGTGCCTTTTTGCCACAAAATAAGGGGAATTTCTGCCTTTTGCCCCAAAATATTGGGAATTTCTGCCTTTTTGTCTGAAAATAAGAAGAATGCATACCTTTTTGCCAGAAAAAGGGAAATTTCTTCATTTTTGCTCCAAAATAAGGGGAATTTTTGCATTTTGCCTATATATAAGTGGAATTTCTGTCTTTTTCCCCCAAAACAAAGGGAATTTCTGTCTTTTTTGGCCAAAAATAATGAAAATTTCTGACTTATTACCCTGAAATAAGTGAAATTTCTGGAATTTTGCCCCAAAATAAGGGGAATTTCTGATTTTTGCCCCAAAATATAGATAATTTCTGCCTTTTGCCCCAAAATTAGGGGAATTTCTGCAATTTTGCTCCAAAATACGGGAAATTTCTGTCTTTTTGCCCGAAAATAACTGGAATGCATACCTTTTTGCCATAAAAAAGTGAAATTTCTTCATTTTTGCTCCAAAATAAGGGGAATTTCTGCCTTTTTGCCTCTAAATAAGTGGAATTTCCGTCTTTTTCCCCCAAAACAAAGGGAATTTCTGTCTTTTTGCCCCAAATTAAATGGAATTTCTGACTTATTACCCTGAAATAAGTGAAATTTCTGCAATTTTGCCCCAAAATAAGGGAAATTTCTGCCTTTTTGCCACCAAATAAGTGGAATTTCATCCTTTTTCCCTCAAAATAAGGGGAATTTCTGAATTTTGGAACACAATAGTAGGAATTTCTGCCTTTTGGCCCAAAAATAAAAAAAAATTTCTGTCTTTTTTTCCTGAAATAAGTGAAATTTCTGCAATTTTGCCCCAAAATAAGGGAAATTTCTGCCTTTTTGCCCCCAAATAAGAGGAATTTCAGCCTTTTTCCCTCAAAATAAGGGAAATTTCTTAATTTTGGCACAAAATATTAGGAATTTCTGCCTTTTGGCCCCACAATAAAAAAAAATTCTGCCTTTTTTCCCTGAAATAAGTGAAATTTCTGCAATTTTGCCCCAAAATAAGGAAAATTTCTGCAAATTTGCCTCAAAATAAGGGGAATTTCTGACTTTTTGCCCGTGAAAAAAAAAAGATTTTCTGTCTTTTTGCCCCAAAATAAGGAGAATTTCTGCCTTTTTGCCCGAAAATTATGAGAATTTCTGCAATTTTGCTTCAAAATACGGGGAATTTCTGCCTTTTAGCCTCAAAATAAAGGGAATTACTGCATTTTTCCCCCAATAGTAAGGGAATTTCTGCATTTTACCTCTAAATAAGCGGAATTTCTGCATTTTACGTCAAAATAAGAGGAATTTCTGCGTTTTGCCCCAAAATATGGGGAATTTCTGCCTTTTTGTTCCAAAATAAGGAAAATTTCTTCAATTTTGTACATAATAAAAGAAATTTCTGCTTTTTGCCCTGAAATAAATGAAATTTCTGCAATTTTGCCCGAAAATAAGAAAAATTTGTGCCTTTTTGCCCCAAAATATGGAAAATTTCTGCCTTTTTGCCACAAAATAAAAAAAATTTCTGCAATTCTGTATCAAAATTAAAAAAATTCCTAAAATTTTGCCACAAAATAAGGGAAATTTCTTCAATTTTGCTCCAAAATAAGGGAAAGTTCTTCAATTTTGCCCCCAAATAAGAGGAATTTCTGACTTTTTGTCCCATAATAAGGTGAAGTTCTGTATTTTTGCCCCAAAATAAAGGGAATTTCTGCCTTTTTGCCCCAAAATAAGGGAAATTTCTGCAATTTTTCCCCAAAATAAGGAAAATTTCTGACTTTTTGCCCTCAAAAAAGGAGATTTTCTGTCTTTTTGCCCCAAAATAAGGAGAATTTCTGCCTTTTTGCCCAAAAATTATGAGAATTTCTGCAATTTTGCTTCAAAATTCGGGGAATTTCTGCCTTTTTTCCCGAAAATAAGGGGAACTTCTGCTTTTTTGGCCCAAATAGAGAAAATTTCTGCATTTTTGCCCTAATATTAGAAGAATTTCTGCAATTTTGCTCCAAAATAATCGTGAATTTCTGCCTTTTTAGCCCCAAAATAAGGCGAATTTCTGCCTTTTTGCCCCAAAATAAGAAAAATTTTTGCTTTTTTTCTCTGAAATAAGTGAAATTTCTGCAATTTTGCCCTAAAATAAGGGAAATTTTCTGAAATTTTTCCCCATATAAGGGAAATTTCTGCAATTTTGCCCCCAAATAAGGGAAATTTCTGCAATTTTGCTCCAAAATAAGGGAAATTTCTGAATTTTTGCCCCCGAAAAAAGGAGATTTTCTGTCTTTTTGCCCCAAAATTAGGGGAGTTTCTAAAATTTTGCTTAAAAATACGGGGAATTTCTGCCTTTTTGCCTGAAAATAAGAGGAACTTCTGCTTTTTGGCCCACATAAAAGACATTTCTGCATTTTTGCCCCAATATTAAAAGAATTCTGCAATTTTGCTCCAAAATAAGGTGAATTTCTGCCTTTTTAGCCCCAAAATAAGGCTAATTTCTTCCTTTTTGCCCCAAAATAAGAAAAATTTTTGCTTTTTTTCTGTGAAATAAGTGAAATTTCTGCAATTTTGCCCTAAAATAAGGGAAATTTCTGAAATTTTTTCCCATAATAAGGGAAATTTCTGCAATTTTGCCCCCAAATAAGGGAAATTTCTGCAATTTTGCCCCAAAATAAGGGAAATTTCTGACTTTTTGCCCCCGAAAAAAGGAGATTTTCTGTCTTTTTGCCCCAAAATTAGGGAAGTTTCTAAAATTTTGCTTAAAAATACGGGGAATTTCTGTCTTTTTGCCCGAAAATAAGGGGAACTTCTGCTTTTTGGCCCACATAAAAGACATTTCTGCATTTTTGCCCCAATATTAAGGGAATTTCTGCAATTTTGCTCCAAAATAAAGTGAATTTCTGACTTTTTCCCCCAAAATAAGGCGAATTTCCGCCTTTTTGCCCCAAAATCAGAAAAAATTTTGCTTTTTTTCTCTGAAATAAGTGAAATTTCTGCAATTTTGCCCTAAAATAAGGGAAATTTCTGCAATTTTGCCCCAAAATAAGGGAAATTTCTGGAATTTTGCCCCAAAATAAGTGGAATTTCTGAGTTTTGCCCCAAAATAAAGAGAATTTCTGTCTTTTGCTCCAACATATAAAGAATTTCTGCCTTTTTGCCCCACAACTAGGGGAATTTCTGCAATTTTGCTCCAAAATACAAGTAATTTCTGCATTTTTGCCTGAAAATAAGGGGAATGCATACCTTTTTGCCATAAAAAAAAGAAATTTTTTTATTTTTGCTCCAAAATAAGGGGAATTTCTGCCTTTTTGCCTCTAAATAAGTGGAATTTTTGTCTTTTTCCCCCAAAACAAAGGGAATTTCTGTCTTTTTGCCCCAAAATAAGGAAAAATTCTGACTTATTACCCTGAAATAAGTGAAATTTCTGCAATTTTGATTCAAAATAAAGGAAATTTCTGAAATTTTGCCCCAAAATAAGGGGAATTTCTGATTTTTACCCCAAAATATAGATAATTTCTTCCTTTTGCCCCCAAATTAGGGGAATTTCTGCAATTTTGCTCCAATATACAGGGAATTTCTGCCTTTTTGCCCGAAAATAAGTAGAATGCATACCTTTTTGCCATAAAAAAGGAAAATTTCTTCATTTTTGCTCCAAAATAAGGGGAATTTCTGCCTTTTTGCCTCTAAATAAGTGGAATTTCTGTCTTTTTCCCCCAAAACAAAGAGAATTTCTGTCTTTTTTGCCCCAAATTAAGGGGAATTTCTAACTTATTACCCTGAAATAAGTGAAATTTCTGCAATTTTGCCCCAAAATAAGGGAAATTTCTGCCTTTTTGCCCCCAAATAAGGGGAATTTCAGCCTTTTTCCCTCAAAATAAGGGAAATTTCTCAATTTTGGCACAAAATATTAGGAATTTCTGCCTTTTGGCCCAAAAATAAAAAAAAAATTCTGCCTTTTTTCCCTGAAATAAGTGAAATTTCTGCAATTTTGCTCCAAAATAAGTGAAATTTCTGCAATTTTGCCACAAAATAAGGGAAATTTCTGGAATTTTGCCCCAAAATAAGGGGAATTTCTGAGTTTTGCCCCAAAATAAGGAGAATTTCTGTCTTTTTGCCCCAACATATAGGAAATTTCTGCCTTTTTGCCCCACAATTAGGGGAATTTCTGCAATTTTGCTCCAAAATACGAGGAATTTCTACCTTTTTGCCCGAAAATAAGGGGAATGCATACCTTTTTGCCAAAAAAGGGAAATTTTTATATTTTTGCTCCAAAATAAGGGGAATTTCTGCCTTTTTTTCTCTAAAGAAGTGGAATTTCTGTCTTTTTCCCACAAACAATGAGAATTTCTGTCTTTTTTGCCCTAAAATAAGGATAATTTCTGATTTATTACCCTGAAATAAGTGAAATTTCAGCAATTTTGTCCAAAAATAAGGAAAATTTCTGCCTTTTTGCCCTGAAATATGTGAAATTTCTGCAATTTTACCCCCAAAATAAGGTGAATTTCTTCCTTTTTGCCCCAAAATAATGGGAATTTCTGCCTTTTTACCCCAAAATAATAAAAATTTTTGCTTTTTTTCTCTGAAATAAGTGAAATTTCTGCAATTTTGCCCTAAAATAAGGGAAATTTCTGCAATTTTTTCCCATAATAAGGAAAATTTCTGCAATTTTGCCCCAAAATAAGGGGAATTTCTGTTATTTGCCCCCAAGTAAGGGAAATTTCTGCAATTTTGCCCTAAAATAAGAGGAATTTCTGCCTTTTGCCCCTAAATAAAGAAAATTACTGTATTTTTTATCCCAAAATTAGGTGAATTTCTGCAATTTTGCTCTATAATACAGGGATTTTCTGCCTTTTCCCCCAAAATAAGGGGAATTTCTGCCATTTTGCCACGAAATAAGTGAAATTTCTGCAGTTTTATCCCAAAATAAGAGGAATTTCTGCCTTTTTGCCCCAAAATTAGGGGAATTTCTGCAATTTTGTTAAAAAATATGGGGAATTTCTGCCTTTTTGCCCGAAAATAAAAGGAATGTATACCTTTTTGCCATAAAAAAAGGAAATTTCTTCATTTTTGCCCAATAATAAAGGGGATTTTCTGCCTTTTTGACTTAAAATAAGTGCAATTTCTGCCTTTTCCCCAAAAATAAACGAAATTTCTGTCTATTTGCCCCAAAATAAAGGGAACTTCTGACTTTTTGCCCCAAAATAAAAGGAATTTCAGCCTTTTTACCACATATAAGGACAATTTCTGCCTTTTTGCCCAAAATATGGAGAATTTTTGCCTATTTGCCCCAAAATAAAAAAAAATTCTGCAATTTTGTACCAAAATATAAGAAATTTCTGCCTTTTTGCCCCAAAATAAGAAAATTTCTGCCTTTTTACCCTGAAATAAGTGAAATTTCTGATATTTTGCCCCAAAATAATGGAAATTTCTGAAATTTTGCCCCAATGTAAAAGAAATTTCTGTAATTTTGCCCCAAAATAAGGAAAATTTCTGATTTTTTGCTCCCGAAAAAAGGAGATTTTCTGTCTTTTTGCCCCAAAATAAAGAGAATTACTGCCTTTTTGCCTGAAAATTATGAGATTTTCTGCATTTTGCTTCAAAATACGGGGAATTTCTTCCTATTAGCCCCAAAATAAAGGGAATTTCTGCATTTTCCCCTAATATTTGGGGAATTTCTGCATTTTAACTCTAAATAAAAGGAATTTCTGCATTTTACCTCAAAAAAGAAGAATTTCTGCTTTTGCCCCAAAATATGGGAAATTTCTGCCTTTTTGTTTCAAAATAAGGAAAATTTCTTCAGTTTTGTACTATAATAAAAGAAATTTCGGCTTTTTGCCCCAAAATAAGGGGAATTTCTGACTTTTTGCCCTGAAATAAAGGAAATTTCTGCAATTTTGCCCGAAAATAAGGGAAATTTGTGCCTTTTTGCCACAAAATAAGGGGAATTTCTGCCTTTTGCCCCAAAATATGGGGAATTTCTGCCTTTTTGTCTGAAAATAAGAAGAATGCATACCTTTTTGCCAGAAAAAGGGAAATTTCTTCATTTTTGCTCCAAAATAAGGGGAATTTTTGCATTTTGCCTATATATAAGTGGAATTTCTGTCTTTTTCCCCCAAAACAAAGGGAATTTCTGTCTTTTTTTGCCCCAAAATAATGAAAATTTCTGACTTATTACCCTGAAATAAGTGAAATTTCTGGAATTTTGCCCCAAAATAAGGGGAATGTCTGATTTTTGCCCCAAAATATAGATAATTTCTGCCTTTTGCCCCAAAATTAGGGGAATTTCTGCAATTTTGCTTCAAAATACGGGGAATTTCTGCCTTTTTGTTCGAAAATAAGTGGAATGCATACCTTTTTGCCATAAAAAAGGAAAATTTCTTCATTTTTGCTCCAAAACAAGGGGAATTTCTGCCTTTTTGCCTCTAAATAAGTGGAATTTCTGTCTTTTTCCCCCAAAACAAAGGGAATTTCTGTCTTTTTTGCCGCAAATTAAGGGGAATTTCTGACTTATTACCCTGAAATAAGTGAAATTTCTGCAATTTTGCTTCAAAATAAGGGAAATTTCTAACTTTTTTCCACCAAATAGGGGAATTTCAGCCTTTTTCCTTCAAAATAAGGGGAATTTCTGAATTTTGGAACAAAATATTAGGATTTTCTGCCTTTTGGCCCCAAAATTAAAAAAACTTCTGTCTTTTTTCCCTGAAATAAGTGAAATTTTTGCAATTTTGCCCCAAAATATGTGAAATTTCTGCAATTTTGCCTCAAAATAAGGAAAATTTCTGGAATTTTGCCCCAAAATAAGTGGAATTTCTGAGTTTTGCCCCAAAATAAAGAGAATTTCTGTCTTTTGCCCCAACATATAGAGAATTTCTGCCTTTTTGCCCCACAACTAGGGGAATTTCTGGAATTTTGCTCCAAAATACGGGGAATTTCTGCATTTTTGCCCGAAAATAAGGGGAATGCATACCTTTTTGCCATAAAAAAAAGAAATTTTTTCATTTTTGCTCCAAAATAAGGGGAATTTCTGCATTTTTGCCTCTAAATAAGTGGAATTTCTGTATTTTCCTCAAAACAAAGGGAATTTCTGTCTTTTTTGCCACAAAATAAGGAAAATTTCTGACTTATTACCCTGAAATAAGTGAAATTTCTGCAATTTTGCCCCAAATAAAGGAAATTTCTGCAATTTTGCCTCAAAATAAGGTAAATTCTTGCAATTTTGCTTCAAAATAAAGGAAATTTCTGGAATTTTGCCCCAAAATAAGGGGACTTTCTGATTTTTATCCCAAAATATAGATAATTTCTTCCTTTTTCCCCCAAATTAGGGAAATTTCTGCAATTTTGCTCCAAAATACGGGGAGATTCTGCCTTTTTGCCCGAAAATAAGTGGAATGCATACCTTTATGCCATAAAAAAAGAAAATTTCTTCATTTTTGCTCCAAAATAAGGGGAATTTCTGCTTTTTGCCCCTAAATAAAGAAAATTACTGTATTTTTTATCCCAAAATTAGGTGAATTTCTGCAATTTTGCTCTATAATACAGGGATTTTCTGCCTTTTCCCCAAAAATAAGGGGAATTTCTGCCATTTTGCCACAAAATAAGTGAAATTTCTGCAGTTTTATCCCAAAATAAGAGGAATTTCTGCTTTTTTGCCCCAAAATTAGGGGAATTTCTGCAATTTTGCTCCAAAATATGGGGAATTTCTGCCTTTTTGCCCGAAAATAAAAGGAATGTATACCTTTTTGCCATAAGAAAAGGAAATTTCTTCATATTTGCCCAATAATAAAGGGGATTTTCCGCCTTTTTGACTTAAAATAAGTGCAATTTCTGCCTTTTCCCCAAAAATAAATGAAATTTCTGTCAATTTGCCCCAAAATAAAGGGAACTTCTGACTTTTTGCCCCAAAATAAAAGGAATTTCAGCCTTTTTACCTCAAAATAAGGACAATTTCTGCCTTTTTGCCCATAATATGGGGAATTTCTGCCTTTTTGCCCCAAAATAAAAAAAATTTCTGCAATTTTGTACCAAAATATAAGAAATTTCTGCCTTTTTGCCCCAAAATAAGAAAATGTCTGCCTTTTTTCCCTGAAATAAGTGAAATTTCTGATATTTTGCCCCAAAATAATGGAAATTTCTGCAATTTTGCCCCAATGTATAAGAAATTTCTGCAATTTTGCCCCAAAATAAGGAAAATTTCTGATTTTTTGCTCCCGA
This sequence comes from Micromys minutus, assembly GCF_963924665.1. Lineage (NCBI taxonomy): Eukaryota > Metazoa > Chordata > Mammalia > Rodentia > Muridae > Micromys > Micromys minutus. The sequence continues at coordinate 28,132,504 of NC_137963.1, read as the reverse complement.
AAAAAGGAGATTTTCTGTCTTTTTGCCCCAAAATAAAGAGAATTACTGCCTTTTTGCCTGAAAATTATGAGATTTTCTGCATTTTGCTTCAAAATACGGGGAATTTCTTCCTATTAGCCCCAAAATAAAGGGAATTTCTGCATTTTCCCCTAATATTTGGGGAATTTCTGCATTTTAACTCTAAATAAAAGGAATTTCTGCATTTTACCTCAAAAAAGAAGAATTTCTGCTTTTGCCCCAAAATATGGGGAATTTCTGCCTTTTTGTTTCAAAATAAGGAAGATTTCTTCAGTTTTGTACTATAATAAAAGAAATTTCTGCTTTTTGCCCCAAAATAAAGGGAATTTCTGACTTTTTGCCCTGAAATAAAGGAAATTTCTGCAATTTTGCCCGAATATAAGGGAAATTTGTGCCTTTTTGCCCTAAAATACGGGGAATTTCTGCCTTTAACCCCAAAATATAGGGAATTTCTGCCTTTTTGTCTGAAAATAAGAAGAATGCATACCTTTGGCCATAAAAAGAAAAATTTCTTCATTTTTGCTTCAAAATAAGGGGAATTTTTGCATTTTGCCTATAAATAAGTGGAATTTCTGTCTTTTTCCCAAAAACAAAGGGAATTTCTGTTTTTTTGCCCCGAAATAATGAAAATTTCTGACTTATTACCCTGAAATAAGTGAAATTTCTGGAATTTTGCCCCAAAATAAGGGGAATTTCTGATATTTTCCCAAAAATATAGATAATTTCTGCCTTTTGCCCCAAAATTAGGGGAATTTCTGCAATTTTGCTCCAAAATACGGGAAATTTCTGCCTTTTTGCCCGAAAATAAGTGGAATGCATACCTTTTTGCCATAAAAAAGTGAAATTTCTTCATTTTTGCTCCAAAATAAGGGGAATTTCTGCTTTTTTGCCTCTAAATAAGTGGAATTTCTGTCTTTTTCCTCCAATACAGAAAAAATTTCTGTCTTTTTTGCCCCAAATTAAGGGGAATTTCTGACTTATTATCCTGAAATAAGTGAAATTTCTGCAATTTTTCCCCATAATAAGGGAAATTTCTGCTTTTTGCCCCCAAATAAGGGGAATTTAAGCCTTTTTCCCTCAAAATAAGGGGAATTTCTGAATTTTGGCACAAAATATTAGGAATTTCTGCATTTTGGCTTCAACATAAAAAAAAATTCTGCCTTTTTTCCCTGAAATAAGTGAAATTTATTCAGTTTGGCCCCAAAATAAGGGAAATTTCTGGAATTTTGCCCCAAAATAAGTTGAATTTCTGAGTTTTGCCCCAAAATAAAGAGAATTTCTGTCTTTTGCCCCAACATATAGAGAATTTCTGCCTTTTTGCCCCACAACTAGGGGAATTTCTGCAATTTTGCTCCAAAATACGGGGAATTTCTGCCTTTTTGCCCGAAAATAAGGGGAATGCATACCTTTTTGCCATAAAAAAATGAAATTTTTTTATTTTTGCTCCAAAATAAGGAGAATTTCTGGATTTTTGCCTCTAAATAAGTGGAATTTCTGTCTTTTTTCCCCAAAACAGAGGGAATTTCTTTCTTTTTTAACCCAAAATAAGGAAAATTTCTGACTTATTACCCTGAAATATGTGAAATTTCTACAATTTTGCCCCAAAATAAGGGAAATTTCTGCCTTTTTGCACTGAAATATTTGAAATTTCTGCAATTTACCCCAAAATAAGGTGAATTTCTGCATTTATGCCCCAAAATAATGAGAATTTCTGCCTTTTTTCCCCCAAAATAAGAAAAATTTTTGCTTCTTTTCTCTGAAATTAGTGAAATTTCTGAAATTTTGCCCTAAAATAAGGAAAATTTCTGCAATTTTCCCCATAATAAGAGAAATTTCTGCAATTTTCCCCCAAAATAAAGGGAATTTCTGTTTTTTTGCCTTCAAATAAGGGAAATTTCTGCAATTTTGTCCCCAAATAAGGAAAATTTCTGGAATTTTGCCCTAACATAAGGAGAATTTCTGCCATTTTGTCCCAAAATAAAGAAAATTACTGTATTTTTTACCCCAAAATTAGGTGAATTTCTGCAATTTTGCTCCTAAATACAGGGATTTTCTGCCTTTTTCGCCGAGAATAAGGGGAATTTTTGCCATTTTGCCTCGAAATAAGTGAAATTTCTGCAGTTTTACCCAAAAATAAGGGGAATTTCTGCCTTTTTGCCTCAAAATTAGGGGAATTTCTGCAATTTTGCTATAAAACACAAAGAATTTCGGCCTTTTTGCCCGAAAATAAAGGGAATATATATCTTTTTGCCATAAAAAAGGGAAATTTCTTCATTTTGGCCCCAAAATAAAAGGATTTTCCGCCTTTTTTACTCAAAATAAATGCAATTTCTGCCTTTTCCCCTAAAATAAACGAAATTTCTGTCTTTTTGCCCCAACATGAGGGGAATTTCTGACTTTTTGCCCGAAAATAAGGGGAATTTCAGCCTTTTTACCTCAAAATAAGGGGAATTTCTGCATTTTTGCCTCAAAATATGGGGAATTTCTGCCTTTTTGCCCCAAAATAAGGATAATTTCTGCAATTTTGTACCAAAATAAATAAATTTCTGCCTTTTTGCCCCCAAAATAAGAAAATTTCTGCCTTTTTTCTGAAATAAGTGAAATTTCTGCAATTTTGCCCCAAAATAAAGGAAATTTCTGCAATTTTGCCCAAATGTAAAGGAAATTTCTGTAATTTTGCCCCAAAAAGAGAGGAATTTCTGACTGTTTGCCCCCGAAAATGGAGATTTTCTGTCCTTCTGCCCCAAAATAAGGAGAATTTATGTCTATTTGCCTGAAAATTATGAGAATTTCTGCAATTTTGCTTCAAAATACAGAGAATTTCTGGCTTTTAGCCCCAAAATAAAGGGAATATCTGCATTTTTCCACAATATTTGGGGAATTTCTGCATTTTACCTCTAAATAAGGGGAATTGCTGCATTTTACCACAAAATAAGAAGAATTTCTGTCTTTTGCCCCAAAATATGGGGAATTTCTGCCTTTTTGTTCCAAAATAAGGAAAATTTCTTCAATTTTGTACCATAATAAAAGCAATTTCTGCTTTTTGCCCCAAAATAAGGGGAATTTCTTACTTTTTACCTTGAAATAAATGAAATTTCTGCCTTTTTACCCGAAAATAAGGGAAATTTGTGCCTTTTTGCCCCAAAATGAGGAGAATTTCTGCCTTTTGCCCCAAAATATGGGGAATTTCAGCATTTTACCTCAAAATAAGGGGAATTTCAGCCTTTTTGCACCAAAATATGGAGAATTTCTGCCTTTTTGCCCCATAAGAAAGGGAATTTCTGCATTTTTGCACCAATATTAGAAGAATTTCTGCAATTTTGCTCCAAAATACGGGTCATTTTTGCCTTTTTGCCCGAAATTAAGTGGAATTTCTGCCTTTTTGTCCCGAAAAAAGTGAAATTTCTTCAATTTTAGCCAAAAATTAGGGATTTCATCTTTTTGTCCCCAAATAAGGGGAATTTCTGCCATTTTGCCCTGAAATATTTGAAATTTCTGAAATTTTACCCCAAAATAAGGGGAATTTCTGCCTTTTTGCCCCAAAATAAGGGGAATTTCAGCCTTATTACCTCAAAATAAGGGGAATTTCTGCCTTTTTGCCACAAAATATAAGGAATTTCTGCCTTTTTGCCACAAAATTAGGGGAATTTCTGCAATTTTGCTCCAAAATACGGGGAATTTCTGCCTTTTTGCCGGAAAATAAGGGAAATGCCTAACTTTTTGCCATAAAAAAGGGAAATTTCTTCATTTTTGCTCCAAAATAAGTGGAATTTCTGCCTTTTTGCCTGTAAATACGTGGAATTTCTGTCTTTTTCCCAAAAAACAATGGGAATTTCTGTCTTTTTTGCCCCAAAATAAGGGGAATTTCTGACTTATTACCCTGAAATAAGTGAAATTTCTTCAATTTTGCCCCAAAATAAGGGAAATTTCTGCCTTTTTGCCCCCAAATAAGGGGAATTTCAGCTTTTTACCTCAAAATAAGGGGAATGTCTGCATTTTTGCCACAAAATATTAGGAAATTCTGCCTTTTTGCCCCAAAATAAGAAAAATTTCTGCATTTTTTCCCTGAAATAAGTGAAATTTCTGCAATTTTGCCCTAAAATAAGTAAAATTTCTGCAATTTTGCCCCTAAATAAGGGAAATTTCTGGAATTTTGCCCCAAAATAAGTGGAATTTCTGAGTTTTTCCCCAAAATAAGGAGAATTTCTGTCTTTTTGCCCCAACATATAGTGAATTTCTACATTTTTGCCTCACAATTAGGAGAATTTCTGCAATATTGCTCCAAAATACAGGGAATTTCTGCCTTTTTGCCCCAAAATAAGGAAAATTTCTGCCTTTTTTTTGCTGAAATAAATGAAATTTCTGCAATTTTGCCCCAAAATAAGTGAAATTTCTGCTATTTTGCCCCAAAATAAGGGAAATTTCTGCAATTTTGCCCCAAAATAAGGGGAATTTCTCCCTTTTTCTTCAAAAATAAAAGAAATTTTAGCCTTTTTACCTGATAATAAGTGAAATTTCTACAATTTTGCCCCAAATAAGGGAAATTTCTGCAATTTTGCCCCAAAATAAGGTAAATTCCTGCAATGTTGCCCCAAAATAAAGGAAATTTCTGGAATTTCTCCCCAAAATAAGGGGAATTTCTGATTTTTGCCCCAAAATAAAGGGAATTTCAGCTTTTTGCCCCCAAATTAGGAGAATTTCTGCAATTTTACTCCAAAATACCGGAAATTTCTGCCTATTTGCCCTAAAATAAGGGGAATGCAATCCTTTTTCCATAAAAAGGAGAAATTTCTTCATTTTTTCTCCAAAATAAGGGGAATTTTTGCCTCTAAATAAGTGAAATTTCTGCAATTTTGCCCCAAAATAAGGGAAATTTCTGCCTTTTTACCCAAAAATAAACGGAATTTCTGTTTTTTTGCCCCAAAATAAGGGGAATTTTTGAGTTATGCCCTGAAATAAGTGAAATTTCTGCAATTTTGCCCCAATATAAGGGATATTTCAGACTTTTTACCTCAAAATAAGAAGAATTACTGCCTTTTATCCCAAAATAAGAAAAATTTCTGCAATTTCGTACCAAAATAAAAGAAATTTCTGCTTTTTTGCCCCCAAAATAAAAGAAATTTCTGCCTTTTTTCCTGACATAAGTGAAATTTCTGCAATTTTGCCCCAAAATATGGGAAATTTCTGCAATTTTGCCCCAAAATAAGGGAAATTTCTGCAATTTTTCCCCAAAATAAGGAAAATTTCTGACTTTTTGCCCTCAAAAAAAATGAGATTTTCTGTCTTTTTGCCCCAAAATAAGGAGAATTTCTGCCTTTTTGCCCAAAAATTATGAGAATTTCTGCAATTTTGCTTCAAAATACGGGGAATTTCTGCCTTTTTGCCTGAAAATAAGGGGAACTTCTGCTTTTTTGGCCCAAATAGAGAAAATTTCTGCATTTTTGCCCTAATATTAGAATAATTTCTGCAATTTTGCTCCAAAATAATCGTGAATTTCTGCCTTTTTAGCCCCAAAATAAGGCGAATTTCTGCCTTTTTGCCCCAAAATAAGAAAAATTTTTGCTTTTTTTCTCTGAAATAAGTGAAATTTCTGCAATTTTGCCCTAAAATAAGGGAAATTTCTGAAATTTTTCCCCATATAAGGGAAATTTCTGCAATTTTGCCCCCAAATAAGGGAAATTTCTGCAATTTTGCCCCAAAATAAGGGAAATTTCTGAATTTTTGCCCCCGAAAAAAGGAGATTTTCTGTCTTTTTGCCCCAAAATTAGGGGAGTTTCTAAAATTTTGCTTATAAATACGGGGAATTTCTGCCTTTTTGCCCGAAAATAAGGGGAACTTCTGCTTTTTGGCCCACATAAAGGATATTTCTGCATTTTTGCCCCAATATTAAGAGAATTTCGGCAATTTTGCTCCAAAATAAGGTGAATTTCTGCCTTTTTAGCCCCAAAATAAGGCGAATTTCTGCCTTTTTGCCCCAAAATAAGAAAAATTTTTGCTTTTTTTCTCTGAAATAAGTGAAATTTCTGCAATTTTGCCCTAAAATAAGGGAAATTTCTGCAATTTTTCCTCATAATAAGGGAAATTTCTGCAATTTTGCCCCAACATAAGGGGAATTTCTGTTTTTAGCTCCCAAATAAAAGAAAGTTCTGCAATTTTGCCCTAAAATAAGGGGAATTTCTGCCTTTTGCCCCGCATTAAGGGAAATTTCTGCCGTTTTGCCCCAGAATAAAGAAAATTACTGCATTTTTTACCCCAAAATTAGGTGAATTACCGCAATTTTGCTCCAAAATACGGGGATTTTCTGCCTTTTTCGCCGAAAATAAGAAGAATTTCTGCCATTTTGCCGCAAATAAGTGAAATTTCTGCAGTTTTACCCCAAATAAATGGAATTTCTGCCTTTTTGCCCAAAATTAGGGGAATTTCTGCAATTTTGCTCCAAAATACGGGGAATTTCTGCCTTTTTGCCCAAAAATATAGGGAATGTATACATTTTTGCCATAACAAAGGGAAATTTCTTCATTTTTTCCCCCAAATAAGGGGATTTTCCATTTTTTTGACTCAAAATAAGGTTAATTTCTGCCTTTTCCCCAAAAATAAACGGAATTTCTGTCTTTTTGTCACAAAATAAGTGGCTTTTCTGACTTTTTGCCCTGAAATAAGTGAAATTTCTAAAATTTTTCCCCAAAATAAGGGAAATGTCTGCTATTTGCCCCAAAATAAGGGGAATTTCTGCCTTTTTGCCTCAAAATAAAGGAATTTCAGGATTTTTACCTAAAAAATAGGGGAATTTCTGCTTTTTTCCCCCAAAATAAGAAAAATTTCTGCAATTTTGTACCAAAATAAAAGAAATTTCTGCTTTTTTGCCCCAAAATAAGAGAAATTTCTGCCTTTTTTCCCTGAAATAAGTGAAATTTCTGCAATTTTGCCCCAAAATAAGGAAAATTTCTGCAAATTTGCCTCAAAATAAGGGGAATTTCTGACTTTATGCCCGTGAAAAAAGGAGATTTTCTGTCTTTTTGCCCCAAAATAAGGAGAATTTCTGCAATTTTGCTTCAAAATACGGGGAATTTCTGCCTTTTAGCCTCAAAATAAAGGGAATTACTGCATTTTTCCCCCAATATTAAGGGAATTTCTGCATTTTACCTCTAAATAAGCCGAATTTCTGCATTTTACCTCAAAATAAGAGGAATTTCTGCGTTTTGCCCCAAAATATGGGGAATTTCTGCCTTTTTGTTCCAAAATAAGGAAAATTTCTTCAATTTTGTACATAATAAAAGAAATTTCTGTTTTTTGCCCTGAAATAAATGAAATTTCTGCAATTTTGCCTGAAAATAAGAAAAATTTGTGCCTTTTTGCCCCAAAATATGGAAAATTTCTGCCTTTTTGCCACAAAATAAAAAAAATTTCTGCAATTCTGTACCAAAATTAAAAAAAATTCCTACAATTTTGCCACAAAATAAGGGAAATTTCTTCAATTTTGCTCCAAAATAAGTGAAATTTCTGCAATTTTGCCCCAATATAAGGGATATTTCAGACTTTTTACCTCACAATAAGAAGAATTACTGCCTTTTATCCCAAAATAAGAAAAATTTCTGCAATTTCATACCAAAATAAAAGAAATTTCTGCTTTTTTGCCCCAAAAATAAAAGAAATTTCTGCCTTTTTTCCTGACATAAGTGAAATTTCTGCAATTTTGCCCCAAAATAAGGAAAATTTCTGCAATTTTGCCCCAAAATAAGGGAAATTTCTGTAATTTTTCCCCCAAATAAGGAAAATTTCTGACTTTTTGCCCTCAAAAAAAGGAGATTTTCTGTCTTTTTGCCCCAAAATAAGGAGAATTTCTGCCTTTTTGCCCAAAAATTATGAGAATTTCTGCAATTTTGCTTCAAAATACGGGGAATTTCTGCCTTTTTGCCCGAAAATAAGGGGAACTTCTGCTTTTTTGGCCCAAATAGAGAAAATTTCTGCATTTTTGCCCTAATATTAGAAGAATTTCTGCAATTTTGCTCCAAAATAAGGTGAATTTCTGCCTTTTTAGCCCCAAAATAAGGCGAATTTCTGCCTTTTTGCCCCAAAATAAAAAAAATTTTGCTTTTTTTCTCTGAAATAAGTGAAATTTCTGCAATTTTGCCCTAAAATAAGGGAAATTTCTGAAATTTTTCCCCTTATAGGGGAAATTTCTGCAATTTTGCCCCCAAATAAGGGAAATTTCTGCAATTTTGCCCCAAAATAAGGGATATTTCTGACTTTTTGCCCCCGAAAAAAGGAGATTTTCTGTCTTTTTGCCCCAAAATTAGGGGAGTTTCTAAAATTTTGCTTAAAAATACGGGGAATTTCTGCCTTTTTGCTCGAAAATAAGGGGAACTTTTGCTTTTTGGCCCACATAAAGGATATTTCTGCATTTTTGCCCCAATATTAAGGGAATTTCTGCAATTTTGCTCCAAAATAAAGTGAATTTCTGACTTTTTGCCCCAAAATCAGAAAAATTTTTGCTTTTTTTCTCTGAAATAAGTGAAATTTCTGCAATTTTGCCCTAAAATAAGGGAAATTTCTGCAATTTTTCCTCATAAGGGAAATTTCTGCAATTTTGCCCCAACATAAGGGGAATTTCTGTTTTTAGCTCCCAAATAAGGGAAATTTCTGCAATTTTGCCCTAAAATAAGGGGAATTTCTGCCTTTTGCCCCACATTAAGGGAAATTTCTGCCGTTTTGCCCCAAAATAAAGAAAATTACTGCATTTTTTACCCCAAAATTAGGTGAATTACCGCAATTTTGCTCCAAAATACGGGGATTTTCTGCCTTTTTCGCCGAAAATAAGAAGAATTTCTGCCATTTTGCCGCAAATAAGTGAAATTTCTGCAGTTTTACCCCAAATAAATGGAATTTCTGCCTTTTTGCCCAAAATTAGGGGAATTTCTGCAATTTTGCTCCAAAATACGGGGAATTTCTGCCTTTTTGCCCAAAAATATAGGGAATGTATACATTTTTGCCATAACAAAGGGAAATTTCTTCATTTTTTTCTCTCAAATAATTGGATTTTCCATCTTTTTGACTCAAAATAAGTTTAATTTCTGCCTTTTCCCCAAAAATAAACGGAATTTCTGTCTTTTTGTCACAAAATAAGTGGCTTTTCTGAATTTTTGCCCTGAAATAAGTGAAATTTCTAAAATTTTTCCCTAAAATAAGAGAAATGTCTGCTTTTTGCCCCAATATAAGGGGAATTTCTGCCTTTTTGCCTCAAAATAGAGGAATTTCAGGATTTTTACCTAAAAAATAGGGGAATTTCTGTTTTTTTCCCCCAAAATAAGAAAAATTTCTGCAATTTTGTACCAAAATAAAAGAAATTTCTGCTTTTTTGCCCCAAAATAAGAGAAATTTCTGCCTTTTTTCCCTGAAATAAGTGAAATTTCTGCAATTTTGCCCCAAAATAAGGAAAATTTCTGCAAATTTGCCTCAAAATAAGGGGAATTTCTGACTTTTTGCCCGTGAAAAAAAAAAGATTTTCTGTCTTTTTGCCCCAAAATAAGGAGAATTTCTGCCTTTTTGCCCGAAAATTATGAGAATTTCTTCAATTTTGCTTCAAAATACGGGGAATTTCTGCCTTTTAGCCTCAAAATAAAGGGAATTACTGCATTTTTCCCCCAATATCAAGGGAATTTCTGCATTTTACCTCTAAATAAGCGGAATTTCTGCATTTTACGTCAAAATAAGAGGAATTTCTGCGTTTTGCCCCAAAATATGGGGAATTCCTGCCTTTTTGTTCCAAAATAAGGAAAATTTCTTCAATTTTGTACATAATAAAAGAAATTTCTGCTTTTTGCCCTGAAATAAATGAAATTTCTGCAATTTTGCCCCAAAATAAGAAAAATTTGTGCCTTTTTGCCCCAAAATATGGAAAATTTCTGCCTTTTTGCCACAAAATAAAAAAAGTTTCTGCAATTCTGTACCAAATTAAAAAAATTCCTAAAATTTGGCCACAAAATAAGGGAAATTTCTTCAATTTTGCTCCAAAATAAGGGAAATTTCTTCAATTTTGCCCCAAAATAAGAGGAATTTCTGACTTTTTGTCCCATAATAAGGTGAATTTCTGTATTTTTGCCCCAAAATAAAGGGAATTTCTGCCTTTTTGCCCCAAAATAAGAGGAATTTGTAATATTTTGCTTCAAAATACGAGGAATTTCTGCCTTTTTGCCCGAAAATAAAGGGAATGTATAACTTTTTGCCATAAAAATGGGAAATTTCTTCATTTTTTCCCCAAAATAAGGTGATTTTCCGCCTTTTTGGCTCAAAATAAGTGCAATATCTTTTCCCCAAAAATAAATGGAATTCCTGTCTTTTTGTCTCAAAATAAGGGGAATTTCTGACTTTTTGCCCTGAAATAAGTTAAATTTCTAAAATTTTTCCCCCTAAAATAAACAGAATTTCTGTCTTTTTGCCCAAAAATAAGGGTAATTTCTGACTTTTTGCCCTGAAATAAGTTAAATTTCTAAAATTTTTCCCCAAATAAGGGAAATGTCTGCTTTTTGCCCCAAAATAAGGGGAATTTCTGCCTTTTTGCCTCAAAGAAAGGGGAATTTCAGCCTTTTTACCTCAAAATAAGGGGAATTTCTGCCTTTTTGCACCAATATAAGAACAATTTCTGCAATTTTGTACCAAAATAAAAGAAATTTCTGCAATTTTGCTTCAAAATAAGGAGAATTTCTGACTTTTTGCCCCCGAAAAAAGGAGATTTTCTGTCTTTTTCCCACAAAATTAGGGGAGTTTCTAAAATTTTGCTTCAAAATATGAGGAATTTCAGCCTTTTTGCCCGAAAATAAGGGGAACTTCTTGTTTTTTGGCCCACATAAAAGAAATTTCTGCATTTTTGCCCCAATATTAGGGGAATTTCTGCAATTTTGCTCCAAAATAAGATGAATTTCTGCCTTTTGGCCCCAAAATAAGGCGAATTTCTGCCTTTTTGCCCCAAAATAAGAAAAACTTTTGCTTTTTTTTCTGAAATAAGTGAAATTTCTGCAATTTTACCCTAAAATAAATGTAATTTTTGCAATTTTTCCCCATAATAAAGGAAATTTCTGCAATTTTGCCCCAAATTAAGGGGAATTTCTGTTTTGTGCCCTCAAATAAGGGAAATTTGTGCAATTTTGCCATTAAATAAAGAAAATTTCTGCCTTTGCCCCGATTTAAGGGAAATTTCTGCCGTTTTGCTTCAAAATACAGAAAATTACTGCATTTTTTACCCCAAAATTAGGTGAATTACTGCAATTTTGCTCCAAAATACGGGGATTTTCTGCATTTTTCGCCCAAAATAAGGGGGATTTATGCCATTTGGCCGCGAAATAAGTGAAATTTCTGCAGTTTTACCTCAAATAAATGGAATTTCTGCCTTTTTGACCAAAATTAGGGGAATTTCTGCAATTTTGCTCCAAAATACGGGGAATTTCTGCATTTGCCCAAAAATAAAGAGAATGTATACCTTTTTGCCATAAGAAAGGGAAATTTCTTCATTTTTTCCCCAAAATAAGGTGATTTTCTGCCTTTTTGACTCAAAATAAGTGCAATTTCTTTTCCCCAAAAATAAATGGAATTTCTGTTTTTTTGCCCCAAAATAAGGGGAATTTCTGACTTTTTGCCCTGAAATAAGTTAAATTTGTAAATTTTTCCCCAAAATAAGGGAAATGTCTGCTTTTTGCCCCAAAATAAGGGGAATTTCTGCTTTTTTGCCCCAAAATAAGGGGAATTTTAGGCTTTTTACCTCAAAATAAGGGGAATTTCTGCCTTTCTGCCCCAAAATAAGAAAAATTTCTGCAATTTTGTACCAAAATAAAAGAAATTTCTGCTTTTATGCCCCAAAATAAGAGAAATTTCTGCCTTTTTTCCCTGAAATAAGTGAAATTTCTGCAATTTTGCCCCAAAATAAAAAAAATTCTGCAATTTTGCCCCAAAATAATGGAAATTTCTGCAATTTTGCCCCAAAATAAGGGGAATTTCTGACATTTTGCCCCCGAAAAAAGGAGATTTTCTGTCTTTTTGCCCCAAAATAAGGAGAATTTCTGCCTTTTTGCCCGAAAATTATGAGAATTTCTGCAATTTTCTTCAAAATACGGGGAATTTCTTTCTTTTAGCTTCAAAATAAAGGGAATTTCTGCATTTTTCCCTAATATTAGGGGAATTTCTGCATTTTACTTCAAAATAAGAAGAATTTCTGCCTTTTGCCCCAAAATATGGGGAATTTCTGCCTTTTTGTTCCAAAATAAGGAAAATTTCTTCAATTTTGTACGATAATAAAAGAAATTTATGCTTTTTGCCCTGAAATAAATGAAAGTTCTGCAATTTTGCCCGAAAATAAGAAAAATTTGTGCCTTTTTGCCCCAAAATATGGAAAATTTCTGCCTTCTTGCCACAAAATAAGAAAAATTTATGCAATTCTGTACCAAAATAAAAGAAATTTGTACAATTTTGCCACAAAGTAAGAAAATTTTTGCAATTTTGCTCCAAAATAAAGGAAATTTCTTCAATTTTGCCCCAAAATAAGGGGAATTTCTGACTTTTTGCCTCATAATAAGGTGAATTTCTGTATTTTTGCCCCATAATAAAGGGAATTTCTACCTTTTTGCCCCAAAATTAGGGGAGTTTCTGAAATTTTGCTTCAAAATACAAGGAATTTCTGCCTTTTTGCCCAAAAATAAGGGGAACTTCTGCTTTTTTGGCCCAAATAAAGGAAATTTCTGCATTTTTGCCCCAATATTAGGGGAATTTCTGCAATTTTGCTCCAAAATAAGGTGAATTTCTGCTTTTTTGCCCCAAAATAAGGCAAATTTCTGCCTTTTTGCCCCAAAATAAAAATATTTTTGCTTTTTTTTCTGAAATAAGTGAAATTTCTGCAATTTTTCTACATAATAAGGCAATTTCTGCAATTTTTCCCCATAATAAAGGAAATTTCTGCAATTTTGCCCCAAAATAATGGGAATTTCTGTTTTTTGCCCACAAATAAGGGAAATTTCTGCAATTTTGCCCTAAAATAAGGGGAATTTCTGCCTTTTGCCCCGAATTAAGGAAAATTTCTACCATTTTGCCACAAAATAAAGAAAATTACTGCATTTTTTACCCCAATATTAGGTGAATTACTGCAATTTTGCTCCAAAATACAGGGATTTTCTGCCTTTTTCGCCGAACATAAGGCGAATTTCTGCCATTTTGCGGCGAAATAAGTGAAATTTCTGCAGTTTTACCCCAAATAAATAGAATTTCTGTCTTTTTGCCCAAAATTAGGGGAATTTCTGAAATTTTGCTCAAAAATACAGAGAATTTCTGCCTTTTTGCCCAAAAATAAAGGGAATGTATACATTTTGCCATAAAAAAAGGGAAATTTCTTCATTTTTTCCCCAAAATAATAGGATTTTCCGCCTTTTTGACTCAAAATAAGTGCAATTTCTTTTCCCCAAAAATAAACGGAATTTTTGTCTTTTTGTCCCAAAATAAGGGGAATTTCTGACTTTTTGCCCTGAAATAAGTGAAATTTCTAAAATTTTTTCCCAAATAAGGGAAATGTCTGCTTTTTGCCCCAAATTAAAAGGAATTTCTGCATTTTTGCCCAAAATAAGGGGAATTTCAGGCCTTCTTACCTAAAAATATGGGGAATTTCTGCCTTTTTGCCCAAAAATAAGAAAAATTTCTGCAATTTTTTACCAAAATAAAAGAAATTTCTGCTTTTTTGCCCCAAAATAAGAGAAATTTCTGCCTTTTTTTCCTGAAATAAGTAAAATTTCTGCAATTTTGCCCCAAAATAAGGGAAATTTCTGCAATTTTGCCCCAAAATAAAGGAAATTTCTGCAATTTTGCCCCAAAATGAAGGGAATTTCTGACTGTTTGCCCCCAAAAAAAGGAGATTTTCTGTCTTTTTGCCCCAAAATTAAGGATGTTTCTAAAATTTTGCTTCAAAATACTGAAAATTTCGGCTTTTTTGCCAGAAAATAAGGGGAACTTCTGCTATTTTGGCCCAAATAAAAAAAATTTCTGCATTTTGCCCCAATATTAGGGGTATTTCTTCAATTTTGCTCCAAAATAAGGTGAATTTCTTCATTTTTGCCCCAAAATAAGACGAATTTCTGCATTTTTGCCCCAAAATAAGAAAAATTTTTGCCTTCTTTCTCTGAAATAAGTGAAATTTCTACAATTTTGCGTTAAAATAAGGGAAATTTCTGCAATTTTTTCCCATAATAAGGAATATTTCTGCAATTTTGCCCAAAAATAAGGGGAATTTCTGTTTTTTGCCCCCAAATAATGGAAATTTCTACAATTTTGCCCTAAAACAAGGGGAATTTCTGCCTATTGCCCCAAATTAAGGGAAATTTCTGCCGTTTTGCCCCAAAATAAAGAAAACTACTGCATTTTTTACCCCAAAATTACGTGAATTACTGCAATTTTGGTCCAAAATACGGGGATTTTCTGCTTTTTTCGCCGAAAATAAGGGGAATTTCTGCCATTTTGCAGTGAAATAAGTGAAATTTCTGCAGTTTTACCCCAAATAAATGGAATTTCTGCCTTTTTGCCCAAAATTACGGGAATTTGTGCAATTTTGCTTCAAAATACGGGGAATTTCTGCCTTTTTGCCCGAAATAAAGGGAATGTATAACTTTTTGCCATAAAAAAGGGAAATTTCTTAATTTTTTTTCCAAAATAAGGGGATTTTCCGCCTTTTTGACTTAAAATAAGTGCAATTTCTGCCTTTTCACCCAAAATAAACGGAATTTCTCTCTTTTTGCCCCAAAATAAAGGGAATTTCTGACTTTTTGCCCTGAAATAAGTGAAATTTTTAAAATTTTTACCCAAAATAAGGGAAATGTCTGCTTTTTGCCCCAAAATAAGGGGAATTTCTGCCTTTTTGCCCCAAAATAAGGGGAATTACAGCGTTTTTACCTCAAAATAAGATGAATTTGTGCCTTTTTGCCCCAAATTAAGAAAAATTTCAGTAATTTTGCTCCTAAATAAGGGAAATTTCTTTAATTTTGCCCCAAAATAAGGGGAATTTCTAACTTTTTGCCCCATAATAAGGTGAATTTCTGTATATTTGCCCCAAAATAAAGGGAATTTCTGCATTTTTGCCCCAAAATTAGGGGAGTTTCTAAAATTTTGCTTAAAAATACGGGGAATTTCTGCCTTTTTGCCCGAAAATAAGGGGAACTTCTGCATTTTTGGCCCAAATAAATAAAATTTCTGCATTTTTGCCCCAATATTAGGGGAATTTCTGCAATTTTGTCCCAAAATAAGGTAAATTTCTGCCTTTTTTCCCCAAAATAGGAAAAATTTTGGCTTTTTTCCTTGAAATAAGTGAAATTTCTGCAATTTTGCCCTAAAGTTAATGAAATTTCTGCAATTTTTCCCCATAAAAAAAGAAATTTCTGCAATTTTGCCCCAAATATGGGGAATTTCTGGTTTTTTTTTACCCCAAATAAGGGAAATTTCTGCAATTTTGCCCTAAAATAAGTGGAATTTCTAACTTTTGCCCCGAATTAAGGGAAATTTCTGCCGTTTTGCCCAAAAATAAAGAAATTTACTGCATTTTTTACCCCAATATTAGGTGAATTACTGCAATTTTGCTCCAAAATACGGGGATTTTCTGCCTTTTTTGCCGAAAATAAGGGGAATTTCTGCCATTTTGCCGCGAAATAAGTGAATTTCTGCAGTTTTACCCCAAATAAATAGAATTTTTGCCTTTTTGCCAAAAATTAGGAAAATTTCTGCAATTTTGCTCCAAAATACGGAGAATTTCTGCCTTTTTCCCCAAAAATAAAGGGAATGTATACCTTTTTGCCATAAAAAAGGGAAATTTCTTCATTTTTTCCCCAAAATAAGGGGATTTTAAGCCTTTTTGACTCAAAATAAGTGCAATTTCTTTTCCCCAGAAATAAACAGAATTTCTGTCTTTTTGTCCCAAAATAAAAGGAATTTCTGACTTTTTGCCATGAAATAAGTGAAATTTCTAAAATTTTTTCCCAAATAAGGGAAATGTCTGCTTTTTGCCCCAAAATAAGGGGAATTTCTGCTTTTTTGCCCCAAAATAAGAAAAATTTCAGCATTTTTACCTCAAATAAGGGGAATTTCTGCCTTTTTGCCCCGAAATAAGAAAAATTTCTGCAATTTTTTACCAAAATAAAAGAAATTTCTGCTTTTTTGCCTCCAAAAAAGAGAAATTTCTGCCTTTTTTCCCAGAAATAAGTGAAATTTCTGCAATTTTGCCCCAAAATAAGGGAAATTTCTACAATTCTGCCCCAAAATAAAAGAAATTTTTGCAATTTTGCCCCAAAATAAGGGGAATTTCTTACTTTTTGCCCCCCAAAAAAGGAGATTTTCTGTCTTGTTGCCCCAAAATTAGGGAAGTTTCTAAAATTTTGCTTCAAAATACGGGGAATTTCTGCCTTTTTGCCCGAAAATAATGGGAACTTCTGCTTTTTAGTCCCAAATAAAGGAAATTTCTGCATTTTTGCCCCAATATTAGAAGAATTTCTGCAATTTTGCTACAAAAATAAGGTGAATTTCTTCCTTATTGCCCCAAAATAAGGGGAATTTCTGTTTTTTTGCCCCAAAATAAGAAAAAGTTTTGCTTTCTTTCTCAGAAATAATTGAAATTTCTGCAATTTTGCCCGAAAATAAGAAAAATTTGTGCCTTTTTGACCCAAAATATGGAAAATTTCTGCCTTTTTGCCACAAAATAAAAAAAATTTCTGCAATTCTGTACCAAAATTAAAAAAATTCCTACAATTTTGCCACAAAATAAGGGAAATTTCTTCAATTTTGCTCCAAAATAAGTGAAATTTCTGCAATTTTGCCCCAATATAAGGGATATTTCAGACTTTTTACCTCAAAATAAGAAGAATTACTGCCTTTTATCCCAAAATAAGAAAAATTTCTGCAATTTTGTACCAAAATAAAAGAAATTTCTGCTTTTTTGCCCCAAAAATAAAAGAAATTTCTGCCTTTTTTCCTGACATAAGTGAAATTTCTGCAATTTTGTCCCAAAATAAGGGAAATTTCTGCAATTTTGCCCCAAAATAAGGAAAATTTCTGCAATTTTTCCCTAAAATAAGGAAAATTTCTGACTTTTTGCCCTCAAAAAAAGGAGATTTTCTGTCTTTTTGCCCAAAAATAAGGAGAATTTCTGCCTTTTTGCCCAACAATTATGAGAATTTTTGCAATTTTGCTTCAAAATATGGGGAATTTCTGCCTTTTTGCCCGAAAACAAGGGGAACTTCTGCTTTTTTGGCCCAAATAAAAGAAATTTCTGCATTTTTGCCCTAATATTAGAAGAATTTCTGCAATTTTGCTCCAAATTAAGGTGAATTTCTGCCTTTTTAGCCCCAAAATAAGGCGAATTTCTGCCTTTTTGCCCCAAAATACGAAAAATTTTTGCTTTTTTTCTCTGAAATAAGTGAAATTTCTGCAATTTTGCCCTAAAATAAGGGAAATTTCTGAAATTTTTCCCCATAAAGGGAAATTTCTGCAATTTTGCCCCCAAATAAGGGAAATTTCTGCAATTTTGCCCCCAAATAAGGGAAATTTCTGACTTTTTGCCCCCGAAAAAAAGAGATTTTCTGTCTTTTTGCCCCAAAATTAGGGGAGTTTCTAAAATTTTGCTTAAAAATATGGGGAATTTCTGCCTTTTTGCCCGAAAATAAGGGGAACTTCTGCTTTTTGGCCCACATAAAGGATATTTCTGCATTTTTGCCCCAATATTAGGGGAATTTCTGCAATTTAGCTCCAAAATAAAGTGAATTTCTGACTTTTTGCCCCAAAATAAGGCGAATTTCTGCCTTTTTGCCCCAAAATCAGAAAAATTTTTGCTTTTTTTCTCTGAAATAAGTGAAATTTCTGCAATTTTGCCCTAAAATAAGGGAAATTTCTGCAATTTTTCCTCATAATAAGGGAAATTTCTGCAATTTTGCCCCAACATAAGAGGAATTTCTGTTTTTAGCTCCCAAATAAGGGAAATTTCTGCAATTTGCCCTAAAATAAGGGGAATTTCTGCCTTTTGCCCCGCATTAAGGGAAATTTCTGCCGTTCTGCCCCAAAATAAAGGAAATAACTGCATTTTTTACCCCAAAATTAGGTTAATTACCGCAATTTTGCTCCAAAATACGGGGATTTTCTGCCTTTTTCGCTGAAAATAAGAAGAATTTCTGCCATTTTGCCGCAAATAAGTGAAATTTCTGCAGTTTTACCCCAAATAGATGGAATTTCTGCCTTTTTGCCCAAAATTAGGGGAATTTCTGCAATTTTGCTCCAAAATACGGGGAATTTCTGCCTTTTTGCCCAAAAATATAGGGAATGTATACATTTTTGCCATAACAAAAAGAAATTTCTTCATTTTTTCTCTCAAATAATTGGATTTTCCGTCTTTTTGACTCAAAATAAGTTTAATTTCTGCCTTTTCCCCAAAAATAAACGGAATTTCTGTCTTTTTGTCACAAAATAAGTGGCTTTTCTGACTTTTTGCCCTGAAATAAGTGAAATTTCTAAAATTTTTCCCCAAAATAAGGGAAATGTCTGCTTTTTGCCCCAAAATAAGGGGAATTTCTGCCTTTTTGCCTCAAAATAGAGGAATTTAAGGATTTTTACCTAAAAAATAGGGGAATTTCTGCTTTTTTCCCCCAAAATAAGAAAAATTTCTACAATTTTGTACCAAAATAAAAGAAATTTCTGCTTTATTGCCCCAAAATAAGAGAAATTTCTGCCTTTTTTTTCCTGAAATAAGTGAAATTTCTGCAATTTTGCCCCAAAATAAGAAAAATTTCTGCAAATTTGCCTCAAAATAAGGGGAATTTCTGACTTTTTGCCCGTGAAAAAAGGAGATTTTCTGTCTTTTTGCCCCAAAATAAGGAGAATTTCTGCCTTTTTGCCCGAAAATTATGAGAATTTCTGCAATTTTGCTTCAAAATACGGGGAATTTCTGCCTTTTAGCCTCAAAATAAAGGGAATTACTGCATTTTTCCCCCAATATTAAGGGAATTTCTGCATTTTACCTCTAAATAAGCGGAATTTCTGCATTTTACGTCAAAATAAGAGGAATTTCTGCGTTTTGCCCCAAAATATGGGGAATTTCTGCCTTTGTGTTCCAAAATAAGGAAAATTTCTTCAATTTTGTACATAATAAAAAAAAATTTCTGCTTTTTGCCCTGAAATAAATGAAATTTCTGCAATTTTGCTCGAAAATAAGAAAAATTTCTGCCTTTTTGCCCCAAAATATGGAAAATTTCTGCCTTTTTGCCACAAAATAAAAAAAAATTTCTGCAATTCTGTACCAAATTAAAAAAATTCCTACAATTTTGCCACAAAATAAGGGAAATTTCTTCAATTTTGCTCCAAAATAAGGGAAATTTCTTCAATTTTTCCCCAAAATAAGCGGAATTTCTGACTTATTGTCCCATAATAAGGTGAATTTCTGTATTTTTGCCCCAAAATAAAGGGAATTTCTGCCTTTTTGCCCCAAAATAAGAGGAATTTGTAAAATTTTGCTTCAAAATACGAGGAATTTCTGCCTTTTTGCCCGAAAATAAAGGGAATGTATAACTTTTTGCCATAAAAATGGGAAATTTCTTCATTTTTTCCCCAAAATAAGGTTATTTTCCGCCTTTTTGACACAAAATAAGTGCAATATCTTTTCCCCAAAAATAAATGGAATTTCTGTCTTTTTGTCCCAAAATAAGGGGAATTTCTGACTTTTTGCCCTGAAATAAGTTAAATTTCTAAAATTTTTCCCCCTAAAATAAACAGAATTTCTGTCTTTTTGCCCAAAAATAAGGGTAATTTCTGACTTTTTGCCCTGAAATAAGTTAAATTTCTAAAATTTTTCCCCAAATAAGGGAAATGTCTGCTTTTTGCCCTAAAATAAGGGGAATTTCTGCCTTTTTGCCTCAAAGTAAAGGGAATTTCAGCCTTTTTACCTCAAAATAAAAGGAATTTCTGCCTTTTTGCACCAAAATAAGATCAATTTCTGCAATTTTGTACCAAAATAAAAGAAATTTCTGCAATTTTGCTTCAAAATAAGGAGAATTTCTGACTTTTTGCCCCTGAAAAAAGGAGATTTTCTGTGTTTTTCCCACAAAATTAGGGGAGTTTCTAAAATTTTGCTTCAAAATAGGAGGAATTTCAGCCTTTTTGCCCGAAAATAAGGGGAACTTCTGCTTTTTTGGCCCACATAAAAGAAATTTCTGCATTTTTGCCCCAATATTAGGGGAATTTCTGCAATTTTGCTCCAAAATAAGATGAATTTCTGCCTTTTGGCCCCAAAATAAGGCGAATTTCTGCCTTTTTGCCCGAAAATAAGAAAAACTTTTGCTTTTTTTTCTGAAATAAGTGAAATTTCTGCAATTTTACCCTAAAATAAAAGTAATTTTTGTAATTTTTTCCCATAATAAAGGAAATTTCTGCAATTTTGCCCCAAAATAAGGGGAATTTCTGTTTTGTGCCCTCAAATAAGGGAAATTTGTGCAATTTTGCCCTAAAATAAAGAAAATTTCTGCCTTTTCCCCAATTTAAGGGAAATTTCTGCCGTTTTGCCCCAAAATACAGAAAATTACTGCATTTTTTACCCCAAAATTAGGTGAATTACTGCAATTTTGCTCCAAAATACGGGGATTTTCTGCATTTTCGCCCAAAATAAGGGGGATTTATGCCATTTGGCCGCGAAATAAGTGAAATTTCTGCAGTTTTACCTCAAATAAATGGAATTTCTGCCTTTTTGACCAAAATTAGGGGAATTTCTGCAATTTTGCTCCAAAATACGGGGAATTTCTGCATTTGCCCAAAAATAAAGGGAATGTATACCTTTTTGCCATAAGAAAGGGAAATTTCTTCATTTTTTCCCCAAAATAAGGTGATTTTCTGCCTTTTTGACTCAAAATAAGTGCAATTTCTTTTCCCCAAAAATAAATGGAATTTCTGGTTTTTTGCCCCAAAATAAGGGGAATTTCTGACTTTTTGCCCTGAAATAAGTTAAATTTGTAAAATTTTTCTCCAAAAATAAACAGAATTTCTGTCTTTTTGACCAAAAATAAGGGGAATTTCTGACTTTTTGCCCTGAAATAAGTGAAATTTCTAAAATTATTCTTCAAAATAAGGGAAATGTCTGCTTTTTGCCCCAAAATAAGGGGAATTTCTGCCTTTTTGCCCCAAAATAAGGGGAATTTCTGCCTTTTTGCCCCAAAATAAGGGGAATTTTAGGCTTTTTACCTCAAAATAAGGGGAATTTCTGCCTTTTTGCCCCAAAATAAGAAAAATTTCTGCAATTTTGTACCAAAATAAAAGAAATTTCTGCTTTTATGCCCCAAAATAGAAGAAATTTCTGCCTTTTTTCCCTGAAATAAGTGAAATTTCTGCAATTTTGCCCCAAAATAAAAAAAATTCTGCAATTTTGCCCCAAAATAAGGGAAATTTCTGCAATTTTGCCCCAAAATAAGGGGAATTTCTGACATTTTGCCAACGAAAAAAGGAGATTTTCTGTCTTTTTGCCCCAAAATAAGGAGAATTTCTGCCTTTTTGCCCGAAAATTATGAGAATTTCTGCAATTTTGCTTCAAAATACGGGGAATTTATTCCTTTTAGCTTCAAAATAAAGGGAATTTCTGCATTTTTCCCTAATATTAGGGGAATTTCTGCATTTTACTTCAAAATAAGAAGAATTTCTGACTTTTGCCTTAAAATATGGGGAATTTCTGCAATTTCGCTCCAAAATAAGGTGAATTTCTTTCTTATTGTCCCAAAATAAGGGGGATTTCTGTTTTTTTGCCCCAAAATAAGAAAAATTTTTGCTTTCTTTCTCAGAAATAAGTGAAATTTCTGCAATTTTGCCCGAAAATAAGAAAAATTTGTGCCTTTTTGCCTGAAAATAAGGGGAACTTCTGCATTTTTGGCCCAAATAAATAAAATTTCTGCATTTTTCCCCAATATTAGGGGAATTTCTGCAATTTTGCCCCAAAATAAGGTAAATTTCTGCCTTTTTTCCCCAAAATAGGAAAAATTTTGGCTTTTTTTCTTTTAAATAAGTGAAATTCCTGCAATTTTGCCCTAAAGTTAATGAAATTTCTGCAATTTTTCCTCATAATAAGGGAAATTTCTGCAATTTTGCCCCAAATATGGGGAATTTCTGGTTTTTTTTACCCCAAATAAGGGAAATTTCTGCAATTTTGCCCTAAAATAAGGGGAATTTCTGCCTTTTGCCCCGAATTAAGGGAAATTTCTGCCATTTTGCCCCAAAATAAAGAAAATTACTGCATTTTTTACCCCAAAATTAGGTGAATTACTGCAATTTTGCTCCAAAATACGGGGATTTTCTGCCTTTTTCGCCGAAAATAAGGGGAATTTCTGCCATTTTGCCGCGAAATAAGTGAAATTTCTGCAGTTTTACCCCAAATAAATGGAATTTCTGCCTTTTTGCACAAAATTAGGGGAATTTCTGCAATTTTGCTCCAAAATACGGGGAATTTCTGCCTTTTTCCCCAGAAATAACGGGAATGTATACATTTGTGCCATAAAAAGGGAAATTTCTTCATTTTTTCCCCAAAATAAGGGGATTTTAAGCCTTTTTAACTCAAAACAAGTGCAATTTCTTTTCCCCAGAAATAAACAGAATTTCTGTCCTTTTGTCCCAAAATAAAAGGAATTTCTGACTTTTTGCCATGAAATAAGTGAAATTTCTAAAATTTTTTCCCAAATAAGGGAAATGTCTGCTTTTTGCCCCAAAATAAGGGGAATTTCTGCTTTTTTGCCCCAAAATAAGGGGAATTTCAGCATTTTTACCTCAAATAAGGGGAATTTCTGCCTTTTTGTCCAAAAAGAAGAAAAATTTCTGCAATTTTTTACCAAAATAAAAGAAATTTCTTCTTTTTTGCCCCAAAAAAAGAGAAATTTCTGCCTTTTTTCCCTGAAATAATTGAAATTTCTGCAATTTTGCCCCAAAATAAGGGAAATTTCTATAATTTTGCCCCAAAATAAAAGAAATTTCTGCCATTTTGCCCCAAAATAAGGGGAATTTCTGACTTTTTGCCCGAAAATAATGGGAACTTCTGCTTTTTAGGCCCAAATAAAAAAAATTTCTGCATTTTTGCCCCATTATTAGGGGAATTTCTGCAATTTTGCTCCAAAATAAGGTGAATTTCTTCCTTATTGCCCCAACATAAGGGGAATTTCTGTTTTTTTGCCCCAAAATAAGAAAAATTTTTGCTTTCTTTCTCAGAAATAAGTGAAATTTCTGCAATTTTGCCCTAAAATAAGAAAAATTTCTGCAATTTTCTCCATAATAAGGGAATTTTCTGCAATTTTGCCCCAAAATAAGGGGAATTTCTGTTTTTTTGCCCCAAAATAAGAAAAATTTTTGCTTTCTTTCTCAGAAATAAGTGAAATTTCTGCAATTTTGCCCTAAAATAAGGGAAATTTCTGCAATTTTCTCCCATAATAAGGGAATTTTCTGCAATTTTGCCCCAAAATAAGGGGAATTTCTGTTTTTTGCCCACAAATAAGGAAAATTTCTGCAATTTTGCCCAAAAATAAGGGGAATTTCTGTTTTTTGCCCCCAAATAATGGAAATTTCTAAAATTTTGCCCTAAAACAAGAGGAATTTCTGCCTATTGCCCCAAATTAAGGGAAATTTCTGCCGTTTTGCCCCAAAATAAAGAAAACTACTGCATTTTTTACCCCAAAATTACGTGAATTACTGCAATTTTGGTCCAAAATACGGGGATTTTCTGCTTTTTTCGCCGAAAATAAGGGGAATTTCTGCCATTTTGCAGTGAAATAAGTGAAATTTCTGCAGTTTTACCCCAAATAAATGGAATTTCTGCCTTTTTGCCCAAAATTACGGGAATTTGTGCAATTTTGCTTCAAAATACGGGGAATTTCTGCCTTTCTGCCCGAAATAATGGAATGTATAACTTTTTACAATAAAAAAGGGAAATTTCTTAATTTTTTTTTCCAAAATAAGGGGATTTTCCGCCTTTTTGACTTAAAATAAGTGCAATTTCTGCCTTTTCACCCAAAATAAACGGAATTTCTCTCTTTTTGCCCCAAAATAAAGAGAATTTCTGACTTTTTGCCCTGAAATAAGTGAAATTTTTAAAATTTTTACCCAAAATAAGGGAAATGTCTGCTTTTTGCCCCAAAATAAGGGGAATTTCTGCCTTTTTGCCCCAAAATAAGGGGAATTACAGCGTTTTTACCTCAAAATAAGAGGAATTTGTGCCTTTTTGCCCCAAATTAAGAAAAATTTCTGTAATTTTGCTCCTAAATAAGGGAAATTTCTTTAATTTTGCCCCAAAATAAGGGGAATTTCTAACTTTTTGCCCCATAATAAGGTGAATTTCTGTATATTTGCCCCAAAATAAAGGGAATTTCTGCATTTTTGCCCCAAAATTAGGGGAGTTTCTAAAATTTTGCTTAAAAATACGGGGAATTTCTGCCTTTTTGCCCGAAAATAAGGGGAACTTCTGCATTTTTGGCCCAAATAAATAAAATTTCTGCATTTTTGCCCCAATATTAGGGGAATTTCTGCAATTTTGCCCCAAAATAAGGTAAATTTCTGCCTTTTTTCCCCAAAATAGGAAAAATTTTGGCTTTTTTCCTTGAAATAAGTGAAATTTCTGCAATTTTGCCCTAAAGTTAATGAAATTTCTGCAATTTTTCCCCATAAAAAAAGAAATTTCTGCAATTTTGCCCCAAATATGGGGAATTTCTGTTTTTTTTTACCCCAAATAAGGGAAATTTCTGCAATTTTGCCCTAAAATACGTGGAATTTCTAACTTTTGCCCCGAATTAAGGGAAATTTCTGCCGTTTTGCCCAAAAATAAAGAAATTTACTGCATTTTTTACCCCAATATTAGGTGAATTACTGCAATTTTGCTCCAAAATACGGGGATTTTCTGCCTTTTTTGCCGAAAATAAGGGGAATTTCTGCCATTTTGCCGCGAAATAAGTGAATTTTCTGCAGTTTTACCCCAAATAAATAGAATTTTTGCCTTTTTGCCAAAAATTAGGAAAATTTCTGCAATTTTGCTCCAAAATACGGAGAATTTCTGCCTTTTTCCCCAAAAATAAAGGGAATGTATACCTTTTTGCCATAAAAAAGGGAAATTTCTTCATTTTTTCCCTAAAATAAGGGGATTTTAAGCCTTTTTGACTCAAAATAAGTGCAATTTCTTTTCCCCAGAAATAAACAGAATTTTGGTCCTTTTGTCCCAAAATAAAAGGAATTTCTGACTTTTTGCCATGAAATAAGTGAAATTTCTAAAATTTTTTCCCAAATAAGGGAAATGTCTGCTTTTTGCCCCAAAATAAGGGGAATTTCTGCTTTTTTGCCCCAAAATAAGAAAAATTTCAGCATTTTTACCTCAAATAAGGGGAATTTCTGCCTTTTTGCCCCGAAATAAGAAAAATTTCTGCAATTTTTTACCAAAATAAAAGAAATTTCTGCTTTTTTGCCTCCAAAAAAGAGAAATTTCTGCCTTTTTTCCCAGAAATAAGTGAAATTTCTGCAATTTTGCCCCAAAATAAGGGAAATTTCTACAATTCTGCCCCAAAATAAAAGAAATTTCTGCAATTTGCCCCAAAATAAGGGGAATTTCTTACTTTTTGCCCCCCAAAAAAGGAGATTTTCTGTCTTGTTGCCCCAAAATTAGGGAAGTTTCTAAAATTTTGCTTCAAAATACGGGGAATTTCTGCCTTTTTGCCCGAAAATAATGGGAACTTCTGCTTTTTAGTCCCAAATAAAGGAAATTTCTGCATTTTTGCCCCAATATTAGAAGAATTTCTGCAATTTTGCTCCAAAATAAGGTGAATTTCTTCCTTATTGCCCCAAAATAAGGGGAATTTCTGTTTTTGGCCCCAAAATAAGAAAAAGTTTTGCTTTCTTTCTCAGAAATAAGTGAAATTTCTGCAATTTTGCCCGAAAATAAGAAAAATTTGTGCCTTTTTGCCCCAAAATATGGAAAATTTCTGCCTTTTTGCCACAAAATAAAAAAAATTTCTGCAATTCTGTACCAAAATTAAAAAAATTCCTACAATTTTGCCACAAAATAAGGGAAATTTCTTCAATTTTGCTCCAAAATAAGTGAAATTTCTGCAATTTTGCCCCAATATAAGGGATATTTCAGACTTTTTACCTCAAAATAAGAAGAATTACTGCCTTTTATCCCAAAATAAGAAAAATTTCTGCAATTTTGTACCAAAATAAAAGAAATTTCTGCTTTTTTGCCCCAAAAATAAAAGAAATTTCTGCCTTTTTTCCTGACATAAGTGAAATTTCTGCAATTTTGTCCCAAAATAAGGGAAATTTCTGCAATTTTGCCCCAAAATAAGGAAAATTTCTGCAATTTTTCCCTAAAATAAGGAAAATTTCTGACTTTTTGCCCTGAAAAAAAGGAGATTTTCTGTCTTTTTGCCCAAAAATAAGGAGAATTTCTGCCTTTTTGCCCAACAATTATGAGAATTTCTGCAATTTTGCTTCAAAATATGGGGAATTTCTGCCTTTTTGCCCGAAAATAAGGGGAACTTCTGCTTTTTTGGCCCAAATAAAGGAAATTTCTGCATTTTTGCCCTAATATTAGAAGAATTTCTGCAATTTTGCTCCAAATTAAGGTGAATTTCTGCCTTTTTAGCCCCAAAATAAGGCGAATTTCTGCCTTTTTGCCCCAAAATACGAAAAATTTTTGCTTTTTTTCTCTGAAATAAGTGAAATTTCTGCAATTTTGCCCTAAAATAAGGGAAATTTCTGAAATTTTTCCCCATAAAGGAAAATTTCTGCAATTTTGCCCCCAAATAAGGGAAATTTCTGCAATTTTGCCCCCAAATAAGGGAAATTTCTGACTTTTTGCCCCCGAAAAAAGGAGATTTTCTGTCTTTTTGCCCCAAAATTAGGGGAGTTTCTAAAATTTTGCTTAAAAATACGGGGAATTTCTGCCTTTTTGCCCGAAAATAAGGGGAACTTCTGCTTTTTGGCCCACATAAAGGATATTTCTGCATTTTTGCCCCAATATTAGGGGAATTTCTGCAATTTAGCTCCAAAATAAAGTGAATTTCTGACTTTTTGCCCCAAAATAAGGCGAATTTCTGCCTTTTTGCCCCAAAATCAGAAAAATTTTTGCTTTTTTTCTCTGAAATAAGTGAAATTTCTGCAATTTTGCCCTAAAATAAGGGAAATTTCTGCAATTTTTCCTCATAATAAGGGAAATTTCTGCAATTTTGCCCCAACATAAGAGGAATTTCTGTTTTTAGCTCCCAAATAAGGGAAATTTCTGCAATTTTGCCCTAAAATAAGGGGAATTTCTGCCTTTTGCACCGCATTAAGGGAAATTTCTGCCGTTTTGCCCCAAAATAAAGAAAATAACTGCATTTTTTACCCCAAAATTAGGTTAATTACCGCAATTTTGCTCCAAAATACAGGGATTTTCTGCCTTTTTCGCCAAAAATAAGAAGAATTTCTGCCATTTTGCCGCAAATAAGTGAAATTTCTGCAGTTTTACCCCAAATAAATGGAATTTCTGCTTTTTTGCCCAAAATTAGGGGAATTTCTGCAATTTTGCTCCAAAATACGGGGAATTTCTGCCTTTTTGCCCAAAAATATAGGGAATGTATACATTTTTGCCATAACAAAGGGAAATTTCTTCATTTTTTCTCTCAAATAATGGGATTTTCCGTCTTTTTGACTCAAAATAAGTTTAATTTCTGCCTTTTCCCCAAAAATAAACGGAATTTCTGTCTTTTTGTCACAAAATAAGTGGCTTTTCTGAATTTTTGCCCTGAAATAAGTGAAATTTCTAAAATTTTTCCCTAAAATAAGAGAAATGTCTGCTTTTTGCCCCAAAATAAGGGGAATTTCTGCCTTTTTGCCTCAAAATAGAGGAATTTAAGGATTTTTACCTAAAAAATAAGGGAATTTCTGCTTTTTTCCCCCAAAATAAGAAAAATTTCTGCAATTTTGTACCAAAATAAAAGAAATTTCTGCTTTATTGCCCCAAAATAAGAGAAATTTCTGCCTTTTTTCCCTGAAATAAGTGAAATTTCTGCAATTTTGCCCCAAAATAAGAAAAATTTCTGCAAATTTGCCTCAAAATAAGGGGAATTTCTGACTTTTTGCCCGTGAAAAAAGGAGATTTTCTGTCTTTTTGCCCCAAAATAAGGAGAATTTCTGCCTTTTTGCCCGAAAATTATGAGAATTTCTGCAATTTTGCTTCAAAATACGGGGAATTTCTGCCTTTTAGCCTCAAAATAAAGGGAATTACTGCATTTTCCCCCCAATATTAAGGGAATTTCTGCATTTTACCTCTAAATAAGCGGAATTTCTGCATTTTACCTCAAAATAAGAGGAATTTCTGCGTTTTGCCCCAAAATATGGGGAATTTCTGCCTTTTTGTTCCAAAATAAGGAAAATTTCTTCAATTTTGTACATAATAAAAAAAATTTCTGCTTTTTGCCCTGAAATAAATGAAATTTCTGCAGTTTTGCTCGAAAATAAGAAAAATTTCTGCCTTTTTGCCCCAAAATATGGAAAATTTCTGCCTTTTTGCCACAAAATAAAAAAAAATTTCTGCAATTCTGTACCAAATTAAAAAAATTCCTACAATTTTGCCACAAAATAAGGGAAATTTCTTCAATTTTGCTCCAAAATAAGGGAAATTTCTTCAATTTTTCCCCAAAATAAGCGGAATTTCTGACTTATTGTCCCATAATTAGGTGAATTTCTGTATTTTTGCCCCAAAATAAAGGGAATTTCTGCCTTTTTGCCCCAAAATAAGAGGAATTTGTAAAATTTTGCTTCAAAATACGAGGAATTTCTGCCTTTTTGCCCGAAAATAAAGGGAATGTATAACTTTTTGCCATAAAAATGGGAAAGTTCTTCATTTTTTCCCCAAAATAAGGTGATTTTCCGCCTTTTTGACACAAAATAAGTGCAATATCTTTTCCCCAAAAATAAATGGAATTTCTGTCTTTTTGTCCCAAAATAAGGGGAATTTCTGACTTTTTGCCCTGAAATAAGTTAAATTTCTAAAATTTTTCCCCCTAAAATAAACAGAATTTCTGTCTTTTTGCCCAAAAATAAGGGTAATTTCTGACTTTTTGCCCTGAAATAAGTTAAATTTCTAAAATTTTTCCCCAAATAAGGGAAATGTCTGCTTTTTGCCCCAAAATAAGGGGAATTTCTGCCTTTTTGCCTCAAAGTAAAGGGAATTTCAGCCTTTTTACCTCAAAATAAAAGGAATTTCTGCCTTTTTGCACCAAAATAAGAAAAATTTCTGCAATTTTGTACCAAAATAAAAGAAATTTCTGCAATTTTGCTTCAAAATAAGGAGAATTTCTGACTTTTTGCCCCTGAAAAAAGGAGATTTTCTGTCTTTTTCCCACAAAATTAGGGGAGTTTCTAAAATTTTGCTTCAAAATAGGAGGAATTTCAGCCTTTTTGCCCGAAAATAAGGGGAACTTCTGCTTTTTTGGCCCACATAAAAGAAATTTCTGCATTTTTCCCCAATATTAGGGGAATTTCTGCAATTTTGCTCCAAAATAAGGGGAATTTCTGTTTTGTGCCCTCAAATAAGGGAAATTTGTGCAATTTTGCCCTAAAGTAAAGAAAATTTCTGCCTTTGCCCCAATTTAAGGGAAATTTCTGCCGTTTTGCCCCAAAATACAGAAAATTACTGCATTTTTTACCCCAAAATTAGGTGAATTACTGCAATTTTGCTCCAAAATACGGGGATTTTCTGCATTTTTCGCCCAAAATAAGGGGGATTTATGCCATTTGGCCGCGAAATAAGTGAAATTTCTGCAGT
This sequence comes from Micromys minutus, assembly GCF_963924665.1. Lineage (NCBI taxonomy): Eukaryota > Metazoa > Chordata > Mammalia > Rodentia > Muridae > Micromys > Micromys minutus. The sequence continues at coordinate 28,102,683 of NC_137963.1, read as the reverse complement.
TTTACCTCAAATAAATGGAATTTCTGCCTTTTTGACCAAAATTAGGGGAATTTCTGCAATTTTGCTCCAAAATACGGGGAATTTCTGCATTTGCCCAAAAATAAAGGGAATGTATACCTTTTTGCCATAAGAAAGGGAAATTTCTTCATTTTTTCCCCAAAATAAGGTGATTTTCTGCCTTTTTGACTCAAAATAAGTGCAATTTCTTTTCCCCAAAAATAAATGGAATTTCTGGTTTTTTGCCCCAAAATAAGGGGAATTTCTGACTTTTTGCCCTGAAATAAGTTAAATTTGTAAAATTTTTCTCCAAAAATAAACAGAATTTCTGTCTTTTTGACCAAAAATAAGGGGAATTTCTGACTTTTTGCCCTGAAATAAGTGAAATTTCTAAAATTATTCTTCAAAATAAGGGAAATGTCTGCTTTTTGCCCCAAAATAAGGGGAATTTCTGCCTTTTTGCCCCAAAATAAGGGGAATTTTAGGCTTTTTACCTCAAAATAAGGGGAATTTCTGCCTTTTTGCCCCAAAATAAGAAAAATTTCTGCAATTTTGTACCAAAATAAAAGAAATTTCTGCTTTTATGCCCCAAAATAAAAGAAATTTCTGCCTTTTTCCCTGAAATAAGTGAAATTTCTGCAATTTTGCCCCAAAATAAAAAAAATTCTGCAATTTTGCCCGAAAATAAGGGAAATTTCTGCAATTTTGCCTCAAAATAAGGGGAATTTCTGACATTTTGCCAATGAAAAAAGGAGATTTTCTGTCTTTTTGCCCCAAAATAAGGAGAATTTCTGCCTTTTTGCCCGAAAATTATGAGAATTTCTGCAATTTTGCTTCAAAATACGGGGAATTTATTCCTTTTAGCTTCAAAATAAAGGGAATTTCTGCATTTTTCCCTAATATTAGGGGAATTTCTGCATTTTACTTCAAAATAAGAAGAATTTCTGACTTTTGCCCCAAAATATGGGGAATTTCTGCAATTTTGCTCCAAAATAAGGTGAATTTCTTTCTTATTGCCCCAAAATAAGGGGGATTTCTGTTTTTTTGCCCCAAAATAAGAAAAATTTTTGCTTTCTTTCTCAGAAATAAGTGAAATTTCTGCAATTTTGCCCGAAAATAAGAAAAATTTGTGCCTTTTTGCCTGAAAATAAGGGGAACTTCTGCATTTTTGGCCCAAATAAATAAAATTTCTGCATTTTTCCCCAATATTAGGGGAATTTCTGCAATTTTGCCCCAAAATAAGGTAAATTTCTGCCTTTTTTCCCCAAAATAGGAAAAATTTTGGCTTTTTTTCTCTGAAATAAGTGAAATTTCTGCAATTTTGCCCTAAAGTTAATGAAATTTCTGCAATTTTTCCCCATAATAAGGGAAATTTCTGCAATTTTGCCCCAAATATGGGGAATTTCTGTTTTTTTTTTACCCCAAATAAGGGAAATTTCTGCAATTTTGCCCTAAAATAAGGGGAATTTCTGCCTTTTGCCCCGAATTAAGGGAAATTTCTGCCATTTTGCCCCAAAATAAAGAAAATTACTGCATTTTTTACCCCAAAATTAGGTGAATTACTGCAATTTTGCTCCAAAATACGGGGATTTTCTGCCTTTTTCGCCGAAAATAAGGGGAATTTCTGCCATTTTGCCGCGAAATAAGTGAAATTTCTGCAGTTTTACCCCAAATAAATGGAATTTCTGCCCTTTTGCACAAAATTAGGGGAATTTCTGCAATTTTGTTCCAAAATACGGGGAATTTCTGCCTTTTTGCCCAAAAATAATGGGAATGTATACATTTTTGCCATAAAAAAGGGAAATTTCTTCATTTTTTCCCCAAAATAAGGGGATTTTAAGCCTTTTTGACTCAAAATAAGTGCAATTTCTTTTCCCCAGAAATAAACAGAATTTCTGTCCTTTTGTCCCAAAATAAAAGGAATTTCTGACTTTTGCCATGAAATAAGTGAAATTTCTAAAATTTTTTCCCAAATAAGGGAAATGTCTGCTTTTTGCCCCAAAATAAGGTGAATTTCTGCTTTTTTGCCCCAAAATAAGGGGAATTTCAGCATTTTTACCTCAAATAAGGGGAATTTCTGCCTTTTTGTCCCAAAAGAAGAAAAATTTCTGCAATTTTTTACCAAAATAAAAGAAATTTCTTCTTTTTTGCCCCAAAAAAAGAGAAATTTCTGCCTTTTTTCCCTGAAATAAGTGAAATTTCTGCAATTTTGCCCCAAAATAAGGGAAATTTCTACAATTTTGCCCCAAAATAAAAGAAATTTCTGCCATTTTGCCCCAAAATAAGGGGAATTTCTGACTTTTTGCCCCCCAAAAAAGGAGATTTTCTGTCTTGTTGCCCCAAATTTAGGGAAGTTTCTAAAATTTTGCTTCAAAATACGGGGAATTTCTGCCTTTTTGCCCGAAAATAATGGGAACTTCTGCTTTTTAGGCCCAAATAAAAAAAATTTCTGCATTTTTGCCCCAAAATAAGGGGAATTTCTGTTTTTTTGCCCCAAAATAAGAAAAATTTTTGCTTTCTTTCTCAGAAATAAGTGAAATTTCTGCAATTTTGCCCTAAAATAAGGGAAATTTCTGCAATTTTCTCCCATAATAAGGGAATTTTCTGCAATTTTGCTCCAAAATAAGGGGAATTTCTGTTTTTTTGCCCCAAAATAAGAAAAATTTTTGCTTTCTTTCTCAGAAATAAGTGAAATTTCTGCAATTTTGCCCTAAAATAAGGGAAATTTCTGCAATTTTCTCCCATAATAAGGGAATTTTCTGCAATTTTGCCCCAAAATAAGGGGAATTTCTGTTTTTTGCCCCCAAATAAGGGAAATTTCTGCAATTTTGCCCTAAAATAAGGGGAATTTCTGCCTTTTGCCCCGAATTAAGGGAAATTTCTGCTGTTTTGCCCCAAAATAAAAAAAATTACTGCATTTTTTACCCCAAAATTAGTTTAATTACTGCAATTTTGCTCCAAAATACGGGGATTTTCTGTTTTCTTCACCAAAAATAAAGGAAATTTCTGCCATTTTGCCGCGAAATAAGTGAAATTTCTGCAGTTTTACCCCAAATAAATGGAATTTCTGCCTTTTTGCCCAAAATTAGGGGTGTTTCTGAAATTTTGCTTCAAAATACGGGGAATTTCTGCCTTTTTGCCCGAAAATAAGGGGAACTTCTGTTTTTTGGCCAAAATAAAGGAAATTTCTGCATTTTTGCCCCAATATTAGGGGAATATCTGCAATTTTGCTCCAAAATATGGTGAATTTCTGCCTTTTTGCCTTAAAATGAGGCAAATTTCTGCATTTTGCCCCAAAATAAGAAATATTTTTGCATTTTTTCTCTGAAATAAGTGAAATTTCTGCAATTTTTCCACGTAATAAGGGAAATTTCTGCAATTTTTTTCCCATAATAAAAGAAATTTCTGCAATTTTGCCCCAAAATAAGGGGAATTTCTGCTTTTTGCCCACAAATAAGGGAAATTTCTGCAATTTTGCCCTAAAATAAGGGGAATTTCTGCCTTTTGCCCCGAATTAAGGGAAATTTCTGCCGTTTTGCCCAAAAATAAAGAAATTTACTGCATTTTTTACCCCAATATTAGGTGAATTACTGAAATTTTGCTCCAAAATACGGGGATTTTCTGCCTTTTTCGCCGAAAATAAGGGTAATTTCTGCCATTTTGCCGCGAAATAAGTGAATTTTCTGCAGTTTTACTCCAAATAAATAGAATTTCTGCCTTTTTGCCCAAAAATAAAGGGAATGTATACCTTTTTGCCATAAAAAAGGGAAATTTCTTCATTTTTTCCCAAAATATGGGGATTTTAAGCCTTTTTGACTCAAAATAAGTGCAATTTCTTTTCCCCAGAAATAAACAGAATTTCTGTCCTTTTGTCCCAAAATAAAAGGAATTTCTGACTTTTTGCCATGAAATAAGTGAAATTTCTTAAATTTTTTCCCAAATAAGGGAAATGTCTGCTTTTTGCCCCAAAATAAGGGGAATTTCTGCTTTTTTGCCCCAAAATAAGGGGAATTTCAGCATTTTTACCTCAAATAAGGGGAATTTCTGCCTTTTTGCCCCAAAATAAGAAAAATTTCTGCAATTTTTTACCAAAATAAAAAAAATTTCTGCTTTTTTGCCCCAAAAAAAGAGAAATTTCTGCCTTTTTTCTCTGAAATAAGCGAAATTTCTGCAATTTTGCCCCAAAATAAGGGAAATTTCTGCAATTTTGCCCCAAAATAAGGGGAATTTCTGACTTTTTGCCCCCGAAAAAAGGAGATTTTCTGTCTTTATGCCCCAAAATAAGGAAAATTTCTGCCTTTTTGCCCGAAAATTATGAGAATTTCTGCAATTTTGCTTCAAAATACGGGGAATTTCTGTTTTTTAGCCCCAAAATAAAGGGAATTACTGCATTTTTCCTCCAATATTAGGGGAATTTCTGCAATTTACCTCTAAATAAGCAGAATTTCTGCATTTTATCTCAAAATAAGAGGAATTTCTTCCTTTTGCCCCCAAATATGGGGACTTTCTGCCTTTTTGTTCCAAAATAAGGAAAATTTCTTCAATTTTGTACATAATAAAAGAAATTTCTGCTTTTTGCCCTGAAATAAATGAAATTTCTGCAATTTTGCCCGAAAATAAGAAAAATTTGTGCCTTTTTGCCCCAAAATATGGAAAATTTCTGCCTTCTTGCCACAAAATAAAAATTTCTGCAATTCTGTACCAAAATAAAAGAAATTTGTACAATTTTGCCCCAAAATAAGGGAAATTTCTACAATTTTGCTTCAAAATAAAAGAAATTTCTGCAATTTTTCCCCCAAATAAGGGGAATTTCTGACTTTTTGCCCCCAAAAAAAGGAGATTTTCTGTCTTGTTGCCCCAAAATTAGGGAAGTTTCTAAAATTTTGCTTCAAAATACGGGGAATTTCTGCCTTTTTGCCCGAAAATAATGGGAACTTCTGCTTTTTAGGCCCAAATAAAGGAAATTTCTGCAATTTTGTCCCAATATTAGGGGAATTTCTGCAATTTTGCTCCAAAATAAGGTGAATTTCTTCCTTATTGCCCCAAAATAAGGGGATTTTCTGTTTTTTTGCCCCAATTAAGAAAAAATTTTGCTTTCTTTCTCAGAAATAAGTGAAATTTCTGCAAATTTGCCCTAAAATAAGGGAAATTTCTGCAATTTTCTCCAATAATAAGGGAAATTTCTGCAATTTTGCCCCAAAATAAGGGGAATTTCTGTTTTTTGCCCCCAAATAAGGGAAATTTCTGCAATTTTGCCCTAAAATAAGGGAAATTTCTGCCTTTTGCCCCGAATTAAGGGAAATTTCTGCTGTTTTACCCCAAAATAAAAAAAATTACTGCACTTTTTAACCCCCAAATTAGGTGAATTACTGCAATTTTGCTCCAAAGTACGGGGATTTTCTGTTTTCTTCACCGAAAATAAAGGAAATTTCTGCCATTTTGCCGCGAAATAAGTGAAATTTCTGCAGTTTTACCCCAAATAAATGGAATTTCTGCCTTTTTGCCCAAAATTAGGGGTGTTTCTGAAATTTTGCTTCAAAATACAGGAAATTTCTGCCTTTTTGCCCGAAAATAAGGAGAAATTCTGATTTTTGGCCAAAATAAAGGAAATTTCTGCATTTTTGCCCCAATATTAGAAGAATTTCTGCAATTTTGCTCCAAAATAAGGTGAATTTCTCCCTTTTTGCCTTAAAATGAGGCAAATTTCTGCATTTTGCCCCAAAATAAAAAATATTTTTGCTTTTTTTCTCTGAAATAAGTGAAATTTATGCAATTTTTCCACGTAATAAGGGAAATTTCTGCAATTTTTTTCCCATAATAAAAGAAATTTCTGCAATTTTGCCACAAAATAAGGGGAATTTCTGCTTTTTGCCCACAAATAAGGGAAATTTCTGCAATTTTGCCCTAAAATAAGGGGAATTTCTGCCTTTTGCCCGGAATTAAGGGAAATTTCTGCCGTTTTGCCCAAAAATAAAGAAATTTACTGCATTTTTTACCCCAATATTAGGTGAATTACTGCAATTTTGCTCCAAAATACGGGGATTTTCTGCCTTTTTCGCCCAAAATAAGGGGAATTTCTGCCATTTTGCCGCAAAATAAGTGAATTTTCTGCAGTTTTACCCTAAATAAATAGAATTTCTGCCTTTTTGCCCAAAATTAAGAGAATTTCTGCAATTTTGCTCCAAAATACAGAGAATTTCTGCCTTTTTGCCCAAAAATAAAGGGAATCTATACCTTTTTTCCATAAAAAAGGGAAATTTCTTCATTTTTTCCCCAAAATAAGGGGATTTTAAGCCTTTTTGACTCAAAATAAGTGCAATTTCTTTTCCCCAGGGATAAACAGAATTTCTGTCCTTTTGTCCCAAAATAAAAGGAATTTCTGACTTTTTGCCATGAAATAAGTGAAATTTCTAAAATTTTTTCCCAAATAAGGGAAATGTCTGCTTTTTGCCCCAAAATAAGGGAAATTTCTGCTTTTTTGCCCCAAAATAAGGGGAATTTCAGCATTTTTACCTCAAATAAGGGGAATTTCTGCCTTTTTGCCCCAAAATAAGAAAAATTTCTGCAATTTTTTACCAAAATAAAAGAAATTTCTGCTTTTTTGCCCCCAAAAAAGAGAAATTTCTGCCTTTTTTTCCCTGAAATAAGTGAAATTTCTGCAATTTTGCCCTAAAATAAGGGAAATTTCTACAATTTTGCCCCAACATAAAAGAAATTTCTTCAATTTTGCCCCAAAATAAGGGGAATTTTTGACTTTTTGCCCCCCAAAAAAGGAGATTTTCTGTCTTGTTGCCACAAAATTAGGGAAGTTTCTAAAATTTTGCTTCAAAATACGGGGAATTTCTGCCTTTTTGCCCAAAAATAATGTGAACTTCTGCTTTTTAGGCCCAAATAAAGGAAATTTCTGCATTTTTGCCCCAATATTAAGGGAATTTCTGCAATTTTGCTCCAAAATAAGGTGAATTTCTTCCTTATTGCCCCAAAATAAGGGGAATTTCTGTTTTTTTGCCCCAAAATAAGAAAAATTTTGGCTTTCTTTCTCAGAAATAAGTGAAATTTCTGCAATTTTGCCCTAAAATAAGGGAAATTTCTGCAATTTTCTCCCATAATAAGGGAAATTTCTGCAATTTTGCCCCAAAATAAGGGGAATTTCTGTTTTTTGCCCCCAAATAAAAGAAATTTCTGCAATTTTGCCCTAAAATAAGGGGAATTTCTGCCTTTTGCCCCGAATTAAAGGAAATTTCTGCTCTTTTGCCCCAAAATAAAAAAAATACTGCATTTTTTACCCCAAAATTAGGTGAATTACTGCAATTTTGCTCCAAAGTACGGGGATTTTCTGTTTTCTTCACCGAAAATAAAGGAAATTTCTGCCATTTTGCCGCGAAATAAGTGAAATTTCTGCAGTTTTACCCCAAATAAATGGAATTTCTGCCTTTTTGCCCAAAATTAGGGGTGTTTCTGAAATTTTGCTTCAAAATACGATGAATTTCTGCCTTTTTGCCCGAAAATAAGTGGAACTTCTGTATTTTGGCCAAAATAAAAAAAATTTCTTCATTTTTGCCCCAATATTAGGGGAATTTCTGCAATTTTGCTCCAAAATAAGGTGAATTTCTGCCTTTTTGCCTTAAAATGAGGCAAATTTCTGCATTTTGCCCCAAAATAAAAAATATTTTGCATTTTTTCTCTTAAATAAGTGAAATTTCTGCAATTTTTCCACGTAATAAGGGAAATTTCTGCAATTTTTTTCCCATAATAAAAGAAATTTCTGCAATTTTGCCACAAAATAAGGGGAATTTCTGCTTTTTGCCCACAAATAAGGGAAATTTCTGCAATTTTGCCCTAAAATAAGGGGAATTTCTGCCTTTTGCCCCGAATTAAGGGAAAGTTCTGCCGTTTTGCCCAAAAATAAAGAAATTTACTGCATTTTTTACCCCAATATTAGGTGAATTACTGCAATTTTGCTCCAAAATACGGGGATTTTCTGCCTTTTTCGCCGAAAATAAGGGGAATTTCTGCCATTTTGCCGCGAAATAAGTGAATTTTCTGCAGTTTTACCCTAAATAAATAGAATTTCTGCCCTTTTGCCCAAAATTAAGAGAATTTATGCAATTTTGCTCCAAAATACGGAGAATTTCTGCCTTTTTGCCCAAAAATAAAGGGAATCTATACCTTTTTTCCATAAAATAGGGAAATTTCTTCATTTTTTCCCCAAAATAAAGGGATTTTAAGCCTTTTTGACTCAAAATAAGTGCAATTTCTTTTCCCCAGGAATAAACAAAATTTCTGTCCTTTTGTCCCAAAATAAAAGGAATTTCTGACTTTTTGCCATGAAATAAGTGAAATTTCTAAAATTTTTTCCCAAATAAGGGAAATGTCTGCTTTTTGCCCCAAAATAAGGGAAATTTCTGCTTTTTTGCCCCAAAATAAGGGGAATTTCAGCATTTTTACCTCAAATAAGGGGAATTTCTGCCTTTTTGCCCCAAAATAAGAAAAATTTCTGCAATTTTTTACCAAAATAAAAGAAATTTCTGCTTTTTTGCCCCCAAAAAAGAGAAATTTCTGCCTTTTTTTCCCTGAAATAAGTGAAATTTCTGCAATTTTGCCCTAAAATAAGGGAAATTTCTACAATTTTGCCTCAAAATAAAAGAAATTTCTTCTATTTTGCCCCAAAATAAGGGGAATTTTTGACTTTTTGCCCCCCAAAAAAGGAGATTTTCTGTCTTGTTGCCACAAAATTAGAGAAGTTTCTAAAATTTTGCTTCAAAATACGGGGAATTTTTGCCTTTTTGCCCAAAAATAATGGGAACTTCTGCTTTTTAGGCCCAAATAAAGGAAATTTCTGCATTTTTGCCCCAATATTAAGGGAATTTCTGCAATTTTGCTCCAAAATAAGGTGAATTTCTTCCTTATTGCCCCAAAATAAGGGGAATTTCTGTTTTTTTGCCCCAAAATAATAAAAATTTTGGCTTTCTTTCTCAGAAATAAGTGAAATTTCTGCAATTTTGCCCTAAAATAAGGAAATTTCTGCAATTTTCTCCCATAATAAGGGAATTTTCTGCAATTTTGCCCCAAAATAAGGGGAATTTCTGTTTTTTGCCCCCAAATAAGGGAAATTTCTGCAATTTTGCCCTAAAATAAGGGGAATTTCTGCCTTTTGCCCCGAATTAAAGGAAATTTCTGCTCTTTTGCCCCAAAATAAAAAAAATACTGCATTTTTTACCCCAAAATTAGGTGAATTACTGCAATTTTGCTCCAAAGTACGGGGATTTTCTGTTTTCTTCACCGAAAATAAAGGAAATTTCTGCCATTTTGCCGCGAAATAAGTGAAATTTCTGCAGTTTTACCCCAAATAAATGGAATTTCTGCCTTTTTGCCCCAAAATTAGGGGTGTTTCTGAAATTTTGCTTCAAAATACGGGGAATTTCTGCTTTTTTGCCCGAAAATAAGGGGAACTTCTGATTTTTGGCCAAAATAAAAAAAATTTCTTCATTTTTGCCCCAATATTAGGGGAATTTCTGCAATTTTGCTCCAAAATAAGGTGAATTTCTGCCTTTTTGCCTTAAAATGAGGCAAATTTCTGCATTTTGCCCCAAAATAAAAAATATTTTGCATTTTTTCTCTGAAATAAGTGAAATTTCTGCAATTTTTCCACGTAATAAGGGAAATTTCTGCAATTTTTTTCCCATAATAAAAGAAATTTCTGCAATTTTGCCACAAAATAAGGGGAATTTCTGCTTTTTGCCCACAAATAAGGGAAATTTCTGCAATTTTGCCCTAAAATAAGGGGAATTTCTGCCTTTTGCCCCGAATTAAGGGAAAGTTCTGCCGTTTTGCCCAAAAATAAAGAAATTTACTGCATTTTTTACCCCAATATTAGGTGAATTACTGCAATTTTGCTCCAAAATACGGGGATTTTCTGCCTTTTTCGCCGAAAATAAGGGGAATTTCTGCCATTTTGCCGCGAAATAAGTGAATTTTCTGCAGTTTTACCCTAAATAAATAGAATTTCTGCCCTTTTGCCCAAAATTAAGAGAATTTATGCAATTTTGCTCCAAAATACGGAGAATTTCTGCCTTTTTGCCCAAAAATAAAGGGAATCTATACCTTTTTTCCATAAAATAGGGAAATTTCTTCATTTTTTCCCCAAAATAAAGGGATTTTAAGCCTTTTTGACTCAAAATAAGTGCAATTTCTTTTCCCCAGGAATAAACAAAATTTCTGTCCTTTTGTCCCAAAATAAAAGGAATTTCTGACTTTTTGCCATGAAATAAGTGAAATTTCTAAAATTTTTTCCCAAATAAGGGAAATGTCTGCTTTTTGCCCCAAAATAAGGGAAATTTCTGCTTTTTTGCCCCAAAATAAGGGGAATTTCAGCATTTTTACCTCAAATAAGGGGAATTTCTGCCTTTTTGCCCCAAAATAAGAAAAATTTCTGCAATTTTTTACCAAAATAAAAGAAATTTCTGCTTTTTTGCCCCCAAAAAAGAGAAATTTCTGCCTTTTTTTCCCTGAAATAAGTGAAATTTCTGCAATTTTGCCCTAAAATAAGGGAAATTTCTACAATTTTGCCTCAAAATAAAAGAAATTTCTTCTATTTTGCCCCAAAATAAGGGGAATTTTTGACTTTTTGCCCCCCAAAAAAGGAGATTTTCTGTCTTGTTGCCACAAAATTAGAGAAGTTTCTAAAATTTTGCTTCAAAATACGGGGAATTTTTGCCTTTTTGCCCAAAAATAATGGGAACTTCTGCTTTTTAGGCCCAAATAAAGGAAATTTCTGCATTTTTGCCCCAATATTAAGGGAATTTCTGCAATTTTGCTCCAAAATAAGGTGAATTTCTTCCTTATTGCCCCAAAATAAGGGGAATTTCTGTTTTTTTGCCCCAAAATAATAAAAATTTTGGCTTTCTTTCTCAGAAATAAGTGAAATTTCTGCAATTTTGCCCTAAAATAAGGAAATTTCTGCAATTTTCTCCCATAATAAGGGAATTTTCTGCAATTTTGCCCCAAAATAAGGGGAATTTCTGTTTTTTGCCCCCAAATAAGGGAAATTTCTGCAATTTTGCCCTAAAATAAGGGGAATTTCTGCCTTTTGCCCCGAATTAAAGGAAATTTCTGCTCTTTTGCCCCAAAATAAAAAAAATACTGCATTTTTTACCCCAAAATTAGGTGAATTACTGCAATTTTGCTCCAAAGTACGGGGATTTTCTGTTTTCTTCACCGAAAATAAAGGAAATTTCTGCCATTTTGCCGCGAAATAAGTGAAATTTCTGCAGTTTTACCCCAAATAAATGGAATTTCTGCCTTTTTGCCCCAAAATTAGGGGTGTTTCTGAAATTTTGCTTCAAAATACGGGGAATTTCTGCTTTTTTGCCCGAAAATAAGGGGAACTTCTGATTTTTGGCCAAAATAAAAAAAATTTCTTCATTTTTGCCCCAATATTAGGGGAATTTCTGCAATTTTGCTCCAAAATAAGGTGAATTTCTGCCTTTTTGCCTTAAAATGAGGCAAATTTCTGCATTTTGCCCCAAAATAAAAAATATTTTGCATTTTTTCTCTGAAATAAGTGAAATTTCTGCAATTTTTCCACGTAATAAGGGAAATTTCTGCAATTTTTTTCCCATAATAAAAGAAATTTCTGCAATTTTGCCACAAAATAAGGGGAATTTCTGCTTTTTGCCCACAAATAAGGGAAATTTCTGCAATTTTGCCCTAAAATAAGGGGAATTTCTGCCTTTTGCCCCGAATTAAGGGAAAGTTCTGCCGTTTTGCCCAAAAATAAAGAAATTTACTGCATTTTTTACCCCAATATTAGGTGAATTACTGCAATTTTGCTCCAAAATACGGGGATTTTCTGCCTTTTTCGCCGAAAATAAGGGGAATTTCTGCCATTTTGCCGCGAAATAAGTGAATTTTCTGCAGTTTTACCCTAAATAAATAGAATTTCTGCCCTTTTGCCCAAAATTAAGAGAATTTATGCAATTTTGCTCCAAAATACGGAGAATTTCTGCCTTTTTGCCCAAAAATAAAGGGAATCTATACCTTTTTTCCATAAAATAGGGAAATTTCTTCATTTTTTCCCCAAAATAAAGGGATTTTAAGCCTTTTTGACTCAAAATAAGTGCAATTTCTTTTCCCCAGGAATAAACAAAATTTCTGTCCTTTTGTCCCAAAATAAAAGGAATTTCTGACTTTTTGCCATGAAATAAGTGAAATTTCTAAAATTTTTTCCCAAATAAGGGAAATGTCTGCTTTTTGCCCCAAAATAAGGGAAATTTCTGCTTTTTTGCCCCAAAATAAGGGGAATTTCAGCATTTTTACCTCAAATAAGGGGAATTTCTGCCTTTTTGCCCCAAAATAAGAAAAATTTCTGCAATTTTTTACCAAAATAAAAGAAATTTCTGCTTTTTTGCCCCCAAAAAAGAGAAATTTCTGCCTTTTTTTCCCTGAAATAAGTGAAATTTCTGCAATTTTGCCCTAAAATAAGGGAAATTTCTACAATTTTGCCTCAAAATAAAAGAAATTTCTTCTATTTTGCCCCAAAATAAGGGGAATTTTTGACTTTTTGCCCCCCAAAAAAGGAGATTTTCTGTCTTGTTGCCACAAAATTAGAGAAGTTTCTAAAATTTTGCTTCAAAATACGGGGAATTTTTGCCTTTTTGCCCAAAAATAATGGGAACTTCTGCTTTTTAGGCCCAAATAAAGGAAATTTCTGCATTTTTGCCCCAATATTAAGGGAATTTCTGCAATTTTGCTCCAAAATAAGGTGAATTTCTTCCTTATTGCCCCAAAATAAGGGGAATTTCTGTTTTTTTGCCCCAAAATAATAAAAATTTTGGCTTTCTTTCTCAGAAATAAGTGAAATTTCTGCAATTTTGCCCTAAAATAAGGAAATTTCTGCAATTTTCTCCCATAATAAGGGAATTTTCTGCAATTTTGCCCCAAAATAAGGGGAATTTCTGTTTTTTGCCCCCAAATAAGGGAAATTTCTGCAATTTTGCCCTAAAATAAGGGGAATTTCTGCCTTTTGCCCCGAATTAAAGGAAATTTCTGCTCTTTTGCCCCAAAATAAAAAAAATACTGCATTTTTTACCCCAAAATTAGGTGAATTACTGCAATTTTGCTCCAAAGTACGGGGATTTTCTGTTTTCTTCACCGAAAATAAAGGAAATTTCTGCCATTTTGCCGCGAAATAAGTGAAATTTCTGCAGTTTTACCCCAAATAAATGGAATTTCTGCCTTTTTGCCCCAAAATTAGGGGTGTTTCTGAAATTTTGCTTCAAAATACGGGGAATTTCTGCTTTTTTGCCCGAAAATAAGGGGAACTTCTGATTTTTGGCCAAAATAAAAAAAATTTCTTCATTTTTGCCCCAATATTAGGGGAATTTCTGCAATTTTGCTCCAAAATAAGGTGAATTTCTGCCTTTTTGCCTTAAAATGAGGCAAATTTCTGCATTTTGCCCCAAAATAAAAAATATTTTGCATTTTTTCTCTGAAATAAGTGAAATTTCTGCAATTTTTCCACGTAATAAGGGAAATTTCTGCAATTTTTTTCCCATAATAAAAGAAATTTCTGCAATTTTGCCACAAAATAAGGGGAATTTCTGCTTTTTGCCCACAAATAAGGGAAATTTCTGCAATTTTGCCCTAAAATAAGGGGAATTTCTGCCTTTTGCTCCGAATTAAGGGAAATTTCTGCCGTTTTGCCCAAAAATAAAGAAATTTACTGCATTTTTTACCCCAATATTAGGTGAATTACTGCAATTTGCTCCAAAATACGGGGATTTTCTGCCTTTTTCGCCGAAAATAAGGGGAATTTCTGCCATTTTGCCGCGAAATAAGTGAATTTTCTGCAGTTTTACCCTAAATAAATAGAATTTCTGCCCTTTTGCCCAAAATTAAGAGAATTTCTGCAATTTTGCTCCAAAATACGGAGAATTTCTGCCTTTTTGCCCAAAAATAAAGGGAATCTATACCTTTTTTCCATAAAAAAGGGAAATTTCTTCATTTTTTCCCCAAAATAAAGGGATTTTAAGCCTTTTTGACTCAAAATAAGTGCAATTTCTTTTCCCCAGGAATAAACAGAATTTCTGTCCCTTTGTCCCAAAATAAAAGGAATTTCTGACTTTTTGCCATGAAATAAGTGAAATTTCTAAAATTTTTCCCAAATAAGGGAAATGTCTGCTTTTTGCCCCAAAATAAGGGAAATTTCTGCTTTTTTGCCCCAAAATAAGGGGAATTTCAGCATTTTTACCTCAAATAAGGGAAATTTCTGCCTTTTTGCCCCAAAATAAGAAAAATTTCTGCAATTTTTTACCAAAATAAAAGAAATTTCTGCTTTTTTGCCCCCAAAAAAGAGAAATTTCTGCCTTTGTTTCCCTGAAATAAGTGAAATTTCTGCAATTTTGCCCTAAAATAAGGGAAATTTCTACAATTTTGCCCCAAAATAAAAGAAATTTCTTCAATTTTGCCCCAAAATAAGGGGAATTTTTGACTTTTTGCCCCCCAAAAAAGGAGATTTTCTGTCTTGTTGCCACAAAATTAGGGAAGTTTCTAAAATTTTGCTTCAAAATACAGGGAATTTCTGCCTTTTTGCCCAAAAATAATGGGAACTTCTGCTTTTTAGGCCCAAATAAAGGAAATTTCTGCATTTTTGCCCCAATATTAAGGGAATTTCTGCAATTTTGCTCCAATATAAGGTGAATTTCTTCCTTATTGCCCCAAAATAAGGGGAATTTCTGTTTTTTTGCCCCAAAATAAGAAAAATTTTTGCTTTCTTTCTCAGAAATAAGTGAAATTTCTGCAATTTTGCCCTAAAATAAGGGAAATTTCTGCAATTTTCTCCCATAATAATGGAAATTTCTGCAATTTTGCCCCAAAATAAGGGGAATTTCTGTTTTTTGCCCCCAAATAAGGGAAATTTCTGCAATTTTGCCCTAAAATAAGGGGAATTTCTGCCTTTTGCCCCGAATTAAAGGAAATTTCTGCTGTTTTGCCCCAAAATAAAAAAAATACTGCATTTTTTACCCCAAAATTAGGTGAATTACTGCAATTTTGCTGCAAAATACGGGGATTTTCTGTTTTTTTCACCGAAAATAAAGGAAATTTCTGCCATTTTGCCGCGAAATAAGTGAAATTTCTGCAGTTTTACCCCAAATAAATGGAATTTCTGCCTTTTTGCCCAAAATTGGTGGAATTTCTACAATTTTGCTCCAAAATACGATGAATTTCTGCCTTTTTGCCCAAAATAAAGGGAATGTATAACTTTTTTCCATTAAAAAGTGAAATTTCTTAATTTTTTCCCCAAAATAAGGGGATTTTCTGCCTTTTTGATTTAAAATAAGTGCAATTTCTGCCTTTTCACCCAAAATAAACGGAATTTCTGTCTTTTTGCCCGAAAATAAAGGGAATTTCTGACCTGTGGCCTGAAATAAGTGAAATTTTTAAAATTTTTACCCAAAATAAGGGAAATGTCTTCTTTTTGCCTAAAATAAGGGGAATTTCTGCCTTTTTGCCCCGAAATAAGGGGAATTTCAGCGTTTTTACCTAAAAATAAGAGGAATTTCTGCCTTTTTGTTCCAAATTAAGAAAAATTTCTGTAATTTTACTCCAAAATAAGAGAAATTTCTTTAATTTTGCCCCAAAACAAGGGGAATTTCTGACTTTTTGCCCCATAATAAGGTGAATTTCTGCATTTTTGCCCCAAAATTAGGGGAGTTTCTAAAATTTTGCTTAAAAATACGGGGAATTTCTGCCTTTTTGCCCGAAAATAAGGGGAACTTCTGCATTTTTGGCCCAAATGAAAGAAATTTCTGCATTTTTGCCCCAATATTAGGGGAATTTCTGCAATTTTGTTCCAAAATAAGGTGAATTTCTGCCTTTTTGCCCCAAAATAAGGCAAATTTCTGCCTTTTTTCCCCAAAATAAGAAAAATTTTTGCTTTTTTTCTCTGAAATATGTGAAATTTCTGCAATTTTGCCCTAAAATATAGGAAATTTCTGCAATTTTTCCCCAAAAAGGGAAATTTCTGCAATTTTGCCACAAAATAAAGGGAATTTCTGCTTTTTGCCCCCAAATAAGGGAAATTTCTGCAATTTTGCCCTAAAATAAAAGGAATTTCTGCCTTTTGCTCCGAATTAAGGGAAATTTCTACCATTTTGCCCCAAAATAAAAAAAATTACTGCATTTTTTACCCCAAAATTAGGTGAATTACTGCAATTTTGCTCCAAAATACGGGGATTTTCTGCCTTTTTCGCCGAAAATAAGAAGAATTTCTGCCATTTTGCCGAGAAATAAGTGAAATTTCTGCAGTTTTACCCCAAATAAATGGAATTTCTGCCTTTTTGCCCAAAATTAGAAGAATTTCTGCAATTTTGCTCCAATATACGGGGAATTTCTGCCTTTTTGCCCAAAAATAATGGGAATGTATACCTTTTTGCCATAAAAAAGAGAAATTTCTTTATTTTTTCCCCAAAATAAAAGGATTTTCCGCCTTTTTGACTCAAAATAAGTGCAATTTCTGCCTTTTCCCCAAAAATAAACGGAATTTCTGTATTTTTGCCCCAAAATAAGGGGAACTTCTGACTTTTTGCCCTGAAATAAGTGAAATTTCTAAAATTTTTCCCCAAAATACGGGAAATGTATGCTTTTTACCCCAAAATAAGGAGAACTTCTGCCTTTTTGCCCCAAAATAAGGGGAATTTCAGCCTTTTTACCTCAAAATAAGGGGAATTTCTGCTTTTTGCCCCAAAATTAGAAAAATTTCTGCAATTTTGTACCAAAATAAAATAAATTTCTGCTCTTTTGCCACAAAATAAGAGAAATTTCTGCTTTTTTCACCTGAAATAAGTGAAATTTCTGCAATTTTGCCCCAAAATAAGGGAAATTTCTGCAATTTTGCCCCAAAATAAGGGGAATTTCTGACTTTTTGCCCCCGAAAAAAGGAGATTTTCTGTCTTTTTGCCCCAAAATAAGGAAAATTTCTGCCTTTTTGCCCGAAAATTATGAGAATTTCTGCAATTTTGCTTCAAAATACGGGGAATTTCTGCCTTTTAGCCCCAAAATAAAGGGAATTACTGCATTTTTCCCCGAATATTAGGGGAATTTCTGCAATTTACCTCTAAATAAGCAGAATTTCTGCATTTTACCTCAAAATAAGAGGAATTTCTGCCCTTTGTCCCAAAATATGGGGAATTTCTGCCTTTTTGTTCCAAAATAAGGAAAATTTCTTCAATTTTGTACATAATAAAAGAAATATCTGCTTTTTGCCCTGAAATAAATGAAATTTCTGCAATTTTGCCCGAAAATAAGAAAAATTTGTGCCTTTTTGCCCCAAAATATGGAAAATTTCTTCCTTCTTGCCACAAAATAAGAAAAATTTCTGCAATTCTGTACCAAAATAAAAGAAATTTGTACAATTTTGCCACAAAATAAGGGAAATTTCTGCAATTTTGCTCCAAAATAAGGGAAATTTCTTCAATTTTGCCCCAAAATAAGCAGAATTTCTGACTTTTTGCCTCATAATAAAGTGAATTTTTGTATTTTTGCCCAAAAATAAAGGGAATTTCTGCCTTTTTGCCCCAAAATTAGGGGTGTTTCTGAAATTTTGCTTCAAAATACGGGGAATTTCTGCTTTTTTGCCCGAAAATTAGGGGAACTTCTGCTTTTTTGGCCAAAATACAGGAAATTTCTACATTTTTGCCCCAATATTAGGGGAATTTCTGCAATTTTTGCTCCAAAATAAGGTGAATTGCTGCCTTTTTGCCCCAAAATAAGGCAAATTTCTGTTTTTTTGCCCAAAAATAAGAAATATTTTTTTTTCTCTGAAATAAGTGAAATTTCTGCAATTTTGCCCTAAAATAAGGGAAATTTGTGCAATTTTTTCCTCTAATAAAAGAAATTTCAGCAATTTTGCCACAAAATAAGGGGAATTTCTGCATTTTGCACCGAATTAAGGGAAATTTCCGCCGTTTTGCCCCAAAATAAAGAAAACTACTGCATTTTTTACCCCAAAATTAGGTGAATTACTGCAATTTTGCTCCAAAATACGAAGATTTTCTGCCTCTTTCGCCGAAAATAAGGGGAATTTCTGCCATTTTGCCGCGAAATAAGTGAAATTTCTGCAGTTTTACCCCAAATAAATGGAATTTCTGCCTTTTTGCCCAAAATTAGGGGAATTTCTGCAATTTTGCTCCAAAATACGGGGAATTTCTGCCTTTTTGCCCAAAAATAACGGGAATGTATACCTTTTTGCCATAAAAAAGGGAAATTTCTTCATTTTTCCCCAAAATAAAAGGTTTTCCGACTTTTTGACACAAAATAAGTGCAATTTCTGCTTTTTCCCCAAAAATAAACGGAATTTCTGTTTTTTTGCCCCAAAATAAGGGGAACTTCTGACTTTTTGCCCTGAAATAAGTGAAATTTCTAAAATTTTTCCTTAAAATACCGGAAATGTCTTCTTTTTGCCCCAAAATAAGGGGAATTTCTGCCTTTTTGCCCCAAAATAAGGGGAATTTCAGACTTTTTACCTCAAAATAAAAGGAATTTCTGCTTTTTGCCCCAAAATTAGAAAAATTTCTGCAATTTTGTACCAAAATAAAAGAAATTTCTGCTTTTTTGCCCCAAAATAAGAGAAATTTCTGCCTTTTTTCCCTGAAATAATTGAAATTTCTGCAGTTTTGCCCCAAAATAAGGAGAATTTCTGAGTTTTTGCCCCCGAAAAAAAGAATATTTTCTGTCTTTTTGCCCCAAAATAAGGAAAATTTCTGCCTTATTGCCCGAAAATTATGAGAAGTTCTGCAATTTTGCTCCAAAATAAAAAAAAATTTCTTTTTGCCCCAAAATATGGCAAATTTCTCCCTTTTTGCCCCAAAATAAAAAATATTTTTGCTTTTTTCTGTGAAATAAGTGAAATTTCTGCAATTTTGCCCTAAAATAAGGGAAATTTCTGCTATTTTTCCCCATAATAAAAGAAATTTCTGCAATTTTGCCCCAAAATAAGGGGAATTTCTGTTTTTTGCCCACAAATAAGGGAAATTTCTGCAATTTTGCCCTAAAATAAGGGGAATTTCTGCCTTTTGCCCCGAATTAAGGATAATTTCTGCCGTTTTGACCCAAAATACAGAAAATTACTGCATTTTTACCCCAATATTAGATGAATTACTGCAATTTTGCTCCAAAATACGGGGATTTTCTGACTTTTTCGCCGAAAATAAGGGGAATTTTTCCATTTTGCCGTGAAATAAGTGAAATTTCAGCAGTTTTACCCCAAATAAATAGAATTTAATCCTTTTTGCCCAAATTTAGGGGAATTTCTGCAATTTTGCTCCAAAATATGGGGAATTTCTGCCTTTTTTCCCAAAAATAAAGGGAACGTATACCTTTTTGCCATAAAAAAGAGAAATTTCTTCATTTTTTTCCCCAAAATAAGGGGATTTTCCGCCTTTTTGACTCAAAATATGTGCAATTTCTTTTCCCCAAAAATAAACGGAATTTCTGTCTTTTTGTCCCAAAATAAGGGGAATTTCTGACTTTTTGCCATGAAAAAAGTGAAATTTCTAAAATTTTTTCCCAAATAAGGAAAATATCTGCTTTTTGCCCCAAAATAAGAGAAATTTCTGCCTTTTTTCCCTGAAATAAGTGAAATTTCTGCAATTTTGCCCCAAAATAAGAGAAATTTCTGCAATGTTGCCCCAAAATAAAGGAAATTTCTGCAATTTTGCCCCAAAATAAGGGGAATTTCTGACTTTTTGCCCCCCAAATAAGGAGATTTTTCTGTCTTTTTGCCCCAAAAATAGGGGAGTTTCTAAAATTTTGCTTCAAAACATGGGGAATTTCTGCCTTCTTGCCCGAAAATAAAGGGAACTTCTGCTTCTTAGGCCCGAATAAAGGAAATTTCTGCATTTTTGCCCCAATATTAGGGAAATTTCTGCAATTTTGCTCCAAAATAAGGTGAATTTCTTCCTTATTGCCCCAAAATAAGGGGAATTTCTGTTTTTTTGCCCCAAAATAAGAAAAATTTTTGCTTTCTTTCTCTGAAATAAGTGAAATTTCTGCAATTTTGCCCTAAAATAAGTGAAATTTCTGCAATTATCTCCCATAATAAGGGAAATTTCTGCAATTTTGACCCAAAATAAGGGAAATTTCTGTTTTGGCCCCCAAATAAAAAAAATTTCTGCAATTTTGCCCTAAAATAAGGGGAATTTCTTCTTTTTGCCCCGAATTAAGGGAAATTTCTGCTGTTTTGCCCCAAAATAAAGAAAATTACTGCATTTTTCACCCCAAAATTAGGTGAATTACTGCAATTTTGCTCCAAAATACCGGGATTTTCTGCTTTTTTCACCAAAAATAAGAAGAATTTCTGCCATTTTGCCGCAAAATAAGTGAAATTTCTGCAGTTTTACCCCAAATAAATGGAATTTCTGACTTTTTGGCCAAAATTAGGGGAATTTCTGCAATTTTGCTCCAAAATATGGGGAATTTCTGCCTTTTTGCCCGAAATAAAGGGAATGTATCCCATTTTGCCATAAAAAAGGGAAATTTCTTCATTTTTTCCCCAAAATAAGGGGATTTTTCGCCTTTTTGACTCAAAATAAGTGCAATTTCTGCCTTTTCTTTTAAAATAAACGAAATTTCTGTTATTTTGCCCCAAAATAAAAGGAATTTCTGACTTTTTGCCCTAAAATAAGTGAAATTTTTAAAATTTTTACACAATATAAGGGAAATGTCTGCTTTTTGCCACAAAGTAAGGGGAATTTCTGCCTTTTTGCCCCAAAATAAGGGGAATTTCAGCGTTTTTACCTAAAAAAAAGGAATTTCTGCCTTCTTGCTCCAAAATAAAAGAAATTTCTTTAATTTTGCCCCAAAATAAGGGAAATTTCTTTAATTTTGCCCCAAAATAAGGGGAATTTCTGACTTTTTGCACCATAATAAAGTGAATTTCTGTATTTTTGCCCAAAAAAAAGGGAATTTCTGCATTTTTTCCAAAAATTAGGGGAGTTTCTAAAATTTTGCATCAAATTACGAGGAATTTCTGCCTTTTTGCCCAAAAATAAGGGGAACTTCTGCTTTTTGGCCCAAATAAAGGAAATTTCTGCATTTTTGCCCCAATATTAGGGGAATTTCTGCAATTTTGCTCCAAAATAAGGTGAATTTCTGCCTTTTTGCCCCAAAATAAGGCAAATTTCTGCTTTTTTCCCCAAATAAGAAAATTTTTTGCTTTTTTTCTGTGAAATAAGTGAAATTTCTGCAATTTTAACCTAAAATAAAGGAAATTTCTGCAATTTTTTCCTATAATAAAGGAAATTTCTGCAATTTTGCCCCAAATATGGGGAATTTTTGTTTTTTGCCCCCAAATAGGGAAATTTCTGCAATTTTGCCCTAAAATAAGGGGAATTTCTGCCTTTTGCCCCGAATTAAGGGAAATTTCTGCCATTTTGACCCAAAATAAAAAAAATTACTGCATTTTTTACCCCAAAATTAGGTGTATTACTGCAATTTTGCTCCAAAATACGAGGATTTTCTGCCTTTTTCGCTGAAAATAAGGGGAATTTCTGCCATTTTGCTGTGAAATAAGTGAAATTTTTGCAGTTTTACACCCAACTAAATGGAATTTCTGCCTTTTTGCCCAAAATTAGGGGAATTTCTGCAATTTTGCTCCAAAATACGGGGAATTTCTGCCTTTTTGCCCAAAAATAAAGGGAATATATAGCTTTTTGCCATAAAAAAGGGAAATTTCTTCATTTTTCCCCAAAATAAGGGGATTTTCCACCTTTTTGACTCAAAATAATTGCAATTTCTGCCTTTTCCCCAAAAATAAACGGAATTTATGTTTTTTTGCCCTCAAATAATGGGAATTTCTGACTTTTTGCCCTGAAATAAGTGAAATTTCTAAAATTTTTTCCTTAAATAAGGGAAATGTCTGCTTTTTGCCCCAAAATAAGGGGAATTTCTGCCTTTTTGCCCCAAAATAAGGGGAATTTCAGCCTTTTTACCTCAAAATAAGGGGAATTTCTGCTTTTTGCCACAAAATTAGAAAAATTTCTGCAATTTTGTACCAAAATAAAAGAAATTTCTGCTTTTTTGCCCCAAAATAAGAGAAATTTCTGCCTTTTTTCTCTGAAGTAATTGAAATTTCTGCAATTTTGCCCCAAAATAAGGAGAATTTCTGAGTTTTTGCCCCCGAAAAAAAGGATATTTTCTTTCTTTTTGCCCCAAAATAAGGAAAATTTCTGCCTTATTGCCCGAAAATTATGAGAATTTCTGCAATTTTGCTTCAAAATACGTGGAATTTCTGCCTTTTAGCCCCAAAATAAAGGGAATTACTGCATTTTTCCCCCAATATTAGGGGAATTTCTGCATTTTACCTTTAAATAAGCAGAATTTCTGCATTTTACCTCAAAATAAGAGGAATTTCTGCCTTTTGCCCCAAAATATGGGGAATTTCTGCATTTTTGTTCCAAAATAAAAAAAATTTCTATAATTTTAAACATAATAAAAGAAATTTCTGCTTTTTGCCCTGAAATAAATGAAATTTCTGCAATTTTGCCCGAAAATAAGAAAAATTTGTGCCTTTTTGCCCAAAAATAAGGAAAATTTCTGCCTTCTTGCCACAAAATAAGAAAAATTTCTGCAATTCTGTACCAAAATAAAAGAAATTTGTATAATTTTGCCACAAAATAAGGGAAATTTCTGCAATTTTGCTCCAAAATAAGGGAAATTTCTTTAATTTTGCCCCAAAATAAGGGGAATTTCTGACTTTTTGCCTCATAATAGGGTGAATTTCTGTATTTTTGCCCTAAAATAAAGGGAATTTGTGCCTATTTGCCCCAAAATTAGGGAAGTTTCTGAAATTTTTCTTCAAAATACGGGGAATTTCTGCCTTTTTGCCCGAAAATAAGGTGAACTTCTGCTTTTATTGCCCAAATAAAAGAAATTTCTGCATTTTTGCCCCAATATTAGGGAATTTCTGCAATTTTGCTCCAAAATAAAGTGAATTTCTGCCTTTTTGCCCCAAAATATGGCAAATTTCTCCCTTTTTGCCCCAAAATAAAAAATATTTTTGCTTTTTTCTCTGAAATAAGTGAAATTTCTGCAATTTTGCCCTAAAATAAGGGAAATTTCTGCAATTTTTCCCCATAATAAAAAAAATTTCTGCAATTTTGCCCTAAAATAAGGGGAATTTCTGTTTTTTGCCCACAAATAAGGGAAATTTCTGCAATTTTGCCCTAAAATAAGGGGAATTTCTGCCTTTTGCCCCGAATTAAGGATAATTTCTGCCGTTTTGACCCAAAATACAGAAAATTACTGCATTTTTACCCCAATATTAGATGAATTACTGCAATTTTGCTCCAAAATACGGGGATTTTCTGACTTTTTCGCCGAAAATAAGGGGAATTTTTCCATTTTGCCGTGGAATAAGTGAAATTTCTGCAGTTTTACCCCAAATAAATAGAATTTAATCCTTTTTGCCCAAAATTAGGGGAATTTCTGCAATTTTGCTCCAAAATATGGGGAATTTCTGCCTTTTTGCCCAAAAATAAAGGGAATGTATACCTTTTTGCCATAAAAAAGGGAAATTTTTTCATTTTTTCCCCAAAATAAGGGGATTTTCCACCTTTTTGACTCAAAATATGTGCAATTTCTTTTCCCCAAATAAACAGAATTTCTGTCTTTTTGTCCCAAAATAAGGGGAATTTCTGACTTTTTGCCATGAAATAAGTGAAATTTCTAAAAATTTTTCCCAAATAAGGAAAATATCTGCTTTTTGCCCCAAAATAAGAAAAATTTCTGCCTTTTTTCCCTGAAATAAGTGAAATTTCTGCAATTTTGCCCCAAAATAAGAGAAATTTCTGCAATGTTGCCCCAAAATAAAGGAAATTTCTGCAATTTTGCCCCAAAATAAGGGGAATATCTGACTTTTTGCCCCCCAAAAAAGGAGATTTTCTGTCTTTTTGCCCCAAAAATAGGGGAGTTTCTAAAATTTTGCTTCAAAATATGGGGAATTTCTGCCTTCTTGCCCGAAAATAAGGGGAACTTCTGCTTCTTAGGCCCGAATAAAGGAAATTTCTGCATTTTTGCCCCAATATTAGGGGAATTTCTGCAATTTTGCTCCAAAATAAGGTGAATTTCTTCCTTATTGCCCCAAAATAAGGGGAATTTCTGTTTTTTTGCCCCAAAATAAGAAAAATTTTTGCTTTCTTTCTCTGAAATAAGTGAAATTTCTGCAATTTTGCCCTAAAAAAGTGAAATTTCTGCAATTATCTCCCATAATAAGGGAAATTTCTGCAATTTTTACCCAAAATAAGGGAAATTTCTGTTTTTTGCCCCCAAATAAAAAAAATTTCTGCAATTTTGCCCTTTATTCAGGGGAATTTCTGCCTTTTGCCCCGAATTAAGGGAAATTTCTGCCGTTTTGCCCCAAAATAAAGAAAATTACTGCATTTTTTACCCCAAAATTTAGGTGAATTACTGCAATTTTGCTCCAAAATACCGGGATTTTCTGCTTTTTTCACCGAAAATAAGGGTAATTTCTGCCATTTTGCCGCAAAATAAGTGAAATTTCTGCAGTTTTACCCCAAATAAATGGAATTTCTGCCTTTTTGGCCAAAATTAGGGGAATTTCTGCAATTTTGCTCCAAAATTCGGGGAATTTCTGCCTTTTTGCCCGAAATAAAGGGAATGTATCCCATTTTGCCATAAAAAAGGGTAATTTCTTCATTTTTTCCCCAAAATAAGGGGATTTTTCGCCTTTTTGACTCAAAATAAGTGCAATTTCTGCCTTTTCTTTCAAAATAAACGGAATTTCTGTTATTTTGCCCCAAAATAAAAGGAATTTCTGACTTTTTGCCCTAAAATAAGTGAAATTTTTAAAATTTTTACACAATATAAGGGAAATGTCTGCTTTTTGCCACAAAGTAAGGGGAATTTCTGCCTTTTTGCCCCAAAATAAGGGGAATTTCAGTGTTTTTACCTAAAAATAAAAGAAATTTCTGCCTTCTTGCTCCAAAATAAGGGAAATTTCTATAATTTTGCCCCAAAATAAGGGAAATTTCTTTAATTTTGCTTCAAAATAAGGGGAATTTCTGACTTTTTGCCCCATAATAAAGTGAATTTCTGTATTATGGCCCCAAAAAAAAGGGAATTTCTGCATTTTTTCCCCAAATTAGGGGAGTTTCTAAAATTTTGCATCAAATTACGAGGAATTTCTGCCTTTTTGCCCAAAAATAAGGGGAACTTCTGCTTTTTTGGCCCAAATAAAGGAAATTTCTGCATTTTTGCCCAATATTAGGGGAATTTCTGCAATTTTGCTCCAAAATAAGGTGAATTTCTGCCTTTTGCCCCAAAATAAGGCAAATTTCGGCTTTTTTCCCCAAATTAGAAAATTTTTTACTTTTTTTCTGTGAAATAAGTGAAATTTCTGCAATTTTGACGTAAAATAAAGTAAATTTCTGCAATTTTTCCCTATAATAAAGGAAATTTCTGCAATTTTGCCCCAAATATGGGGAATTTTTGTTTTTTGCCCCCAAATAAGGGAAATTTCTGCAATTTTGCACTATAATAAGGGGAATTTCTGCCTTTTGCCCCGAATTAAGGGAAATTTCTGCCATTTTGACCCAAAATAAAGAAAATTACTGCATTTTTTTACCCCAAAATTAGGTGAATTACTGCAATTTTGCTCCAAAATACGGGGATTTTCTGCCTTTTTCGCTGAAAATAAGGGGAATTTCTGCCATTTTGCCGTGAAATAAGTGAAATTTCTGCAGTTTTACACCCAATTAAATGGAATTTCTGCCTTTTTGCCCAAAATTAGGGGAATTTCTGAAATTTTGCTCCAAAATACAAGGAATTTCTGCCTTTTTGCCCAAAAATAAAGGGAATATATAGCTTTTTGCCATAAAAAAGGGAAATTTCTTCATTTTTCCCCAAAATAAGGGGATTTTCCACCTTTTTGACTCAAAATAAGTGCAATTTCTGCCTTTTCCCCAAAAATAAACGGAATTTCTGTTTTTTTGCCCCAAAATAATGGGAATTTCTGACTTTTTGCCCTGAAATAAGTGAAATTTCTAAAATTTTTTCCTTAAATAAGGGAAATGTCTGCTTTTTGCCCCAAAATAAGGGGAATTTCTGCCTTTTTCCCCAAAATAAGGGGAATTTTAGCCTTTTTCCTCAAAATACAGGGAATTTCTTCCTTTTTGCCCCAAAATTAGAAAAATTTCTGCAATTTTGTACAAAAATAAAAGAAATTTCTGCTTTTTTCCCCAAAATAAGAGAAATTTCTGCCTTTTTTCTCTGAAATAACTGAAATTTCTGCAATTTTGCCCCAAAATAAGAGGAATTTCTGACTTTTTGCCCCCGAAAAAAGGATATTTTCTGTCTTTCTGCCTCAAAATATGGAAAATTTCTGCCTTTTTGCCCGAAAATTATGAGAATTTCTGCATTTTTGCTTCAAAATACGGGGAATTTCTGCCTTTTAGCCCCAAAATAAAGGGAATTACTGCATTTTCCCCCCAATATTAGGGGAATTTCTGCATTTTACCTCTAAATAAGTGGAATTTCTGCATTTTACCTCAAAATAAGAGGAATTTCTGCCTTTTGCCCCAAAATATGGGAAATTTCTGCATTTTTGTTCCAAAATAAAAAAAAATTTCTATAATTTTAAACATAATAAAAGAAATTTCTGCTTTTTGCCCTGAAATAAATGAAATTTCTGCAATTTTGCCCGAAAAAAAGAAAAATTTGTGCCTTTTTGCCCAAAAATATGGAAAATTTCTGCCTTCTTGCCACAAAATAAGAAAAATTTCTGCAATTCTGTACCAAAATAACAGAAATTTCTACAATTTTGCCACAAAATAAAGGAAATTTCTGCAATTTTGCTCCAAAATAAGGGAAATTTCTTCAATTTTGCCCCAAAATAAGAGGAATTTCTGACTTTTTGTCCCATAATAAGGTGAATTTCTGTATTTTTCGCCCAAAATAAAGGGAATTTCTGCCTTTTTGCCCCAAAATTAGGAGAGTTTCTAAAATTTTGCTTCAAAATAAGGGGAATTTCTGCCTTTTTGCCCAAAAATAAGGGAAACTTCTGCTTTTTTGGCCCACATAAAGGAAATTTCTGCATTTATGCCCCAATATTAGGGGAATTTCTGCATTTTTGCGCCAAAATAAGGTGAATTTCTGCCTTTTCGCCTTAAAATATTGCGAATTTCTGCCTTTTTTCCCCAAAATAAAAAAAATTTTTGCTTTTTTTCTCTGAAATAAGTAAAATTTCTGAAATTTTGCTCTAAAATAATGGAAATTTCTGCAATTTTGCTCCGAAAAAAAGAAAATTTCTTCAATTTTGCCCCCAAATAAGGGGAATTTCTGACTTTTTGCCCCATAATAAAATGAATTTCTGCCTTTTTGCCCCAAAAGAAGGCGAATTTCTGCCTTTTTTCTCCAAAATGAGAAATATTTTTGCTTTTTTTCTCTGAAAAAAATTTCTGCAATTTTGCCCTAAAATAAGAAAAATTTCTGCAATTTTTCCCCATAATAAGGGAAATTTCTGCAATTTTGCCCCAAAATAAGGGGAATTTCTGCCATTTGCCCCGAATTAAGGGAAATTTCTGCCGTTCTGCCCCAAAATAAAGAAAATTACTGCATTTTTTACACAAAAATTAGGTGAATTACTGCAATTTTGCTCCAAAATACAAGGATTTTCTGCCTTTTTCGCCAAAAATAATAGGAATTTCTGCCATTTTGCCACAAAATAAGTGAAATTTCTGCAGTTTTACCCCAAATAAATGGAATTTTTGCCTTTTTGCCCAAAATTAGGGGAATTTCTGCAATTTTACTCCAAAATACGGGGAATTTCTGCTTTTTTGCCCAAAAATAAAGGGAATGTATACATTTTGCCATAAGAAAAGGAAATTTCTTCATTTTTTCCCCAAAATGAGGGGATTTTCCGCCCTTTTGACTCAAAATAAGTGCAATTACTTTTCCCCAAAAATAAACGGAATTTGTGTCTTTTTGTCCCAAAATAAGGGGAATTTCTGACTTTTTGCCCTGAAATAAGTGAAATTTCTAAAATTTTTTCTTAAATAAGGGAAATGTCTGCTTTTTTGCCCCAAAATAAGGGGAATTTCTGCCTTTTTGCCCCAAAATAAGGGGAATTTAAGCCTTTTTACCTCAAAATAAAGGGAATTTCTGCCTTTTTGCCCTAAAATAAGAAAAATTTCTGCAATTTTGTACCAAAATAAAAGAAATTTCTGCTTTTTGCCCCAAAATCAGAGAAATTTCTGCTTTTTTTCCCTGAAATAAGTGAAATTTCTGCAATTTTGCCCCTAAAATAAGGGAAATATCTGCAATTTTGCCCCAAAATAAGGGAAATTTCTGCAATTTTGCCCCAAAATAAGGGGAATTTCTGACTTTTTGCCCCCAAAAAAGGAGATTTTATGTCTTTTTGCCCCAAAATAAGGAGAATTTCTGTTATTTTGCCCGAAAATTATGAGAATTTCTGCATTTTTGCTTCAAAATACGGGGAATTTCTGCATTTTAGCCCCAAAATAAAGGGAATTTCTGCATTTTTCCCTAATATTAGGGGAATTTCTGCATTTTATCTCAAAATAAGAAGAATTTCTGACTTTTGCCCCAAAATATGGGGAATTTCTGCCTTTTTGTTCCAATATAAGAAAAATTTCTTCAATTTTGTATGATAATAAAAGAAATTTATGCTTTTTGCCCTGAAATAAATGAAAATTCTGCAATTTTGCCCGAAAATAAGAAAAATTTGTGCCTTTTTGCCCCAAAATATGGAAAATTTCTGCCTTCTTGCCTCAAAATAAGAAAAATTTCTTCAATTCTGTACCAAAATAAAAGAAATTTCTACAATTTTGCCACAAAATAAGGGAAATTTCTGCAATTTTGCTCCAAAATAAGGAAAATTTCTTCAATTTTGCCCAAAAATAAAGAGAATTTCTGACTTTTTGCCTCCTAATAAGGTGAATTACTGTATTTTTGCCCCGAAATAAAGAGAATTTCTGCTTTTTTGTCCCAAAATTAGGGGAGTTTCTGAAATTTTCCTTCAAAATACAGGGAATTTCTGCCTTTTTGCCCGAAAAAAAGGGGAACTTCTGCATTTTTGTCCTAAATAAAGGAAATTTCTGCATTTTTGCCCCAATATTAGGGGAATTTCTGCAATTTTGCTCCAAAATAAAGTGAATTTCTGCCTTTTTGCCCCCAAATAAGGCAAATTTCTGCCTTTTTGCACCAATATAAGTAATATTTTTGCTTTTTTTCTTTGAAATAAGTGAAATTTCAGCAATTTTGCCTTAAATAAGGGAAATTTCTGCAATTTTTTCCCATAGTAAAAGAAATTTCTGCAATTTTGCCCCAAAATAAGGGGAATTTCTGTTTTTTGCCAACAAATAAGGGAAATTTCTGCAATTTTGCCCTAAAATACGGGGAATTTCTGCCTTTTGCCCTGAATTAAGAAAAATTTCTGCCGTTTTGCCCCAAAATAAAGAAAATTACTGCATTTTTTACCCCAAAATTAGGTGAATTACTGCAATTTTGCTCCAAAATACAAGGATTTTCTGCCTTTTTCGACGAAAATAAGGGTAATTTCTGCCATTTTGCCGCGAAATAAGTGAAATTTCTGCTGTTATACCCCAAATAAATAAAATTTCTGCCTTTTTGCCCAAAATTAGGGGAATTTCTGCAAGTTTGCTCCAAAATACGGGGAATTTCTGCTTTTTTGCCCAAAAATAAAGGGAATGTATACCGTCTTGCTATAAAAAAGGGAAATTTCTTCATTTTTTTCCCCAAAATAAGGGGATTTTTCGCCTTTTTGACTCAAAATAAGTGCAATTTCTTTTCCCCAAAAATAAACGGAATTTCTGTCTTTCTGTCCCAAAATAAGGGGAATTTCTGACTTGTTGCCCTGATATAAGTGAAATTTCTAAAATTGTTTCCCAAATAAGGGAAATGTCTGCTTTTTGCCCCAAAATAAGGGGAATTTCTGCTTTTTTGCCCCAAAATAATGGAAATTTCAGCCTTTTTACCTTAAAATAAGGGGACTTTCTGCCTTTTTGCCCCAAAATAAGAAAAATTTCTGCAATTTTGTACCAAAATAAAAGAAATTTTTGCTTTTTTGCCCAAAAATAAGAGAAATTTCTGCCTTTTTTCCTGAAATAAGTGAAATTTCTGCAATTTTGCTTCAAAATAAGGGAAATTTTTGCAATTTTGCAACAAAATAAATGAAATTTCTGCAATTTTGCCCCAAAATAAGGGGAATTTCTGAGTTTTTGCCCCCGAAAAAAGGAGATTTTCTGACTTTTCGCCCCAAAATTATGGGAGTTTCTAAAATTTTGCTTCAAAATACGGGGAATTTCTGCCTTTTTGCCCGAAAATAAGGGGAACTTCTGCTTTTTAGACCCAAATAAAGGAAATTTCTGGATTTTTGCCCCAATATTAGGGGAATTTCTGCAATATTGCTCCAAAAAAAAGTGAATTTCTTCCTTTTTGCCCCAAAATAAGGCGAATTTCTGCATTTTTGCCCCAAAATAAAAAAAATTTTTGCTTTTTTTCTCTGAAATAAGTGAAATTTCTGCAATTTTGCCCTAAAATAAGGGAAATTTCTGCAATTTTTTCCCATAATAAAAGAAATTTCTGCAATTTTGCCCCAAAATGAGGGGAATTTCTGTTTTTTGCCCCCAAATAAGGGAAATTTCTGCAATTTTGCCCTAATATAATGGGAGTTTCTGACTTTGGCCCCGAATTAAAAGAAATTTCTGCCGTTTTGCCCCAAAATAAAGAAAATTACTGCATTTTTACCTCAAAATTAGGTGAATTAATGTAATTTTGCTCCAAAATACGGGGATTTTCTGCTTTTTTCGCCGAAAATAAGGGGAATTTCTGCCATTTTGCCGCAAAATGAGTGAAATTTCTGCAGTTTTACCCCAAATAAATGGAATTTCTGCCTTTTTGCCCAAAATTAGGGGAATTTCTGCAATTTTGCTCCAAAATACAGGGAAATTCTGCCTTTTTGCCCGAAATAAAGGGAATGTATACATTTTTGCCATAAAAAAAGAAAATTACTTCATATTTCCTCAAAATAAGGGGATTTTCCACCTTTTTGACTCAAAATAAGTGCAATTTCTGCCTTTCCCCCAAAATAAACGGAATTTCTGTATTTTTGCCCCAAAATTAAAGGGAATTTCTGACTTTTTGCGCTGAAATAAGTGAAATTTTTAAAATTTTTACCCAAAATAAAGGAAATGTCTGCTTTTTGTCCCAAAATAAGGGGAATTTCTGCCTTTTTGCCCCAAAATAAGGGGAATTTCAGCGTTTTTACCTAAAAATAAGAGGAATTTGTGCCTTTTTGCCACAAAATAAGAAAAATTTCTCTAAATTTGCTCCAAAATAAGGGAAATTTCTTCAATTTTGCCCCAAATAAGGGAAATTAAACTTTTTGCCCCATAATAAGGTGTATTTCTGTACTTTTGCCCAAAAATGAAGGGAATTTCTGCCTTTTTGCCCCAAAATTAGGGGAGTTTCTAAAATTTTGCTTTAAAATACGGGGAATTTCTGCCTTTTTGCCCAAAAATAAAGGGAACTTCTGCTTTTTTGGCCCAAATAAAGGAAATTTCTGATTTTTGCCCCAATATTAGGGGAATTTCTGCAATGTTGCTACAAAATAAGGTGAATTTCTGCTATTTTGCCCCAAAGTAAGTCAAATTTCTGCCTTTTTTCCCCAAAATAAGAAAAATTTTTGCTTTTTTTCTCTGAAATAAGTGAAATTTCTGCAATTTTGCCCTAAAATAAAGGAAATTTCTGCAATTGTTCCCCATAATAAGGGAAATTCCTGCAATTTTGCCCCAAATATGGGGAATTTTTGTTTTTTGCCCCTAAATAAGGGAAATTTCAGCAATTTTGCCCTAAAATAAGGGGAATTTCTGCCTTTTGCCCCGAATTAAGGGAAATTTCTGCCATTTTGCCCCAAAATAAAAAAAATTACTGCATTTTTTACCCCAAAATTAGGTGAATTACTGCAATTTTGCTCCAAAATACGGGGATTTTCTGCCTTTTTCGCCGAAAATAATGGGAATTTCTGCCATTTTGCCACGAAATAAGTGAAATTTCTGCAGTTTTACCCCAAATAAATGGAATTTCTACCTTTTCTCCCAAAATTAGGGGAATTTCTGCAATTTTGCTCCAAAATACGGGCAATTTCTGCCTTTTTGCCCAAAAATAAAGGGAATGTATACGTTTTTGCCATAAGAAAAGGAAATTTCTTCATTTTATCCCCAAAATAAGGGGATTTTCTGCCTTTTTGACTCAAAATAAGTGCGATTTCTTTTCCCAAAAAATTAACGGAATTTCTGTCTTTTTGTCCCAAAATAAGGGGAATTTCTGACTTTTTGCCCTGAAATAAGTGAAATTTCTAAAATTTTTTCCCAAATAAAAGAAATGTCTGCTTTTTGCCCCAAAATAAAGGGAATTTCTGCTTTTTTGCCCCAAAATAAGGGAATTTCTGCCTTTTTACCCCAAAAGAAGTAGAATTTCAGCCTTTTTACCTCAAAATAAGGGGAATTTCTGCCTTTTTGCCCCAAAATAAGAAAAATTTCTGCAATTTTGTACCAAAATAAAAGAAATTTCTGCTTTTTTGCTTCAAAATAAGAGAAATTTCTGCCTTTTTTCCCTGAAATAAGTGAAATATCTGCAATTTTACCCCGAAATAAGAGAAAATTCTGCAATTTTGCTCCAAAATAAGGGAAATTTCTGCAATTTTGCACCAAAATAAGGGGAATTTCTGACTTTTTGCCCCCAAAAAAAGGAGATTTTCTGTCTTTTTGACCCAAAATAAAGAGAATTTCTGCCTCTTTCCGCGAAAATTATGAGAATTTCTGCAATTTTGCTTCAAAATACGGGGAATTTCTGCCTTTTAGCCCCAAAATAAAGGGAATTTCTTCATTTTTTCCCAATATTAGGAGAATTTCTGCATTTTTTCCTTTAAATAATCGGAATTTCTGCATTTTACCTCAAAATAAGAAGAATTTCTGCCTTTTGCTCCAAAATATGGGGAATATTTTCCTTTTTGTTCCAAAATAAGGAAAATTTCTTCAATTTTGTATCATAATAAAGAAAATTTCTGCTTTTTGCCCTGAAATAAATGATATTTCTGCAATTTTGCCTGAAAATAAGAAAAATTTGTGCCTTTTTTTTCCAAAACATGGAAAATTTCTGCCTTCTTGCCACAAAACAAGAAAAATTTCTGCAATTCTGTACCAAAATACAAGAAATTTCTTCAATTTTGCCACAAAATAATGGAAATTTCTGCAATTATGCTCCAAAATAAGAAAAATTTCTTCAATTTTGCCCTAAAATAAAGGGAATTTCTGACTTTTTGCCCCATGATAAGGTGAATTTCTGTATTTTTGCCCCAAAATAAAGGGAATTTCTGCCTTTTTGCCCAAAAATTAGGGTAGTTTCTGAAATTTTGCTTCAGAATACGGGGAATTTCTGCATTTTTGCCCGAAAATAAGGGGAACTTCTGCCTTTTTGGCCCAAATAAAGGAAATTTCTGCATTTTTGCCCCAATATTAGGAGAATTTCTGCAATTTTGCTCCAAAATAAGGGGAATTTCTGCCTTTTTGCCCGAAATTAAGGGGATTTTCTGTCTTTTTGCCCCCCAAAAAGGGAAATTTCTGCAATTTTATCCCAAAATAAAGGGAATTTCTTCTTTTTTGCCTCAAAATAAGGAAACTTTCTGACATTTTGCCATAAAATATGTGAAATTTCTTCAATTTTACCCCAAAATAAGGTGAATTTCTGCCTTTTTGCCACAATATAGGGGGAATTTCTGTCTTTTTGTCCTAACATAAGCAAAATTTTTGCTTTTTTTCTCTGAAATAAGTGAAATTTCTGCAATTTTGCCCTAAAATATGGAAATTTCTGCAATTTTTCCCCATAATAAGGGAAATTTCTGCAATTTTGCCCCAAAATAAAAGGAATTTCTGTTTTTTGCCCACTAATAAGAAAAATTTCTGTAATTTTGCTCTAAAATAAGGGGAATTTCTGCCTTTGTCCCGAATTAAGGGAAATTTCTGCCGTTTTGCCCCGAAATAAAGAAAATTCCTGCATTTTTTACCCCAAAATTAGGTGAATGACTGCAATTTTGCTCTAAAATACAGGGATTTTCTGCCTCTTTCGCCGATAATTAGGAAAATTTCTGCCATTTTGACGCGAAATAAGTGACATTTCCGCAGTTTTACCCCAAATAAATGGAATTTCTGCCTTTTTGCCCAAAATTAGGGGAATTTCTGCAATTTTGCTTCAAAATACGGGGAATTTCTGCCTTTTTGCCCGAAAAAAAAGAAATGTATACCTTTTTGACAAAAAAATGGGAAATTTCTTCATTTTGTCCCCAAAATAAGGGGATTTTCTGCCTTTTTGACCCAAAATAAGTGCAATTTCTGCCTTTTCCCCCAAAATAAACAAAATTTCTGTCTTTTTGCCCCAAAATATGGAAAATTTCTGCCTTTTGCCCCAAAATAAGGGGAATTTCAGCCTTTTTACCTAAAAATAAGGGGAATTTCTTCCTTTTTGCCCCAAAATAAGAAAAATTTCTGTAATTTTGTACTAAAATAAAAGAAATTTCTGCTTTTTTGCCCAAAATAAGAGAAATTTCTGCCTTTTTTCAGTGAAATAAGTGAAATTTCTGCAATTTTGCCCAAAATAAGGGAAATTTCTGCAATTTTGCCCCAAAATAAAGGAAATTTCTGAATTTTGCCCCTGAAAAAAGGAGATTTTCTGTCTTTTTGCCCCAAAATAAAGAAAATTTCTGCTTTTTTGTCCGAAAATTATGAGAATTTTTGCAATTTTGCTTTAAAATATGGAGAATTTCTGCCTTTTAGCCCCAAAATAAAGGGACTTTTTGCAATTTTCCCCAATATTAGGGTAATTTCTGCATTTTACCTCTAAATAAGTGGTATTTCTGCATTTGACCTCAAAATAAGAATAATTTCTGCCTTTTGCCCAAAAATAGGGGGAATTTCTGCCTTTTTGTTCCAAAATAAGGAAAATTTCTTCAATTTTGTACCATAATAAAAGGAATTTCTGCTTTTTGCCCTGAAATAAATGAAATTTCTGCAATTTTGCCCAAAAATAAGAAAAATTTTTGCCTTTTTGCCACAAAATATGGAAAATTTCTGCCTTCTTGAAACAAAATAAGAAAAATTTCTGCAATTCGGTACCAAAAAAAAAGAAAATTTTACTATTTGGCTCCAAAATAAGGGAAATTTCTGCAATTTTGCTCCAAAAAAAGGAAAATTTCTTCAATTTTGCCCCAAAACAAGGGGAATTTCTGACTTTTTGCCCCATAATAAAATGAATTTCTGTATTTTTGCCCCAAAAGAAAGGGAATTTTTGCCTTTTTGCCCCAAAATTAGGGGAGTTTCTAAAATTTTGCTTCAAAATTCGGGGAATTTCTGCCTTTTTGCCTAAAAATAAGGGGAACTTCTGATTTTTTGGCCCAAATAAAGAAAATTTCTGCATTTTTGCCCCAAAATAAGGGGAATTTCTGTTTTTTGCCCCCAAATAAGGGAAATTTCTGCAATTTTGCCCTAAAATAAGGGGAATTTCTGCCTTTTGCCCCGAATTAAGGGAAATTTCTGCCGTTTTGCCCCAAAATAAAGAAAGTTACTGCATTTTTTACCAGAAAATTAGGTGAATTACTGCAATTTTGCTCCAAAATACGGGGATTTTCTGCCTTTTTCGCCGAAAATAAGGGGAATTTTTGCCATTTTGCCGCGAAATAAGTGAAATTACTGCAGTTTTACCCCAAATAAATGGAATTTCTGCCTTTTGCTCATAATGAGCGGAATTTCTGCAATTTTGCTCCAAAATACGAGGAATATCTGCCGTTTTGCCCAAAAATAAAGGGAATGTATACCTTTTTGCCATAAAAAGGGACATTTCTTCATTTTTTCTTCAAAATAAAAGGATTTTCCGCCTTTTTTACTCAAAATAAGTGCAATTTCTTATCCCCAAAAATAAACGGAATTTGTGTCTTTTTGTCCCAAAATAAGGGGAATTTCTGACTTTTTGCCCTGAAATAAGTGAAATTTCTAAAATTTTTTCCTTTAATAAGGGAAATGTCTGCTTTTTGCCCCAAAATAAGGGGAATTTCTGCCTTTTTGCCCCAAAATAAGTGGAATTTCAGCCTTTTTACCTCAAAATAAGGGGAATTTCTGCCTATTTGCCCTAAAATAAGAAAAATTTTTGCAATTTTGTACCAAAATAAAAGAAATTTCTGCTTTTTGCCCCAAAATCAGAGAAATTTCTGCTTTTTTTCCCTGAAATAAGTGAAATTTCTGCAATTTTGCCCCAAAATAAGGGAAATATCTGCAATTTTGCCTCAAAATAATGGAAATTTCTGCAATTTTGCCACAAAATAAGGGGAATTTCTGACTTTTTGCCTCCAAACAAGGAGATTTTATGTCTTTTTGCCCCATAATAAGGAGAATTTCTGTCTTTTTGCCCGAAAATTATGAGAATTTCTGCATTTTTGCTTCAAAATACGGGGAATTTCTGCATTTTAGCCCCAAAATAAAGGGAATTTCTTCATTTTTCCCTAATATTAGGGGAATTTCTGCAATTTACCTCAAAATAAGAAGAATTTCTGACTTTTGCCCCAAAATATGCGGAATTTCTGCCTTTTTGTTCCAAAATAAGAAAAATTTCTTCAATTTTGTATGATAATAAAGAAATTTATGCTTTTTGCCCTGAAATAAATGAAATTTCTGCAATTTTGTCTGAAAATAAGAAAAATTTGTGCCTTTTTGCCCCAAAATATGGAAAATTTCTGCCTTCTTGCCTCAAAATAAGAAAAATTTCTTCAATTCTGTAACAAAATAAAAGAAATTTCTACAATTTTGCAACAAAATAATGGAAATTTCTGCAATTTTGCTACAAAATAAGGAAAATTTCTTCAATTTTGCCCCAAAATAAAGAGAATTTCTGCCTTTTTGCCCCAAAATTAGGGGAGTTTCTGAAATTTTCCTTCAAAATACAGGGAATTTCTGCATTTTGCCCGAAAAAAAAGGGGAGTTTCTAAAATTTTGCTTTAAAATACGGGGAATTTCTGCCTTTTTGCCCGAAAATAAAGGGAACTTCTGCTTTTTTGGCCCAAATAAAAGAAATTTCTGCTTTTTTTGCCCCAATATTAGGGAAATTTCTGCAATTTTGCTACAAAATAAGGTGAATTTCTGCTATTTTGCCCCAAAGTAAGTCAAATTTCTGCCTTTTTTCCCCAAAATAAAAAAAATTTTTGCTTTTTTTCTCTGAAATAAGTGAAATTTCTGCAATTTTGTACTAAAATAAAGAAAATTTCTGCAATTGTTCCCCATAATAAGGGAAATTCCTGCAATTTTGCCCCAAATATGGGGAATTTCTGTTTTTTGCCCCTAAATAAGCGAAATTTCAGCAATTTTGCCCTAAAATAAGGGGAATTTCTGCCTTTTGCCCCGAATTAAGGGAAATTTCTGCCATTTTGCCCCAAAATAATGAAAATTACTGCATTTTTTACCCCAAAATTAGGTGAATTACTGCAATTTTGCTCCAAAATACGGGGATTTTCTGCCTTTTTCGCCGAAAATAATGGGAATTTCTGCCATTTTGCCGCGAAATAAGTGTAATTTTTGCAGTTTTACCCCAAATAAATGGAATTTCTGCCTTTTCTCCCAAAATTAGGGGAATTTCTGCAATTTTGCTCCAAAATACGGGCAATTTCTGCCTTTTTGCCCAAAAATAAAGGGAATGTATACCTTTTTGCCATAAGAAAAAGAAATTTCTTCATTTTTTCCCCAAAATAAGGCGATTTTCTGCCTTTTTGACTCAAAATAAGTGCAATTTCTTTTCCCCAAAAATAAACGGAATTTCTGTCTTTTTTTTCCAAAATAAGAGTAATTTCTGACTTTTTGCCCTGAAATAAGTGAAATTTCTAAAATTTTTTCCCAAATAAGAAAAATGTCTGCTTTTTGCCCCAAAATAAGGGGAATTTCTGCTTTTTTGCCCCAAAATAAGGGGAATTTCAGCCTTTTTACCTCAAAATAAGGGGAATTTCTGCCTTTTTGCCCCAAAATAAGAAAAATTTCTGCAATTTTGTACCAAAATAAAAGAAATTTCTGATTTTTGCCCCAAAATAAGAGAAATTTCTGCCTTTTTCCCTGAAATAAGTGAAATTTCTGCAATTTTGCCCCAAAATAAGGGAAATTTCTGCAGTTTTGCCCCAAAATAAAGGAAATTTCTGCAATATTGCCCCAAAATAAGGGAAATTTCTGAGTTTTTGCCCCCAAAAAAAGGAGATTTTCTGACTTTTCGCCCCAAAATTATGGAAGTTTCTAAAATTTTGCTTCAAAATACGGGGAATTTCTGCCTTTTTGCCCGAAAATAAGGGGAACTTCTGCTTTTTAGACCCAAATAAAGGAAATTTCTGGATATTTGCCCCAATATTAGGGGAATTTCTGCAATATTGCTCCAAAATAAGGTAAATTTCTTTTTTTTGCCCCAAAATAAGGCGAATTTCTGATTTTGTGCCCCAAAATAAGAAAAATTTTTGCTTTTTTTCTCTGAAATAAGTGAAATTTCTGCAATTTTGCCCTAAAATAAGGGAAATTTCTTCAATTTTTTCCCATAATAAGGGAAATTTCTGCAATTTTGCCAAAAAATAAGGGGAATTTCTGTTTTTTGCCCCCAAATAAGGGAAATTTCTGCAATTTTGCCCTAAAATAAGGGGAATTTCTGAATTTGGCACCGAATTAATAGAAATTTCTGCCGTTTTGCCCCAAAATAAAGAAAATTACTGCATTTTTTACGCCAAAATTAGGTGAATTACTGTAATTTTGCTCCAAAATACGGGGATTTTCTGCTTTTTTCGCCGAAAATAAGGGGAATTTCTGCCATTTTGCCGCAAAATGAGTGAAATTTCTGCAGTTTTACCCCAAATAAATGGAATTTCTACCTTTTTGCCCAAAATTAGGGGAATTTCTGCAATTTTGCTCCAAAATACGGGGAAATTCTGCCTTTTTGCCCGAAATAAAGGGAATGTATACCTTTTTGCCATAAAAAAAAAAAATTTCTTCATTTTTCCCCAAAATAAGGGGATTTTCCGCCTTTTTGACTCAAAATAAGTGCAATTTCTGCCTTTTCCCCCAAAATAAACGGAATTTCTGTCTTTATGCCCCAAAATAAAGGGAATTTCTGACTTTTTGCCTTGAAATAAGTGAAATTTTTAAAATTTTTACCCAAAATAAAGGAAATGTCTGCTTTTTGCCCCAAAATAAGAGGAATTTCTGCTTTTTTGCCCCAAAATAAAAGGAATTTCAGTGTTTTTACTTAAAAATAAGAGGAATTTGTGACTTTTTGCCCCAAAATAAGAAAAATTTCTGTAATTTTGCTCCAAAATAATAGAAATTTCTTCAATTTTGCCCCAAATAAGGGAAATTTTAACTTTTTGCCCTATAATAAAGTGAATTTCTGTATTTTTGCCCCAAAATAAAGGGAATTTCTGCCTTTTTGCCCCAAAATTAGGGGAGTTTCTAAAATTTTGCTTTAAAATACGGGGGATTTCTGCCTGTTTGCCCGAAAATAAAGGGAACTTCTGCTTTTTTGGCCCAAATAAAAGAAATTTCTGCTTTTTTTGCCCCAATATTAGGGGAATTTCTGCAATTTTGCTACAAAATAAGGTGAATTTCTGCTATTTTGCCCAAAAGTAAGTCAAATTTCTGCCTTTTTTCCCCGAAATAAAAAAAAATTTTGCTTTTTTTCTCTGAAATAAGTGAAATTTCTGCAATTTTGCCCTAAAATAAAGGAAATTTCTGCAATTGTTCCCCATAATAAGGGAAATTCCTGCAATTTTGCCCCAAATATGGGGAATTTCTGTTTTTTGCCCCTAAATAAGCGAAATTTCAGCAATTTTGCCCTTAAATAAAGGGAATTTCTGCCTTTTGCCCCGAATTAAGGGAAATTTCTGCCATTTTGCCCCAAAATAATGAAAATTACTGCATTTTTTACCCCAAAATTAGGTGAATTACTGAAATTTTGCTCCAAAATACGGGGATTTTCTGCCTTTTTCGCCGAAAATAAGGGGAATTTCTGCCATTTTGCCGCGAAATAAGTGAAATTTTTGCAGTTTTACCCCAAATAAATGGAATTTCTGCCTTTTCTCCCAAAATTAGGGGAATTTCTGCAATTTTGCACCAAAATACGGGCAATTTCTGCCTTTTTGCCCAAAAATAGAGGGAATGTAAACCTTTTTGCCATAAGAAAAGGAAATTTCTTCATTTTTTCCCCAAAATAAGGGGATTTTCTGCCTTTTTGACTCAAAATAAGTGCAATTTCTTTTCCCCAAAAATAAACGGAATTTCTGTCTTTTTGTCCCAAAATAAGGGGAATTTCTGACTTTTTGCCCTGAAATAAGTAAAATTTCTAAAATTTTTTCCCAAATAAAAGAAATGTCTGCTTTTTGCCCCAAAATAAGGGGAATTTCTGCTTTTTTGCCCCAAAATAAGGGGAATTTCTGCCTTTTTACCCCCAAATATGTAGAATTTCAGCCTTTTTACCTCAAAATAAGGGGAATTTCTGCCTTTTTGCCCCAAAATAAGAAAATTTTTGCAATTTTGTACCAAAATAAAAGAAATTTCTGCTTTTTTGCCCCAAAATAAGAGAAATTTCTGCCTTTTTTCCCTGAAATAAGTGAAATTTCTGCAATTTTGCCCCAAAATAAGGGAAATTTCTGCAATTTTGCTCCAAAATTAGGGAAATTTCTGCAAATTTGCACCAAAATAAGGGGAATTTCTGACTTTTTGCCCCCGAAATAAGGAGATTTTCTGTCTTTTTGACCCAAAATAAGGAGAATTTCTGCCTCTTTCCGCGAAAATTATGAGAATTTTGGCAATTTTGCTTCAAAATACGGGGAATTTCTGCCTTTTAGCCCCAAAATAAAGGGAATTTCTGCATTTTTCCCCAATATTAGGGGAATTTCTGCATTTTTCCTTTAAATAATCGGAATTTCTGCATTTTACCTCAAAATAAGAATTTCTGCCTTTTGCTCTAAAATATGGGGAATTTTTGCCTTTTTTGTTCCAAAATAAGGAAAATTTCTTCAATTTTGTACGATAATAAAGAAAATTTCTGCTTTTTGCCCTGAAATAAATGATATTTCTGCAATTTTGCCCGAAAATAAGAAAAATTTGTGCCTTTTTGCCCCAAAACATGGAAAATTTCTGCCTTCTGGCCACAAAACAAGAAAAATTTCTGCAATTCTGTACCAAAATAGAAGAAATTTCTTCAATTTTGCCACAAAATAAGGGAAATTTCTGCAATTATGCCCCAAAATAAGGGAAATTTCTTCAATTTTGCCCTAAAATAAAGGGAATTTCTGACTTTTTGCCCCATAATAAGGTGAATTTCTGTATTTTTGCCCCAAAATAAAGGGAATTTTTGCCTTTTTGCCCAAAAATTAGGGGAGTTTCTGAAATTTTGCTACAGAATACGGGGAATTTCTGCATTTTTGCCCGAAAATAAGGGGAACTTCTGCCTTTTTGGCCCAAATAAAGAAAATTTCTGCATTTTTGCCCCAATATTAGGAGAATTTCTGCAGTTTTGCTCCAAAATAAGGGGAATTTCTGCCTTTTTGCCTCAAAATAAGGACACTTTCTGACATTTTGCCATAAAATATGTGAAATTTCGGCAATTTTGGCCCAAAATAAAAGGAATTTCTGTTTTTTGCCCACTAATAAGAAAAATTTCTGTAATTTTGCCCTAAAATAAGGGGAATTTCTGCCTTTTGCCCTGAATTAAGGGAAATTTCTGCCGTTTTGCCCCAAGATAAAGAAAATTCCTGCATTTTTTACCCCAAAATTAGGTGAATTACTGCAATTTTGCTCTAAAATACAGGGATTTTCTGCCTCTTTCGCCGAAAATAAAAAGAATTTCTGCCATTTTGCTACGAAATAAGTGAAATTTCTGCAGTTTTACTCCAAATAAATGGAATTTCTGCCTTTTTGCCCAAAATTAGGGGAATTTCTGCAATTTTGCTTCAAAATACGGGGAATTTCTGCCTTTTTGCTCGAAAAAAAAGGAATGTATACGTTTTTGCCAAAAAAATGGGATATTTCTTCATTTTGTCCCCAAAATAAGGGGATTTTCTGCCTTTTTGACCCAAAATAAGTGCAATTTCTGCCTTTTCCCCCAAAATAAACAAAATTTCTGTCTTTTTGCCCCAAAATATGGAAAATTTCTGCCTTTTGCCCCAAAATAAGGGGAATTTCAGCCTTTTTACCTAAAAATAAGGGGAATTTCTTCCTTTTTGCCCCAAAATAAGAAAAATTTCTGTAATTTTGTACCAAAATAAAAGAAATTTCTGCTTTTTTGCCCAAAATAAGAGAAATTTCTGCCTTTTTTCCGTGAAATAAGTGAAATTTCAGCAATTTTGCCCCAAAATAAGGGAAATTTCTGCAATTTTGCCCCAAAATAAAGGAAATTTCTGACTTTTTGCCCCTGAAAAAAGGAGATTTTCTGTCTTTTTGCCCAAAAATAAAGAGAATTTCGGCCTTATTGTCCGAAAATTATGAGAATTTTAGCAATTTTGCTTCAAAATATGGGTAATTTCTGCCTTTTAGCCCCAAAATAAAGGGAATTTCTGCAATTTTCCTCAATATTAGTGTAATTTCTGCATTTTACCTCTAAATAAGCGGTATTTCTGCATTTTTCCTCAAAATAAAAGAAATTTCTGCCTTTTGCCCAAAAATATGGGGAATTTCTGCCTTTTTGTTCCAAAATAAGGAAAATTTCTTCAATTTTGTACCATAATAAAAGGAATTTCTGTTTTTTGCCCTGAAATAAATGAAATTTCTGCAATTTTGCCCAAAAATAAGAAAAATTTTTGCTTTTTTGCCC
Source organism: Micromys minutus (assembly GCF_963924665.1). Classification (NCBI taxonomy): domain Eukaryota; kingdom Metazoa; phylum Chordata; class Mammalia; order Rodentia; family Muridae; genus Micromys; species Micromys minutus. The sequence continues at coordinate 28,059,756 of NC_137963.1, read as the reverse complement.
CAAAATATGGAAAATTTCTGCCTTCTTGAAACAAAATAAGAAAAATTTCTGCAATTCGGTACCTAAAAAAAAGAAATTTTTACTATTTGGCTCCAAAATAAGGGAAATTTCTGCCGTTTTGCCCCAAAATAAAGATAATTACTGCAATTTTTACCCCAAAATTAGGTGAATTACTGCAATTTTGCTCCAAAATACGGGGATTTTCTGCCTTTTCTGCCGAAAATGAGGGAAATTTCTGACATTTTGCCGCGAAATAAGTGAAATGTCTGCAGTTTTACCCCAAATAAATGGAATTTCTGCCTTTTCTCCCAAAATTAGGGGAATTTCTGCAATTTTGCTCCAAAATATGGGGAATTTCTGCCTTTTTGCCCAAAAATAAATGGAATGTATACCTTTTTGCCATAAAAAAGGGAAATTTCTTAATTTTTTCCCCAAAATAAGGAGATTTTCCGCCTTTTTGACTCAAAATAAGTGCAATTTCTGCCTTTTCCACAAAAATAAACGGAATTTCTGTCTTTTTGCCCCAAAATAAGGGGAATTTCTGACTTTTTGCCCTGAAATAAGTGAAATTTCTAAAATTTTTCCCCAAATAAGGGAAATGTCTGAATTTTGCCCCAAAATAAGGGGAATTTCTGCCTTTTTGCCCCAAAATAAGGGGAATTTCAGCCTTTTTACCTCAAAATAAGGGGAATTTCTGCCTTTTTGCCCCAAAATAAGAGAAATTTCTGCCTTTTTTTTTTCTGAAATAAGTGAAATTTCTGCAATTTTGCCCCCCAAAAAAGAAAATTTCTGCAATTTTGCCCCAAAATAAAGGAAATTTATGCAATTTTGCCCCAAATTAAGGGAAATTTATGCAATTTTGCCTCAAAATAAAGGAAATTTCTGCAATTTTGCGCCAAAATAAGTGGAATTTCTGACTTATTGCCGCCAAAAAAAATGAGGTTTATTGTCTTTTTGCGCCAAAATTAGGGGAGTTTCTATAATTTTGCTTCAAAATACGGGGAATTTCTGCCTTTTTGCCCGAAAATAAGGGGAATTCTGCTTTTTTGGCACACATGGAGGAAATTTCTGCAGTTTTGCCCCAATATTGGGGGAATTTCTGCAATTTTGCTACAAAATAAGGTGAATTTCTGCCTTTTGGCCCCAAAATAAGGCAAATTTCTGCGTTATTGCCCCAAAATAAAAAAAAATTTTGCTTTTTTTCTCTGAAATAAGTGAAATTTCTGCAATTTTGACCTAAAATAAGGGAAATTTCTGCAATTTTTCCAATAATAAGGGAAATTTCTGTAATTTTGCCCCAAAATAAGGGGAATTTCTGTTTTTTGCCCACAAATAAGGGAAATTTCTGCAATTTTGCCCTAAAATAAGGGGAATTTCTGTCTTTTGCCCCGAATTAAGGGAAATTTCTGCCGTTTTGCACCAAAATAAAGAAAACTACTGCATTTTTTACCAAAAAATTAGGTGAATTACTGCAATTTTGCTCCAAAATAAGGGAAATTTTTTCAATTTTGCCCCAAAATAAAGGGAATTTCTGAATTTTGCCCCATAATAAGGTGAATTTCTGTATTTTTGCCCCAAAAGTAAGGGAATTTCTGCCTTTTTGCCCAAAAATTAGGGGAGTTTCTGAAATTTTGCTTCAGAATACGGGGAATTTCTGAATTTTTGCCCGAAAATAAGGGGAACTTCTGCTTTTTTGGCCCAAATAAAGGAAATTTTTGCATTTTTGCCCCAATATTTGGAGAATATCTGCAATTTTGCTCCAAAATAAGGGGAATTTCTGCCTTTTTGCCCGAAATTAAGGAAATTTTCTGACTTTTTGCCCCCCAAAAGGAAAATTTCTGCAATTTTATCACAAAATAAAGGGAATTTCTTCCTTTTTGCCTCAAAATAAGGAAACTTTCTGACATTTTGCCATAAAATATGTGAAATTTCTTCAATTTTACCCCAAAATAAGGTGAATTTCTGCCTTTTTGCCACAATATAGGGGGAATTTCTGTCTTTTTGTCCCAACATAAGAAAAATTTTTGCTTTTTTTCTCTGAAATAAGTAAAATTTCGTCAATTTTGCCCTAAAATATGGAATTTTCTGCAATTTTTCCCCATAATAAGGGAAATTTCTGCAATTTTGCCCCCCAAAAAAGGAATTTCTGTTTTTTGCCCACTAATAAGAAAAATTTCTGTAATTTTGCCCTAAGATAAGGGGAATTTCTGCCTTTTGCCCCGAATAAGGGAAATTTCTGCAGTTTTGCCCCAAAATAAAGAAAATTCCTACATTTTTTACCCCAAAATTAGGTGAATTACTGCAATTTTGCTCTAAAATACAGGGATTTTCTGCCTCTTTCGCCGAAAATAAAAGGAATTTCTGCCATTTTGCTACGAAATAAGTGAAATTTTTGCAGTTTTACCCCAAATAAATAGAATTTCTGCCTTTTGCCCAAAATTAGGGGAATTTCTGCAATTTTGCTTCAAAATACGGGGAATTTCTGCCTTTTTGCCCGAAAAAAAGGGAATGTATACCTTTTTGCCAAAAAATGGGAAATTTCTTCATTTTGTCCCCAAAATAAGGGGATTTTCTTCCTTTTTGACTCAAAATAAGTGCAATTTCTGACTTTTCCCCCAAAATAAGCAAAATTTCAGTCTTTTTGCCCCAAAATATGGAAAATTTCTGCCTTTTGCCCCAAAATAAAGGGAATTTCAGCCTTTTTACCTAAAAATAAAGGGAATTTCTTCCTTTTTGCCCCAAAATAAGAAAAATTTTTGCAATTTTGTACCAAAATAAAAGAAATTTCTGCTTTTTTGCCCAAAAATAAAAGAAATTTCTGCCTTTTTTCCCTGAAATAAGTGAAATTTCTGCAATTTTGCCCCAAAATAAGGGAAATTTCTGCAATTCTGCCCCAAAATATAGGAAATTTCTGACTTTTTGCCCCTGAAAAAAGGAGATTTTCTGTCTTTTTGCCCCAAAATAAAGAGAATTTCTGCATTTTTGTCGGAAAATTATGAGAATTTTTAGAAGTTTGCTTCAAAATATGGGGAATTTCTGCCTTTTAGCCCCAAAATAAGAAAAATTTCTGAAATTGTGTACCAAAATAAAAGAAATTTCTGCAATTTTGCCACAAAATAAGGGGAATTTTTGTTTTTTCCCCACAAATAAAGGAAATTTCTGCAATTTTACCCTAAAATAAGGAGAATTTCTGCCTTTTGCTCCGAATTAAGGGAAATTTCTGACGTTTTGCCCCAAAATAAAGAAAATTACTGCATTTTTTACCCCAAAATTAGGTGAATTACTGCAATTTTGCTCCAAAATGCGGGGAATTTCTGCCTTTTTTGCCGAAAATAAGTGAAATTTCTGCCATTTTGCCACGAAATAGTGAAATGTCTGCAGTTTTACCCCAAATAAATGGAATTTCTGCCTTTTTGCCAAAAATTAGAGGAATTTCTGCATTTTTGCTCCAAAATACAGGGAATTTCTGCCTTTTTGCCCAAAAATAAAGGGAATGTATACCTTTTTTCCATAAAAAAAGGAAATTTTTTTATTTTTCCTTAAAATAAGGGGATTATCCGCCTTCTTGACTCAAAATAAGTGCAATTTCTGCCTTTTCCCTAAAAATAAACGGAATTTCTGTCTTTTTGCCCCAAAATAAGGGGAATTTCTGACTTTATGCCCTGAAATAAGTGGAATTTCTAAAATTTTTCCCCAAATAAGGGAAATGTCTGATTTTTGCCCCAAAATAAGGGGAATTTCTGCCTTTTTGCCTCAAAATAAGGGGAATTTCAGTCTTTTACCTCAAAATAAGGGGAATTTCTGCCTTTTTGTCCCAAAATAAGAAAAATTTCTGCAATTGTGTACCAAAATAAAAAAAAATTCTGCATTCTTGCCCCAAAATAAGAGAAATTTCTGCCTTTTTTTTGAAATAAGTAAAATTTCTGCAATTTTGCCCCAAAAAAAGAAAATTTCTGCAATTTTGCCCCAAAATAAAAAAAATTTCTGCAATTTTACGCCAAAATAAGGGGGAATTTCTGATTTTTTGCCTCCGATAAAAGGAGATTTTCTGTCTTTTTGCTCCAAAATTAGGGGAGTTTCTAAAATTTTGCTTCAAAATACGGGGAATTTCTGCCTTTTTGCCCGAAAATAAGGGGAATTCTGCTTTTTTGGCCCACATAGAGGAAATTTCTGCCGTTTTGCCCCAATATTAGGGGAATTTCTGCAATTTTGCTCCAAAATAAGGTGAATTTCTGCCTTTTTGCCCTAAAATAAGGCGAATTTCTGCCTTTTTGCCCCAAAATAAGAAAAATTTTTGCTTTTTTTCTCTGAAATAAGTGAAATTTCTGCAATTTTGACCCAAAATAAGAAAAATTTCTTCAATTTTGTAATAAAGTAAAAGAAATTTCTGCAATTTTGCCCCAAAATAAGGGGAATTTCTGTTTTTGCCCACAAATAAGGAAAATTTCTGCAATTTTGCCCGAAAATAAGGGGAATTTCTGCCTTGTTCCCCGAATTAAGGGAAATTTCTGCCATTTTGCCCCAAAATAAAGAAAATTACTGCATTTTTTACCCCAATAATAGGTGAATTACTGCAATTTTGCTCCAAAATACGGGGATTTCCTGCCTTTTTTGCGGAAAATAAAGGAAATTTCTGCCATTTTGCCGCGAAATAAGTGAAATGTCTGCAGTTTTACCCTAAATAAATGGAATTTCTGCCTTTTCTTCCAAAATTAGGGGAATTTCTGCAATTTTGCTCCAAAATACGGGGAATTTCTCCCTTTTTGCCCAAAAATAAAGGGAATGTATACCTTTTTGCCATAAAAAGGGAAATTTCTTCATTTTTTCCCCAAAATAAGAAGATTATCCGCATTTTTGACTCAAAATAAGTGCAATTTCTGCCTTTTCCCCAAAAATAAACAGAATTTCTGTTTTTTTGCCCCAAACTAAGGGGAATTTCTGACTTTTTGCCCTGAAACAAGTGAAATTTCTAAAATTTTTCCCCAAATAAGGAAAATGTCTGATTTTTGCCCCAAAATAAGGGGAATTTCTGCCTTTTTGCCCCAAAATAAGGGGAATTTCAGCCTTTTTACCTCAAAATAAGGAGAATTTCTGCATTTTTGCCCCAAAATAAGAGAAATTTCTCCCTTTTTTCTCTGAAATAAGTGAAATTTCTGCAATTTTGCCCCCCAAAAAAGAAAATTTCTGCAATTTTGCCCCCAAATAAAGGAAATTTCTGGAATTTTGCCCCAAATTAAGGGAAATTTATGCAATTTTGCCCCAAAATATAGAAAATTTCTGCAATTTTGCCCGAAAATAAGTGGAATTTCTGACTTTTTGCCGCCGAAAAAAGGAGATTTTTTGTCTTTTTGCGCCAAAATTAGGGGAGTTTCTAAAATTTTGCTTCAAAATATGAGGAATTTCTGCCTTTTTGCCTGAAAATAAGGGGAATTCTGATTTTTGGCCCACATAGAGGAAATTTCTGCAGTTTTGCCCCAATATTAAAGGAATTTCTGCAATTTTGCTCCAAAATAAGGTGAATTTCTGCCTTTTGGACCCAAAATAAGGCGAATTTCTGCCTTTTTGCCCCAAAATAAAAAAAATTTTGCTTTTTTTTTCTGAAATAAGTAAAATTTCTGCAATTTTGACCTAAAATAAGGGAAATTTCTGCAATTTTTCCCCATAATAAGGAAAATTTCTGCAATTTTGCCTTAAAATAAGGGGAATTTCTGTTTTTTGCCCACAAATAAGGGAAATTTCGGCAATTCTGCCCTCAAATAAATGGAATTTCTGCCTTTTTGCCCAAAATTAGGGAAATTTCTGCAATTTTGCATCAAAATACAAAGAATTTCTGCCTTTTTGCCCGAAATAAAGGGAATGTATACCTTTTTGCCATAAACAAGGGAAATTTCTTCATTTTTTTCCTCAAAATAAGGAGATTTTCACCTTTTGACAAAAAATAAATGCAATTTCTGCCTTTTCCCCAAAAATAAACGGAATTTCTGTCCTTTTGCTCCAAAATAAGGGGAATTTCTGCCTTTTTGCCCGAAATTAAGGAAATTTTCTGACTTTTTGCCCCCCAAAATGAAAATTTCTGCAATTTTATCACAAAATAAAGGGAATTTCTTCCTTTTTGCCTCAAAATAAGGAAACTTTCTGACATTTTGCCATAAAATATGTGAAATTTCTTCAATTTTACCCCAAAATAAGGTGAATTTCTGCCTTTTTGCCACAATATAGGGGGAATTTCTTTCTTTTTGTCCCAACATAAGAAAAATTTTTGCTTTTTTTCTCTGAAATAAGTGAAATTTCTGCAATTTTGCCCTAAAATATGGAATTTTCTGCAATTTTTCCCCATAATAAGGGAAATTTCTGCAATTTTGCCCCCAAAAAAAGGAATTTCTGTTTTTTGCCCACTAATAAGAAAAATTTCTGTAATTTTGCCCTAAGATAAGGGGAATTTCTGCCTTTTGCCCCGAATAAGGGAAATTTCTGCAATTTTGCCCCAAAATAAAAAAAATTCCTACATTTTTTACCCCAAAATTAGGTGAATTACTGCAATTTTGCTCTAAAATACAAGGATTTTCTGCCTCTTTCGCCGAAAATAAAAGGAATTTCTGCCATTTTGCTACGAAATAAGTGAAATTTCTACAGTTTTACCCCAAATAAATAGAATTTCTGCCTTTTTGCCCAAAATTAGGGGAATTTCTGCAATTTTGCTTCAAAATACGGGGAATTTCTGCCTTTTTGCCCGAAAAAAGGGAATGTATAACTTTTTGCCAAAAAATGGGAAATTTCTTCATTTTGTCCCCAAAATAAGGGGATTTTCTTCTTTTTTGACTCAAAATAAGTGCAATTTCTGACTTTTCCCCCAAAATAAACAAAATTTCAGTCTTTTTGCCGAAAATATGGAAAATTTCTGCCTTTTGCCCCAAAATAAAGGGAATTTCAGCCTTTTTACCTAAAAATAAAGGGAATTTCTTCCTTTTTGCCACAAAATAAGAAAAAATTTCTGGAATTTTGTACCAAAATAAAAGAAATTTCTGCTTTTTTGCCCAAAAATAAAAGAAATTTCTGCCTTTTTTCCCTGAAATAAGTGAAATTTCTGCAATTTTGCCCCAAAATAAGGGAAATTTCTGCAATTTTGCCCCAAAATATAGGAAATTTCTCACTTTTTGCCCCTGAAAAAAGGAGATTTTCTGTCTTTTTGTCCCAAAATAAAGAGAATCTCTGCATTTTTGTTCGAAAATTATGAGAATTTTTAGAAGTTTGCTTCAAAATATGGGGAATTTCTGCCTTTTAGCCCCAAAATAAGAAAAATTTCTGAAATTGTGTACCAAAATAAAAGAAATTTCTGCAATTTTGCCACAAAATAAGGGGAATTTTTGTTTTTTCCCCACAAATAAAGGAAATTTCTGCAATTTTACCCTAAAATAAGGAGAATTTCTGCCTTTTGCTCCGAATTAAGGGAAATTTCTGACGTTTTGCCCCAAAATAAAGAAAATTACTGCATTTTTTACCCCAAAATTAGGTGAATTACTGCAATTTTGCTCCAAAATGCGGGGAATTTCTGCCTTTTTGCCGAAAATAAGTGAAATTTCTGCCATTTTGCCGCGAAATAGTGAAATGTCTGCAGTTTTACCCCAAATAAATGGAATTTCTGCCTTTTTGCCAAAAATTAGAGGAATTTCTGCATTTTTGCTCCAAAATACAGGGAATTTCTGCCTTTTTGCCCAAAAATAAAGGGAATGTATACCTTTTTTCCATAAAAAAAGGAAATTTTTTTATTTTTCCTTAAAATAAGGGGATTATCCGCCTTCTTGACTCAAAATAAGTGCAATTTCTGCCTTTTCCCTAAAAATAAACGGAATTTCTGTCTTTTTGCCCCAAAATAAGGGGAATTTCTGACTTTATGCCCTGAAATAAGTGGAATTTCTAAAATTTTTCCCCAAATAAGGGAAATGTCTGATTTTTGCCCCAAAATAAGGGGAATTTCTGCCTTTTTGCCTCAAAATAAGGGGAATTTCAGTCTTTTACCTCAAAATAAGGGGAATTTCTGCCTTTTTGTCCCAAAATAAGAAAAATTTCTGCAATTGTGTACCAAAATAAAAAAAAATTCTGCATTCTTGCCCCAAAATAAGAGAAATTTCTGCCTTTTTTTTGAAATAAGTAAAATTTCTGCAATTTTGCCCCAAAAAAAGAAAATTTCTGCAATTTTGCCCCAAAATAAAAAAAATTTCTGCAATTTTACGCCAAAATAAGGGGGAATTTCTGATTTTTTGCCTCCGATAAAAGGAGATTTTCTGTCTTTTTGCTCCAAAATTAGGGGAGTTTCAAAAATTTTGCTTCAAAATATGGGGAATTTCTGCTTTTTTGCCCGAAAATAAGGGGAATTCTGCTTTTTTGGCCCACATAGAGGAAATTTCTGCCGTTTTGCCCCAATATTAGGGGAATTTCTGCAATTTTGCTCCAAAATAAGGTGAATTTCTGACTTTTTGCCCCAAAATAAGGCGAATTTCTGCTTTTTGCCCCAAAATAAGAAAAATTTTTGCTTTTTTTCTCTGAAATAAGTGAAATTTCTGCAATTTTGACCCAAAATAAGAAAAATTTCTGCAATTTTGTACCAAAGTAAAAGAAATTTCTGCAATTTTGCCCCAAAATAAGGGGAATTTCTGTTTTTTGCCCACAAATAAGGAAAATTTCTGCAATTTTGCCCGAAAATAAGGGGAATTTCTGCCTTTTTCCCCGAATTAAGGGAAATTTCTGCCGTTTTGCCCCAAAATAAAGAAAATTACTGCATTTTTTACCCCAATAATAGGTGAATTACTGCAATTTTGCTCCAAAATACGAGGATTTCCTGCCTTTTTTGCGGAAAATAAAGGAAATTTCTGCCATTTTGCCGTGAAATAAGTGAAATGTCTGCAGTTTTACCCCAAATAAATGGAATTTCTGCCTTTTCTCCCAAAATTAGGGGAATTTCTGCAATTTTGCTCAGAAATACAGGGAATTTCTCCCTTTTTGCCCAAAAATAAAGGGAATGTATACCTTTTTGCCATAAAAAAGGGAAATTTCTTCATTTTTTCCCCAAAATAAGGGGATTATCCGCCTTTTTGACTCAAAATAAGTGCAATTTCTGCCTTTTCCCCAAAAATAAACAGAATTTCTGTTTTTTTTGCCCCAAACTAAGGGGAATTTCTGACTTTTTGCCGTGAAATAAGTGAAATTTCTAAAATTTTTCCCCAAATAAGGAAAATTTCTGATTTTTGCCCAAAAATAAGGGGAATTTCTGCCTTTTTGCCCCAAAATAAGGGGAATTTCAGCCTTTTTACCTCAAAATAAGGGGAATTTCTGCCTTTTTGCCCCAAAATAAGAGAAATTTCTCCCTTTTTTCTCTGAAATAAGTGAAATTTCTGCAATTTTGCCCCCCAAAAAAGAAAATTTCTGCAATTTTGCCCCCAAATAAAGGAAATTTCTGGAATTTTGCCCCAAATTAAGGAAAATTTATGCAATTTTGCCCCAAAATATAGAAAATTTCTGCAATTTTGCCCGAAAATAAGTGGAATTTCTGACTTTTTGCCGCCGAAAAAAGGAGATTTTTTGTCTTTTTGCGCCAAAATTAGGGGAGTTTCTAAAATTTTGCTTCAAAATATGAGGAATTTCTGCCTTTTTGCCTGAAAATAAGGGGAATTCTGATTTTTGGCCCACATAGAGGAAATTTCTGCAGTTTTGCCCCAATATTAAAGGAATTTCTGCAATTTTGCTCCAAAATAAGGTGAATTTCTGCCTTTTGAACCCAAAATAAGGCGAATTTCTGCCTTTTTGCCCCAAAATAAAAAAAATTTTTGCTTTTTTTCTCTGAAATAAGTAAAATTTCTGCAATTTTGACCTAAAATAAGGGAAATTTCTGCAATTTTTCCCCATAATAAGGGAAATTTCTGCAATTTTGCCTTAAAATAAGGGGAATTTCTGTTTTTTGCCCATAATAAGGGAAATTTCAGCAATTTTGCCCTCAAATAAATGGAATTTCTGCCTTTTTGCCCAAAATTAGAAAAATTTCTGAAATTTTGCATCAAAATACAAAGAATTTCTGCCTTTTTGCCCGAAATAAAGGGAATGTATACCTTTTGCCATAAACAAGGGAAATTTCTTCATTTTTTTCCTCAAAATAAGGGGATTTTCCACCTTTTGACACAAAATAAGTGCAATTTCTGCCTTTTCCCCAAAAATAAACGGAATTTCTGTCGTTTTGCCCCAAAATAAGGGGAATTTCTGACTTTTTGCCCTGAAATAAGTGAAATTTCTAAAATTTTCCCCAAATAAGGGAAATGTCTGCTTTTTTCCCCAAAATGAGGGGAATTTCTGCCTTTTTTCCCCAAAATAAGAGGAATTTCATCGTTTTTACCTCAAAATAAGGAGAATTTCTGCATTTTTGCCTAAAAATAAGAAATATTTCTGCACTTTTGTACCAAAGTAAAAGAAATTTCTGCAATTTTGCCCCAAAATAAGGGGAATTTTTGTTTTTTGCCAACAAATAAGAAAAATTTCTGCAATTTTGCCCTAAAATATGGGGAATTTCTGCCTTTTGCCCCGAATTAAGGGAAATTTCTGCCGTTTTGCCCCAAAATAATGAAAATTACTGCATTTTTTACCCCAAAATTAGGTGAATTACTGCATTTTTGCTCCAAAATACGGGGAATTACTGCCTTTTTTGCCGAAAATAAGGGAAATTTCTGCCATTTTGCCGTGAAATAAGTGAAATGTCTGCAGTTTTACCACAAATAAATGGAATTTCTGCCTTTTGGCCCAAAATTAGGGGAATTTCTGCAATTTTGCTCCAAAATACGGGGAATTTCTGCCTTTTTGCCCAAAAATAAAGGGAATGTATACCTTTTTGCCATAAAAAAAGAAATTTCTTCATTTTTTCCCCAAAATAAGGGGATTATCCGCCTTTTTGACTCAAAATAAGTGCAATTTCTGCCTTTTCCCCAAAAATAAACGGAATTTCTGTCTTTTTACCCCAAAATAAGGGGAATTTCTGACTTTTTGCCCTGAAATAAGTAAAATTTCTAAAAATTTTCCCCAAATAAGAAAAATGTCTGCTTTTTGCCCCAAAATGAGGGGAATTTCTGCCTTTTTTCCCCAAAATAAGGGGAATTGCAGCTTTTTTACCTCAAAATAATGGGAATTTCTGCATTTTTGCTCCAAAATAAGAAAAATTTCTGCAATTTTGTACCAAAATAAAAGAAATTTCTGCTTTTTTGCCCCAAAATAAGAGAAATTTCTTCCTTTTTTCCCTGAAATAAGTGAAATATCTGCAATTTTGCACCAAAATAAGAAAAATTTCTGCAATTTTGCCCTAAAATAAAGGAAATTTTTGAAATTTTACCTCAAAATAAGGGGGAATTTCTGATTTTTTGCCCCCGATAAAAGGAGATTTTCTGTCTTTTTGCGCCAAAATTAGGGGAGTTTCTAAAATTTTGCTTCAAAATACGGGGAATTTCTGCCTTTTTGCCCGAAAATAAGGGGAATTCTGCTTTTTTGGCCAACATAGAGGAAATTTCTGTAGTTTTGCCCCAATATTAGGGGAATTTCTGCAATTTTGCTCCAAAATAAGGTGAATTTCTGCCTTTTTGCACCAAAATAAGGCGAATTTCTGCCTTTTTGACCCAAAATAAGAAAAATTTCTGCAATTTTGTACCAAAGTAAAAAAAATTTCTGCAATTTTGTTTCAAAATAAGGGGAATTTCTGTTTTTTGCCCACAAATAAGGGAAATTTCTGCAATTTTGCCCGAAAATAAGGGGAATTTCTGCCTTTTCCCCCGAATTAAGTGAAATTTTTGCCTTTTTGCCCCAAAATAAAGAAAATTACTGCATTTTTTTATTCCAAAATTAGGTGAATTACTGTAATTTTGCTCTAAAATACAGGGATTTTCTGCCTTTTTTTTGAAAGTAAAGGAATATTCTGCCATTTGCCGCGAAATAAGTGAAATGTCTGCAGTTTTACCCCAAATAAATGGAATTTCTGCTTTTTTGCCCAAAATTAGGGGAATTTCTGCAATTTTGCTCCAAAGTACGGGGAATTTCTGCCTTTTTGCCCAAAAATAAAGGGAATGTATACTTTTTTGCCATAAAAAAGGGAAATTTCTTCATTTTTTCCCCAAAATAAGGGGATTATCCGCCTTTTTGACTCAAAATAAGTGCAATTTCTGCCTTTTCCCCAAAAATAAACAGAATTTCTGTTTTTTTTGCCCCAAACTAAGGGGAATTTCTGACTTTTTGCCCTGAAATAATTGAAATTTCTAAAATTATTCTTCAAAATAAGGGAAATGTCTGCTTTTTGCCCTAAAATAAGGGGAATTTCTTCCTTTTTGCCCCCAAATAAGGGGAATTTCAGCCTTTTTACCTCAAAATAAGGGGAATTTCTTCCTTTTTGCCCCAAAACAAGAGAAATTTCGGCCTTTTTTCTCTAAAATAAGTGAAATTTCTGCAATTTTGCCCCCCCAAAAAAATTTCTACAATTTTGCCCCAAAATAAAGGAAATTTCTGCAATTTTGCCCCAAATTAAGGGAAATTTATGCAATTTTGCCCCAAAATAAAGAAAATTTCTGCAATTTTGCCCCAAAATAAGTGGAATTTCTGACTTTTTGCCGCCGAAAAAAGGAGATTTTTTGTCTTTTTGCGCCAAAATTAGGGGAGTTTCTAAAATTTTGCTTTAAAATACAGAGAATTTCTGCCGTTTTGCCCGAAAATAAGGGGAATTCTGCTTTTTTGCCCCACATAGATGAAATTTCTGCAGTTTTGCCCCAATATTAGGGGAATTTCTGCAATTTTGTTCCAAAATAAGATGAAGTTCTGCCTTTTTGCCCCAAAATATTGCAAATTTCTGCCTTTTTGCCCCAAAATAAGAAAAATTTTTGCTTTTTTCTTTGAAATAAGTGAAATTTCTGCAATTTTGCTCTACAATAAGGGAATTTTCTGCAATTTTCTCCATAATGAGGGAAATTTCTGCAATTTTGCCCCAAAATAAGGGGAATTTCTGTGTTTTTGCCTACAAATAAGGAAAATTTCTGATATTTTGCCCTAAAATAAGGAAAATTTCTGCCTTTTGCCCCGAATTAATGAAAATTTCTGCTGTTTTACCCAAAATAAAGAAAACTACTGCATTTTTTACCCCAAAATTAGGTGAATTACTGCAATTTTGCTCCATAATACAGGGATTTTCTGCCTTTTTCGCCGAAAATAAGGGGAATTTCTGCCATTTTGCCGCGAAATAAGTGAAATTTCTGCAGTTTTACCCCAAATAAATGGAATTTCTGCCTTTCTGTCCAAAATTAAGGGATTTCTGCAAATTTGCTCCAAAATACGGGGAATTTCTGCCTTTTTGCCCAAAAATAAAGAAAATGTATACCTTTTTGTTATAAAAAAGAGAAATTTCTTTATTTTTTCCCCAAAATAAGGGGATTATCCGCCTTTTTGACTCAAAATAAGTGCAATTTCTGCCTTTTCCCCAAAAATAAACGGAATTTCTGTCTTTTTGCCTTAAAATGAGGGGAATTTCTGACTTTTTGCCCTGAAATAAGTGAAATTTCTAAAATTTATCCCCACATAAGGGAAATGTCTGCTTTTTGCTCCAAAATAAGGGGAATTTTTGCCTTTTTGCCCCAAAATAAGGCGAATTTCAGCCTTTTTACCTGAAAATAAGGAGAATTTCTGCCTTTTTGCCCCAAAATAAGAAAAATTTCTGCAATATTGTACCAAAATAAAAGAAATTTTTGCTTTTTTGCCCCAAAATAAGAGAAATTTCTGCCTTTTTTCCCTGAAATAAGTGAACTTGCTGCAATTTTGCCTCAAATTAAGGGAAATTTCTGCAACTTTGCCCCAAAATAAAGGAAATTTCTGCAATTTTGTCCCAAAATAAGGGGGAATTTCGAACTTATTGCCCCCGATAAAAGGAGATTTTCTGTCTTTTTGCGCCAAAATTAGGGGAGTTTCTAAAATTTTGCTTAGAAATACGGAGAATTTCTACCTTTTTGCCCGAAAATAAGAAGAATTCTGCTTTTTTGGCCCACATAGAGGAAATTTCTGCAGTTTTGTCCCAATATTAGGGGAATTTCTGCAATTTTGCAGCAAAATAAGGTGAATTTCTGCCTTTTTGCCCAAAATAAGGCGAATTTCTGCCTTTTTGCCCCAAAATAAAAAAAAAATTTTGCTTTTTTTCTCTGAAATAAGTGAAATTTCTGCAATTATGCCCTAAAATATGGGAAATTTCTGAAATTTTTCCCCATAATAAGGGAAATTTCTACAATTTTGCCCCAAAATAGGAGAATTTCTGTTTTTTGCCCACAAATAAGGGAAATTTCTGCAATTTTGCCCTAAAATAAGGAGAATTTCTGCCTTTTGCCCCGAATTAAGGGAAATTTCTGCCGTTTTGCCCCAAAATAAAGAAAACTACTGCAATTTTTACCCAAAAATTAGGTGAATTACTGCAATTTTGCTCCAAAATACGGGGATTTTCTGCCTTTTTCGTCGAAAATAAGGGGAATTTCTGCCATTTTGCCGCGAAATAAGTGAAATTTCTGCAGTTTTACCCCAAATAAATGGAATTTCTGCTTTTTTGCCCAAAATTAGGGGAATTTCTGCAATTTTGCTCCAAAATACGGGGAATTTCTGTCTTTTTACCCGAAATAAAGTGAATGTACACCTTTTTGCCATATAAAAGGAAAATTTCTTCATTTTTTTCCTCAAAATAATGGGATTGTCCCCCTTTTTGACTTAAAATAAGTGCAATTTCTGCCTTTTTTCCAAAAATAAACGGAATTTCTGTCTTTTTGCCCCAAAATAAGGGGAATTTCTGACTTTTTGCCCTGAAATAAGTGAAATTTCTAAAATTTTTCCCCAAATAAGAAAAATGTCTACTTTTTGCCCCAGAATGAGGGTAATTTCTGCCTTTTTTCCCCAAAATAAAGTGAATTTCAGCCTTTTTACTTCAAAATAAGGGGCATTTCTGCTTTTTTGCCCCAAAATAAGAATAATTTCTGTAATTTTGTACCAAAGTAAAAGAAATTTTTGCAATTTTGTCCATAAATAAGGGGAATTTCTGTTTTTTGCCCACAAATAAGGGAAATTTCTGCAATTTTGCCCTAAAATAAGGGGAATTTCTGCCTTTTGCCCCAATTAAAAGAAATTTCTGCCGTTTTGCTTCAAAATAAAGAAAATTACTGCATTTCTTACCCCAAAATTAGGTGAATTACTGCACTTTTGCTCTAAAATACGGGGATTTTCTGCCCTTTTCGCCGAAAATAAGGGGAATTTCTGCCATTTTGCCACGAAATAAGTGAAATTTCTGCAGTTTTACCCCAAATAAATGGAATTTCTGCCTTTTTGCTTAAAATTAAAGAATTTCTGCAATTTTCCTCCAAAATACGGGGAATTTCTGCCTTTTTGCCCAAAAATAAAGGGAATGTATACCTTTTTGTTATAAAAAAGGGAAATTTCTTTATTTTTTTTCCAAAATAAGGGGATTATCCGCCTTTTTGACTCAAAATAAGTGCAATTTCTGCCTTTTCCCCAAAAATAAACGGAATTTCTGTCTTTTTGCCCCAAAATAAGGGGAATTTCTTACTTTTTGTTCTGAAATAAGTGAAATTTCTAAAATTTATCCCCAAATAAGGGAAATGTCTTCTTTTTACCCCAAAATACGGGGAATTTCTGCCTTTTTGCCCCAAAATAAGGGGAATTTCAGGCTTTTTACCTCAAAATAGAGGGAATTTCTAACTTTTTGCTCCAAAATAAGAAAAATTTCTGCAATATTGTACCAACATAAAAGAAATTTTTGCGTTTTTGCCCCAAAATAAGAGAAATTTCTGCCTTTTTCTCTGAAATAAGTGAAATTTCTGCAATTTTGCCCCAAATTAAGGGAAATTTCTGCAATTTTGCTCCAAAATAAGGGAAATTTCTGCAATTTTGCCCCAAAATAAGGGGAAATTTCTGACTTTTTGCCCCCGAAAAAAGGAGATTTTCTGTTTTTTTGCCCCAAAATTAGGGGAATTTCTGCAATTTTGCTCCAAAATACGGGCAATTTCTGCCTTTTTCCCCAAAAATAAAGGGAATGTATAAATTTTTGCCATAAAAAAGGAAATTTCTTTATTTTTTCCCCAAATAAAGGAAATTTCTGCTTTTTTGCCCCAAAATAAGAAAAATTTCTGCAATTTTGTGCCAAAATAAAAGAAATTTCTGCTTTTTTGCCCCAAAATATAAGAAATTTCTTCCTTTTTTCCCTGAAATAAGTGAAATTTCTGCAATTTTGGTATAAAATAAAAGAAATTTCTGCAATTTTGCTCCAAAATAAGGGAAATTTCTGCAATTTTGCCCCAAAATAAGGAGAATATCTGACTTTTTGCCCCCGAAAAAAAAGCTTTTCTGTCTTTTTGCCCCAAAATAAAAAGAATTTCTGCCTTTTTGCCCAAAAATTATGAGAATTACTGCAATTTTGCTTCAAAATACTAGAAATTTCTGCCTTTTAGCCCCAAAATAAAGAGAATTTCTGCATTTTTTTCCCAATATTAGAAGAATTTCTGCATTTTACCTATAAATAAGCGGAATTTCTGCATTATACCTCAAAATAAGAGGAATTTCTGCATTTTGCCCCAAAATATGGGGAATTTCTGCCTTTTTGTTCCAAAATAAGGAAAATTTCTTCAATTTTGTACCGTAATAAAAGTAATTTTTGCTTTTTGCCCTGAAATAAATGAAATTTCTGCAATTTTGCCCCAAAATAAGGGGAATTTTTGTTTTTTGCCCACAAATAAAAGAAATTTCTGCAATTTTGCCCTAAAATAAGGGGAATTTCTGCCTTTTGCCCCGAATTAAGGAAAATTTCTGCCGTTTTGCCTCAAAATAAAGAAAACTACTGCATTTTGTACCCCAAAATTAGGTGAATTACTGCAATTTTGCTCCAAAATACGGGGATTTTCTGACTTTTTCGCCGAAAATAAGGGGAATTTCTGCCATTTTGCCCGAAAATTAAGTGGAATTTCTGTCTTTTTGCCCCAAAATAAGGGGAATTTCTGACTTTTTCCCTGAAATAAGTGAAATTTCTAAAATTTTTCCCCAAAATAAGGGAAATGTCTGCTTTTTGCCCCAAAATAAAGAGAATTTCTGAATTTTTGCCCCGGAAAAAAGGAGATTTTCGGTCCTTTTGCCCCAAAATAAGGAGAATTTCTGCCTTTTTGCCCGAAAATTATGAAAATTTCTGCAATTTTGCTTCAAAATACGGGGAATGTCTGCCTTTTAGCCCCAAAACAAAGGGAATTTCTGCATTTTCCCCAATATTAGGGGAATTTCTGCATTTTACCTCTAAATAAGCGGAATTTCTGCATTTTACCTCAAAATAAGAGGAATTTCTGCCTTTTGCCCCAAAATATGGGGAATTTCCGCCTTTTTGTTCCAAAAGAAGGAAAATTTCTTCAATTTTGTACTATAATAAAAGGAATTTCTGCTTTTTGCACTGAAATAAATGAAATTTCGTCAATTTTGCCCGAAAATAAGAAAAATTTGTGCCTTTTTGCCCCAAAATATGGAAAATTTCTGCCTTCTTGCCACAAAATAAGAAAAATTTCTGCAATTCTGTACCAAATAAAAGAAATTTCTACAATTTTGCTCCAAAATAAGGGAAATTTCTTCAATTTTGCCCCAATATAAGGGGAATTTCTAACTTTTTGCCCCATAATAAAATTAATTTCAGTATTTTTGCCACAAAATAAAAAGAATTTCTGCCTTTTTTTTCCAAAATTAAAGGAGTTTTTAAAATTTTGCTTCAAAATACGGGGAATTTCTGCCTTTGTGCCCGAAAATTAAATGGAATTTCTGTCTTTTTGCCCCAAAATAAGGGGAATTTCTGACATTTTCCCTGAAATAAGTGAAATTTCTAAAATTTTTCCCCAAAATAAGGGAAATGTCTGCTTTTTGCCCCAAAATAAGGGGAATTTCTGCCTTTTTGCCCCAAAATAAGGGGAATTTCAGCCTTTTTACCTCAAAATAAGGGGAATTTCTGCCTTTTTGCCCCAAAATAAGAAAAATTTCTGCAATTTTGTACCAAAATAAAAGAAATTTCTGCTTTTTTGCCCCAAAATTAGAGAAATTTCTGCCTTTCTTCCCTGAAATAAGTGAAATTTCTGCAACTTTGCTCCAAAATAAAGGAAATTTCTTCAAATTTGCCCCAAAATAAGGGGAATTTCTGACTTTTTGCCCCCGAAAAAAGAAGATTTTCTATCTTTTTCCCCCAAAATAAGGAGAATTTCTGCATTTTTGCCCGAAAATTATGAGAATTTCTGCAATTATGCTTCAAAATACAGAAAATTTCTGCCTTTAACCCCCAAATAAAGGGAATTTCTGCATTTTTTCCCCAATATTAGGGGAATTTCTGCATTTTACCCCTAAATAAGCAGAATTTCTGCATTTTACCTCAAAATAAGAGGAATTTCTGCCTTTTGCCCCAAAATATGGGAAATTTCTGCCTTTTTGTTCCAAAATTAGGAAAATTTCTTTAATTTTGTACCATGAAAATAGAAATTTCTGCTTCTTGCACTGAAATAAATGAAATTTCTGCAATTTTGCCCAAAAATAAGAAAAATTTGTGTCTTTTGGCCCCAAAATATGGAAAATTTCTCCCTTCTTGCCACAAAATAAGAAAAATTTCTGCAATTCTGTACCAAAATAAAAGAAATTTCTACAATTTTGCCACAAAATAAGGGAAATTTCTGCAATTTTGCTCCAAAATAAGGGAAATTGCTTCAATTTTGCCCCAAAATAAGGGGAATTTCTGAATTTTGCCCCATAATAAAATGAATTTCTGTATTTTTGCCCCAAAATAAAGAAAATTTCTGCATTTTTGCCCCAAAATTAGGGGAGTTTCTAAAATTTTGCTTCAAAATACGGGGAATTTCTGCCTTTTTGCCCGAAAATAAGGGGAACTTCTGCTTTTTTGGCCCACATAAAGGAAATTTCTGCATTTTTGTCCCAATATTAGGGGAATTTCTGCAATTTTGCTCCAAAATAAGGTGAATTTCTGCTGTTTTGCCCCAAAATAAGGCTAATTTCTGCATTTTTGCCCAAAATAAGAAAAATTTTTGCTTTTTTTTCTCTGAAATAAGTGAAATTCCTGCAATTTTAACCTAAAATAAGGGAAATTTTTGCAATTTTTCCCCATAAGAAGAGAAATTTCTGCAATTTTTCCCAAAAATAAAGGGAATTTCTGTTTTTTGCCCCCAAATAAGGGAAATTTCTGCAATATTGCCCTAAAATAAGGGGAATTTCTGCCTTTTGCCCAGAATTAAGGGAAATTTCTGCCGTTTTGCCCCAAAATAAAGAAAATTACTGCATTTTTTACCCCAAAATTAGGTGAATTACTGCAATTTTGCTCCAAAATACTGGGATTTTCTGCCTTTTTCGCTAAAAATAAGGGGAATTTCTGCCATTTTGCCGCAAAATAAGAGAAATTTCTGCAGTATTACCCCAAATAAATGGAATTTCTGCCTTTTGGCCCAAAATTAAGGGAATTTCTGCAATTTTGCTTCAAAATACGAAGAATTTCTGCCTTTTTGCCCAAAAATAAAGGGAATGTATAACTTTTTGCTATAAAAAAGGGAAATTTCTTAATTTTTTCCCGAAAATAAGTGGATTTTCCACCTTTTTGACGCAAAATAAGTGCAATTTCTGCCATTTCCCCAAAAATAAATGGAATTTCTGTCTTTTTGCCCCAAAATAAAGGATATTTCTGACTTTTTGCCCTGAAATAAGTGAAATTTCTAAAATTTTTCCCCAAATGAGAAAAATGTCTGCTTTTTGCCCCAAAATGAGGGGAATTTCTGAATTTTTTCACCAAATAAGGGGAATTTCAGCCTTTTTACTTCAAACTAAGGGGAATTTCTGACTTTTAGACCAAAAATAAGTAAAATTTCTGCTATTTTGTACCAAAATAAAAAAAAAATTCGGCTTTTTTGCACCAAAATAAGAGAAATTTCTGCCTTTTTTCCCTGAAATAAGTGAAATTTTGCAATTTTGCTTCAAAATAAGGAAAATTTCTGACTTTTTGCCCTATAATAAGGTGAATTTCTGTATTTTTGCCCCAAAATAAAGGGAATTTCTGCCTTTTTGCCCTAAAATTAGGAGAGTTTTAAAAATTTTGCTTCAAAATACGGGGAATTTCTGCCTTTTTGCCCGAAAATAAGGGGAACTGCTTTTTTGGCCCAAATAAAAAAATTTCTGCATTTTTGCCCCAATATTAGGGGAATTTCTGCAATTTTGCTCCAAAATAAGGTGAATTTCTACCGTTTTGCCCCAAAATAAGGCGAATTTCTGCCTTTTTGCCTTAAAATAAGAAAAATTTTTGCTATTTTTCTCTGAAATAAGTGAAATTTCTGCAATTTTGCCCTAAAATGAGGGAAATTTCTGCAATTTTTCCCCATAATAAGGGAAATTTCTGCAATTTTGCCTCAAAAAAGGGGGAATTTCTGTTTTTTGCCCACAAATAAGGGAAATTTCTGCAATTTTGCCTTAAAATAAGGGGAATTTCTGCCTTTTGCCCCGAATTAAGGGAAATTTCTGCCGTTTTGCCCCAAAATAAAGAAAATTACTGCATTTTTTACGCCAAAATTGGGTGAATTACTGCAATTTTGCTCCAAAATTCGGGGATTTTCTGCCTTTTTCGTCGAAAATAAGAGGAATTTCTGCCATTTTTAAGCGAAATAAGTGAAATTTCTGCAGTTTTACCCCAAATAAATGGAATTTCTGCCTTTTTGCCTAAAATTAAAGGAATGTCTGCAATTTTGCTCCAAAATACAGTGAATTTCTTCCTTTTTGCCCAAAAATAAAGGGAATGTATACCTTTTTGCCATAAAAAAGGGAAATTTCTTCATTTTTTCCCCAAAATAAGGGGATTTTTTACCTTTTTGACTCAAAATATGTGCAATTTCTGCCTTTTCCCCATAAATAAACGGAATTTTTGAATTTTTGCCTCAAAATAAGGGGAATTTCTGACTTTTTACCTCAAAATAAGGAGAATTTCTGCCTTTTTGCCTCAAAATAAGAAAAATTCCTGCAATTTTGTACCAAAATAAAAGAAATTTCTGCTTTTGCCCCAAAATATAAGAAATTTCTGCTTTTTCTTTCTGAAATAAGTGAAATTTATGCAATTTTGCTTCAAAATAAGGGAAATTTCTTCAATTTTGCCTCAAAATAAAGGAAATTTCTGCAATTTTGCCCCAAAATAAAGGGAATTTCTGAATTTTAGCCCCCGAAAAAAGGAGATTTTCTGTCTTTTTGCCCCAAAATAAGGAGAATTTCTGCCTTTTTGCCCGAAAATTATGAAAATTTCTGCAATTTTGCTTCAAAATACGGGGAATGTCTGCCTTTTAGCCCCAAAATAAAGGGAATTTCTGCATTTTTCCCCAATATTAGGGGAATTTCTGCATTTTACCTCTAAATAAGGGGAATTTCTGCATTTTACCTCAAAATAAGAAGAATTTCTGCCTTTTGCCCCAAAATTTGTGGAATTTTTGCCTTTTTGTTCCAAAATAAAGAAAATTTCTTCAATTTTGTACCATAATAAAAGAAATTTCTGCTTTTTGCCCTGAAATAAATGAAATTTCTGCAATTTTGCCCGAAAATAAGAAAAATTTGTGCCTTTTTGCCCCAAAATATGGAAAATTTCTGCCTTCTTGCCACAAAATAAGAAAAATTTCTGCAATTCTGTAACAAAATAAAAGAAATTTCTACAATTTTGCCACAAAATAAGGGAAATTTTTGCAATTTTGCTCCAAAATAAGGGAAATTTCTTCAATTTTGCCCCAAAATAAGGAAAATTTCTGACTTTTTGCCCCATAATAAGGTGAATTTCTGTATTTTTGCCCCAAAATAAAGGGAATTTCTGCCTTTTTGCCCTAAAATTAAAAGTGTTTCAAAAATTTTGCTTCAAAATACGGGGAATTATTGCCTTTTTTCCCGAAAATAAGGGGAACTTCTGCTTTTTTAGCCCAAATAAAGGAAATTTCTGAATTTTTGCCCCAATATTAGGGGAATTTCTGCAATTTTGCTCCAAAATAAGGTGAATTTCTGCCTTTTTGTCCCAAAATAAAGCGAATTACTGCCTTGTTGCTCCAAAATAAGAAAACTTTTTGCTTTTTTTCTCTGAAATAAGTGAAATTTCTGCAATATTGCCCTAAAATAAGGGAAATTTTTGCATTTTCTCTTCATAATAAGGGAAATTTCTGCAATTTTGCCCCAAAATAAGGGGAATTTCTGTTTTTTGCCCCCAAATAAGAGAAAGTTCTGAAATTTTGCCCTAGAATAAGGGGAATTTCTGCCTTTTGCCCCGAATTAAGGGAAATTTCTGCCGTTTTGCCCCAAAATAAAGAAAACTACTGCATTTTTCACCTCAAAATTAGGTGAATTACTGCAATTTTGCTCCAAAATACGGTGATTTTCTGCCTTTTTCGCCGAAAATAAGGGGAATTTCTGCCATTTTGCCGCTAAATAAGTGAAATTTCTGCAGTTTTACCCCAAATAAATGGAATTTCTTCCTTTTGGCCCAAAATTAGGGGAATTTCTGCAATTTTGCTCCAAAATACGGGGAATTTCTGCCTTTTTGCCCAAAAATAAAGGGAATGTATACCTTTTTGCCATAAAAAAGGGAAATTTCTTCATTTTTTCTTCAAAATAAGTGGATTTTCAACTTTTTTGACTCAAAATAAGTGCAATTTCTGCCTTTTCCCCAAAAATAAACGGAATTTCTGTCTTTTTGCCCCCAAATAAACGGAATTTCTGACTTTTTGCCCTGAAGTAAGTGAAATTTCTAAAATTTTTCCCCAAATAAGAAAAATGTCTGCTTTTAGCCTCAAAATGAGGGGAATTTTGCATTTTTTCTCCAAATAAGGGGAATTTCAGCCTTTTTACCTCAAACTAAGGGGAATTTCTGACTTTTTGCCCCAAAATAAGTAAAATTTCTTCAATTTTGTACCAAAATAAAAAAAAATTTCTGTTTTTTTTGCCCCAAAATAAGAGAAATTTCTACCTTTTTTCCCTGAAATAAGTGAAATTTCTCCAATTTTGCTTCAAAATAAGAGAAATTTCTGCAATTTTGCCCCAAAATAAAGGAAATTTCTGCAATTTTGCCCCAAAATAAGGGGAATTTCTGACTTTTTACCCCTTAAAAAAGGAGATTTTCTGTCCTTTTGCCCCAAGATTAGGGGAGTTTCTAAAATTTTGCTTCAAAATACGAGGAATTTCTGCCTTTTTGCTCGAAAATAAGGGGAACTTCTGCTTTTTTGGACAAAATAAAAAATTTTTGCATTTTTGCTCCAATATTAGGAGAATTTCTGCAATTTTGCTCCAAAATAAGGTGAATTTCTGCCTCTTTGCCCAAAAATAAGGCGAATTTCTGCCTTTTTGCCCCAAATTAAGAAAAATTTTTGCTTTTTTTCTCTTAAATAAGTGAAATTTAAGCAATTTTAACATAAAATTAGGGAAATTTTTTCATTTTTTCCTCATAATAAAGGAAATTTCTGCAATTATGCCCCAAAATAAGGGGAATTTCTGTTTTTTGCCCCCAAATAAGGGAAATTTCTGCAATTTTGCCCTAAAATAAGGGGAATTTCTGACTTTTGCCCGAATTAAGGGAAATTTCTGCCGTTTTGCCCCAAAATATAGAAAACTACTGCATTTTTTACCCCAAAATTAGGTGAATTACTGCAATTTTGCTCCAAAATAAGGGGAATTTCTGACTTTTTACCCTTGAAAAAAGGAGATTTTCTGTCTTTTTACCCCAAGATTAGGGGAGTTTCTAAAATTTTGCTTCAAAATACGGGGAATTTCTGCCTTTTTGCGCGAAAATAAGGGGAACTTCTGCTTTTTTGGACCAAATAAAAAATTTCTGCATTTTTGCCCCAATATTAGGGGAATTTCTGCAATTTTGCTCCAAAATAAGGTGAATTTCTGCCTTTTTGCCCCAAAATAAGGCGAATTTCTGCCTTTTTGCCGTAAAATAAGAAAAATTTTTGCTTTTTTTCTCTGAAATAAGTAAAATTTCTGCAATTTTGCCCTAAAATAAGGAAAATTTCTGCAATTTTTCCCCATAATAAGGGAAATTTCTCCAATTTTGCCCTAAAATAAGGGGAATTTCTGCCTCTTGCCCCGAATTAAGAGAAATTTCTGCCGTTTTGCCCCAAAATATAGAAAATTACTGCATTTTTTACGCCAAAATTAGGTGATTTACTGCAATTTTGCTCCAAAATACGGGGATTTTCTGCCTTTTTCGTCGAAAATATGGGGAATTTCTGCCATTTTGAAGCGAAATAAGTGAAATTTCTGCAGTTTTACCCAAATAAATAGAATTTCTGCCTTTTTGCCTAAAATTAGGAGAATTTCTGCAATTTTGCTCCAAAATACATGGAATTTCTGCCTTTTTGCCCCAAATTAAGAAAAAATTTTGCTTTTTTTCTCTTAAATAAGTATAATTTATGCAATTTTAACCTAAAATTAGAAAAATTTTTGCATTTTTTCCTCATAATAAGGGAAATTTCTGCAATTATGCCCCAAAATAAGGGGAATTTCTGTTTTTTGCCCACAAATAAGGGAAATTTCTGCAATTTTGCCCTAAAATAAGGGAAATTTCTGCAATTTTTCCCCATAATAAGGGAAATTTCTCCAATTTTGCCCCAAAATAATGGGAATTTCTGCCTCTTGCCCCGAATTAAGCGAAATTTCTGCCGTTTTGCCCCAAAATATAGAAAATTACTGCATTTTTACGCCAAAATTATTTGATTTACTGCAATTTTGCTCCAAAATACGGGGATTTTCTGCCTTTTTCGTCAAAAATATGGGGAATTTCTGCCATTTTGAAACGAAATAAGTGAAATTTCTGCAGTTTTACCCAAATAAATAGAATTTCTGCCTTTTTGCCTAAAATTAGGGGAATTTCTGCAATTTTGCTCCAAAATACATGGAATTTCTGCCTTTTTGCCCCAAATTAAGAAAAAATTTTGCTTTTTTTCTCTTAAATAAGTGAAATTTATGCAATTTTAACCTAAAATTAGAAAAATTTTTGCATTTTTTCCTCATAATAAGGGAAATTTCTGCAATTATGCCCCAAAATAAGGGGAATTTCTGTTTTTTGCCCACAAATAAGGGAAATTTCTGCAATTTTGCCCTAAAATAAGGGGAATTTCTGCCTTTTGCCCAGAATTAAGGGAAATTTCTGCCGTTTTGCCCCAAAATAAAGAAAACTACTGCATTTTTTACCCCAAAATTAGGTGAATTACTGCAATTTTGCTCCAAAATACGGGGATTTTCTGCCTTTTTCGCCGAAAATAAGGGGAATTTCTGCCATTTTGCTGCGAAATAATTGAAATTTCTGCAGTTTTACCCCAAATAAATGGAATTTCTGCCTTTTTGCCCAAAATTAGGGGAATTTCTGCAATTTTGCTCCAAAATACGGGGAATTTCTGCCTTTTTGCCCAAAAATAAAGGGAATGTATACCTTTTTGCCATAAAATAACGAAATTTCTTCATTTTTTTCCCAATATAATTGGATTTTCCGCCTTTTTGACTCAAAATAAGTGCAATTTCTGCCTTTTCCCCAAAAATAAACGGAATTTCTGTCTTTTTGCCCCCAAAAAATGATATTTCTGACTTTTTGCCCTGAAATAAGTGAAATTTCTAAAATTTTTCCCCAAATATAAAAATGTCTGCTTTTTGCCCCAAAATGAGGGGAATTTCTGCATCTTTTCCCCAAATAAGGGGAGTTTCAGCCTTTTTACCTCAAACTAAGGGGAATATCTGACTTTTTGCCCCAAAATAAGTAAAAGTTCTGCAATTTTGTACCAAAATAAAAAAAAATTCTACTTTTTTGCCTCAAAATAAGAAAAATTTCTGCCTTGTTCCCCTGAAATAAGTGAAATTTCTGCAATTTTGCTTCAATATAAGGGAAATTTCTGCAATTTTGCCCCAAAATAAAGGAAATTTCTGCAATTTTGCCCCAAAATAAGGGGAATTTCTGACTTTTTACCCCTGAAAAAAGGAGATTTTCTGTCCTTTTGCCCCAAGATTAGGGGAGTTTCTAAAATTTTGCTTCAAAATACGAGGAATTTCTGCCTTTTTGCTCGAAAATAAGGGGAACTTCTGCTTTTTTGGACAAAATAAAAAATTTTTGCATTTTTGCTCCAATATTAGGAGAATTTCTGCAATTTTGCTCCAAAATAAGGTGAATTTCTGCCTCTTTGCCCAAAAATAAGGCGAATTTCTGCCTTTTTGCCCCAAATTAAGAAAAATTTTTGCTTTTTTTCTCTTAAATAAGTGAAATTTAAGCAATTTTAACATAAAATTAGGGAAATTTTTTCATTTTTTCCTCATAATAAAGGAAATTTCTGCAATTATGCCCCAAAATAAGGGGAATTTCTGTTTTTTGCCCCCAAATAAGGGAAATTTCTGCAATTTTGCCCTAAAATAAGGGGAATTTCTGACTTTTGCCCGAATTAAGGGAAATTTCTGCCGTTTTGCCCCAAAATATAGAAAACTACTGCATTTTTTACCCCAAAATTAGGTGAATTACTGCAATTTTGCTCCAAAATAAGGGGAATTTCTGACTTTTTACCCTTGAAAAAAGGAGATTTTCTGTCTTTTTACCCCAAGATTAGGGGAGTTTCTAAAATTTTGCTTCAAAATACGGGGAATTTCTGCCTTTTTGCGCGAAAATAAGGGGAACTTCTGCTTTTTTGGACCAAATAAAAAATTTCTGCATTTTTGCCCCAATATTAGGGGAATTTCTGCAATTTTGCTCCAAAATAAGGTGAATTTCTGCTTTTTTGCCCCAAAATAAGGCGAATTTATGCCTTTTTGCCCCAAATTAAGAAAAATTTTTGCTTTTTTTCTCTGAAATAAGTGAAATTTCTGCAATTTTGCCCTAAAATAAGGGAAATTTCTGCAACTTTTCCCCATAATAAGGGAAATTTCTGCAATTTTGCCCCAAAATAAGGGGAATTTCTGTTTTTTGCCCACAAATAAGGGAAATTTCTGCAATTTTGCCCTAAAATAAGGGGAATTTCTGCCTTTTGCCCCAATTAAAAGAAATTTCTGCCGTTTTGCTTCAAAATAAAGAAAATTACTGCATTTCTTACCCCAAAATTAGGTGAATTACTGCACTTTTGCTCTAAAATACGGGGATTTTCTGCCGTTTTCGTCGAAAATAAGAGGAATTTCTGCCATTTTGCCGCGAAATAAGTGAAATTTCTACAGTTTTACCCCAAATAACTGGAATTTCTGCCTTTTTGCCTAAAATTAAGGGAATTTCTGCAATTTTGCTCCAAAATACAGGGAATTTCTTCCTTTTTGTCCAAAAATAAAGGGAATGTATACCTTTTTGCCATAAAAAAGGGAAATTTCTTCATTTTTTCCCCAAAATAAGGGGGTTTTCCGCCTTTTTGACTCAAAATAAGTGCAATTTCTGCTTTTTTCCCCCAAATAAATGGAATTTTTGAATTTTTGCCTCAAAATAAGGGGAATTACTGACTTTTTACCTCAAAATAATGAGAATTTCTGCCTTTTTGCCCCAAAATAAGAAAAATTCCTGCAATTTTGTACCAAAATAAAAGAAATTTCTGCTTTTGCCCCAAAATATAAAAATTTCTGCCTTTTCTCCCTGAAATAAGTGAAATTTCTGCAATTTTTCTTCAAAATAAGGGAAATTTCCTCAATATTGCCTCAAAATAAAGGAAATTTCTGCAATTTTGCCCCAAAATAAAAAGAATTTCTGAATTTTTGCCCCCGAAAAAAGGAGATTTTCTGTCTTTTTGCCCCAAAATAAGGAGAATTTCTGCCTTTTTGCCCGAAAATTATGAAAATTTCTGCAATTTTGCTTCAAAATACGGGGAATGTCTGCCTTTTAGCCCCCAAATAAAGGGAATTTCTGCATTTTTCCCCAATATTAGGGGAATTTCTGCATTTTACCTCTAAATAAGCAGAATTTCTGCATTTTACCTCAAAATAAGAAGAATTTCTGCCTTTTGCCCCAAAATTTGTGGAATTTTTTCCTTTTTGTTCCAAAATATAGAACATTTCTTCAATTTTGTACCATAATAAAAGAAATTTCTGCTTTTTGCCCTGAAATAAATGAAATTTCTGCAATTTTGCCCGAAAATAAGAAAAAATTGTGCCTTTTTGCCCCCAAATATGGAAAATTTCTGCCTTCTTGCCACAAAATAAGAAAAATTTCTGCAAATCTGTACCAAAATGAAAGAAATTTCTACAATTTTGCCCCAAAATAAGGGAAATTTCTGCAATTTTGCTCCAAAATAAGGGAAATTTCTTCAATTTTGCCCCAAAATAAGGAAAATTTCTGACTTTTTGCCCCATAATAAGGTGAATTTCTGCCTTTTTACCCCAAATAAGGCGGATTTCTGCCTTGTTGCCCCAAAATAAGAAAAATTTTTGCTTTTTTCTCTGAAATAAGTGAAATTTCTGCAATTTTGCATTAAAATAATGGAAATTTTTGCAATTTTTCCCCATAATAAGGGAAATTCCTGCAATTTTGCCCCAAAATAAGGGGAATTTCTGTTTTTTGCCCCCAAATAAAAAAAATTCTGAAATTTTGCCCTAAAATAAGGGGAATTTCTGCCTTTTGCCCCGAATTAAGGGAAATTTCTGCCGTTTTGCCCCAAAATAAAAAAAACTACTGCATTTTTTACCCCAAAATTAGGTGAATTACTGCAATTTTGCTCCAAAATACGGGGATTTTCTGCCTTTTTCACCGAAAATGAGGGGAATTTCTGCCATTTTGCCGCGAAATAAGTGATATTTCTGCAGTTTTACCCCTAATAAATGGAATTTCCTCCTTTTTTCCCAAAATTAGGGGAATTTCTGCAATTTTGATCCGAAATACGGGGAATTTCTGCCTTTTTGCCCAAAAATAAAGGGAATGTATACCTTTTTGCCATAAAAAGGGAAATTTCTTCATTTTTTCCCCAAAATAAGTGGATTTTCAACCTTTTTGACTCAAAATAAGTGCAATTTCTGCCTTTTCCCCAAAAATAAATGCAATTTCTGTCTTTTTGCCCCAAAATAAACGGAATTTCTGACTTTTTGCCCGGAAATAAGTGAAATTTCTAAAATTTTTCCCCAAATAAGGAAAATGTTTGCTTTTTGCCCCAAAATGAGGGGAATTTCTGCATTTTTTCCCAAATAAGGGGAATTTCAGCCTTTTTACCTCAAACTAAGGGGAATTTCTGACTTTTTGCCCCAAAATAAGTAAAATTTCTGCAATTTTGTACCAAAATAAAAAAATTTCTGCTTTTTTGCCCCAAAATAACAGAAATTTCTACCTTTTTTCCCTGAAATAAGTGAAATTTCTGCAATTTTGCTTCAAAATAAGGGAAATTTCTGCAATTTTGCCCCAAAATAAGGGGAATTTCTGACGTTTTGCCCCTGAAAAAAGGAAATTTTCTGTCTTTTAGCCCCAAAATTAGGGGAGTTTCTAAAATTTTGCTTCAAAATACGGGGAATTTTTGCCTTTTTGCTCGAAAAAGATGGGAACTTCTCCTTTTTTGGACCAAATAAAAAAATTTCTGCATTTTTGCCCCAATATTAGGGGAATTTCTGCAATTTTGCTCCAAAATAAGGTGAATTTCTGCTTTTTTGTCCCAAAATAAGGCGAATTTCTGCCTTTTTGCCTTAAAATAAAGAAAAATTTTTGCTTGTTTTCTCTGAAATAAGTGAAATTTCTGCAATTTTGCCCTAAAATAAGGGAAATTTCTGCAATTTTTCCACATAATAAGGGAAATTTCTGCAATTTTGCCATAAAATAAGGGGAATTTCTGCCTTTTGCCCCGAATTAAGGGAAATTTCTGCCGTTTTGCCCCAAAATAAAGAAAATTACTGCATTTTTTTACGCCAAAATTAGGTGAATTACTGCAATTTTGCTCCAAAATACGGGGATTTTCTGCCTCTTTCGTCGAAAATAAGGGGAATTTCTGCCATTTTGAAGCGAAATAAGTGAAATTTCTGCAGTTTTACCCAAATAAATAGAATTTCTTCCTTTTTGCCTAAAATAAGGGAATTTCTGCAATTTTGCTCCAAAATACAGGGAATTTCTGCATTTTTGCCCCAAATTAAGAAAAATTTTTGCTTTTTTTCTCTGAAATAAGTGAAATTTCTGCAATTTTAACCTAAAATAAGGGAAATTTTTGCAATTTTTTCCCATAATAAGGGAAATTTCTGCAATTATGCCCCAAATATGGGGAATTTCTGTTTTTTGCCCCCAAATAAGGGAAATTTCTGCAATTTTGCCCTAAAATAAGAGGAATTTCTGCCTTTTGCCCCGAATTAAGGGAAATTTCTGCCGTTTTGCCCCAAAATAAAGAAAACTACTGCATTTTTTACCCCAAAATTAGGTGAATTACTGCAATTTTGCTCTAAAATACGGGGATTTTCTGCCTTTTTCGCCGAAAATAAGGGGAATCTCTGCCATTTTGCCGGGAAATAATTGAAATTTCTGCAGTTTTACCCCAAATAAATGGAATTTCTGCCTTTTTGCCCAAAATTAGGGGAATTTCTGCAATTTTGCTCTAAAATACGGGGAATTTCTGCCTTTTTGCCCAAAAATAAAGGGAATGTATACCTTTTTGCCATAAAAAAGGGAAATTTCTTCATTTTTTCCCCAAAATAAGGGGATTTTCCGCCTTTTTGACTCAAAATAAGTGCAATTTCTGCCTTTTCCCCAAAAATAAACGGAATTTCTGTCTTTTTGCCCCAAAATAAACGAAATTTCTGACTTTTTGCCCTGAAATAAGTCAAATTTCTAAAATTTTTAAACAAATAAGTAAAATGTCTGCTTTTTGCCCCAAAATGAGGAGAATTTCTGCATTTTTCCTCAAATAAGTGGAATTTCAGCCTTTTTACCTCAAACTAAGGGGAATTTCTGATTTTTTGTCCCAAAATAAGTAAAAGTTCTGCAATTTTGTACCAAAATAAAAAAAATTTCTCCTTTTTTGCCCCAAAATAAGAGAAATTTCTGCCTTTTTTCCCTGAAATAAGTGAAATTTCTGCAATTTTGCTTCAATATAAGGGAAATTTCTGCAATTTTGCCCCATATAAAGGAAATTTCTGCAATATTGCCCCAAAATAAGGGGGATTTCTGACTTTTTACCCCTGAAAAAAGGAGATTTTCTGTCTTTTTGCCCCAATATTAGGGAAGTTTCTAAAATTTTGCTTCAAAATACGGGGAATTTCTGCCTTTTTGCTCGAAAATAAGAGGAACTTCTGCTTTTTTGGCCCAAATAAAAACATTTCTGCATTTTTACCCCAAAATTAGGGGAATTTCTGCAATTTTGCTCCAAAATAAGGTGAATTTCTGCTCTTTTGCCCCAAAATAAGGTGAATTTCTGCCTATTTGCCTTAAAATAAGTAAAATTTTTTGCTTTTTTTCTCTGAAATAAGTGAAATTTCTGCAATTTAACCCTTAAATAAGGGAAATTTCTGCAATTTTTTTTCCATAATAAGGGAAATTTCTGCAATTTTGCCCCAAAATAATAGGAATTTCTGTTTTTTGCCCACAAATAAGGGAAATTTCTGCAATTTTGCCCTAAAATAATATGAATTTCTGCCTTTTGCCCCGAATTAAGGGAAATTTCTGCCGTTTTGCCCCAAAATAAAGAAAATTACTGCATTTTTAGGCCAAAATTAGGTGAATTACTGCAATTTTGCTCCAAAATACGGGGATTTTCTGCCTTTTTCGTCGAAAATAAGGGGAATTTCTGCCATTTTGAAGCGAAATAAGTGAAATTTCTGCAGTTTTACCCCAAATAAATGGAATTTCTGCCTTTTTGCCTAAAATTAGGGGAATTTCTGCAATTTTGCTCAAAAATACAGGGAATTCTGCCTTTTTGCCCAAAAATAAAGGGATTGTATACCTTTGTGCCATAAAAAAGGGAAATTTCTTCATTTTTTCTTCAAAATAAGGGGATTTTCTGCCTTTTTGACTCAAAATAAGTGCAATTTCTGCCTTTTTTCCCAAAATAAACGGAATTTTTGAATTTTTGCCCCAAAATAAGGGGAATTTCTGCCTTTTTGCCCCAAAATAAGAAAAATTCCTGCAATTTTGTACCAAAATAAAAGAAATTTCTTCTTTTTTTGCCCCAAAATATAAAAAAATTCTGCCTTTTTTTCCTGAAATAAGTGAAATTTCTGCAATTTTGCTTCAAAATAAGGGAAATTTCTTCAATTTTGCCTCAAAATGAAGGAAATTTCTGCAATTTCGTCCGAAAATAAGGGGGATTTCTGAATATTTGCCCCCGAAAAAAAAGAGGATTTTCTGTCTTTTGCCCCAAAATAAGAAGAATTTCTGCCTTTTTGCCCAAAAATTATGAAAATTTCTGCAATTTTGCTTATAAAAACGGGGAATCTTCTAAAATTTTTCCCCAAAATAAAAGAAATGTCTGCTTTTTGCCCAAAAATAAGGGGAATTTCTGCCTTTTTGCCCCAAAATAAGGGGAATTTCAGCCTTTTTACCTAAAAATAGGGGGAATTTCTGCCTTTTAGCCCCAAAATAAAGGGAATTTCTGCGTTTTTCCCCAATATTAGGGGAATTTCTGCATTTTACCTCTAAATAAGCGGAATATCTGCATTTTACCTCAAAATAAGAGGAATTTCTGCCTTTTGCCCCAAAATATGGGGACTTTCCGCCTTTTTGTTCCAAAATAAGAAAAATTTTTTCAATTTTATACCATAATAAAAGGAATTTCTGCTTTTTGCCCTGAAATAAATGAAATTTCTGCAATTTTGCCCGAAAATAAAAAAAATTTGTGCCTTTTTGCCCCAAAATATGGAAAATTTTTGCCTTCTTGCCACAAAATAAGAAAAATTTCTGCAATTCTGTACCAAAATAAAAGAAATTTCTACAATTTTGCTCCAAAATAAGGGAAATTTCTGCAATTCTGCTCCAAAATAAGGGAAATTTCTTCAATTTTGCCCCAAAATAAGGGGAATTTCTAACTTTTTGCCCCATAATAAAATGAATTTCTGTATTTTTGCCCCAAAATAAAGGGAATTTCTGCTTTTTTGCCCCAAAATTAGGGGAGTTTCTAAAATTTTGCTTCAAAATACAGGGAATTTCTGCCTTTTGGCCCGAAAATAAGGGGAATTTCTGATTTTTTGGACCAAATAATGGAAATTTCTGCATTTTTGCCCCAAAATAAGGGAAATTTCTGCAATTTTGCTCCAAAATAAGGGAAATTTCTGCATTTTTGCCCCAATATTAGGGGAATTTCTGCAATTTTGCTCCAAAATAAGGTGAATTTCTTTCTTTTTGCCCCAAAATAAAGTGAATTTCTGCCTTTTGCCCCAAAAAAAGAAAAATTTTGCTTTTTTTCTCTGAAATAAGTGAAATTTCTGCAATTTTAACCTAAAATAAGGGAAATTTTTGCAATTTTTTCCCATAATAAGGGAAATTTCTGCAATTATGCCCCAAATATGGGGAATTTCTGTTTTTTGCCCCCAAATAAGGGAAATTTCTGCAATTTTGCCCTAAAATAAGCGGAATTTCTGCCTTTTGCCCCGAATTAAGGGAAATTTCTGCCGTTTTGCCC
Source organism: Micromys minutus (assembly GCF_963924665.1). Taxonomy (NCBI): domain Eukaryota; kingdom Metazoa; phylum Chordata; class Mammalia; order Rodentia; family Muridae; genus Micromys; species Micromys minutus. The sequence goes on along the minus strand of NC_137963.1, from coordinate 28,026,151 downwards.
CAAAATAAAGAAAACTACTGCATTTTTTACCCCAAAATTAGGTGAATTACTGCAATTTTGCTCTAAAATACGGGGATTTTCTGCCTTTTTCGCCGAAAATAAGGGGAATTTCTGCCATTTTGCCGGGAAATAATTGAAATTTCTGCAGTTTTACCCCAAATAAATGGAATTTCTGCCTTTTTGCCCAAAATTAGGGGAATTTCTGCAATTTTGCTCTAAAATACGGGGAATTTCTGCCTTTTTGCCCAAAAATAAAGGGAATGTATACCTTTTTGCCATAAAAAAGGGAAATTTCTTCATTTTTTCCCCAAAATAAGGGGATTTTCTGCCTTTTTGACTCAAAATAAGTGCAATTTCTGCCTTTTCCCCAAAAATAAACGGAATTTCTGTCTTTTTGCCCCAAAATAAACGAAATTTCTGACTTTTTGCCCTGAAATAAGTCAAATTTCTAAAATTTTTAAACAAATAAGTAAAATGTCTGCTTTTTGCCCCAAAATGAGGAGAATTTCTGCATTTTTCCCCAAATAAGGGGAATTTCAGCCTTTTTACCTCAAACTAAGGGGAATTTCTGATTTTTTGTCCCAAAATAAGTAAAAGTTCTGCAATTTTGTACCAAAATAAAAAAAATTTCTCCTTTTTTGCCCCAAAATAAGAGAAATTTCTGCCTTTTTTCCCTGAAATAAGTGAAATTTCTGCAATTTTGCTTCAATATAAGGGAAATTTCTGCAATTTTGCCCAATATAAAGGAAATTTCTGCAATATTGCCCCAAAATAAGGGGAATTTCTGACTTTTTACCCCTGAAAAAAGGAGATTTTCTGTCTTTTTGCCCCAATATTAGGGAAGTTTCTAAAATTTTGCTTCAAAATACGGGGAATTTCTGCCTTTTTGCTCGAAAATAAGGGGAACTTCTGCTTTTTTGGCCCAAATAAAAACATTTCTGCATTTTTGCCCCAAAATTAGGGGAATTTCTGCAATTTTGCTCCAAAATAAGGTGAATTTCTGCTCTTTTGCCCCAAAATAAGGTGAATTTCTGCCTTTTTGCCTTAAAATAAGTAAAATTTTTTGCTTTTTTTCTCTGAAATAAGTGAAATTTCTGCAATTTTGCCCTTAAATAAGGGAAATTTCTGCAATTTTTTCCCCATAATAAGGGAAATTTCTGCAATTTTGCCCCAAAATAATAGGAATTTCTGTTTTTTGCCCACAAATAAGGGAAATTTCTGCAATTTTGCCCTAAAATAATATGAATTTCTGCCTTTTGCCCCGAATTAAGGTAAATTTCTGCCGTTTTGCCCCAAAATAAAGAAAATTACTGCATTTTTTAGGCCAAAATTAGGTGAATTACTGCAATTTTGCTCCAAAATACGGGGATTTTCTGCCTTTTTCGTCGAGAATAAGGGGAATTTCTGCCATTTTGAAACGAAATAAGTGAAATTTCTGCAGTTTTACCCCAAATAAATGGAATTTCTGCCTTTTTGCCTAAAATTAGGGGAATTTCTGCAATTTTGCTCAAAAATACAGGGAATTTCTGCCTTTTTGCCCAAAAATAAAGGGATTGTATACCTTTGTGCCATAAAAAAGGGAAATTTCTTCATTTTTTCCCCAAAATAAGGGGATTTTCTGCCTTTTTGACTCAAAATAAGTGCAATTTCTGCCTTTTTTCCCAAAATAAACGGAATTTTTGAATTTTTGCCCCAAAATAAGGGGAATTTCTGCCTTTTTGCCCCAAAATAAGAAAAATTCCTGCACTTTTGTACCAAAATAAAAGAAATTTCTGCTTTTTTTGCCCCAAAATATAAAAAAATTCTGCCTTTTTTCCCTGAAATAAGTGAAATTTCTGCAATTTTGCTTCAAAATAAGGGAAATTTCTTCAATTTTGCCTCAAAATGAAGGAAATTTCTGCAATTTTGCCCGAAAATAAGGGGAATTTCTGAATTTTTGCCCCCGAAAAAAAAGAGGATTTTCTGTCTTTTGCCCCAAAATAAGAAGAATTTCTGCCTTTTTGCCCAAAAATTATGAAAATTTCTCCAATTTTGCTTATAAAAACGGGGAATCTTCTAAAATTTTTCCCCAAAATAAAAGAAATGTCTGCTTTTTGCCCAAAAATAAGGGGAATTTCTGCCTTTTTGCCCCAAAATAAGGGGAATTTCAGCCTTTTTACCTAAAAATAAGGGGAATTTCTGCCTTTTAGCCCCAAAATAAAGGGAATTTCTGCGTTTTTCCCCAATATTAGGGGAATTTCTGCATGTTACCTCTAAATAAGCGGAATATCTGCATTTTACCTCAAAATAAGAGGAATTTCTGCCTTTTGCCCCAAAATATGGGGACTTTCCGCCTTTTTGTTCCAAAATATGAAAAATTTCTTCAATTTTATACCATAATAAAAGGAATTTCTGCTTTTTGCCCTGAAATAAATGAAATTTCTGCAATTTTGCCTGAAAATAAGAAAAATTTGTGCCTTTTTGCCCCAAAATATGGAAAATTTCTGCCTTCTTGCCACAAAATAAGAAAAATTTCTGCAAATCTGTACCAAAATGAAAGAAATTTCTACAATTTTGCCCCAAAATAAGGGAAATTTCTGCAATTTTGCTCCAAAATAAGGGAAATTTCTTCAATTTTGCCCCAAAATAAGGAAAATTTCTGACTTTTTGCCCCATAATAAGGTGAATTTCTGTATTTTTGCCCCAAAATAAAGGGAATTTCTGCCTTTTTGCCCTAAAGTTAGGGGAGTTTCCAGAATTATGCTTCAAAATACGGGGAATTTCTGCCTTTTTGCCCGAAAATAAGGGGAACTTCTGCTTTTTTTGGCCCAAATAAAGGAAATTTCTGCATTTTTGCCCCATTATTAGGGGAATTGATGCAATTTTGCTCCAAATTAAGGTGAATTTCTGCCTTTTTACCCCAAATAAGGCGGATTTCTGCCTTGTTGCCCCAAAATAAGAAAAATTTTTGCTTTTTTCTCTGAAATAAGTGAAATTTCTGCAATTTTGCATTAAAATAATGGAAATTTTTGCAATTTTTCCCCATAATAAGGGAAATTCCTGCAATTTTGTTCCAAAATAAGGGGAATTTCTGTTTTTTGCCCCCAAATAAAAAATTTTTCTGAAATTTTGCACTAAAATAAGGGGAATTTCTGCCTTTTGCCCCGAATTAAGGGAAATTTCTGCCGTTTTGCCCCAAAATAAAGAAAACTACTGCATTTTTTACCCCAAAATTAGGTGAATTACTGCAATTTTGCTCCAAAATACGGGGATTTTCTGCCTTTTTCACCGAAAATAAGGGGAATTTCTGCCATTTTGCCGCAAAATAAGTGAAATTTCTGCAGTTTTACCCCTAATAAATGGAATTTCTGCCTTTTTTCCCAAAATTAGGGGAATTTCTGCAATTTTGATCCGAAATACGGGGAATTTCTGCCTTTTTGCCCAAAAATAAAGGGAATGTATACCTTTTTGCCATAAAAAAGGGAAATTTCTTCATTTTTCCCCAAAATAAGTGGATTTTCAACCTTTTTGACTCAAAATAAGTGCAATTTCTGCCTTTTCCACAAAAATAAATGCAATTTCTGTCTTTTTGCCCCAAAATAAACGGAATTTCTGACTTTTTGCCCTGAAATAAGTGAAATTTCTAAATTTTTTTTCCAAATAAGAAAAATGTTTGCTTTTTGCCCCAAAATGAGGGGAATTTCTGCATTTTTCCCAAATAAGGGGAATTTCAGCCTTTTTACCTCAAACTAAGGGGAATTTCTGACTTTTTGCCCCAAAATAAGTAAAATTTCTGCAATTTTGTACCAAAATAAAAAAATTTCTGCTTTTTTGCCCCAAAATAACAGAAATTTCTACCTTTTTTCCCTGAAATAAGTGAAATTTCTGCAATTTTGCTTCAAAATAAGGGAAATTTCTGCAATTTTGCCCCAAAATAAGGGGAATTTCTGACGTTTTGCCCCTGAAAAAAGGAAATTTTCTGTCTTTTAGCCCCAAAATTAGGGGAGTTTCTAAAATTTTGCTTCAAAATACGGGGAATTTTTGCCTTTTTGCTCGAAAAAGATGGGAACTTCTGCTTTTTTGGACCAAATAAAAAAATTTCTGCATTTTTGCCCCAATATTAGGGGAATTTCTGCAATTTTGCTCCAAAATAAGGTGAATTTCTGCTTTTTTGTCCCAAAATAAGGCGAATTTCTGCCTTTTTGCCTTAAAATAAGAAAAATTTTTGCTTGTTTTCTCTGAAATAAGTGAAATTTCTGCAATTTTGCCCTAAAATAAGGGAAATTTCTGCAATTTTTTCCCCATAATAAGGGAAATTTCTGCAATTTTGCCATAAAATAAGGGGAATTTCTGCCTTTTGCCCCGAATTAAGGGAAATTTCTGCTGTTTTGCCCCAAAATAAAGAAAATTACTGCATTTTTTTACGCCAAAATTAGGTGAATTACTGCAATTTTGCTCCAAAATACGGGGATTTTCTGCCTCTTTCGTCGAAAATAAGGGGAATTTCTGCCATTTTGAAGCGAAATAAGTGAAATTTCTGCAGTTTTACCCAAATAAATAGAATTTCTTCCTTTTTGCCTAAAATAAGGGGAATTTCTGCAATTTTGCTCCAAAATACAGGGAATTTCTGCATTTTTGCCCCAAATTAAGAAAAATTTTTGCTTTTTTTCTCTGAAATAAGTGAAATTTCTGCAATTTTAACCTAAAATAAGGGAAATTTTTGCAATTTTTTCCCATAATAAGGGAAATTTCTGCAATTATGCCCCAAATATGGGGAATTTCTGTTTTTTGCCCCCAAATAAGGGAAATTTCTGCAATTTTGCCCTAAAATAAGAGGAATTTCTGCCTTTTGCCCCGAATTAAGGGAAATTTCTGCCGTTTTGCCCCAAAATAAAGAAAACTACTGCATTTTTTACCCCAAAATTAGGTGAATTACTGCAATTTTGCTCTAAAATACAGGGATTTTCTGCCTTTTTCGCCGAAAATAAGGGGAATTTCTGCCATTTTGCCGGGAAATAATTGAAATTTCTGCAGTTTTACCCCAAATAAATGGAATTTCTGCCTTTTTGCCCAAAATTAGGGGAATTTCTGCAATTTTGCTCTAAAATACGGGGAATTTCTGCCTTTTTGCCCAAAAATAAAGGGAATGTATACCTTTTTGCCATAAAAAAGGGAAATTTCTTCATTTTTTCCCCAAAATAAGGGGATTTTCCGCCTTTTTGACTCAAAATAAGTGCAATTTCTGCCTTTTCCCCAAAAATAAACGGAATTTCTGTCTTTTTGCCCCAAAATAAACGAAATTTCTGACTTTTTGCCCTGAAATAAGTCAAATTTCTAAAATTTTTAAACAAATAAGTAAAATGTCTGCTTTTTGCCCCAAAATGAGGAGAATTTCTGCATTTTTCCTCAAATAAGTGGAATTTCAGCCTTTTTACCTCAAACTAAGGGGAATTTCTGATTTTTTGTCCCAAAATAAGTAAAAGTTCTGCAATTTTGTACCAAAATAAAAAAAATTTCTCCTTTTTTGCCCCAAAATAAGAGAAATTTCTGCCTTTTTTCCCTGAAATAAGTGAAATTTCTGCAATTTTGCTTCAATATAAGGGAAATTTCTGCAATTTTGCCCCATATAAAGGAAATTTCTGCAATATTGCCCCAAAATAAGGGGAATTTCTGACTTTTTACCCCTGAAAAAAGGAGATTTTCTGTCTTTTTGCCCCAATATTAGGGAAGTTTCTAAAATTTTGCTTCAAAATACGGGGAATTTCTGCCTTTTTGCTCGAAAATAAGAGGAACTTCTGCTTTTTTGGCCCAAATAAAAACATTTCTGCATTTTTACCCCAAAATTAGGGGAATTTCTGCAATTTTGCTCCAAAATAAGGTGAATTTCTGCTCTTTTGCCCCAAAATAAGGTGAATTTCTGCCTATTTGCCTTAAAATAAGTAAAATTTTTTGCTTTTTTTCTCTGAAATAAGTGAAATTTCTGCAATTTTGCCCTTAAATAAGGGAAATTTCTGCAATTTTTTCCCCATAATAAGGGAAATTTCTGCAATTTTGCCCCAAAATAATAGGAATTTCTGTTTTTTGCCCACAAATAAGGGAAATTTCTGCAATTTTGCCCTAAAATAATATGAATTTCTGCCTTTTGCCCCGAATTAAGGGAAATTTCTGCCGTTTTGCCCCAAAATAAAGAAAATTACTGCATTTTTTAGGCCAAAATTAGGTGAATTACTGCAATTTTGCTCCAAAATACGGGGATTTTCTGCTTTTTTCGTCGAAAATAAGGGGAATTTCTGCCATTTTGAAGCGAAATAAGTGAAATTTCTGCAGTTTTACCCCAAATAAATGGAATTTCTGCCTTTTTGCCTAAAATTAGGGGAATTTCTGCAATTTTGCTCAAAAATACAGGGAATTTCTGCCTTTTTGCCTAAAAATAAAGGGATTGTATACCTTTGTGCCATAAAAAAGGGAAATTTCTTCATTTTTTCCCCAAAATAAGGGGATTTTCTGCCTTTTTGACTCAAAATAAGTGCAATTTCTGCCTTTTTTCCCAAAATAAACGGAATTTTTGAATTTTTGCCCCAAAATAAGGGGAATTTCTGCCTTTTTGCCCCAAAATAAGAAAAATTCCTGCAATTTTGTACCAAAATAAAAGAAATTTCTGCTTTTTTTGCCCCAAAATATAAAAAAATTCTGCTTTTTTTCCCTGAAATAAGTGAAATTTCTGCAATTTTGCTTCAAAATAAAGGAAATTTCTTCAATTTTGCCTCAAAATGAAGGAAATTTCTGCAATTTTGCCCGAAAATAAGGGGAATTTCTGAATTTTTGCCCCCGAAAAAAAAGAGGATTTTCTGTCTTTTGCCCCAAAATAAGAAGAATTTCTGCCTTTTTGCCCGAAAATTTTGAAAATTTCTGCAATTTTGCTTATAAAAACGGGGAATCTTCTAAAATTTTTCCCCAAAATAAAAGAAATGTCTGCTTTTTGCCCAAAAATAAGGGGAATTTCTGCCTTTTTGCCCCAAAATAAGGGGAATTTCAGCCTTTTTACCTAAAAATAAGGGGAATTTCTGCCTTTTAGCCCCAAAATAAAGGGAATTTCTGCGTTTTTCCCCAATATTAGGGGAATTTCTGCATTTTACCTCTAAATAAGCGGAATATCTGCATTTTACCTCAAAATAAGAGGAATTTCTGCCTTTTGCCCCAAAATATGGGGACTTTCCGCCTTTTTGTTCCAAAATAAGAAAAATTTCTTCAATTTTATACCATAATAAAAGGAATTTCTGCTTTTTGCCCTGAAATAAATGAAATTTCTGCAATTTTGCCCGAAAATAAGAAAAATTTGTGCCTTTTTGCCCCAAAATATGGAAAATTTTTGCCTTCTTGCCACAAAATAAGAAAAATTTCTGCAATTCTGTACCAAAATAAAAGAAATTTCTACAATTTTGCTCCAAAATAAGGGAAATTTCTGCAATTCTGCTCCAAAATAAGGGAAATTTCTTCAATTTTGCCCCAAAATAAGGGGAATTTCTAACTTTTTGCCCCATAATAAAATGAATTTCTGTATTTTTGCCCCAAAATAAAGGGAATTTCTGACTTTTTGCCCCAAAATTAGGGGAGTTTCTAAAATTTTTCTTCAAAATACAGGGAATTTCTGCCTTTTGGCCCGAAAATAAGGGGAATTTCTGATTTTTTGGACCAAATAATGGAAATTTCTGCATTTTTGCCCCAAAATAAGGGAAATTTCTGCAATTTTGCTCCAAAATAATGGAAATTTTGCATTTTTGCCCCAATATTAGGGGAATTTCTGCAATTTTGCTCCAAAATAAGGTGAATTTCTTTCTTTTTGCCCCAAAATAAAGTGAATTTCTGCCTTTTGCCCCAAAAAAAGAAAAATTTTGCTTTTTTTCTCTGAAATAAGTGAAATTTCTGCAATTTTGCATTAAAATAATGGAAATTTTTGCAATTTTTCCCCATAATAAGGGAAATTTCTGCAATTTTGCCCCAAAATATGGGGAATTTCTGTTTTTTGCCCCCAAATAAGGGAAATTTCTGCAATTTTGCCCTAAAATAAGAGGAATTTCTGCCTTTTGCCCCGAATTAAGGGAAATTTCTGCCATTTTGCCCCAAAATAAAGAAAATTACTGCATTTTTTAGGCCAAAATTAGGTGAATTACTGCAATTTTGCTCCAAAATACGGGGATTTTCTGCCTTTTTCGTCGAAAATAAGGGGAATTTCTGCCATTTTGAAGCGAAATAAGTGAAATTTCTGCAGTTTTATCCCAAATAAATGGAATTTCTGCCTTTTTGCCTAAAATTAGGGGAATTTCTGCAATTTTGCTCAAAAATACAGGGAATTTCTGCCTTTTTGCCCAAAAATAAAGGGATTGTATACCTTTGTGCCATAAAAAAGGGAAATTTCTTCATTTTTCCCCAAAATAAGGGGATTTTCTGCCTTTTTGACTCAAAATAAGTGCAATTTCTGCCTTTTTTCCCAAAATAAACGGAACTTTTGAATTTTTGTCCCAAAATAAGGGGAATTTCTGCCTTTTTGCCCCAAAATAAGAAAAATTCCTGCAATTTTGTACCAAAATAAAAGAAATTTCTGCTTTTTTTGCCCCAAAATATAAAAAAATTCTGCCTTTTTTCCCTGAAATAAGTGAAATTTCTGCAATTTTGCTTCAAAATAAGGGAAATTTCTTCAATTTTGCCTCAAAATGAAGGAAATTTCTGCAATTTTGCCCAAAAATAAGGGGAATTTCTGAATTTTTGCCCCCGAAAAAAAAGAGGATTTTCTGTCTTTTGCCCCAAAATAAGAAGAATTTCTGCCTTTTTGCCCGAAAATTATGAAAATTTCTGCAATTTTGCTTATAAAAACGGGGAATCTTCTAAAATTTTTCCCCAAAATAAAAGAAATGTCTGCTTTTTGCCCAAAAATAAGGGGAATTTCTGCCTTTTTGCCCCAAAATAAGGGGAATTTCAGCCTTTTTACCTAAAAATAAGGGGAATTTCTGCCTTTTAGCCCCAAAATAAAGGGAATTTCTGCGTTTTTCCCCAATATTAGGGGAATTTCTGCATTTTACCTCTAAATAAGCGGAATATCTGCATTTTACCTCAAAATAAGAGGAATTTCTGCCTTTTGCCCCAAAATATGGGGACTTTCCGCCTTTTTGTTCCAAAATATGAAAAATTTCTTCAATTTTATACCATAATAAAAGGAATTTCTGCTTTTTGCCCTGAAATAAATAAAATTTCTGCAATTTTGCCTGGAAATAAGAAAAATTAGTGCCTTTTTTCCCCAAAATATGGAAAATTTTTGCCTTCTTGCCACAAAATAAGAAAAATTTCTGCAATTCTGTACCAAAATAAAAGAAATTTCTACAATTTTGCTCCAAAATAAGGGAAATTTCTGCAATTCTGCTCCAAAATAAGGGAAATTTCTTCAATTTTGCCCCAAAATAAGGGGAATTTCTAACTTTTTGCCCCATAATAAAATGAATTTCTGTATTTTTGCCCCAAAATAAAGGGAATTTCTGCCTTTTTGCCCCAAAATTAGGGGAGTTTCTAAAATTTTGCTTCAAAATACAGGGAATTTCTGCCTTTTGGCCCGAAAATAAGGGGAATTTCTGATTTTTTGACCCAAATAATGGAAATTTCTGCATTTTTGCCCCAAAATAAGGGAAATTTCTGCAATTTTGCTCCAAAATAAGGGAAATTTCTGCATTTTTGCCCCAATATTAGGGGAATTTCTGCAATTTTTCTCCAAAATAAGGTGAATTTCTGCCTTTTTACCCCAAATAAGGCGGATTTCTGCCTTGTTGCCCCAAAATAAGAAAAATTTTTGCTTTTTTCTCTGAAATAAGTGAAATTTCTGCAATTTTGCATTAAAATAATGGAAATTTTTGCAATTTTTCCCCATAATAAGGGAAATTTCTGCAATTTTGCCCCAAAATAAGGGGAATTTCTGTTTTTTGCCCCCAAATAAAAAAAATTTCTGAAATTTTGCCCTAAAATAAGGGGAATTTCTGCCTTTTGCCCCGAATTAAGGGAAATTTCTGCCGTTTTGCCCCAAAATAAAGAAAACTACTGCATTTTTTACCCCAAAATTAGGTGAATTACTGCAATTTTGCTCCAAAATACGGGGATTTTCTGCCTTTTTCACCGAAAATAAGGGGAATTTCTGCCATTTTGCCGCGAAATAAGTGAAATTTCTGCAGTTTTACCCCTAATAAATGGAATTTCTGCTTTTTTTCCCAAAATTAGGGGAATTTCTGCAATTTTGATCCGAAATACGGGGAATTTCTGCCTTTTTGCCCAAAAATAAAGGGAATGTATACCTTTTTGCCATAAAAAAGGGAAATTTCTTCATTTTTTCCCCAAAATAAGTGGATTTTCAACCTTTTTGACTCAAAATAAGTGCAATTTCTGCCTTTTCCACAAAAATAAATGCAATTTCTGTCTTTTTGCCCCAAAATAAACGGAATTTCTGACTTTTTGCCCTGAAATAAGTGAAATTTCTAAAATTTTTCCCCAAATAAGAAAAATGTTTGCTTTTTGCCCCAAAATGAGGGGAATTTCTGCATTTTTTCCCAAATAAGGGGAATTTCAGCCTTTTTACCTCAAACTAAGGGGAATTTCTGACTTTTTGCCCCAAAATAAGTAAAATTTCTGCAATTTTGTACCAAAATAAAAAAATTTCTCCTTTTTTGCCCCAAAATAACAGAAATTTCTACCTTTTTTCCCTGAAATAAGTGAAATTTCTGCAATTTTGCTTCAAAATAAGGAAAATTTCTGCAATTTTGCCCCAAAATAAGGGGAATTTCTGACGTTTTGCCCCTGAAAAAAGGAAATTTTCTGTCTTTTAGCCCCAAAATTAGAAGAGTTTCTAAAATTTTGCTTCAAAATACGGGGAATTTCTGCCTTTTTGCTCGAAAAAGATGGGAACTTCTACTTTTTTGGACCAAATAAAAAAATTTCTGCATTTTTGCCCCAATATTAGGGGAATTTCTGCAATTTTGCTCCAAAATAAGGTGAATTTCTGCTTTTTTGTCCCAAAATAAGGCGAATTTCTGCCTTTTTGCCTTAAAATAAGAAAAATTTTTGCTTGTTTTCTCTGAAATAAGTGAAATTTCTGCAATTTTGCCCTAAAAGAAGGGAAATTTCTGCAATTTTTCCACATAATAAGGGAAATTTCTGCAATTTTGCCATAAAATAAGGGGAATTTCTGCCTTTTGCCCCGAATTAAGGGAAATTTCTGCCGTTTTGCCCCAAAATAAAGAAAATTACTGCATTTTTTTACGCCAAAATTAGGTGAATTACTGCAATTTTGCTCCAAAATACGGGGATTTTCTGCCTCTTTCGTCGAAAATAAGGGGAATTTCTGCCATTTTGAAGCGAAATAAGTGAAATTTCTGCAGTTTTACCCAAATAAATAGAATTTCTTCCTTTTTGCCTAAAATAAGGGGAATTTCTGCAATTTTGCTCCAAAATACAGGGAATTTCTGCATTTTTGCCCCAAATTAAGAAAAATTTTTGCTTTTTTTCTCTGAAATAAGTGAAATTTCTGCAATTTTAACCTAAAATAAGGGAAATTTTTGCAATTTTTTCCCATAATAAGGGAAATTTCTGCAATTATGCCCCAAATATGGGGAATTTCTGTTTTTTGCCCCCAAATAAGGGAAATTTCTGCAATTTTGCCCTAAAATAAGAGGAATTTCTGCCTTTTGCCCCGAATTAAGGGAAATTTCTGCCGTTTTGCCCCAAAATAAAGAAAACTACTGCATTTTTTACCCCAAAATTAGGTGAATTACTGCAATTTTGCTCTAAAATACGGGGATTTTCTGCCTTTTTCGCCGAAAATAAGGGGAATTTCTGCCATTTTGCCGGGAAATAATTGAAATTTCTGCAGTTTTACCCCAAATAAATGGAATTTCTGCCTTTTTGCCCAAAATTAGGGGAATTTCTGCAATTTTGCTCTAAAATACGGGGAATTTCTGCCTTTTTGCCCAAAAATAAAGGGAATGTATACCTTTTTGCCATAAAAAAGGGAAATTTCTTCATTTTTTCCCCAAAATAAGGGGATTTTCCGCCTTTTTGACTCAAAATAAGTGCAATTTCTGCCTTTTCCCCAAAAATAAACGGAATTTCTTTCTTTTTGCCCCAAAATAAACGAAATTTCTGACTTTTTGCCCTGAAATAAGTCAAATTTCTAAAATTTTTAAACAAATAAGTAAAATGTCTGCTTTTTGCCCCAAAATGAGGAGAATTTCTGCATTTTTCCCCAAATAAGGGGAATTTCAGCCTTTTTACCTCAAACTAAGGGGAATTTCTGATTTTTTGTCCCAAAATAAGTATAAGTTCTGCAATTTTGTACCAAAATAAAAAAAATTTTTCCTTTTTTGCCCCAAAAAGAGAAATTTCTGCCTTTTTTCCCTGAAATAAGTGAAATTTCTGCAATTTTGCTTCAATATAAGGGAAATTTCTGCAATTTTGCCCCATATAAAGGAAATTTCTGCAATATTGCCCCAAAATAAGGGGAATTTCTGACTTTTTACCCCTGAAAAAAGGAGATTTTCTGTCTTTTTGCCCCAATATTAGGGAAGTTTCTAAAATTTTGCTTCAAAATACGGGGAATTTCTGCCTTTTTGCTCGAAAATAAGAGGAACTTCTGCTTTTTTGGCCCAAATAAAAACATTTCTGCATTTTTGCCCCAAAATTAGGGGAATTTCTGCAATTTTGCTCCAAAATAAGGTGAATTTCTGCTCTTTTGCCCCAAAATAAGGTGAATTTCTGCCTATTTGCCTTAAAATAAGTAAAATTTTTTGCTTTTTTTCTCTGAAATAAGTGAAATTTCTGCAATTTTGCCCTTAAATAAGGGAAATTTCTGCAATTTTTTCCCCATAATAAGGGAAATTTCTGCAATTTTGCCCCAAAATAATAGGAATTTCTGTTTTTTGCCCACAAATAAGGGAAATTTCTGCAATTTTGCCCTAAAATAATATGAATTTCTGCCTTTTGCCCCGAATTAAGGGAAATTTCTGCCATTTTGCATCAAAATAAAGAAAATTACTGCATTTTTTAGGCCAAAATTAGGTGAATTACTGCAATTTTGCTCCAAAATACGGGGATTTTCTGCCTTTTTCGTCGAAAATAAGGGGAATTTCTGCCATTTTGAAGCGAAATAAGTGAAATTTCTGCAGTTTTATCCCAAATAAATGGAATTTCTGCCTTTTTGCCTAAAATTAGGGGAATTTCTGCAATTTTGCTCAAAAATACAGGGAATTTCTGCCTTTTTGCCCAAAAATAAAGGGATTGTATACCTTTGTGCCATAAAAAAGGGAAATTTCTTCATTTTTCCCCAAAATAAGGGGATTTTCTGCCTTTTTGACTCAAAATAAGTGCAATTTCTGCCTTTTTTCCCAAAATAAACGGAATTTTTGAATTTTTGCCCCAAAATAAGGGGAATTTCTGCCTTTTTGCCCCAAAATAAGAAAAATTCCTGCAATTTTGTACCAAAATAAAAGAAATTTCTGCTTTTTTTGCCCCAAAATATAAAAAAATTCTGCCTTTTTTCCCGAAAATAAGGGGAATTTCTGAATTTTTGCCCCCGAAAAAAAAAAGAGGATTTTCTGTCTTTTGCCCCAAAATAAGAAGAATTTCTGCCTTTTTGCCCGAAAATTATGAAAATTTCTGCAATTTTGCTTATAAAAACGGGGAATCTTCTAAAATTTTTCCCCAAAATAAAAGAAATGTCTGCTTTTTGCCCAAAAATAAGGGGAATTTCTGCCTTTTTGCCCCAAAATAAGGGGAATTTCAGCCTTTTTACCTAAAAATAAGGGGAATTTCTGCCTTTTAGCCCCAAAATAAAGGGAATTTCTGCGTTTTTCCCCAATATTAGGGGAATTTCTGCATTTTACCTCTAAATAAGCGGAATATCTGCATTTTACCTCAAAATAAGAGGAATTTCTGCCTTTTGCCCCAAAATATGTGGACTTTCCGCCTTTTTGTTCCAAAATAAGAAAAATTTCTTCAATTTTATACCATAATAAAAGGAATTTCTGCTTTTTGCCCTGAAATAAATGAAATTTCTGCAATTTTGCCCGAAAATAAGAAAAATTTGTGCCATTTTGCCCCAAAATATGGAAAATTTTTGCCTTCTTGCCACAAAATAAGAAAAATTTCTGCAATTCTGTACCAAAATAAAAGAAATTTCTACAATTTTGCTCCAAAATAAGGGAAATTTCTGCAATTCTGCTCCAAAATAAAGGAAATTTCTTCAATTTTGCCCCAAAATAAGGGGAATTTCTAACTTTTTGCCCCATAATAAAATGAATTTCTGTATTTTTGCCCCAAAATAAAGGGAATTTCTGACTTTTTGCCCCAAAATTAGGGGAGTTTCTAAAATTTTGCTTCAAAATACAGGGAATTTCTGCCTTTTGGCCCGAAAATAAGGGGAATTTCTGATTTTTTGGCCCAAATAATGGAAATTTCTGCATTTTTGCCCCAAAATAAGGGAAATTTCTGCAATTTTGCTCCAAAATAAGAGAAATTTCTGCATTTTTGCCCCAATATTAGGGGAAATTCTGCAATTTTGCTCCAAAATAAGGTGAATTTCTTCCTTTTTGCCCCAAAATAAAGTGAATTTCTGCCTTTTGCCCCAAAAAAAGAAAAATTTTGCTTTTTTTCTCTGAAATAAGTGAAATTTCTGCAATTTTGCATTAAAATAATGGAAATTTTTGCAATTTTTCCCCATAATAAGGGAAATTTTTGCAATTTTGCCCCAAAATAAGGGGAATTTCTGTTTTTTGCTCCAAATAAGGGAAATTTCTACAATTTTGCCCCAAAATAAGGGGAATTTCTGCCTTTTGCCCCAAATTAAGGGAAATTTCTGCCATTTTACCCCAAAATAAAGAAAATTACTGAATTTTTTACCCCAAAATTTGGTGAATTACTGCAATTTTGCTCCAAAAAATGGGGATTTTCTGCCTTTTTCGCCGAAAATATGGGGAATTTCTGCCATTTTGCCGCGAAATAAGTTAATTTTCTGCAGTTTTACCCTAAATAAATGGAATTTCTGCCTTTTTGCCAAAAATTAAAGGAATTTCTGCAATTTTGCTCCAAAATACGGGGAATTTCTGACTTTTTCCCGAAAATAAAGGGAATGTATAACTTTTTGCCATAAAAAAGGGAAATTTCTTCATTTTTTCCCCAAAATAAGGGGATTTTCCGCCTTTTTGACTCAAAATAGTTTCAATTTCTGACTTATCCCCAAAAATAAACGGAATTTCTGTGTGGTTGCCCCAAAATAAGGGGATCTCTAAATTTTTGCCCAAAAATTATGAGAATTTCTGCAATTTTGCTTAAAAATACGGGGAATTTCTGCCTTTTAGCCCCAAAATAAAGGGAATTTCTGCATTTTCCCCAATATTAGGGGAATTTCTGCATTTTACCTCTAAATAAGCGGAATTTCTGCATTTTACCTCAAAATAAGAAGAATTTCTGCCTTTTGCCCCAAAATATGGGGAATTTCTGCCTTTTTGTTCCAAAATAAGGATAATTTCTTCAATTTTGTACCATAAAAAAAGAAATTTCTACTTTTTGCCCTGAAATAAATGAAATTTCTGCAATTTTGCCCGAAAATAAGAAAAATTTGTGCCTTTTTGCCCTAAAATATGGAAAATTTCTGCCTTCTTGCCACAAAATAAGAAAAATTTCTGCAATTCTCTACCAAAATAGAAGAAATTTCTACAATTTTTCCCCAAAATAAGAGAAATTTCTGCAATTTTGCTCCAAAATAAGGGAAATTTCTTCAATTTTGCCTCAAAATAAGGGAAATTTCTGACTTTTTGCCCCATAATAAGGTGAATTTCTGTATTTTTGCCCCAAAATAAAGGGAATTATTGCCTTTTTGCCCCCAAATTAGGGGAGTTTCTGAAATTTTGCTTCAGAATACGGGGAATTTCTGCCTTTTCGCCCGAAAATAAAGGGAACTTCTGCCTTTTTGGTCCAAATAAAGGAAATTTCTGCATTTTTGCCCCAATATTAGGGGAGTTTCTGCAATTTTGCTCCAAAATATAAGGAATTTCTGCTTTTTGTCTGAAATTAAAGGGATTTTGTGACTTTTTGCCCCCCAAAAATAGAAATTTTTGCAATTTTATCTCAACATAAAAAGAATTTCTTCCTTTTTTCCTCAAAATAAGGTAAATTTCTGACATTTTGCCATAAAATATGTGAAATTTCTGCAATTTTACCCCAAAATAAGGTGAATTTCTGCCCTTTGCCACAATATAGGGGGAATTTCTGCCTTTTTGCCCCAAAATAAAAAAAAAAATTTTGCTTTTTTTCTTTGAAATAAGTAAAATTTCTGCAATTTTTCCCTAAAATAAGTGAAATTTCTGCAATTTTGTCCAAAAATAAGTGGAATTTCTGTTTTTTGCCCACAAATAATGGAAATTTCTGCAATTTTGCCCTAAAATAAGGGGAATTTCTGCCTTTTGCTCCGAATTAAGGGAAATTTTGCCGTTTTGCCCAAAATAAAGAAAATTACTGCATTTTTTACCCCAATAATAGGTGAATTACTGCAATTTTGCTCCAAAATACGGGGATCTTCTGCCTTTTTCGCCGAAAATAAGGGGAATTTCTGCCATTTTGCCGCGAAATAAGTGAAATTTCTGCAGTTTTACCCCAAATAAATGGAATTTCTGCCTTTTTGCCAAAAATTAGGGGAATTTCTGCAATTTTGCTGCAAAATACGGGGAATTTCTGCCTTTTTGCCCGAAATAAAAGGAATGTATACCTTTTTTGCCATAAAAAAGGGAAATTTTTTCATTTTTTGCCCAAAATAAGGTGATTTTCCGCCTTTTTGACTCAATATATGTGCAATTTCTGTATTTTTCCCAAAAATAAATGGAATTTCTGTCTTTTTGCCCAAAAATAAGGGGAATTTCTGCCTTTTTGCCCCAAAATAAGGGAATTTAAGCCTTTTTTCCTCACAATGAAAGGAATTTCTGCCTTTTTGTTCCAAAATAAGGAAAATTTCTTTAATTTTGTACCATAATAAAAGGATTTTCTGCTTTTTGCCCTGAAATAATTGAAATTTCTGCAATTTTGCCCGAAAATAAGAAAAATTTGTGCATTTTTGCCCCAAAATATGGAAAATTTCTGCCTTCTTGCCACAAAATAAGAAAAATTTCTGCAATTCTGTACCAAAATAAAAGAAATTTCTACAATTTTGCTCCAAAATAAGGGAAATTTCTGCAATTTTGCTCCAAAACAAGGGAAATTTCTTCAATTTTGCCCCAAAATAAGGGGAATTTCTAAATTTTTGCCCCATAATAAAATATATTTCTGTATTTTTGCCCCAAAATAAAGGGAATTTCTACCTTTTTGCCCCCAAATAAGGAGAGTTTCTAAAATTTTGCTTCAAAATACGGGGAATTTCAGCCTTTTTGCTAAAAAAGAAGGGGAACATCTGCTTTTTTGGCCCAAATAAAATAATTTCTGTATTTTTGCCCCAATATTAGGGAAATTTCTGCAGTTTTGCTCCAAAATAAGGCGAATTTCTGCCTTTTTACCCCAAAATAATGCGGATTTCTGCCTTTTTGCCTTAAAATAAGAAAAATTTTTGCTTTTTTTCTCTGAAATAAGTGAAATTTCTGCAATTTTGCCCTAAAATAAGGAAAATTTCTGCAATTTTTCCACATAATAAGGGAAATTTCTGCAATTTTGCCCCAAAATAATGGGAATTTCTGTTTTTTGACCACAAATAAGGGAAATTTCTGCAATTTTGCCCTAAAGTAAGGGGAATTTCTGCCTTTTGCTCCGAATTAAGGGAAATTTCTGCCGTTTTGCCCCAAAATAAAGAAATTACTGCATTTTTTACACCAAAATTAGGTGAATTACTGCAATTTTGCTCCAAAATACGGGGATTTTCTCCCTTTTTCGCCGAAAATAAGGGGAATTTCTGCCATTTTGCCGCGAAATAAGTGAAATTTCTGCAGTTTTACCCCAAATAAATAGAATTTCTGCCTTTTTACCGAAAATTAGGGAAATTTCTGCAATTTTGCTCCAAAATACGAGGAATTTCTGCCTTTTTGCCCGAAATAAATGAATGTATACCTTTTTGCCATAAAAAAGGAAAATTTCTTCATTTTTTTCCCAAAATAAGGGGATTTTCCGCATTTTTGACTCAAAATAAGTGAAATTTCTGCCTTTTCTTTCAAAATAAACGTAATTTTGGAATTTTTGCCCCAAAATAAAAGGAATTTCTGACTTTTAACCTCAAAATAATAAGAATTTCTGCCTTTTTGCCCCAAAATATGAAAAATTCCTGCAATTTTGTACCAAAATAAAAGAAATTTCTACTTTTTTGCCCCAAAATATAAGAAATCTGCCTTTTTCCCTGAAATAAGTGAAATTTCTGCAATTTTGCTTCAAAATAAGGGAAATTTCTTCAATTATGCCTCAAAATAAAGGAAATTTCTGCAATTTTGCCCCAAAATAAGGGGAATTTCTGACTTTTTGCCCCCCAAAAAAGGAGATTTTCTGTCTTTTTGCCCCAAAATAAGGAGATTTTCTGCCTTTTTGCCCGAAAATTATGAGAATTTCTGCAATTTTGCTTCAAAATACGGGGAATTTCTGCCTTTTAGCCCAAAATTAGGGGAATTTCTGCAGATTTGGTCCAAAATACGGGGATTTCTGCCTTTTTGCCCGAAATAAAGGGAATGTATAACTTTTTGCCATAAAAAAGGGAAATTTTTTCATTTTTTCCCCAAAATAAGAGGATTTTTCGCCTTTTTGACTCAAAATAAGTACAATTTCTGCCATTTCCTCCAAAATAAACGGAATTTATGTCTTTTTGCCCCAAAATAAAGGGAATTTCTGACTTTTTGCCCTGTAATAATTGAAATTTCTAAAATTTTTCCCCAAAATAAGGAAAATGTCTGCTTTTTGTCCCAAAATAAGGGGAATTTCTGACTTTTTGCCTCAAAATAAGGGGAATTTCAGCCTTTTTACCTAAAAATAAGGGGAATTTCTTCCTTTTAGCCCCAAAATAAAGGGAATTTCTGCCGTTTCCACAATATTAGGGGAATTTCTCCATTTTACCTCTAAATAAGCGGAATATCTGCATTTTACCTCAAAATAAGAGAAATTTCTGCCTTTTGCCCCAAAATATGGGGAATTTCTGCCCTTTTGTTCCAAAATAAAGAAAATTTCTTCAATTTTGTACCATAATAAAAGGAATTTCTGCTTTTTGCCCTGAAATAAATGAAATTTCTGCAATTTTGCCCGAAAATAAGAAAAATTTGTGCCTTTTTGCCCCAAAATATGGAAAATTTCTGCCTTCTTGCCACAAAATAAGAAAAATTTCTGAAATTCTGTACTAAAATAGAAGAAATTTCTACAATTTTGCCCCAAAATAAAGGAAATTTCTGCAATTTTGCTCCAAAATAAGGGAAATTTCTTCAATTTTGCCCCAAAATAAGGGAAATTTCTGACTTTATGCCCTATAATAAGGTGAATTTCTGTATTTTTGCCCCAAAATAAAGGGAATTTCTGCCTTTTTGCCCCAAAATTAGGGAAGTTTCTGAAATTTTGCTCCAAAATAAGAGGAATTTCTGCCTTTTTGTCCGAAATTAGGTGGATTTTCTGACTTTTTGCCCCCCCAAAAAAAATATCTGCAATTTTATCTCAAAATAAAAGGAATTTCTTCCTTTTTGCCTCAAAATAAGGAAAATTTCTGACATTTTGCCATAAAATATGTGAAATTTCTGCAATTTTACCCCAAAATATGGTGAATTTCTGCCTTTTTGCCACAATATAGGGGGAATTTCTGCCTTTTTGCCCCAAAATAAGAATAATTTTTGCTTTTTTTCTCTGAAATAAGTAAAATTTCTGCAATTTTTCCCTAAAATAATGGAAATTTCTGCAATTTTGTCCCAAAATAAGGCGAATTTCTGTTTTTTGCCCACAAATAAGGGAAATTTCTGCAATTTTGCCCTAAAATAAGGGAAATTTCTGCCTTTTGCTCCGAATTAAGGGAAATTTCTGCCGTTTTGCCCCAAAATAAAGAAAATTACTGCATTTTTTACCCCAAAATTAGGTGAATTACTGCAATTTTGCTCCAAATTATTGGGATTTTCTGCCTTTTTCGCCGAAAATAAGGGGAATTTCTGCCATTTTGCTGCGAAATAAGTGAAATTTCTGCAGTTTTACCCCTAATAAATGGAATTTCTGCCTTTTTGCCCAAAATTAGGGGAATTTCTGCAATTTTGCTTAAAAATACGGGGAATTTCTGCCTTTTTGCCCAAAATTAGTGGAATTTCTGCAATTTTGCTCCATAATACGGGGGATTTCTGCCTTTTTGCCTGAAATAAAGAGAATGTATACACTTTTGCCATAAAAAAGGGAAATTTCTTCATTTTTTCCCCAAAATAAGGGGATTTTTCGCCTTTTTGACTCAAAATAAGTGCAATTTCTGCCTTTTCCCCCAAAATAAACAGAATTTCTGTCTTTTGCCCCAAAATAAGGGGAATTTCTGCCTTTTTGCCCGAAAATAAAAGAAACTTCTGATTTTTTGGCCCACATAAAGGAAATTTCTGCATTTTTGCCCCAATATTAGTGGAATTTCTGCAATTTTGCTCCAAAATAAGGTAAATTTCTGCCTTTTTGCCCCAAAATAAGGCAAATTTCTTATTTTTGCCCCAAAATAAAAAAAAATTTTGTTTTCTTTCTCTAAAATAAGTGAAATTTCTGTAATTTTGCCCTAAAATAAAGGAAATTTCTGCAATTTTTTCCCATAATAAGGGAAATTTCTGCAATTTTGCCCCAAAATAAGGGGAATTTCTGGGTTTTTTGCCCCTTAATAAGGGAAATTTCTGCAATTTTGCCCTAAAATAAGGGGAATTTCTGCCTTTTGCCCAAAATTAAGGGAAATTTCTGCCGTTTTGCCCCAAAATAAAGAAAATTACTGCATTTTTTTACCCCAAAATTAGGTGAAATACTGCAATTTTGCTCCAAAATACAGGGATTTTCTGCCTCTTCGCCGAAAATAAGGGGAATTTCTGTTATTTTGCCGTGAAATAAGTGAAATTTCTGCAGTTTTACCCCAAGTAAATGGAATTTCTGCCTTTTTGCCCAAAATTAAAGGAATTTCTGCAATTTAGCTCCAAAATACGGGGAATTTCTGCCTTTTTGCCCAAAAATAAAGGGAATGTATACTTTTTGCCATAAAAAAGGGAAATTTCTTCATTATTTCCCCAAAATAAGGGGATTTTCCGCCTTTTTGACTCAAAATAAATGCAATTTCTGCCTTTTCCCAAAAAACAAACGAAATTTTTGTCTTTTTTCCCTAAAATAAGGGGAATTTCTGACTTTTTGCCCTGAAATAAGAGAAATTTCTAAAATCTTTCCCTAAATAAAAGAAATTTCTGCTTTTTGTCTCAAAATGAGGGGAATTTTTTCTTTTTTTCCCCAAAATAAGGGAAATTTCAGCCTTTTTACCTCAAAATAAGGGAAATTTCTCCATTTTTGCCCCAAAATAAGAAATATTTTTGCAATTTTGTACCAAAATAAAAGAAATTTCTGCTTTTTTGCCCCAAAATAAGAGAAATTTTGCCTTTTTTCCCTGAAATAATTGAATTTTCTGCAATTTTGCACCAAAATAAGGGAAATTTCTGCAATTTTGCCCCAAAATAAAGAAAATTTCTGCAATTTTGCCCCAAAATAAGGGGAATTTCTGAATTTTTGCCCCCGAAAAAAGGAGATTTTCTGTCTTTTTGCCCCAAAATTAGGGGAATTTCTAAAATTTTGCTTCAAAATACGGGGAATATCTGCCTTTTTTTTAGAAAATAATGGGAACTTCTGCTTTTTTGGCCCAAATAAAGGAAATTTCTGCATTTTTGCCCCAATATTAAGGGAATTTCTGCAATTTTGCTCCAAAATAAGGTGTATTTCTGCCTTTTTGCCCCAAAATAAGGTGAATTTCTGCCTTTTTCCACAAAATAAGAAAAATTTTTGCTTTTTTTCTCTGAAATAAGTGAAATTTTTGCAATTTTGCCCTAAAATAAGGAAAATTTCTGCAATTTTTCCCAATAATAAGGGAAATTTCTGCAATTTTGCCCCAAAATAAGGGGAATTTCTTTTTTTTGCCCCCAAATAAAGGAAATTTCTGCAATTTTGCCCTAAATTAAGGAGAATTTCTGCCTTTTGCTCCGAATTAAGAGAAATTTCTGCCATTTTGCCCCAAAATAAAGAAAATTACTGCATTTTTTTACCCCAAAATTAGGTGAATTACTGCAATTTTGCTCCAAAATATGGGGATTTTCTGCCTTTTTCGCCTAAAATATGGGGAATTTCTGCCATTTTGCCGCGAAATAAATGAAATTTCTGCAGTTTTACCCAAATAAATGGAATTTCTGCCTTTTTGCCCAAAATTATGGGAATTTCATCAATTTTGCTCTAAAATACAGGAAATTTCTGACTTTTTGCTCAAAAATAAAGAGAATGTATATCTTTTTGCCATAAAAAAGTGAAATTTCTTCATTTTTTCCCCAAAATAAGAAGATTTTCCGCCTTTTTGACTCAAAATAAGTGCAATTTCTGCCTTTTCCCAAAAAATAAACGGAATTTCTGTGTGGTTGCCCCAAAATAAGGGGATCTCTAAATTTTTGCCCAAAAATTATGAGAATTTCTGCAATTTTGCTTCAAAATACGGGGAATTTCTGCCTTTTAGCCCCAAAATAAAGGGAATTTCTGCATTTTTCCACAATATTAGGGGAATTTCTGCATTTTACCTCTAAATAAGCGGAATATCTTCATTTTACCTCAAAATAAGAGGAATTTCTTCCTTTTGCCCCAAAATATGGGGAATTTCTGCCTTTTTGTTCCAAAATAAAGAAAATTTCTTCAATTTTGTACCATAATAAAAGGAATTTCTGCTTTTTGCCCTGAAATAAATGAAATTTCTGCAATTTTGCCCGAAAATAAGAAAAATTTGTGCTTTTTTGCCCCAAAATATGGAAAATTTCTGCCTTCATGCCACAAAATAAGAAAAATTTCTGAAATTCTGTACTAAAATAGAAGAAATTTCTACAATTTTGCCCCAAAATAAGGGAAATTTCTGCAATTTTGCTCCAAAATAAGGGAAATTTCTTCAATTTTGCCCCAAAATAAGGGAAATTTCTGACTTTTTGCCCCATAATAAGGTTAATTTCTGTATTTTTGCCCCAAAATAAAGGGAATTTCTGCCTTTTTGCCCCAAAATTAGGGGAGTTTCTGAAATTTTGCTTCAGAATACGGGGAATTTCTGTTTTTTTGCCCGAAAATAAGGGGAACTTCTGCCTTTTTGGCCCCAATAAAGGAAATTTCTGCATTTTTTGCCCCAATATTAGGGGAATTTCTGCAATTTTGCTCCAAAATAAGAGGAATTTCTGCCTTTTTGTCCGAAACTAAGTGGATTTTCTGAATTTTGCCCCCCCCAAAAAAGAAATTTCTGCAATTTTATCTCAAAATAAAAGGAATTTCTTCCATTTTGCCTCAAAATAAAGAAAATTTCTGACATTTTGCCATAAAATATGTGAAATTTCTGCAATTTTACCCCAAAATAAGGTGAATTTCTGACTTTTTGCCACAATATAGGGGGAATTTCTGCCTTTTTGCCCCAAAATAAGAAAACTTTTTGCTTTTTTTCTCTGAAATAAGTAAAATTTCTGCAATTTTTCCCTAAAATAAGGGAAATTTCTGCAATTTTGTCAAAAAATAAGGGGAATTTCTGTTTTTTGCCCACAAATAAGGGAAATTTCTGCAATTTTGCCCTAAAATAAGGGGAATTTCTGCCTTTTGCTCCGAATTAAGGAAAATTTCTGCCATTTTACCCCAAAATAAAGAAAATTACTGAATTTTGTACCCCAAAATTAGGTGAATTACTGCAATTTTGCTCCAAATTACGGGGATTTTCTGTCTTTTTCGCCGAAAATAAGGGGAATTTCTGCCATTTTGCCGCGAAATAAGTGAAATTTCTGCAGTTTTACCCTTAATAAATGGAATTTCTGCCTTTTTGCCCAAAATTAGGGGAATTTCTGCAATTTTGCTTCAAAATATGAGGAATTTCTGCCTTTTTGCCCAAAATTAGGGGAATTTCTTCAATTTTGCTACAAAATACAAATGATTTCTGCCTTTTTGCCCGGAATAGAGAGAATGTATAGCTTTTTGCCATAAAAAAGGGAAATTTCTTCATTTTTTCCCCAAAATAAGGGGATTTTCCGCTTTTTTGACTAAAAATAAGTGCAATTTCTGCCTTTTCCCCCAAAATAAACGGAATTTCTGTCTTTTTTCCCCAAAGTAAAGGGAATTTCTGACTTTTTGCCCTGAAATAAGTGAAATTTCTAAAATTTTTCCCCAAATAAGGGAAATTTCTGCTTTCTGTCCCAAAATGAGGGGAATTTCTTCCTTTTTTTCCACAAAATAAAGGGAATTTCAGCTTTTTACCTCAAAATAAGGGAAATTTCTGCATTTTTGCCCCAAAATAAGAAAAATTTCTCCAATTTTGTACCAAAGAAAAGAAATTTCTGCTTTTTTGCCACAAAATAAGAGAAATTTTGCCTTTTTTCCTTGAAATAAGTGAATTTTCTGCAATTTTGCACCAAAATAAGGGAAATTTCTGCAATTTTGCCCCAAATTAAAGGAAATTTCTGCAATTTTGCCCCAAAATAAGGGGAATTTCTGACTTTTTGCCCCCGAAAAAAGGAGATTTTCTGTCTTTTTGCCCCAAAATTAGAGAAGTTTCTAAAATTTTGTTTCAAAATACGGGGAATATCTGCCTTTTTGTTAGAAAATAAGGGGAACTTCTGCTTTTCTGGCCCAAATAAAGGATATTTCTGCATTTTTGCCCCAATATTAAGGGAATTTCTGCAATTTTGCTCCAAAATAAGGTGAATTTCTGCCTTTTTGCCCCAAAATAAGGCGAATTTCTGCTTTTTTGCCCCAAAATAAGAAAAATTTTTCCTTTTTTTCTCTGAAATAAGTGAAAGTTCTGCAATTTTGCCCTAAAATAAGGGAAATTTCTGCAATTTTTCCGAATAATAAGGGAAATTTCTGCAATTTTGCCCCAAAATAAGGGGAATTACTGTTTTTTGCCCCCAAATAAGGGAAATTTCTGGAATTTTGCCATAAAAGAAAGGGAATTTCTGCCTTTTGCCCCTAATTAAAGGAAATTTCTGCCATTTTGCCCCAAAATAAAAAAATTACTGCATTTTTTATCCCAAAATTAGGTGAATTACTGCAATTTTGCTTTAAATTACGGGGATTTTCCGCCTTTTTCGCCGAAAATAAGGGGAATTTCTGCCATTTTGCCGCGTAATACGTGAAATTTCTGCAGTTTTACCCCAAATAAATGGAATTTCTGCCTTTTTCCCCAAAATTAGGGGAATTTCTGCAATTTTGCTCCAAAATACGTGGAATTTCTGCCTTTTTGCCCAAAAATAAAGGGAATGTATACCTTTTTGCCATAAAAAAAGGGAAATTTCTTCATTTTTTCCCCAAAATAAGGGGATTTTCCGCCTTTTTGACTCAAAACAAGTGCAATTTCTGCCTTTTCCCCTAAAATAAACGAAATTTCTGTCTTTTTGCCCCCAAAATAAGGGGAATTTCTTACTTTTTGCCCTGAAATAAGTTAAATTTCAAAATTTTTCCCCAAAATAAGGGAAATGTCTGCTTTTTGCCCCAAAATAAGGGGAATTTCTGCCTTTTTGCCCCCCAAAAAGGGGAATTTCAGCCTTTTTGCCCCAAAATAAGAAAAATTTTTGCTTTTTTTCTCTGAAATAAGTGAAATTTCTGCAATTTTGCTTTAAAATAAGGGAAATTTCTGCAATTTTTTCCAATAATAAGGGAAATTTCTGCAATTTTGCCCCAAAATAAGGGGAATTTCTGTTTTTTGCCCCCAAATAAGGGAAATTTCTACAATTTTGCCCTAAAATGGGGGAATTTCTGCCTTTTGCCCCGAATGAAGAGAAATTTCTGCCATTTTGCCCCAAAATAAAAAAATTACTGCATTTTTTTACCCCAAAATTAGGTGAATTACTGCAATTTTGCCCCAAAATATGGGGATTTTCTGCCTTTTTCGCTGAAAATATGGAGAATTTCTGCCATTTTGCCGCGAAATAAGTGAATTTTCGGCAGTTTTTCCCCAAATAAATAGAATTTCTCCCTTTTTGCCCAAAATTATGGGATTTTCTGAAATTTTGCTCCAAAATACAAAGAATTTCTGACTTTTTGCCCGAAAATAAATGGAATGTATATATTTTTGCCATAAAAAAGGGAAATATCTTCATTTTTCCCCAAAATAAGGGGATTTTCCGCCTTTTTGACTCAAAATAAGTGCAATTTCTGCCTTTTCCCCAAAAATAAACGGAATTTCTGTCTGTTTGCCCCAAAATAAGAGGATTTCTGACTTTTTGCCCAAAAATTATGAGAATTTCTGCAATTTTGCTTCAAAATACAGGTAATTTCTGCCTTTTAGCCCCAAAATAAATGGAATTTCTGCATTTTTCCCCAATATTAGGGGAATTTCTGCATTTTACCTCTAAATAAGCGGAATTTCTGCATTTTACCTCAAAATAAGAATTTCTGCCTTTTGCCCCAAAATATGGGGAATTTCTGCCTTTTTGTTCCAACATAAAAAAAATTTCTTCAATTTTGTACCATAATAATAGAAATTTCTGCTTTTTGCCCTGAAATAAATAAAATTTCTGTAATTTTGCCCGAAAATAAGAAAAAATTTGTTCCTTTTTGCCCCAAAATATGGAAAATTTCTGCCTTCTTGCCACAAAATAAGAAAAATTTCTGAAATTCTGTACTAAAATAGAAGAAATTTCTACAATTTTGCCCCAAAATAAGGGAAATTTCTGCAATTTTGCTCCAAAATAAGGGAAATTTCTTCAATTTTGCCCCAAAACAAAGGAAATTTCTGACTTTTTGCCCCATAATAAGGTGAATTTCTGTATTTTTGCCCCAAAATAAAGGGAATTTCTGTCTTTTTGCCCGCAAATAAGGGGAGTTTCTAAAATTTTGCTTCAGAATATGGGGAATTTCTGCCTTTTTGCCCGAAAATAAGGGGAACTTCTGCCTTTTTGGCCCAAATAAAGGAAATTTCTGCATTTTTGCCCCAATATTAGGGGAATTTCTGCAATTTTGCTCCAACATAAGAGGAATTTCTGCCTTTTTGTCCGAAATTAAAAGGATTTTCTGACTTTTTGCCCCCCCAAAAAAAAATTTCTGCAATTTTATCTCAAAATAAAAGGAATTTCTTCCTTTTTGCCTCAAAATAAGGAAAATTTCTGACATTTTGCCATAAAATATGTGAAATTTCTGCAATTTTACCCCAAAATATGGTGAATTTCTGCCTTTTTGCCCCAAAATAAGGCAAATTTCTGCCTTTTTGCCCCAAAATAAAAAAAAAATTTTGCTTTTTTTCTCTGAAATAAGTGAAATTTCTGTAATTTTGCCCTAAAATAAAGGAAAGTTCTGCAATTTTTCCCTATAATAAGGGAAATTTCTGCCATTTTGCCCCAAAATAAGGGGAATTTCTTGTTTTTTTGCCCGTTAATAAGGGAAATTTCTGCAATTTTGCCCTAAAATAAGGGGAATTTCTGCCTTTTGCTCCGAATTAAGGGAAATTTTTGCAGTTTTGCCCCAAAATAAAGAAAATTACTGCATTTTTTTATCCCAAAATTAGGTGAATTACTGCAATTTTGCTCCAAATTACGGGGATTTTCTGCCTTTTTCGCCGAAAATAAGGGGAATTTCTGTTATTATGCCGTGAAATAAGTCAAATTTATGCCATTTTGCCGCGAAATAAGTCAAAATTTATGCCATTTTGCCGCGAAATAATGAAATTTCTGCAGTTTTACCCCAAATAAATGGAATTTCTGCCTTTTTGCCCAAAATTAGGGGAATTTCTGCAATTTTGCTCCAAAATACGGGGAATTTCTGCCTTTCTGCCAAAAATAAAGGGAATGTATATATTTTGGCCATAAAAAAGGAAATTTCTTCCTTTTTTCTTTAAAATAAGGGGATTTTCTGCCTTTTTGACTCAAAATAAGTGCCATTTCTGCCTTTTCCCCCAAAATAAACGGAATTTCTCTATTTTTGCCCCAAAAGAATGGGAATTTCTGACTTTTGCCCTGAAATAAGTGAAATTTCTAAAATTTTTCCCCAAAATAAGAAAAATGTCTGCTTTTTGCCCCACAATAAAGGGAATTTCTGCCTTTTTAACCCAAAATAAGGGGAATTTCAGCCTTTTTACCACAAAATAAGGGGAATTTCTGCCTTTTTGCCCCAAAATAAGAACAGTTTCTGCAATTTTGTACCAAAATAAAAGAAATTTCTGCTTTTTTGCCCCAAAATAAGAGAAATTTCTGCCTTTTTTCCCTGAAATAAGTGAAATTTCTGCAATTTTGCCCCAAAATAAGGGAAATTTCTGCAATTATGCCCCAAAATAATGGGAATTACTGAATTTTTGCCCCCCAAAAAAGGAGATTTTCTGTCTTTTTGCCCCAAAATAAGGAGAATTTCTGCCTTTTTTCCTGAAAATTATGAGAATTTCTGCAATTTTTCTTCAAAATATGGGGAATTTCTGCCTTTTAGCCCCAAAATAAAGGGAATTTCTGCATTTTTTCCAATATTAGAGGAATTTCTGCATTTTACCTCTAAATAAGCGGAATTTCTGCATTTTACCTCAAAATAAGAGGAATTTCTGCTTTTTGCCTCAAAATATGGGTAATTTCTGCCTTTTTGTTCCAAAATAAGGAAAATTTCTTCAATTTTGTACCATAATAAAAGAAATTTCTGCTTTTTGCCCTGAAATCAATGAAATTTTTGCAATTTTGCCTGAAAATAAGAAAAATTTGTGCATTTTTGCCCCTAAATATGAAAAATTTCTGCCTTCTTGCCACAAAATAAAAAAAATTTCTGAAATTCTGTACCAAAATAAAAGAAATTTCTACAATTTTGCCACAAAATAAGGAAAATTTCTGCAATTTTGCTCCACAATAAGGGAAATTTCTTCAATTTTGCCCCAAAATAAAGGGAATTTCTGAATTTTTGCCCCATAATAAGGTGAATTTCTGTATTTTTGCCCCAAAATAAAGGGAATTTCAACCTTTTTGCCCCAAAATTAGGAGAGTTTTTAAAATTTTGCTTCAAAATACAAGGAATTTTTGCCTTTTTGCCTGAAAATAAGGGGAACTTCTGCTTTTTTGGCCCAAATAAAGGAAATTTCTGCATTTTTGCCCAAAAATTAAGGGAATTTCTGCAATTTTGCTCAAAAATAAGGTGAATTTCTGCCTTTTTTCCCCAAAATAAGGAGAATTTCTGCATTTTTGCCCCAAAATAAGAAAAATTTTTGTTTTTTTCCTCTGAAATAAATTAAATTTCTGCAATTTTGCCCTAAAATAAGGGAAATTTCTGCAATTTTTCCCCATAATAAGGGAAATTTCTGCTATTTTGCCCCAAAATAAGGGAATTTCTGTTTTTTTGCCCCCAAATAAGGGAAATTTCTGCAATTTTGCCCTCAAATAAGGGGAATTTCTACTTTTTGCCCCGAATTTAGGGAAATTTCTGCCGTTTTGCCCCAAAATAAAGAAAATTACTGCATTTTTACCCCAAAATTAGGTGAATTACTGCAATTTTTCTCCAAAATACGAGGATTTTCTGCCTTTTTGCCCCAAAATAAGAAAAATTTCTTCAATTCTGTACCAAAATAAAAGAAATTTCTGCAATTTTGCCCCAAAATTAGGGAAATTTCTCCAATTTTGCTCCAAAATTAGGGGAAATTCTGCCTTTTTGACTCAAAATTACGGGCATTACTGTTTTTTTGCCCCAAATAAAGAAAATTTCTGCATTTTTGCCCAAATTTAAGTGCAATTTTTGATTTTTGCCTTAAAAAAAAGAATTTCTGCCTTTAAGTCACAAAATAAAGGTAATTTCAGTCTTTTTGCCCTAAAATAAGGGAAATTTCTGCATTTTTGCCCCCTAATAAGTGGAATTATTGCCTTTATGTCTTGAAAGAAGGGGAATTTCTAACATTTTTGCCCCAAGATAAGGGAAATTTCTGCAATTTTGCCCCAAGATAAGGGAAATTTCTGCAATTTTGCCCCAAGATAAGGGAAATTTCTGCAATTTTGCCCCACAATAAAGGGAATTTCTGCCTTTTAGCCCCCAAATTAGGGGAATTTCCGAATTATTGCCCCAAAATTAGAAGCAATACTGCATTTTTACCCCAAATAAGAAAAATTTCTGCAGTTTGCTTCAAAATAAAGAAAATTTTTTCAATTTTGTCCCATAAAGAGGGAAATTTCTGCATTTTTGCCCCAAAATAAGAGGAATTTCTGCCTTTTTGCGTCAAAATTAGTGAAATTTTTGAATTTTGCCCCAAAATTAGAAGCATTACTTTGTTTTTCCCCAAAATAAGGGAAATTTCTTCATTTCTGCCCAAAATTATGTGGAATTTCTGTCTTTTTCTTTAAAATAAGAAGAATTTCTGCCTTTTTGTCACAAAATAAGAGGAATTTCAGGCTTTTTCCCTAAAATAAGGGTAATTACTGGAATTTGTCCCTAAATAAGTGGAATTTCTGCCTTTTTGACCTGAAATAAGGGGAATTTCTGCATTTTTGCCACAAGATAAGGGAAATTTCTGCAATTTTGTGCAAAAATAAGGGAAATTTCTGCAATTTTGTTCCAAAAAAGTGTAATTTCTGCAATTTTGCCCAACAATAAGGAAAATTTCTCCCTTATTGCCCCAAAATTAATGGAATTTCTGATTTTTCTCCTAAATTAAAAGCATTACAGAATTTTTGCTACAAAATAAGGGAAATTTCTGCAATTTGCCTCAAAATAAAGGAAATTTCTGCAATTTTGTCCCAACAAAGGGAAATTTCTGCATTTTTGCCTTAAAATAAGAGAAATTTCTTCCTTTTTGACCCAAAATTTGTGAAATTTCTAAATTTTGATTCAAAATTAGAAGCATTACTGCATTTTTGCCCCAAAATATGGGAAATTTCTGCAATTTTGCTCCAAAATAAGGGAAATTTCTGCCTATTTGGCCCAAAATAAGGGGAATTTCTGCATTTTTGCCCCAAATTAAGGGAAATTTCCTCATTTTTGCCCAAAAATAAGGGGAATTTTTGCCTTTTTGACCTAAAATAAGGGGAATTTAGCTTTTTGCCCCAAAATAGGAGGAATTAAGTCTTTTTACCCCAAAATAAGAGTAATTTTTGTATTTTTGGCTTAAAATAAGGGGATTTCTGCATTTTCCCCCCCAAATAAAGGGAGTTTATGTATCTTTGCCCTGAAATAAGAATTTCTG
This sequence comes from Micromys minutus, assembly GCF_963924665.1. NCBI lineage: Eukaryota > Metazoa > Chordata > Mammalia > Rodentia > Muridae > Micromys > Micromys minutus. The sequence continues at coordinate 27,994,818 of NC_137963.1, read as the reverse complement.
TCTTTTTGCCCTAAAATAAAGAAAAATTTCTGCATTTTTACTCCAAAATAAGGGGAATTTCAGCATTTTTCCACAAAATAAGGGGAATTTCTGCCTTTTTGCCTCAAAATTAGGGGGATATCTGCCTTTTTGCTCTAAAATAAGGGGAATTTCTGCCTTTTTGCCCCAAAATAAGGGGAATTTAGTCTTTTTGGCCTAAAATAAGGGTAATTTCTGTATTTTTGGCCTAAAATAATGAGAATGTCTTTCTTTTTGCCCTAAAATTAGGAAAATTTCTGCATTTTTGCTCAATAATAAGAGGAATTTCATCATTTTTGCCCCCAAATTAAGGGCATTACTGTGTTTTTGCCCCAAAATAAAGAAAATTTCTGCATTTTGCCCAAAATTATGTGGAATTTCTGCCTTTTTGCTCTAAAACAAGATAAATTTCTGACTCTTTGGAACAAAATAAGAGGAATTTCAGGCTTTTTCCCTAAAATAAGGGTAATTTCTGAAATTTGCCCCCAAATAAGTGTAATTTCTGCCCTTTTGACCTGAAATCAAAGGAATTTCTGTATATTTGGCCTAAAATAAGGGGAATTTCTGCATTTTTGCCCCCAAATAAGGGGAATTTCTGTATTTTTGCCCTGAATTAAGGAAAATTTCTGCATTTTTGCTCCAAAATAGGGGGAATTTCTGAAATTTTTCCCCAAATTTAGGGGAATTTCTGCAATATTGCCCCAAAATATGGGAAATTTCTGCAATTTTGCCCTAAAATTAGGGGAATTTCTGCAATATTGCCCCAAAATAAGGGAAATTTCTGCAATTTTGCCCTAAAATTAGGGGAATTTCTGCCTTTGCCCTATAATAAAAGAAATTTATGCAATTTTGCACCAAAATAAGACAATTTTCTGCATTTTTGCTCCAAAATAAAGGGAATTTCTGCCTTTTTGAAACAAAATAAAAAAAAATTTCTGCAATTTTGGTCCATAATAAGGGAAATATCTGCAATTTTGTACTAAAATACGGGCAATTTCTGCATTTTTATCCCAAAATAAGGGAATTTTCTGCAATTTTGCAAAAAAATAAGGAAAATATCTGCATTTTTTCCCCAAAATAAGGGAAATTTCTCCCTTTTTGGCACAAAATAAGAGGAATTTCAGTCTTTTTTCTCTAAAATAAGGGTAATTTCTGCATTTTTCACGCCAAGTATGTGGTATTTCTGCCTTTTTGTCCCAAAAAAAAGAAATTTCAGCAATTTTGCCCCACAATAAGAGGAATTTCTGCCCTTTGCCCCAAAATTAGGGGAATTTCTACCTATTTGCCCCAAAATTAGAGGCATTACTGTGTTTTTGCCCCAAAATAAAAGAAATTTCTGCATTTTTGCCCAAAATTAATTGGAATTTCTGACTTTTTGCCCTAAAATAAGAAAAATTTCTGCCTTTTTGGCACAAAATAAGGGGAATTTCAGTCTTATTAACTTAAATAAGTTTAATTTCTGCAATTTGGCCCCAAATTAGCAGAATTTCTACCTTTATGACCTGAAATAAGGAAAATTTCTGGATTTTTGTCGCATGATAAGGGAAATTTCTGCAATTTTGCCCAAAAATAAGGGAAAATTCTGCCCTTTTTCCCCAAAATAAGAATTTTTGTCTTTTTTCCCCAAAATAAGGGGAATTTCTGCAATTTTGCTTCAAAATAATGTTGATTTTCTGCATTTTTGCCCAAATATAAAGGGAATTTCTGCAATTTTAACACAAAATTAGGAGAATTTCTGCAATTTTGCCCGAAAATTAGGGAAATTTTTTGCAATTTTGCCCCAAAATTAGGGGAATTTCTGCATGATTGCCCCTAAATAAGGAGAATTTCTGCAATTTTGCTCCAAAATAATGAGGAATTTCTGCAATTTTGCTCCAAAATAAAGGAATTTTCCACAATTTTGCCACAAAATTAGGGGAATTTCTGCAATTTTGCCCCAAAATAAGGGAAATTTCTGCAATTTGCCCCGAAGTTAGGGGAATTTCTGCAATTTTGCCCCGAAATTAGGGAAATTTCTGCAATTTTGCTCCAAAATTAGGGGAATTTCTGCCTTTTTTACCCAAAATTAGGGGCATTACTCTCTTTTTGCCCCAAATAAGGGAAATTTCTGCATTTTTGCCAAAAATTAAGTGGAATTTCTGATTTTTGCCCTAAAACAAAAAGAATTTCTGCCTTTAAGGCACAAAATAAGGGGAATTTCCGTCTTTTTGCCTTAAAATAAGGGTATTTTCTGCATTTTTGCCTTCTAATAAGTGGAATTTCTGCCTTTATGACCTGAAAGAATGGGAATTTCTAATATTTTTGCCCCAAGATAAGGGAAATTACTGCAATTTTGCCCCAAAATAAGGGAAATTTCTGCAATTTTGTTCCAAAAAACGAAAATTTTAGCAATTTTGTCCCACAATAAGGGGAATTTCTGCTTTTGCCGAAAAATTAGAGGAATTTCTGAATTTTTGCCCCATAATTAGAAGCATTACAGCATTTTTACCCAAAAACAAGAGAAATTACTGCAATTTGCCCCAAAATAAAGAAAATTTCTGCAATTTTGTTTCAAAAAAAGGGAAATTTTTGCATTTTTGCCCCAAAATAAGAGGAATTTCTGCCTTTATGGCACAAAATAAGGGGAATTTCAGTATTTTTCTTTAAATTAAGTTTAATTTCTGCAATTTGCCCCCAAATTAGCGGAATTTCTGCCTTTTTGACCTGAAATAAGGGGAATTTCTGCATTTTTGTCCCAAGATAAGGGAAATTTCTACAATTTTGCCACAAAATAAGGGAAATTTCTGCAATTTTGTCCCAAAAAATAGAAATTTCTGCATTTTTGCCCCCAAATAAGGGGAATTTCTGGATTTTGCCTTAAAATTAGGGTAATTTCTGCCTTTTTGCCTAAAAATTAGAGGCATTACTGCCTTTTTGCCCAATAATAAGGGAAAATTATGCAATTTTGCTCCAAAATAAGTGGAATTTTTACATTATTGCCTTAAAAGAAGATGAATTTCTGCCTTTTTTCCCCAAACTAAAAGAAATTTCTGCAATTTTGCTCCAAAATAATGGGGCATTTCTTCAATTTTTCTCCAAAATAAAGGGAATTTTTTCAATTTTGACACAAAATTAGGGGAATTACTGCAATTTTGCCCCAAAATAAGTAAAATTTCTGCATTTTTGCTCCAAAATGAGGGGAATTTCTGCCTTTTTGACCCAAAATTTGGGGCTGTACTTTCTATTTGCCCCAATAAGGGAAATATCTGCATTTTTGCCCAAAATTAAGTGGAATTTTTGTCTTTTTGTTCTAAAACAAGAATTTCTGCCTTTTTGGCACAAAGTAAGGGGAATTTTAGTCTTTTTCCCTAAATTAAGTTTAATTTCTGCAATTTGCCCATAATTAGCGGAATTTCTTCAGTTTTGCCCTAAAATAAGGGGAATTTCTGCAATTTTGCTCCAAAATAATGGGAAATTTCTGCAATTTTGCCCCAAAATAAAGGGAATTTCTGCAATTTTGACACAAAATTATGGGAATTACTGCAATTTTTCCCTAAAATAAAGGAAATTTCTGCAATTTTGCTCCAAAATTAGGGAAATTTTTGCCTTTTTGACCCAAAATTAGAGGCATTACTGTCTTTTTGCACCAAATAAGGGAAATTTCTGCATTTTTGCCAAAAATTAAGTGGAATTTCTGCCTTTTTGCCCTAAAATAAGAATTTCTGCCTTTTTGGCACAAAATAAGGGGAATTTCAGACTTTTTCCCTAAATTAAGTTTAATTTCTGCAGTTTGCCCCCAAATTAGCCGAATTTCTGCCTTTTTGACCTGAAATAAGGGAAATTTCTGCATTTTTGTGCCAAATAAGGGAAATTTCTGCAATTTTATCCCAAAAAATGGAAATTTCTGCATTTTTGCCCCAAATAAGGAAAATTTCTGGATTTTGCCCCAAAATTAGGGTAATTTCTGCCCTTTGCCTCAAAATTAGGGGCATTACTGCCTTTTTGCCCAATAATAAGGGAAAATTATGCAATTTTGCTCCAAAATAAGTGGAATTTTTACTTTTTCTCCCCAAAAGAAGGGGAATTTCTGCCTTTCTGCTTTAAACTTAAAGGAATTTCTGCAATTTTGCTCCAAAATAATGAGGAATTTCTGCAATTTTGCCCAAAAATAAAGGGAATTTCTGCAATTTTGACACAAAATTGGGGAATTTCTGCATTTTTGTCCCAAAATAAGAGGAATTTCTGCCTTTTTCACCCAAAATTTGTGAAATTTCTAAATTTTGCCCCAAAATTTGAAGCATTACTGCATTTTTGCCCATAAATATGGGAAATTTCTGCAATTTTGATTCAAAATAAAGGAAATTTCTGCCTTTTTACCCCAAAATATGTGGAATTTCTGCATTTTTGCCACAAATAAGAGAAATTTCTGCAATTTTATCCTAAAATAAGATAAATTTCTATCCTTTTCCCCAAAATAAGAGAAATTTCTGCCTATTTGGCCCAAAATAAGAGGAATTTCTGCATTTTTGCCCCAAATAAAGAGAAATTTCTGCATTTTTTGCCCAAAAATAAGGGGAATTTCTGGATTTTTGCCCTAAAATAAGGGGAATTTACCTTTTTGCCCAAAAATAGTGGGAATTTAGTCTTTTTGCCCTAAAATAAGGGTAATTTCTGTATTTTTGGCTTAAAATAAGGGGAATTTCTGCATTTTTGCCCCAAAATTAGGGGAATTTCTGTATTTTTGCCCGGAAATAAGGAGAATTTCTGTCTTTTTGCCCTAAAATAAGGAAAATTCCTGCATTTTTGCTCAAAAATAAGGGGAATTTCAGCATTTTTGCCCCCAAATAAGGGGAATTTCTGCAATTTTGCTCTAAAATAAGGGGAATTTCTGCCTTTTTGCCCTAAATTAAGAGGAATTTAGTTTTTTTTGGCTTAAAATAAGAGTAATTTCTGTATTTTTGGCCTAAAATAAGAAGAATTTCTTTCTTTTTGCCCTAAAATCAAGAAAATTTCTGCATTTTTGCTCTATAATAAGGGGAATTTCAGCATTCTTGCCCCAGAATTAGGGGAATTTCTGACTTTTTGCCCCAAAATTAGGGGAATTTTTTCCTTTTTGCCCCAAAACTAGGGGCATTACTGTGTTTTTGCTCCAAAATAAGGGATATTTCTGCATTTTTGCCCAAAATTTTGTGGATTTTCTGTCTTTTTGCTCTAAAATAAGAAGAATTTCTGGCTTTTTGGCACAAAATAAGGAGAATTTCAGGCTTTTTCCCTAAAATAAGGGTAATTTCTGGAATTTTCCTTCAAATAAGCGGAATTTCTGCCTTTTTGACCTGAAATAATTGAAATTTCTGCATTTTTGCCACAAGATAAGGGAATTTTCTGCAATTTTTCCAAAAAATAAAGGAAATTTCTGCAATTTTGTTCCAAAAATATAAATTTCTGAAATTTTGCCCCACAAAAAAGAGAATTTCTGCCTTTTGGCCCCAAAATTAATGGAATTTCTGATTTTTGCCCCAAAATTAGAAGCATTACAGAATATTTGCCCCAAAATAGGGGAAATTTCTTCAATTTGCCTCAAAATAAAAAAAAAATTCTGCAATTTTGTCCCAAAAAAAGGGAAATTTCTGCCTTTTTGACCCAAAATAAGAGGAATTTCTGCCTTTTTGACTCAAAATTAGTGAAATTTCTGAATTTTTCCCCAAAATTAGAAGCATTACTGAATTTTTGCCCCAAAGTATAGGAATTTTCTGCAATTTTGTTCCAAAATAAGGGAAATTTCTGCCTTTTTACCCCAAAATAATGGGAATTTCTGCATTTTTGCCACACAATAAGAGACATTTCTGCAATTTTATCCTAAAATAAGTTAAATTTTTATCCTTTTGCCCCAAAATAAGGGATATTTCTGCCTATTTGGCCCAAAAAAAGGGGAATTTTTGCCCCAAATTAAAGGAAAATTCTGCAGTTTTGCCCATGAATAAGGGGAATTTCTTCCTTTTTGCCCCATTATAAGGGAAATTTATGCAATTTTGCACCAAAATAAGGGAAATTACTGAAATTTTGCACCAAAATAAAAGGAATTTCTTTCTTTTTGAAACAAAATAGGGGGCATTTCTGCAATTTTGTTCCAAAATAAGGGGAACTTCTGCAATTTTGCTCCAAAATAAGGGAAATATCTGCAATTTTGCCTTAAAATCCGGGGAATTTCTGCATTTTTGTTCCAAAATAAAGAAATTTTCTGCAATTTTGCCACAAAATAAGGGGAATTTCTGACTTTTTGCCTTAAAATTAGGGGAATTTCTGCATTTTTGCCCTAAAATTATGGGAATTACTCTGTTTTTGCCTCAAAATAATGCAAATTTCTGCATTTTTGTCCAAAATTAAGTGGAATTTCTGCCTTTTTGACCTAATATAAGAAGAATTTCTGCCTTTTTGGCACAAAGTATAGGAAATTTAGTCTTTTTGCCCTAAAATAAGGGTAATTTCTGCAATTTGCCCACAAATAAGCAGAATTTCTGCCTTTTTGACCCGAAATAAGGGAAATTTCTGCAGTTTTGTCCCCAAAAATAGAAATTTCTGCATTTTTACCCCCAAATATGGGGAATTTCTGCATTTTGCCCCAAAATTAGGGAAATTTTTGCTTATTGCCTCAAAATTAGGGATATTACTGTGTTTTTGCCCCAAAATAAAGGAAAATTCTGCATTTTTGCCCAAAATTAATTGGAATTTCTGCCTTTTAGCCCTAAATTAAGAAGTATTTCTGTCTTTTTGGCAAAAAATAAGGAAAATTTCTGTCTTTTTTTCTAAAATATTTTAATTTCTGCAATTTGCCCCCAAATTAGCAGAATTACTGTCTTTTAAACCCGAAAGAAGGGAAATTTCTGGATTTCTGTCTCATGATAAGAGAAATTTCTGCAATTTTGCCCCAAAATAAGGGAAATTTCTGCCTTTTTGCCCCATAATAAAGAGAATTTCTGCCTTTTTACCCCAAATAAAGGGAATTTCTGCAATTTTGCTCAAAACTAATGTGATATTTCTGCATTTTTGCCTCAAAATAAAGGGAATTTCTGCAATTGTGACACAAAATTAGGGGAATTTCTGCAATTTTGTTCAAAAATTAGGGGAATTTCTGCCTTTTTGCCCCAAAATAAGGGGATTTTAGCAATTTTGCTTCAAAATAATGGTGAATTTCTGCAATTTTGCCCCCCAAAAAAAAGAATATTTGCAATTTTGCCACAAAATAAGGGGAATTTCTGCAATTTTGCCCCAAAATTAGGAAAATTTCTGCAATTTTGCTCCAAAATTAGGGGAATTTCTGCCTTTAGCTTCAAAATTAGGGGCATTACTGCCTCTTGCCCAATAATAAGAAAAAATTATGCAATTTTGCTCCAAAATAAGTGGAATTTCTACTTTTTGCCCTAAAAGAAGGGAAATTTCTGCTTTTTTGCCACAAACTAAGGGGAATTTCTGCAATTTTGCCCCAAAATAAGGGGAATTTCTGATATTTTGCTCCAAAATAATAGGGAATTTCTGCAATTTTGCCCCAAAATAAAAGGAATTTTTGATATTTTGCCCCAAAATGAGGGGAATTTCTGCAATTTTGCCCCAAAATTGGGGAAATTTCTGCAATTTTGCTCAAAAATTAGAGGAATTTCTGCCTTTTTGCCCCCAAATGAGGGGAATTACTGCCTTTTTGCCCAATCATAAGGGAAAATTATGCAATTTTGTTCCAAAATAAGTGGAATTTCTACCTTTTTGCCCCCAAATATGGGGAATTTCTGCAATTTTGTCCCAAAAAATGGAAATTTCTGCATTTTTGCCCACAAAGAAAGAGAATTTCTGCATTTTGCCCAAAATTAGGGAAATTTCTGCCTTTTTGCCCAAAAATTAAAGGCATTACTGCCTTTATGCCCAATAATAAGGGAAAATTATGCAATTTTGCTCCAAAATAAGTGGAATTTCTACATTTTTGCCCCAAAAGAAGGGGAATTTCTGCCTTTTTGATACAAAATTAGGGGTATTACTTCAATTTTGCTCCAAAGTAAAAAGAATTTCTGCAATTTTGACACAAAATTAGGGGAATTACTGCAATTTTGCCCCAAAATAAAAGAAATTTCTGCAATTTTGCTCCAAAATTAGGGGAATTTCTGCCTTTTTGACCAAAATTAGGGGCATTACTATCTTTTTGCCCCAAATAAGAGAATTTTCTGCATTTTTGCCCAAAATTAAGTGGAATTTCTGCCTTTTTGCCCTAAAATAAGAATTTCTGCCTTTTTGGCACAAAATAAGGGGAATTTCAGTCTTTTTGCCCTCAAATAATGGTTATTTCTGCAATTTTGTCCCCAAATAAGCGGAATTTCTGCACTTTTGACCCGAAATAAGGGGAATTTCTGCATTTTTACCCCAAGATAAAGGAAATTTCTGCAATTTTTGCTCACAATAAGGGAAATTTCAGCCTTTTTGCCCCAAAATTAGGGGAATTCCTGCTTTTTGCCCCTAAATTAGGGGCATTACTGGGGTTTGCCCCTAAATAAAGGAAAATTCTGCATTTTTGCCAAAAATTAATTGGAATTTCTGCCTTTTTGCCCTAAAATAAGAAGTTTTTCTGTCTTTTTGGCAAAAAATAAAGGGAATTTCAGTCTTTTTCCCTAAAATAAGTTTAATTTCTGCAATTTGCCCCCAAATTAGCGGAATTACTGCCTTTTGGACCCGAAATAAGGGAAATTTCTGGATTCCTGTCCCATGATAAGAGAAATTTCTGCAATTTTGCCCCAAAATAAGGGAAATTTCTGCCTTTTTGCCCCAAAATAAGGAGAATTTCTGCCTTTTTGCCCCAAATAAGGGGAATTTCTGATATTTTGCACCAAAATAAAGTGGAATTTCTGCAATTTTGCCTCAAAATACTAGGAATTTCTGCAATTTTGACACAAAAATAGGGGAATTTCTGTAATTTTGCCCCAAAATAAGGGAAATTTCTGCAATTTTGCCCTAAAATTAGGGGAATATCTGCATTTTTGCCACAAAACTAGTGGAATTTCTGCAATTTTGCTCCAAAATGATGGGGAATTTCTGCAATTTTGCCCCAAAATAAAGAGAATTTCTGAAATTTTGCCCAAAAATAGGGAAATTGCTGCAATTTTGCTCCAAAATTAGGGTAATTTCTGCATTTTTGCCCCCAAATTAGCGGAATTTCTGCCTTTTTGACCTGAAATAATGAGAATTTCTCCTTTTTTGTCCCAAGATAAGGGAAATTTCTGCAATTTTGCAACAAAGTAAGGAAAGTTTATGCAATTGTGTCCACAAAAATGGAAATTTCTGCATTTTTGCCGCAAATAAAGGGAATTTCTGTATTTTGCCCCAAAATTAAAGTAATTTCTGCCTTTTTGCCTCAAAATTAGGGGCATTACTGCCTTTTTGCCCAATAAGAAAGGAAAATTATGCAATTTTGCTCCAAAATAAGTGGAATTTTTACTTTTTCGCCCCAAAAGAAGGGGAATAATAGGAATTTCTGCCTTTATGCCCTAAAAAAAGGGGAATTTAGCTTTTTGCCCCAAAATAGCGGGAATTTAGTCTTTATGCCCTAAAATATGGGTAATTTCTGTATTTTTGGCTTAAAATAAAAGGAATTTCTGCATTTTTGCCCTAAAATAAGAAGAATTTCTTTATTTTTGCTCTGAAATAAAGTTTTTCTGTCTTTTTGCCCTAAAATAAGGAAAATTTCTGGATTTTTGCTCCAAAATAAGGGAAATTCCAGCATTTTCCCACAAAATAAGAAGAATTTCTGCCTTTTTGCCTCAAAATTAGGGAATTTCTGCTTTTTGCTCTAAAATAGAAGGAATTTCTGCATTTTTGACACAAAATTAGGGGAAGTTTTGCCTTTTTGCCCCAAAATTAGGGGCATTACTGAGTTTTTGCTCCAAAATAAGGGAAATTTTTTCATTTTTGCCCAAAATTTTGTGAAATTTCATCCTTTTTGCTCTAAAATAAAAAGAATTTCTGCCTCTTTGCAACAAAATAAGGGGAATTTCAGTATTTTTCCATAAAATAAGGGTAATTTCAAGAATTTTCCACCAAATAAGCGGAATTTCTGCCTTTTACCTGATATAAGTAGAATTTCTGCATTTTTGCCACAAGATAAGGGAAATTTCTGCAATTTTGTTCCAAAAAAAGGGAAATTTCTGCAATGTCGCCCCACAAAAAGGGAAATTTCTGCCTTTTTGCCCCAAAACTAATGGAATTTCTGATTTTTGTCCCCAAATTAGAAGCATTACAGAATTTTTGCCACAATATAAGGGAAATTTCTGCAATTTGCCTCAAAATAAAGGAAATTTCTGCAATTTTGTTCCAAAAAAGGAAATTTCTGCATTTTTGCCCCAAAATAAGAGGAATTTCTGTATTTTGACCCAAAACTAGAGAAAGTTCTGAATTTTGCCCTCAATTTAGAAGCATTACTGCATTTTATCCCCAAATTATGGGAAATTTCTGCAATTTTGTTCCAAAATAAGGGAAAATTCTGCCTTTTTACCCCAAAATAATGGAAATTTCTGCATTTTTGCCACAAAATAAGGGAAATTTCTGCAATTTTATCCTAACATAAGTTAAATTTCTATCATTTAGCCTAAAAATAAGGGAAATTTTTGCCTATTTGGCCCAAATTAAGGGGAATTTCTGCATTTTTGCCCCAAATTAAAAGAAATTTCTGCATTTTTGCTTAAAAATGAAAGGAATTTCTGCCTTTTTGCCCTAAAATAAGGGGATTTTAACTTTTTGCCCCAAAATAGGGGGAATTAGTATTTTTGCCCTAAAATAAGGGGATTTTAACTTTTTGCTTCAAAATAGGGGGAATTAGTATTTTTGCCCTAAAATAAGGGTAATTTCTGTATTTGTGGCTTAAAATAAGGGGAATTTCTGCATTTTTGCCCCAAATTAAGGGAAATTTCTGTATTTCTGCCCTGAATTAAGGAGAATTTCTTTCTTTTTGCCCTAAAATAAGAAAAATTTCGGCATTTTTGCTCCTAAATAAGAGAAATTTCAGCATTTTTGCCCCCAAATAAAGGGAATTTCTGCAATTTTGCGCCAAAATAAAGGGAATTTCTGAAATTTTGACACAAAATAAAGGGAATTTCTGGAATTTTGACACAAAATAAAGGGAATTTCTGGAATTTTGACACAAAATTAGGAGAATTACTGCAATTTTGCCCCAAAATAAGGGAAATTTTTGCAATTTTCCCCAAAATTAGGGGAATTTCTGTTTTTTTGACACAAAATTAGGGGCATTGCTGTCTTTTTGCCCAAAATAAGGAAAATTTCTGCATTTTTGTCCAAAAATAAGTGGAATTTTTTCCTTTTTGCTCTAAAATAAGAATTTCTGTTTTTTGGCACAAAATATGGGAAATTTCAGACTTTTTGCCCTAAAATAAGGGTAATTTCTGTATTTTTGACCCCAAATAAGCGGTATTTCTACCTTTTTGACCGGAAATAAGAAGAATTTCTGCATTTTTTCCCAAAGATAAAAGAAATTTCTGCAATTTTGCCGCAAAATAAGGGGAATTTAGTCTTTTTGGCCTAAAATAAGAGTAATTTCTGTATTTTTGGTTTAAAATAAGGAGAATTTCTGCCTTTTTGACCTGAAATAAGAAAAATTTCTACATTTTTGCTCCATAATAAGGGGAATTTTAGCATTTTTGCCCCAAAATAAGGGGAATTTCTGACTTTTTGCCCCAAAATTAGGAAAATTTTTGCCTTTTTGCCTCAAAATTAGGGTTATTACTGTGTTTTTGCTCCAAAATAAAGAAAATTTCTGCATTTTTGCCCAAAATTTTGTGGAATTTCTGCCTTTTTGCTCTAAAATAAGAAGAATTTCTGTCTTTTTGGCACAAAATAAGGGAAATTTCAGGCTTTTTCCCTACAATAAGGGTAATTTCAAGAATTTTCCCCCAAATAAGCAGAATTTCTGCCTTTTTGACCTGAAATAAGGGGAATTTCTGCATTTTTGCCAGAAGATAAGGGAAATTTCTGCAATTTTGCCCAAAAATAAGGGAAATTTCTGTAATTTTTTTCCAAAAAAGGGAAATTGCTGCAATGTTGTCCCACAAAAAAAGGAATTTCTGCCTTTTTGCCCCAAAACTAATGGAATTTCTGAATTTTGCCCCCAAATTAGAAGCATTACTGCATTTTTGCCCCAAAATATGTGAAATTTCTGCAATTTTGTTCTAAAATAAGGGAAAGTTCTGCCTTTTTACCCCAAAATAATGGGAATTTCTGCATTTTTGCCACAAAATAAGGGAAATATCTGCAATTTTATCTCAACATAAGTTAAATTACTATCCTTTAGCCCCAAAATAAGGGAAATTTCTGCCTATTTGGCCCAAAATAAGTGGAATTTCTGCATTTTTGCCCCAAATAAAAAGAAATTTCTGCATTTTTGATGAAAAATAAGAGGAATATCTGGCTTTTTCCCCTAATAGAAGGGAATTTACCTTTTTGCCCCCAAATAGGGGGGATTTAGTCTTTTTGCCCTAAAATAAGGGTAATTTCTGTATTTTTGGCTTAAAATAAGGGGAATTTCTGCATTTTTGCCCCAAAATAAGGGGAATTTCTGTATTTTTGCCCTGAAATAAGGAGAATTTCTTTCTTTTTGCCCTAAAATAAAAAAAAATTTCTGCATTTTTGCTCCAAAATAAAGGGAATTTCAGCATTTTTCCTCCAAATAAGGGGAATTTCTGCAATTTTGCCTCAAAACAAAGGGAATTCCTGGAATTTTGACACAAAATTACGGGAATTACTGCAATTTTGCCCCAAAATAAAGGAAATTTCTGCAATTTTGTTCCAAAATTAGAGGAATTTCTGCCTTTTTGACACAAAATTAGGGGCATTGCTGTCTTTTTACACCAAATAAAGGAAATTTCTGCATTTTTGTCCAAAATTAAGTGGAATTTCTTCTTTTTTGCCCTAAAATAAGAATTTCTGTTTTTTTGGCACAAAAAAATGGGGAATTTCAGTCTTTTTGCCGTAAAATAAGGGTAATTTCTGCATTTTTGACCCCAAATAAGCGGAATTTCTGCCTTTTTGTCCGGAAATAAGGGGAATTTCTGCATTTTTTCCCAAGATAAAAAAGATTTCTGCAATTTTGCCCCAAAATAAGGGGAATTGATTCTTTTTGGCCAAGAATAAAAGTAATTTCTGTATTTTTGGTTTAAAATGTGGAGAATTTCTATCTTTTTGACCTGAAATAAGAAAATTTCAGCATTTTTGCCCCAAAATAAGGGGAATTTCTGACTTTTTGCCCCAAAATTAGGGAAATTTTTGCCTTTTTGCCTCAAAATTAGGGTTATTACTGTGTTTTTACTCCAAAATAAGGGAAATTTCTGCATTTTTGCCCAAAATTTTGTGGAATTTCTGCCTTTTTGCTCTAAAATAAGAAGAATTTCTGCCTTTTTGGCACAAAATAAGGGAAATTTCAGGCTTTTTCCCTAAAATAAGGGTAATTTCAAAAATTTTCCCCCAAATAAGTGGAATTTCTGCCTTTTTGACCTGAAATAAGGGGAATTTCTGCATTTTTGCCACAAGATAAGTGAAATTTCTGCAATTTTGCCCAAAAATAAGGGAAATTTCTGCAATTTTGTTCCAAAAAAGGAAAATTTCTGCAATGTTGTCCCCCAAAAAGGGGAATTTCTGCCTTTTTGCCCCAAAACTGATGGAATTTCTTATTTTTGCCCCAAAATTAGAAGCATTATAGAATTTTTGCCACAAAATAAGGGAAATTTCTGCAATTTGCCTCAAAATAAAGGAAATTTCTGCAATTTTGTCCCAAAAAAAGGGAAATTTCTGACTTTTTCCCCCAAAATAAGAGGGATTTCTCTATTTTTACCCAAAATTAGAGAAATTTCTGAATTTTACCCCCAATTTAGAAGCATTACTGCATTTTTGCTCCAAAATATGGGATATTTCTGCAATTTTGTTCCAAAATAAGGGAAAGTTCTACATTGTTTCCCCAAAATAATAAGAATTTCTGCATTTTTGCCACAAAATAATGGTAATTTCTGCAAATTTATTACAAAATAAATTAAATTTCTATTTTTTAGCCCCAAAATAAGGGAAATTTCTGCCTATTTGGCCCAAAATAAGGGGAATTTCTGCATTTTTGCCCCAAAATAAGGGGAATTTCTGCAATTTTGCCCCAAAATAAGGGAAATTTCTGCAATTTTGCCCCAAAATTAGAGGATTTTTGCGTTTTTGCTCCAATATAAGGGGAATTTCTGCAATTTTGCTCCAAAATAAAGGGAATTTCTGCAATTTTGCCCCAAAATTAGGGAAATTTCTGATATTTTGCCCCAAAATTAGGGAAATTTCTGCAATTTTGTTTTAAAATTAGGGGAATTAATGTCCTTTTTACCCAAAATTAGAGGCATTACTGTCTTTTTGCCCCAAATAAGGGAAATTTCTGCATTTTTGTCCAGAACTAAGTGGAATTTCTGCCTTTTTGCCCTAAAATAAGAATTTCTGGTTTTTTGGCACAAAGAAAGGGGAATTTCAGTCTTTTTGCCCTAAAATAAGGGTAATTTCTGCATTTTTGCCCCCAAATTAGCGGAATTTCTGCATTTTTGACCTGAAATAACGAGAATTTCTGAATTTTTTTCCCAAGATAATGGAAATTTCTGCAATTTTGCAACAAAGTAAGCAAAGTTTATGCAATTTTGCCCCAAAATAGAGGGAATTTAGGCTTTTTGGCCTAGAATAAGAGTAATTTCTGTATTTTTGGTTTAAAATGAGGGGAATTTCTGTCTTTTTGACCTGAAATAAGAAAAATTTCAGCATTTTTGCCCCAAAATAGGGGTATTTCTGACTTTTTGCCCAAAAATTAGGGAAATTTTTGCTTTTTTGCCATAAAAATTCGGGTTATTACTGTGTTTTTGCTCCAAAATAAGGGAAATTTCTGCATTTTTGCCCAAAATTTTGTAGAATTTCTGCCTTTTTGCTCTAAAATAAGAAGAATATCTGCCTTTTTGGCACAAAAAAAGGGAAATTTCAGCTTTTTCCCTAAATTAAGAGTAATTTCAAGAATTTTCCCCCAAATAAGCGGAATTTCTGCATTTTGACCTGAAATAACGGGAATTTCTGCATTTTTGCCACAAGATAAGGGAAATTTCTGCAATTTTGCCCAAAAATAAGGGAAATTTCTGCATTTTTGTTCCAAAAAAGTAAAATTTCTGCAATATTGTCTCACAAAAAGGGGAATTTCTGCCTTTTTGCCCCAAAACTGATGGAATTTCTTATTTTTGCCCCAAAATTAGAAACATTATAGAATTTTTGCCACAAAATAAGGAAAATTTCTGCAGTTTGCCTCAAAATAAAGGAAATTTCTGCAATTTTGTCCCAAAAAAAGGGAAATTTCTGACTTTTTCCCCCAAAATAAGAGGAATTTTTGTATTTTTACCCAAAATTAGAGAAATTTCTGAATTTTACCCCCAATTTAGAAGCATTACTGCATTTTTGCTCCAAAATATGGGATATTTCTGCAATTTTGTTCCAAAATAAGGGAAAGTTCTGACTTTTTTCCCCAAAATAATGGGAATTTCTGCATTTTTCCCACAAAATAAGGGTAATTTCTGCAAATTTATTATAAAATAAATTAAATTTCTATCCTTTAGCCCAAAATAAGGGAAATTTCTGCCTATTTGGCCCAAAATAAGGGGAATTTCTGCATTTTTGCCCCAAATTAAAATAAATTTCTGCATTTTTGGCCGAAAATAAGGGGAATTTCTGCAATTTTGACACAAAATTAGGGGAATTTCTGCAACTTTGCCCCATAATAAGGGAAATTTCTGCAATTTTGCCCCAAAATTAGAGGAATTTCTGCATTTTTGCGCCAAAATAAGGGGAATTTCTGCAATTTTGCTCTCAAATAATGGGGAATTTCTGCAATTTTGCCCCAAAATAAAGGGAATTTCTGCAATTTTGCCCCAAAATTAGGGAAATTTCTGATATTTTGCCCCAAAATTAGGGAAATTTCTGCAATTTTGTTTTAAAATTAGGGGAATTAATGTCCTTTTTACCCAAAATTAGGGGCATTACTGTCTTTTTGCCCCAAATAAGGGAAATTTCTGCATTTTTGTCCAAAATTAAGTGGAATTTCTGCCTTTTTGCCCTAAAATAAGAATTTCTGGTTTTTTGGCACAAAGACAGGGGAATTTCAGTCTTTTTGCCCTAAAATAAGGGTAATTTCTGCATTTTTGCCCCAAAATAAGGGGAATTTCTGTATTTTTGCCCTGAAATAAGGAGAATTTCTGTCTTTTTGCCCTAAAATAAGGAAAATTTCTGCATTTTTGCTTAAAAATAAGGGGAATTTCAGCATTTTTGCCCCCAAATAAGGGGAATTTCTGCAATTTTTCCCCAAAATAAAGGGAATTTCTGGAATTTTGACACAAAATTAGGGGAATTACTGCAATTTTGCCCCAAATTAGGGAAATTTCTGCAATTTTGCTCCAAAATTAGGGGAATTTCTCCCTTTTTGACACAAAATTAGGGGCATTACTGTCTTTTTGCCCCAAATAAGGGAAATTTCTGCATTTTTGTCCAAAATGAAGTGGAATTTCTTCCTTTTTGCCCTAAAATAAGAATTTCTGTTTTTTGGCACAAAATATGGGGAATTTCAGTCTTTTTGCCCTAAAGTAAGGGTAATTTCTTCATTTTTGACCCCAAATAAGCAGAATTTCTGCCTTTTTGACCCGAAATAAGGGGAATTATTGCATTTTTTCTCCAAGATAAAAGAAATTTCTGCAATTTTCCCCAAAATAAAGGAAATTTCTGCAATTTTCTCCCAAAAAATGGAAATTTCTGCATTTTTGCTTCTAAATAAAGAGAATTTCTGAATTTTGCTCCCAAATTAGGGGAATTTCTGCATTTTTGCCCCATAATTTGGGGCATTACTTCCTTTTTGCCCAATAATAAGAGAAAATTATGCAATTTTGCTCCAAAATAAGTGGAATTTCTACATTTTTTCCCCAAAAGAAGGAAAATTTCTTCCTTTTTGACCCAAAATTAGGGGTATTACTGCAATTTTGCTCCAAAATAATGGAAAATTTCTGCAATTTTGCCCCAAAATAAATAGAATTTCTGCAATTTTGACAGAAAATTAGGGGAATTACTGCAATTTTGCCCCCAAATAAAGGAAATTTCTGCAATTTTGCTCCAAAATTAGGGGAATTTCTGCTCTTTTGACCCAAAATTAGGGGCATTACTGTCTTTTTGCCCCAAATAAGGGAAATTTCTGCATTTTTTCCCAAAATTAAGTGGAATTTCTGCCTTTTTGCCCTAAAATAAGAATTTCTGCCCTTTTGGCACCAAATAAGGGGAATTTCAGTCTTTTTGCCCTAAAATAAGGGTTATTTCTGGAATTTTAACCCCAAATAAGTGGAATTTCTGCATTTTTGACCCGAAATCAGGGGAATTTCTGCATTTTTGCCCCAAGATAAGGAAAATTTTTACAATTTTGCCCCAAAATAAGGGAAATTTCTGCCTTTTTGCTCTATGATAAGGGGAATTCCTGCCTTTTTGCCCCAAAATAAAAGGAATTTAATCTTTTAGGCCTAAAATAAGAGTAATTTCTGTATTTTTGGTTTAAAATAAGGAGAATTTCTGTTTTTTGACCTGAAATAAGAAAAATTTCTGCATTTTTGCTCCATAATAAGGGAAATTTCAGCATTTTGTTCCAAAATAAGGGGAATTTCTGATTTTTGCCCCAAAATTAGGGAAATTTTTGCTTTTTGACCCAAAATTAGGGTTATTACTGTGTTTTTCCTCCAAAATAAGGGAAATTTCTGCATTTTTACCCAAATTTTGTGGTATTTTTGCCTTTTTGCTCTAAAATAAGAAGAATTTCTGCCTTTTTGGCACAAAATACGGGAAATTTCAGGCTTTTTCCCTAAAATAAGGGTAATTTCAAGAATTTTCCCCCAAATAAGTGGAATTTCTGCCTTTTTGACCTGAAATAAAGGGAATTTCTGCATTTTTGCCACAAGATAAGGGAAATTTCTGCAATTTTGCCCAAAAATAAGGGAAATTTCTGCAATTTTGTGCCTAAAAAGGGAAATTTCTGCAATGTTGTTCCACAAAAAGGGGAATTTCTGCCTTCTTGCCACAAAACTAATGGAATTTCTGATTTTTGCCCCCATATTAGAAGCATTACAGAATTTTTGCCACAAAATAAGGGAAATTTCTGCAATTTACCTCAAAATAAAAAAAATTTCTGCAATTTTGTCCCAAAAAATGGAAATTTCTGCATTTTTGCCCCAAAATAAGAGGAATTTCTGTATTTTGACCCAAAATTAGAGAAATTTCTGATTTATGCTCCCAAATTAGAAGCATTACTGCATTTTTGACCAAAAATATGTGAAATTTCTGCAATTTTGTTCTAAAATAAAGGAAAGTTCTGCCTTTTTACCGCAAAATAATGGGAATTTCCGCATTTTTGCCACAAAATAATGGAAATTTCTGCAATTTTATCTTAACATAAGTTAAATTTCTATCCTTTAGCCCCAAAATAAGGGAAATTTCTGCCTATTTGACCCAAAATAAGGGGAATTTCTGCATTTTTGCCCCAAATTTAAAGAAATTTCTGCATTTTTGCCCAAAAATAAGGGGAATTTCTGGATTTTTGCCCTAAAATAAGGGGAATTTACCTTTTTCCCCAAAATAGGGGGAATTTAGACTTTTTGCCCTAAAATAAGGGTAATTTCTGTATTTTTGGCTTAAAATAAGGGGAATTTCTGCATTTTTGCCCCAAAATAAGGGGAATTTCTGTATTTTTGCCCTGAAATAAGGAGAATTTCTGTCTTTTTGCCCTAAAATAAGAAAAATTTCTGCATTTTTGCTCCAAAATAAGGGGAATTTCAGCATTTTTGCCCCCAATTAAGGGGAATTTCTGCAATTTTGCCTCAAAATATAGGGAATTTCTGGAATTTTGACACAAAATTAGGGGATTTACTGCAATTTTGCCCCAAAATAAAGGAAATTTCTGCAATTTTGCTCCAAAATTAGGGGAATTTCTTCCTTTTTGACACAAAATTAGGGGCATTACTGTCTTTTTGCTCCAAATAAGTGAAATTTCTGCATTTTTGTCCAAAATTAAGTGGACTTTCTTTCTTTTTGCCCTAAAATAATAATTTCTGTTTTTTGGCACAAAATATGGGGAATTTCAGTCTTTTTTCCTAAAATAAGGGTAATTTCTGCATTTTTGACCCTAAATAAGCGGAATTTCTGCCTTTTTGACCGGAAATAAGGGGAATTTCTGCATTTTTCCCCAAGATAAAAGAAATTTCTGCAATTTTGCCCCAAAATAAGGGGAATTTAGTCTTTTTGGCCTAAAATAAGAGTAATTTCTGTATTTTTGGTTTAAAATAAAAAGAATTTCTGTCTTTTTGACCTAAAATAAGAAAAATTTCTGCATTTTTGCTCCATAATAAGGGGAATTTCAGCATTTTTGCCCCAAAATAAGGGGAATTTTTGACTTTTTGCCCCAAAATTAGGGAAATTTTTTCCTATTTGCCCCAAAATTAGGGTTATTACTGTGTTTTTGCTCCAAAATAAGGGAAATTTCTGCAATTTTGCCCAAAAATAAAGGAAATTTCTGGAATTTTGTTCCAAAAAAGGGAAATTTTTGCAATGTTGTCCCACAAAAAGGGGAATTTCTGCTTTTATGCCCCAAAACTAATGGAATTGCTGATTTTTGCCCCCAAATTAGAAACATTACAGAATGTTTGCCACAAAATAAGGGAAATTTCTTCAATTTACCTCAAAATTAAAAAAATTTCTGCTATTTTGTCCCAAAAAAAGGAAATTTTTGCATTTTTGCCCCAAAATAAAAGGAATTTCTGTATTTTGACCCAAAATTAAAGAAATTTCTAAATTTTGCCCCCAAATTACAAGGATAGTTCTGTGTTTTTACCACAAAAAAATGGGAATTTCTGCATTTTTGCCACAAAATAAGGGAAATTTCTGCAATTTTATCTTAACATAAGTTAAATTTCTATCCTTTAGCCCAAAAATAAGGAAAATTTCTGCCTATTTGGCCCAAAATAAGGGGAATTTCTGCATTTTTGCCCTAAATTAAAAGAAATTTCTGCATTTTTGCCCAAAAATAAGAGGAATTTCTGCCTTTTTGCCCTAAAATAAGGGGAATTTACCTTTTTGCCCCAAAATAGGGGGAATTAGTATTTTTGCCCTAAAATAAGGGTAATTTCTGTATTTTTGGCTTAAAATAATAGGGAATTTCTGCATTTTTGCCCCAAAATAATTGGAATTTCTGTATTTTTTCCCTGAAATAAGGAGTATTTCTGTCTTTTTGCCCTAAAATAAGAATAATTTCTGCATTTTTGCTTTAAAATAAGAAGAATTTCAGCATTTTTGCCCCCAAATAAGGGGAATTTCTGTAATTTTGCCCCAAAATAAAGGGAATTTCTGGAATTTTGACACAAAATTATAGGAATTACTGCAATTTTGCCCCATAATAAGGGAAATTTCTGCAATTTTTCTCCAAAATTAGGGGAATTTCTGTTTTTTTGACACAAAATTAGGGGCATTACTGTCTTTTTGCCCCAAATAAGGGAAATTTCTGATTTTTTCTCCAAAATTAAGTGGAATTCCTTCCTTTTTGCCCTAAAATCAGAATTTCTTTTATTTTGGCACAAAATATGGGGAATTACAGTCTTTTTGCCCTAAAATATGGGTAATTTCTGCATTTTTGACCCCAAATAAGTGGAATTTCTGCCTTTTGGACCAGAAATAAAGGGAATTTCTGCATTTTTTTCCCAAGATAAAAGAAATTTCTGCAATTTTGCCACAAAATAAGGGGAATTTACTCTTTTTGGCCTAAAATAAGAGTAATTTCTGTATTTTTGGTTTAAAATATTGAGAATTTCTGTCTTTTTGACCTGAAATAAGAAAAATTTCTGCATTTGTGCTCCATAATAAAGGGAATTTCAGCATTTTTGCCCCAAAATTAGGGGAATTTCTGATTTTTGCCCCAAAATTAGGGAAATTTCTGCTTTTTTGCCCCAAAATTAGGTTTATTACTGTGTTTTTGCTCCAAAATAAGGGAAATTTCTGCATGTTTGCCCAAAATTTTGCGGAATTTCTGCCTTTTTGCTCTAAAATAAGAAGAATTTCTGCCTTTTTGGCACAAAATAAGGGAAATTTCAGGCTTTTTCTCCAAAATAAGGGTAATTTCAAGAATTTTCCCCCAAATAAGCGAAATTTCTGCCTTTTTGACCTGAAATAAGGGGAATTTCTGCATTTTTGCCACAAGATAAGGGAAATTTCTGCAATTTTGCCCAAAAATAAGGGAAATTTCTGCAATTTTGTTCCAAAAAAGAGAAATTTCTGCAATGTTGTCTCACAAAAAGGGGAATTTCTGCCTTTTTGCCCCAAAACTAATGGAATTTCTGATTTTTTCCCCAAAATTAGAAGCATTACAGAATTTTTGCCACAAAATAAGGGAAATTTCTGCAATTTGCCTCAAAATAAAGGAAATTTCTGCAATTTTGTCCCAAAAAAAGGGAAATTTCTGCCTTTTTGCCCCAAAATAAGAGGAATTTCTGTATTTTTACCCAAAATTAAAGAAATTTCTGAATTTTACCCCAAAAGAAAAAGCATTACTGCATTTTTGTTCCACAATATGGGATATTTCTGCAATTTTGTTCCAAAATAAGGGAAAGTTCTGCCTTTTTACCTCAAAATAATGGGAATTTCTGCATTTTTGCCACAAAATAAGGGAAATTTCTGCAATTTTATCATAACGTAAGTTAAATTACTCTTCTTTAGCCCCAAAATAAGGAAAATTTCTGCCTATTTGGCCCAAAATAAGGGGAATTTCTGCATTTTTGCCCCAAATTAAAAGAAATTTTTGCATTTTTGCCCAAAAATAAGGGGAATTTCTCGCTTTTTGCCCTAAAATAAGGGGAATTTACCTTTTTGCCCCAAAATAGGGGGAATTAGTATTTTTGCCCTAAAATAAGGGTAATTTCTGTATTTTTGGCTTAAAATAATAGGGAATTTCTGCATTTTTGCCCCAAAATAAGGGGAATTTCTGCAATTTTGCCCCAAAATTAGAGGAATTTCTGCATTTTTGCTCCAAAATACGGGGAATTTCTGCAATTTTGCTCTAAAATAATGGGGAATTTCTGCAATTTTGCCCCAAAATAAAGGGAATTTCTGCAATTTTGCCCCAAAATTAGGGAAATTTCTGATATTTTGCCCCAAAATTAGAAAAATTTCAGCAATTTTGCTTTAAAATTAGGGAAATTAATGTCCTTTTTACCCAAAATTAGGGGCAATACTGTCTTTTTGCCCCAAATAAGGGAAATTTCTGCATTTTTGTCCAAAATTAAGTGGAATTTCTGCCTTTTTGCCCTAAAATAAGAATTTCTGGTTTTTTGGCACAAAGAAAGGGGAATTTCAGTCTTTTTGCCCTAAAATAAGGGTAATTTCTGCATTTTTGCCCCCAAATTAGCGGAATTTCTGCCTTTTTGACCTGAAATAACGAGAATTTCTTCATTTTTGTCCCAAGATAAGGGAAATTTCTGCAATTTTGCAACAAAGTAAGGAGAGTTTATGCAATTTTGTCCCAAAAAATGGAAATTTCTGCATTTTTGCCGCAAATAAAGGGAATTTCTGGATTTTGCCCCAAAATTAGAGTAATTTCTGCCTTTTTGCCTCAAAATTAGGGGCATTACTGCCTTTTTGCCCAATAATAAAGGAAAATTATGCAATTTTGCTCCAAAATAAGTGGAATTTTTTCTTTTTCGCCCCAAAAGAAGGGGAATTTCTTCCTTTCTGCTCCAAACTTAAAGGAATTTCTGCAATTTTGCTCCAAAATAAAGGGGAATTTCTGCAATTTTGACACAAAATTAGGGGAATTTCTGCATATTTGTCCCACAATAAAAAGAATTTCTGCCTTTTTGACCCAAAATTTGTGAAATTTCTGAATTTTGCTCCATAATTTGAAGCATTACTGCATTTTTGCCCATTAATATGGGACATTTCTGCAATTTTGTTCCAAAATAAAGGAAATTTCTGCCTTTTTACCCCAAAATAAGTGGAATATCTGCATTTTTGCCACAAAATAAGGGAAATTTCTGCAATTTTATCCTAAAATAAGATAAATTTCTATCCTATTGCTCAAAAATAAGGGAAATTTCTGCCTATTTGGCCCAAAATAATAGGAATTTCTGCCTTTATGCCCTAAAAAAAGGGGAATTTAGCTTTTTGCCCCAAAATAGCGGGAATTTAGTCTTTATGCCCTAAAATATGGGTAATTTCTGTATTTTTGGCTTAAAATAAAAGGAATTTCTGCATTTTTGCCCTAAAATAAGAAGAATTTCTTTATTTTTGCCCTGAAATAAAGTTTTTCTGTCTTTTTGCCCTAAAATAAGGAAAATTTCTGGATTTTTGCTCCAAAATAAGGGAAATTCCAGCATTTTCCCACTAAATAAGAAGAATTTCTGCCTTTTTGCCTCAAAATTAGGGAATTTCTGCTTTTTGCTCTAAAATAGAAGGAATTTCTGCATTTTTGACCCAAAAATAGGGGAAGTTTTGCCTTTTTGCCCCAAAATTAGGGGCATTACTGAGTTTTTGCTCCAAAATAAGGGAAATTTTTTCATTTTTGCCCAAAATTTTGTGGAATTTCATCCTTTTTGCTCTAAAATAAAAAGAATTTCTGCCTCTTTGCAACAAAATAAGGGGAATTTCAGTATTTTTCCATAAAATAAGGGTAATTTCAAGAATTTTCCACCAAATAAGCGGAATTTCTGCCTTTTACCTGATATAAGTAGAATTTCTGCATTTTTGCCACAAGATAAGGGAAATTTCTGCAATTTTGTTCCAAAAAAAGGGAAATTTCTGCAATGTCGCCCCACAAAAAGGGGAATTTCTGCCTTTTTGCCCCAAAACTAATGGAATTTCTGATTTTTGTCCCCAAATTAGAAGCATTACAGAATTTTTGCCACAATATAAGGGAAATTTCTGCAATTTGCCTCAAAATAAAGGAAATTTCTGCAATTTTGTTCCAAAAAAGGAAATTTCTGCATTTTTGCCCCAAAATAAGAGGAATTTCTGTATTTTGACCCAAAACTAGAGAAAGTTCTGAATTTTGCCCTCAATTTAGAAGCATTACTGCATTTTATCCCCAAATTATGGGAAATTTCTGCAATTTTGTTCCAAAATAAGGGAAAATTCTGCCTTTTTACCCCAAAATAATGGAAATTTCTGCATTTTTGCCACAAAATAAGGGAAATTTCTGCAATTTTATCCTAACATAAGTTAAATTTCTATCATTTAGCCTAAAAATAAGGGAAATTTTTGCCTATTTGGCCCAAAATAAGGGGAATTTCTGCATTTTTGCCCCAAATTAAAAGAAATTTCTGCATTTTTGCTTAAAAATGAAAGGAATTTCTGCCTTTTTGCCCTAAAATAAGGGGATTTTAACTTTTTGCCCCAAAATAGGGGGAATTAGTATTTTTGCCCTAAAATAAGGGGATTTTAACTTTTTGCCCCAAAATAGGGGGAATTAGTATTTTTGCCCTAAAATAAGGGTAATTTCTGTATTTGTGGCTTAAAATAAGGGGAATTTCTGCATTTTTGCCCCAAAATAAGAGAAATTTCTATATTTCTGCCCTGAATTAAGGAGAATTTCTTTCTTTTTGCCCTAAAATAAGAAAAATTTCGGCATTTTTGCTCCTAAATAAGAGAAATTTCAGCATTTTTGCCCCCAAATAAAGGGAATTTCTGCAATTTTGCGCCAAAATAAAGGGAATTTCTGAAATTTTGACACAAAATAAAGGGAATTTCTGGAATTTTGACACAAAATAAAGGGAATTTCTGGAATTTTGACACAAAATTAGGAGAATTACTGCAATTTTGCCCCAAAATAAGGGAAATTTTTGCAATTTTTCCCCAAAATTAGGGGAATTTCTGTTTTTTTGACACAAAATTAGGGGCATTGCTGTCTTTTTGCCAAAAATAAGGAAAATTTCTGCATTTTTGTTTAAAAATAAGTGGAATTTTTTCCTTTTTGCTCTAAAATAAGAATTTCTGTTTTTTGGCACAAAATATGGGAAATTTCAGACTTTTTGCCCTAAAATAAGGGTAATTTCTGTATTTTTGACCCCAAATAAGCGGTATTTCTACCTTTTTGACCGGAAATAAGAAGAATTTCTGCATTTTTTCCCAAAGATAAAAGAAATTTCTGCAATTTTGCCGCAAAATAAGGGGAATTTAGTCTTTTTGGCCTAAAATAAGAGTAATTTCTGTATTTTTGGTTTAAAATAAGGAGAATTTCTGCCTTTTTGACCTGAAATAAGAAAAATTTCTACATTTTTGCTCCATAATAAGGGGAATTTTAGCATTTTTGCCCCAAAATAAGGGGAATTTCTGACTTTTTGCCCCAAAATTAGGAAAATTTTTGCCTTTTTGCCTCAAAATTAGGGTTATTACTGTGTTTTTGCTCCAAAATAAAGAAAATTTCTGCATTTTTGCCCAAAATTTTGTGGAATTTCTGCCTTTTTGCTCTAAAATAAGAAGAATTTCTGTCTTTTTGGCACAAAATAAGGGAAATTTCAGGCTTTTTCCCTACAATAAGGGTAATTTCAAGAATTTTCCCCCAAATAAGCAGAATTTCTGCCTTTTTGACCTGAAATAAGGGGAATTTCTGCATTTTTGCCAGAAGATAAGGGAAATTTCTGCAATTTTGCCCAAAAATAAGGGAAATTTCTGTAATTTTTTTCCAAAAAAGGGAAATTTCTGCAATGTTGTCTCACAAAAAAAGGAATTTCTGCCTTTTTGCCCCAAAACTAATGGAATTTCTGATTTTTGCCCCCAAATTAGAAGCATTACAGAATTTTTAGCACAAATAAGAGAAATTTCTGCACTTTACCTCAAAAAAAAATTCTGCAATTTTGTCCCAAAAAAGGGAAATTTCTTCATTTTTGCCCCAAAATAAGAGGAATTTCTGTTTTTTGACCCAAAATTAAAGAAATTTCTGAATTTTGCCCCCAAATTAGAAGCATTACTGCATTTTTGCCCCAAAATATGTGAAATTTCTGCAATTTTGTTCTAAAATAAGGGAAAGTTCTGCCTTTTTACCCCAAAATAATGGGAATTTCTGCATTTTTGCCACAAAATAAGGGAAATATCTGCAATTTTATCTCAACATAAGTTAAATTACTATCCTTTAGCCCCAAAATAAGGGAAATTTCTGCCTATTTGGCCCAAAATAAGTGGAATTACTGCATTTTTGCCCCAAATAAAAAGAAATTTCTGCATTTTTGATGAAAAATAAGAGGAATATCTGGCTTTTTCCCCTAAAAGAAGGGAATTTACCTTTTTGCCCCCAAATAGGGGGGATTTAGTTTTATTGCCCTAAAATAAGGGTAATTTCTGTATTTTTGGCTTAAAATAAGGGGAATTTCTGCATTTTTGCCCCAAAATAAGGGGAATTTCTGTATTTTTGCCCTGAAATAAGGAGAATTTCTTTCTTTTTGCCCTAAAATAAAAAAAATTTCTGCATTTTTGCTCCAAAATAAAGGGAATTTCAGCATTTTTCCTCCAAATAAGGGGAATTTCTGCAATTTTGCCTCAAAATAAAGGGAATTCCTGGATTTTTGACACAAAATTACGGGAATTACTGCAATTTTGCCTCAAAATAAAGGAAATTTCTGCAATTTTGCTCCAAAATTAGAGGAATTTCTGCCTTTTTGACACAAAATTAGGGGCATTGCTGTCTTTTTACCCCAAATAAAGGAAATTTCTGCATTTTTGTCCAAAATTAAGTGGAATTTCTTCTTTTTTGCCCTAAAATAAGAATTTCTGTTTTTTTGGCACAAAAAAATGGGGAATTTCAGTCTTTTTGCCGTAAAATAAGGGTAATTTCTGCATTTTTGACCCCAAATAAGCGGAATTTCTGCCTTTTTGTCCGGAAATAAGGGGAATTTCTGCATTTTTTCCCAAGATAAAAAAGATTTCTGCAATTTTGCCCCAAAATAAGGTGAATTGAGTCTTTTTGGCCAAGAATAAAAGTAATTTCTGTATTTTTGGTTTAAAATGTGGAGAATTTCTATCTTTTTGACCTGAAATAAGAAAAATTTCAGCATTTTTGCCCCAAAATTAGGGGAATTTCTGACTTTTTGCCCCAAAATTAGGGAAATTTTTGCCTTTTTGCCTCAAAATTAGGGTTATTACTGTGTTTTTGCTCCAAAATAAGGGAAATTTCTGCATTTTTGCCCAAAATTTTGTGGAATTTCTGCCTTTTTGCTCTAAAATAAGAAGAATTTCTGCCTTTTTGGCACAAAATAAGGGAAATTTCAGGCTTTTTCCCTAAAATAAGGGTAATTTCAAGAATTTTCCCCCAAATAAGCGGAATTTCTGCCTTTTTGACCTGAAATAACGGGAATTTCTGCATTTTTGCCACAAGATAAGTGAAATTTCTGCAATTTTGCCCAAAAATAAGGGAAATTTCTGCAATTTTGTTCCAAAAAAGGAAAATTTCTGCAATGTTGTCCCACAAAAAGGGGAATTTCTGCCTTTTTGCCCCAAAACTGATGGAATTTCTTATTTTTGCCCCAAAATTAGAAGCATTATAGAATTTTTGCCACAAAATAAGGGAAATTTCTGCAATTTGCCTCAAAATAAAGGAAATTTCTGCAATTTTGTCCCAAAAAAAGGGAAATTTCTGACTTTTTCCCCCAAAATAAGAGGGATTTCTCTATTTTTACCCAAAATTAGAGAAATTTCTGAATTTTACCCCCAATTTAGAAGC
This sequence comes from Micromys minutus, assembly GCF_963924665.1. NCBI lineage: Eukaryota > Metazoa > Chordata > Mammalia > Rodentia > Muridae > Micromys > Micromys minutus. Next base: position 27,967,013 of record NC_137963.1, on the reverse strand, counting down.
ATTACTGCATTTTTGCTCCAAAATATGGGATATTTCTGCAATTTTGTTCCAAAATAAGGGAAAGTTCTACCTTGTTTCCCCAAAATAATAAGAATTTCTGCATTTTTGCCACAAAATAATGGTAATTTCTGCAAATTTATTACAAAATAAATTAAATTTCTATTTTTTAGCCCCAAAATAAGGGAAATTTCTGCCTATTTGGCCCAAAATAAGGGGAATTTCTGCATTTTTGCTTCAAATTAAAATAAATTTCTGCATTTTTGGCCCAAAATAAGGGGAATTTCTGCAATTTTGACACAAAATTAGGAAAATTTCTGCAACTTTGCCCCAAAATAAGGGAAATTTCTGCAATTTTGCCCCAAAATTAGAGGATTTTTGCGTTTTTGCTCCAATATAAGGGGAATTTCTGCAATTTTGCTCCAAAATAAAGGGAATTTCTGCAATTTTGCCCCAAAATTAGGGAAATTTCTGATATTTTGCCCCAAAATTAGGGAAATTTCTGCAATTTTGTTTTAAAATTAGGGGAATTAATGTCCTTTTTACCCAAAATTAGAGGCATTACTGTCTTTTTGCCCCAAATAAGGGAAATTTCTGCATTTTTGTCCAGAACTAAGTGGAATTTCTGCCTTTTTGCCCTAAAATAAGAATTTCTGGTTTTTTGGCACAAAGAAAGGGGAATTTCAGTCTTTTTGTCCTAAAATAAGGGTAATTTCTGCATTTTTGCCCCCAAATTAGCGGACTTTCTGCCTTTTTGACCTGAAATAACGAGAATTTCTGAATTTTTTTCCCAAGATAATGGAAATTTCTGCAATTTTGCAACAAAGTAAGAAAAGTTTATGCAATTTTGCCCCAAAATAAGGGGAATTTAGGCTTTTTGGCCTAGAATAAGAGTAATTTCTGTATTTTTGGTTTAAAATGAGGGGAATTTCTGTCTTTTTGACCTGAAATAAGAAAAATTTCAGCATTTTTGCCCCAAAATAGGGGTATTTCTGACTTTTTGCCCCAAAATTAGGGAAATTTTTGCTTTTTTGCCATAAAAATTCGGGTTATTACTGTGTTTTTGCTCCAAAATAAGGGAAATTTCTGCATTTTTGCCCAAAATTTTGTAGAATTTCTGCCTTTTTGCTCTAAAATAAGAAGAATATCTGCCTTTTTGGCACAAAATAAGGGAAATTTCAGGCTTTTTCCCTAAAATAAGAGTAATTTCAAGAATTTTCCCCCAAATAAGCGGAATTTCTGCCTTTTTGACCTGAAATAACGGGAATTTCTGAATTTTTGCCACAAGATCAGGGAAATTTCTGCAATTTTGCCCAAAAATAAGGGAAATTTCTGCATTTTTGTTCCAAAAAAGTAAAATTTCTGCAATATTGTCTCACAAAAAGGGGAATTTCTGCCTTTTTGCCCCAAAACTGATGGAATTTCTTATTTTTGCCCCAAAATTAGAAGCATTATAGAATTTTTGCCACAAAATAAGGAAAATTTCTGCAGTTTGCCTCAAAATAAAGGAAATTTCTGCAATTTTGTCCCAAAAAAAGGGAAATTTCTGACTTTTTCCCCCAAAATAAGAGGAATTTTTGTATTTTTACCCAAAATTAGAGAAATTTCTGAATTTTACCCCCAATTTAGAAGCATTACTGCATTTTTGCTCCAAAATATGGGATATTTCTGCAATTTTGTTCCAAAATAAAAGAAAGTTCTGACTTTTTTCCCCAAAATAATGGGAATTTCTGCATTTTTCCCACAAAATAAGGGTAATTTCTGCAAATTTATTACAAAATAAATTAAATTTCTATCCTTTAGCCCAAAATAAGGGAAATTTCTGCCTATTTGGCCCAAAATAAGGGGAATTTCTGCATTTTTGCCCCAAATTAAAATAAATTTCTGCATTTTTGGCCGAAAATAAGGGGAATTTCTGCAATTTTGACACAAAATTAGGGGAATTTCTGCAACTTTGCCCCATAATAAGGGAAATTTCTGCAATTTTGCCCCAAAATTAGAGGAATTTCTGCATTTTTGCTCCAAAATAAGGGGAATTTCTGCAATTTTGCTCTCAAATAATGGGGAATTTCTGCAATTTTGCCCCAAAATAAAGGGAATTTCTGCAATTTTGCCCCAAAATTAGGGAAATTTCTGATATTTTGCCCCAAAATTAGGGAAATTTCTGCAATTTTGTTTTAAAATTAGGGGAATTAATGTCCTTTTTACCCAAAATTAGGGGCATTACTGTCTTTTTGCCCCAAATAAGGGAAATTTCTGCATTTTTGTCCAAAATTAAGTGGAATTTCTGCCTTTTTGCCCTAAAATAAGAATTTCTGGTTTTTTGGCACAAAGACAGGGGAATTTCAGTCTTTTTGCCCTAAAATAAGGGTAATTTCTGCATTTTTGCTCCCAAATTAGCGGAATTTCTGCCTTTTTGACCTGAAATAACGAGAATTTCTGCATTTTTGTCCCAAGATAATGGAAATTTCTGCAATTTTGCAACAAAGTACGGAAAGTTTATGCAATTTTGTCCCAAAAAATGGAAATTTCTGCATTGTTGCCGCAAATAAAGAAAATTTCTGGATTTTGCCCCAAAATTAGAGTAATTTCTGCCTTTTTGCCTCAAAATTGGGAGCATTACTGCCTTTTTGCCCAATAATAAGGGAAAATTATGCAATTTTGCTCCAAAATAAGTGGAATTTTTACTTTTTCGCCCCAAAAGAAGGGGAATTTCTGCCTTTCTGCTCCAAACTTAAAGGTATTTCTGCAATTTTGCCCAAAAATAAAGAGAATTTCTGCAACTTTGACACAAAATTAGGGGAATTTCTGCATTTTTGTCCCAAAATAAAAGGAATTTCTGCCTTTTTGACCCAAAATTTGTGAAATTTCTAAATTTTGCCCCAAAATTTGAAGCATTACTGCATTTTTGCCCATTAATATGGGACATTTCTGCAATTTTGTTCCAAAATAAAGGAAATTTCTGCCTTTTTACCCCAAAATAAGTGGAATATCTGCATTTTTGCCACAAAATAAGGGAAATTTCTGCAATTTTATCCTAAAATAAGATAAATTTCTATCCTATTGCTCAAAAATAAGGGAAATTTCTGCCTATTTGGCCCAAAATAAGAGGAATTTCTGCATTTTTGCCCCAAATAAAGGGCAATTTCTGCATTTTTGCCCCAAAATAATAGGAATTTCTGCCTTTTTGCCCTAAAAAAGGGGGAATTTAGCTTTGTGCCCCAAAATAGCGGGAATTTAGTCTTTTTTCCCTAAAATAAGGGTAATTTCTCTATTTTTGGCTTAAAATAAAGGGAATTTCTGCATTTTTGCCCTAAAATAAGAAGAATTTCTGTATTTTTGCCCTGAAATAAGGAGTTTTTCTGTCTTTTTGCCCTAAAATAAAGAAAATTTCTGCATTTTTGCTCCAAAATAAGGGAAATTCCAGCATTTTCTCTAAAAATAAAAAGAATTTTTGCATTTTTGCCTCAAAATTAAGAGAATTTCTGCTTTTTGCTCTAAAATAAGTGGAATTTCTGCCTTTTTAATCCAAAATTAGGGGAATTTTTGCCTTTTTGACCGAAAATTAGGAGCATTACTGTGTTTTTGCTCCAAAATAAGGGAAATTTCTTCATTTTTGCGCAAAATTTTGTGGAATTTCTGCCTTTTTGCTCTAAAATAAGGGGAATTTCTGCCTTTTTGCCCCAAAATTAGGGGCATTACTTCCTTTTTGCCCAATAATAAGGGAAAATTATGCAATTTTGCTCCATAATAAGTGGAATTTCTACATTTTTGCCCCAAAAGAAGGAAAATTTCTGCCTTTTTGACCCAAAATTAGGGGTATTACTGCAATTTTGCTTCAAAATAATGGGGAATTTCTGCAATTTTGACAGAAAATTCGGAGAATTTCTGCCTTTTTACCCCAAAATAAGGGAAATTTAGACTTTTTGGCCTAAAATAAGAGTAATTTCTGTATTTTTGGTTTAAAATAAGGAGAATTTCTGCCTTTTTGACCTGAAATAAGAAAAATTTCTGCATTTTTGCTTTATAATAAGGGGAATTTTAGCATTTTTGCCCCCAAATAAGGGGAATTTCTGACTTTTTGCCCCAAAATTAGGGAAATATTTGCCTTTTTGCCTCAAAATTAGGGTTATTACTGTGTTTTTGCTCCAAAATAAAGGAAATTTCTGCATTTTTGCCCAAAATTTTGTGGAATTTCTGCCTTTTTGCTCTAAAATAAGAAGAATTTCTGCCTTTTTGGCACAAAATAAGGGAATTTCAGGCTTTTACCCTAAAATAAGGGTAATTCCAAGAATTTTCCCCCAAATAAGCGGAATTTCTGCATTTTTGACCTGAAATAACAGGAATTTCTGCATTTTTGCCAAAAGATAAGGGAAATTTCTGAAATTTTGCCCAAAAATAAGGGAAATTTCTGTAATTTTTTTCTAACAAAGGGAAATTTCTGCAATGTTGTCCCACAAAAAAAGGAATTTCTGCCTTTTTGCCCCAAAACTAATGGAATTTCTGATTTTTGCCCCCAAATTAGAAGCATTACAGAATTTTTAGCACAAATAAGGGAAATTTCTGCAATTTACCTCAAAATAAAAAAAATTTCTGCAATTTTGTCCCAAAAAATTGGAAATTTCTGCATTTTTGCCCAAAATAAGAGGAATTTCTGTTTTTTGACCCAAAATTAGAGAAATTTCTGAATTTTGCCCCCAAATTAGAAGCATTACTGCATTTTTGCCTCAAAATATGTGAAATTTCTGCAATTATGTTCTAAAATAAGGGAAAGTTCTGCCTTTTTACCCCAAAATAATGGGAATTTCTGCATTTTTGCCACAAAATAAGGGAAATTTCTGCAATTTTATCCTAACATAAGTTAAATTACTATCCTTTAGCCCCAAAATAAAAAAAAAATTCTGCCTATTTGGCCCCAAATAAGTGGAATTTCTGCATTTTTGCCCCAAATTAAAAAAAATTTCTGCATTTTTGCCCAAAAATAAGAGGAATTTCTGGCTTTTTGCCCTAAAATAAGGGGAATTTACCTTTTTGCCCCAAAATAGGGAAAATTTAGTCTTTTTGCCCTAAAATAAGGGTAATTTCTGTATTTTTGGCTTAAAATAAGGGGAATTTCTGCATTTTTGCCCCAAATTAAGGGGAATTTCTGTATTTTTGCCCTGAAATAAGGAGAATTTCTGTCTTTTTGCCCTAAAATATGAAAAATTTCTGCATTTTTGCTCCAAAATAAGGGGAATTTCAACATTTTTCCCCCAAATAAAGGGAATTTTTGCAATTTTGCCTCAAAATAAAGGGAATTTCTGGAATTTTGACACAAAATTAGGGGAATATCTGCAATTTTGCCCCAAAATAAAGGAAATTTCTGCAATTTTGCTCCAAAATTAGGGGAATGTCTGCCTTTTTGACACAAAATTAGGGGCATTACTGTCTTTTTACCCCCATAAGGGAAATTTCTGCATTTTTGTCGAAAATTAAGGGGAATTTCTTCTTTTTTGCCCTAAAATAAGAATTTCTGTTTTTTTGGCACAAAAAATGGGGAATTTCAGTCTTTTTGCCCTATAATAAGGCTAATTTCTGCATTTTTGACCCCAAATAAGCGGAATTTCTGCTTTTTTGACCGGAAATAAAAGGAATTTCTGCATTTTTTTCCCAAGATAAAAAAAAAATTTCTGCAATTTTGCCCCAAAATTAGGGGAATTTAGTCTTTTTGGCCTAAAATAAGAGTAATTTCTGTATTTTTGGTTTAAAACGAGGAGAATTTCTGTCTTTTTGACCTGAAATAAGAAAAATTTCAGCATTTTTGCCCCAAAATAAAAGGAATTTCTTACTTTTTGCCCCAAAATTAGGGAAATTTTTGCATTTTTGCCCCAAAATTAGGGTTATTACTGTGTTTTTGCTCCAAAATAAGGGAAATTTCTGCAGTTTTGCCTAAATTTTGTTTAATTTCTGCCTTTTTGCTCTAAAATAAGAAGAATTTCTGCCTTTTTGGCACAAATAAGGGAAATTTTAGGCTTTTTCCATAAAATAAGGGTAATTTCAAGAATTTTTTCCCAAATATGCGGAATTTCTGCCATTTTGACCTGAAATAAGGGGAATTTCTGCATTTTTGCCACAAGATAAGGGAAATTTCTGCAATTTTGCCCAAAAATAATGGAAATTTATGCAATTTTGTTCCAAAAAAGGAAAATTTCTGCAATGTTGTCCCACAAAAAGGGGAATTTCTGCCTTTTTGCCCCAAAACTGATGGAATTTCTTATTTTTGCCCCAAAATTAGAAGCATTACAGAATTTTTGCCACAAAATAAGGGAAACTTCTGCAATTTGCCTCAAAATAAAGGAAATTTCTGCAATTTTGTTCCAAACAAAGGGAAATTTCTGCCTTTTTGCCCCAAAATAAGAGGAATTTCTTTATTTTTACCCAAAATTAGAGAAATTTCTGAATTTTACCCCAAAAGAAAAAGCATTACTGCATTTTTGCTCCAAAATATGGGATATTTCTGCAATTTTGTTCCAAAATAAGGGAAAGTTCTGCCTTTTTACCCCAAAATAATGGGAATTTCTGCATTTTTGCCACAAAATAAGGATAATTTCTGCAAATTTATTATAAAATAAATTAAATTTCTATCCTTTAGCCCAAAAATAAGGGAAATTTCTGCCTATTTGGCCCAAAATAAGGGGAATTTCTGCATTTTTACCCCAAATTAAAATAAATTTCTGCATTTTTGCCCAAAAATAAGGGGAATTTCTGCAATTTTGACACAAAATTTGGGGAATTTCTGCAATTTTGCCACAAAATAAGGAAAATTTCTGCAATTTTGCCCCAAAATTAGAGGAATTTCTGCGTTTTTGCTCCAAAATAAGGGGAATTTCTGCAATTTTGCTCCAAAATAATGGGGAATTTCTGCAATTTTGCCCCAAAATAAAGGGAATTTCTGCAATTTTGCCCCAAAATTAGGGAAATTTCTGATATTTTGCCCCAAAATTAGGGAAATTTCAGCAATTTTGCATTAAAATTAGGGGAATTAATGTCCTTTTTACCCAAAATTAGGGGCATTACTGTCTTTTTGCCCCAAATAAGGGAAATTTCTGCATTTTTGTCCAAAATTAAGTGGAATTTCTGCCTTTTTTCCCTAAAATAAGAATTTCTGGTTTTTTGGCACAAAGAAAGGGGAATTTCAGTCTTTTTGCCCTAAAATAAGGGTAATTTCTGCATTTTTGCCCCCAAATTAGCGGAATTTCTGCCTTTTTGACCTGAAATAACGAGAATTTCTGCATTTTTGTCCCAAGATGAGGGAAATTTCTGCAATTTTGCAACAAAGTAAGGAAAGTTTATGCAATTTTGTCCCAAAAAATGGAAATTTTTGCATTGTTGCCGCAAATAAAGAAAATTTTTGGATTTTGCCCCAAAATTAGAGTAATTTCTGCCTTTTTGCTTCAAAATTGGGAGCATTACTGCCTTTTTGCCCAATAATAAGGAAAAATTATGCAATTTTGCTCCAAAATAAGTGGAATTTTTACTTTTTCGCCCCAAAAGTAGGGGAATTTCTGCCTTTCTGCTCCAAACTTAAAGGAATTTCTGCAATTTTGCTCCAAAATAATGGGGAATTTCTGCAATTTTGCCCAAAAATAAAGAGAATTTCTGCAATTTTGACACAAAATTAGGGGAATTGCTGCATTTTTGTCCCAAAATAAAAGGAATTTCTGCCTTTTTGACCCAAAATTTGTGAAATTTCTGAATTTTGCCCCAAAATTTGAAGCATTACTGCATTTTTGCCCATTAATATGGGACATTTCTGCAATTTTGTTCTAAAATAAAGGAAATTTCTGCCTTTTTACCCCAAAATAAGTGGAATATCTGCATTTTTGCCACAAAATAAGGGAAATTTCTGCAATTTTATCCTAAAATAAGATAAATTTCTATCCTATTGCTCAAAAATAAGGGAAATTTCTGCCTATTTGGCCCAAAATAAGAGGAATTTCTGCATTTTTGCCCCAAATAAAGGGAAATTTCTGCATTTTTGCCCAAAAATAATAGAAATTTCTGCCTTTTTGCCCTAAAAAAAGGGGAATTTAGCTTTGTGCCCCAAAATAGTGGGAATTTAGTCTTTTTGCTCTAAAATAAGGGTAATTTCTCTATTTTTGGCTTAAAATAAAAGGAATTTCTGCATTTTTGCCTTAAAATAAGAAGAATTTCTGTATTTTTGCCCTGAAATAAAGAGTTTTTCTGTCTTTTTGCCCTGAAATAAGGAAAATTTCTACATTTTTGCTCCAAAATAAGGGAAATTCCAGCATTTTCCCCAAAAATAAGAAGAATTTTTGCATTTTTGCCCCCAAATTAAGGGAATTTCTGCTTTTTGCTTTAAAATAAGCTGAATTTCTGCCTTTCTGATCCAAAATTAAAAGAATTTTTGCCTTTTTTCCCCAAAATTAGGGGCATTACTGTGTTTTTGCTCCAAAATAAGAGAAATTTCTTCATTTTTGCGCAAAATTTTGTGGAATTTCTGTTTTTTTGCTCTAAAATAAGGGGAATTTCTGCCTTTTTGACCCAAAATTAGGGGAATTTTTTTTTTGCCCCTAAATTAGGGGCATTACTGTGTTTTTACTCCAAAATAAGGGAAATTTCTTCATTTTTGCCCAAAATTTTGTGAAATTTCTGCCTTTTTGCTCTAAAATAAGAAGAATTTCTGCCTTTTTGGCACAAAATATGGGGAATTTCAGTATTTTTCCATAAAATAAGGGTAATTTCAACAATTTTCCACCAAATAAGCGGAATTTCTGCCTTTTTGACCTGAAATAAGGGGAATTTCTGCATTTTTGCCACAAGATAAAGGAAATTTCTGCAATTTTGTTCCAAAAAAAGAAAATTTCTGCAATGTTGCCCCACAAAAAGGGGAATTTCTGCCTTTTTGCCCCAAAACTAATGGAATTTCTGATTTTTGTCCCCAAATTAGAAGCATTACAGAATTTTTGCCACAAAATAAGGGAAATTTCTGCAATTTGCCTCAAAATAAAGGAAATTTCTGCAATTTTGTCCCAAAAAGGGAAATTTCTGCATTTTTGCCCCAAAATAAGAGGAATTTCTGTATTTTGACCCAAAACTAGAGAAAGTTCTGAATTTTGCCAACAATTTAGAAGCATTACTGCATTTTTGCTCCAAAATATGGGAAATTTCTGCAATTTTGTTCCAAAATAAGGGAAAATTCTGCTTTTTTACCCAAAAATAATGGAAATTTCTGCATTTTTGCCACAAAATAAGGGAAATTTCTGCAATTTTATCCTAACATAAGTTAAATTTCTATCCTTTAGCCTAAAAATAAGGGAAATTTCTGCCTATTTGGCCCAAAATAAGGGGAATTTCTGCATTTTTGCCCCAAATTAAAAGAAATTTCTGCATTTTTGCTTAAAAATAAAAAAAATTCTGCCTTTTTGCCCTAAAATAAGAGGATTTTAACTTTTTGCCCCCAAATAGGGGAAATATAGTCTTTTTGCACTAAAATAAGGGTAATTTCTGTATTTTTGGCTAAAAATAAGGGGAATTTCTGCATTTTTGCCCCAAAATAAGGGGATTTTCTGTATTTTTGCCCTGAATTAAGGAGAATTTCTGTATTTTGGCCCTAAAATAAGAAAAATTTCTTCATTTTTGCTCCTAAATAAGAGAAATTTCAGCATTTATGACCCAAAATAAGAAGAATTTCTGCAATTTGGCCCCAAAATAAAGGAAATTTCGACACAACATTTGGGGAATTACTGCAATTTTGCCCCAAAATAAGGGAAATTTCTGAAATTTTTCTCCAAAATTAGGGGAATTTCTGTTTCATTGACACAAAATTAGGGGCATTACTGTCTTTTTGCCCCAAATAAGGGAAATTTCTGCATTTTTGTCCAAAAATAAGTGGAATTTTTTTCTTTTTGCCCTAAAATAAGAATTTCTTTTTTTTTGTCACAAAATATGGGGAATTTTTTTGCCCTAAAATAAGGGTAATTTCTGCATTTTTGACCCCAAATAAGCGGAATTTCTGCCTTTTTGACACGAAATAAGGGGATTTTCTGCATTTTTTCCCCAAGATAAAAAAAATTTCTGCAATTTTGCCCTAAAATAAGGGAAATTTCTGCAATTTTGTCCCAAAAAATGTAAATTTCTGCACTTTTGCTTCTAAATAAAGAGAATTTCTGCATTTTGCCCCAAAATTAAGGGAATTTCTGCCGTTTTGCCCCAAATTAAGGGAAATTTCTGCCTTTTTGCTCTAAAATAAGGGGAATTTCTGCCTTTTTGCCCCATAATAAAGGGAAATTTCTGCCTTTTTGCTCTAAAATAAGGGGAATTTCTGCCTTTTTGCCCCATAATAAAGAAAATTAAGACTTTTTGGCCTAAAATAAGAGTAATTTCTGTATTTTTGGTTTAAAATAAAGAGAATTTCTGTCTTTTTGACCTGAAATAAGAAAAATTTCTGCATTTTTGCTCCATAATAAAGGGAATTTCAGCATTTTTGCCTCAAAATAAGGGGAATTTCTGACTTTTTGCCCCCAAATTAGGGAAATATTTGCCTTTTTGCCCCAAAATTAGGGTTATTACTGTGATTTTGCTCCAAAATAAGGGAAATTTCTGCATTTTTGCCCTAAATTTTGTGGAATTTCTGCCTTTTTGCTCTAAAATAAAAAGAATTTCTGCCTTTTTGGCACAAAATAAAGGAAATTTCAGGCTTTTTCCCTAAAATAAGGGTAATTTCAAGAATTTTCCCCCAAATAAGCGGAGTTTCTGCTTTTTTGACCTGAAATAAGGGGAATTTCTGCTTTTTTGCCACAAGATAAGGAAAATTTCTGCAATTTTGCCCAAAAATAAGGGAAATTTCTGCAATTTTGTTCCAAAAAAGGGAAATATCTGCAATGTTTTCCCACAAAAAAAGGAATTTCTGCCTTTTTGCCACAAAACTAATTGAATTTCTGATGTTTGCCCCCAAATTAGAAGCATTACAGAATTTTTGCCACAAAATAAGGGAAATTTCTGCAATTTACCTCAAAATAAAAAAAATTTCTGCAATTTTGTCCCCAAAAAAAGGAAATTTCTGCATTTTTGCCCCAAAATAAGAGGAATTTTTGTATTTTGACCCAAAATTAGAGAAATTTCTGATTTTTGCCCAAAAATTAGAAGCATTACTGCATTTTTGCCCCAAAATATGTGAAATTTCTGCAATTTTGTTCTAAAATAAGGGAATGTTCTGCCTTTTTACCCCAAAATAATGGGAATTTATGCATTTTTGCCACAAAATAAGGGAAATTTCTGCAATTTTATCTTAACATAAGTTAAATTACTATCCTTTAGCCCCAAAATAAGGAAAATATCTGCCTATTTGGCCCAAAATAAGGGGAATTTCTGCATTTTTGCCCCAAAGTAAAAGAAATTTCTGCATTTTTGCCCAAAAATAAGGGGAATTTCGGGCTTTTTGCCCTAAAACAAGGAAAATTTACCTTTTTGCCCCAAAATAGGGGGAATTTAGTCTTTTTGCCCTAAAATAAGGGTAATTTCTGTATTTTTGGCTTAAAATAAGGGGAATTTCTAGATTTTTGCCCCAAAATAAGGGGAATTTCTGTATTTTTGCCCTGAAATAAGGAGAATTTCTGTCATTTGCCCTAAAATAAGAAAATTTTCTGCATTTTTGCTCCAAAATAAGGGGAATTTCAGCATTTTTGCCCCCAAATAAGGGTAATTTCTGGAATTTTGCCTCAAAATTAAGGGAATTTCTGGAATTTTGACACAAAATTAGGCGAATTACTGCAATTTTGCCCCAAAATAAAGGAAATTTCTGCAATTTTGTTCCAAAATTAGGGGAATTTCTGCCTTTTTGACACAAAATTAGGGGCATTACTTTCTTTTTACCCCAAATAAGGGAAATTTCTGCATTTTTTCCAAAATTAAGTGGAATTTCTTCCTTTTTGCCCTAAAATAAGAATTTCTGTTTTTTTGGCACAAAAAATGGGGACTTTCAGTCTCTTTGCGCTAAAATAAGGGTAATTTCTTCATTTTTGACCCCAAATAAGCGGAATTTCTGCCTTTTTGACCGGAAATGAGGTAAATTTCTGCATTTTTTCCCCAAGATAAAAAAATTTCTGCAATTTTGCCCTGAAAAAAGGGTAATTTAGTCTTTTTAGCCTAAAATAAGAGTAATTTCTGTATTTTTGGTTTAAAATAAGAGGAATTTCTGTCTTTTTGACCTGAAATAAGAAAAATTTCTGCATTTTTGCTTCATAATAAGAAGAATTTCTGCCTTTTTGCTCTAAAATATGGGGAAATTCTGCCTTTTTGCCCCAAAATTAGGGAAATTTTTGCATTTTTGCCCCAAAATTAGGGTTATTACTGTGATTTTGCTCCAAAATAAAGGAAATTTCTGCATTTTTACCCAAAATTTTGTGGAATTTCTGCCTTTTTGCTCTAAAATAAGAAGAATTTCTGCCTTTTTGGCACAAAATAAGGGTAATTTCAGGCTTTTTTTCTAAAATAAGGGTAATTTTAAGAATTTTCCCCCATATAAGCAGAATTTCTGCCTTTTTGACCTGTAATAAGGGGAATTTCTGCATTTTTGCCACAAGATAAGGGAAATTTCTGCAATTTTGCCCCAAATTAAGGGAAATTTCTGCCTTTTTGCTCTAAAATAAGGGGAATTTCTGCCTTTTTGCCCCAAAATAAAGCGAATTTAGACTTTTTGGCCTAAAATAAGAGTAATGTCTGTATTGTTGGTTTAAAATAAGGAGAATTTCTGTCTTTTTGACCTGAAATAAGAAAAATTTCTGCATTTTTGCTCCATAATAATGGGAATTTCAGCATTTTTGCCCCAAAATAAGGGGAATTTCTGACTTTTTGCCCCAAAATTATGGAAATTTTTGCCTTTTTGCCGTAAAATTAGGGTTATTACTGTATTTTTGCTCCAAAATAAAGGAAATTTCTGCATTTTTACCCAAAATTTTATGGAATTTCTGCCTTTTTGCTCTAAAATAAGAAGAATTTCTGCATTTTTGGCACAAAATTAGGGAAATTTCAGGCTTTTTCCCTAAAATAAGGGTAATTTCAGGAATTTTCCCCCAAATAAGTGGAATTTTTGCCTTTTTGACCTGAAATAAAGGAAATTTCTGCAATTTTGCCACAAGATAAGGGAAATTTCCGCAATTTTGCCCAAAAATAAGGGAAATTTCTGCAATTTTGTTCCAAAAAAGGGAAATTTCTGCAATGTTGTCCCACAAAAAGGGGAATTTCTGCCTTTTGCCCAAAAACTAATGGAATTTCTGATTTTTGCTCCCAAATTAGAAGCATTACAGAATTTTTGCCACAAAATAAGGGAAATTTCTGCAATTTACCTAAAAATAAAAAAATTTTCTGCAATTTTGTCCTAAAAAATGGAAATTTCTGCATTTTTGCACCAAAATAAGAGGAATTTCTGTATTTTGACACAAAATTAGAGAAATTTCTGAATTTTGCCCCCAAATTAGAAGCATTACTGCATTTTTGCCCCAAAATATGTGAAATTTCTGCAATTTTGTTCTAAAATAAGGGAAAGTTCTGCATTTTTACCCCAAAATAATGGGAATTTCTGCATTTTTGCCACAAAATAAGGGAAATTTCTGCAATTTTATCTTAACATAAGTTAAATTACTATCCTTTAGCCCCAAAATAAAGAAAATTTCTGCCTATTTGGCCTAAAATAAGTATAATTTCTGCTTTTTTGCCCCAAATTAAAAGAAATTTCTGCATTTTTGCCCAAAAATAAGGGGAATTTCTGGCTGTTTGCCCTAAAATAAGGAGAATTTACCTTTTTTCCCCAAAATAGGGGGAATTTAGTCTTTTTGCCCTAAAATAAGGGTAATTTCTGTATTTTTGGCTTAAAATAAGGGGAATTTCTGCATTTTTGCCCCAAAATTATGGGAATTTCTCTATTTTTGCCCTGAAATAAGGAGAATTTCTGTCATTTGCCCTTAATTAAGAAAAATTTCTGCATTTTTGCTCCAAAATAAGAGGAATTTCAGCATTTTTTGCACCCAAATAAGGGGAATTTTTGAAATTTTGCCCCAAAATAAAGGGAATTTCTGGAATTTTGACACAAAATTAGGCGAATTACTGCAATTTTGCCCCAAAATATAGGAAATTTCTGCAATTTTGTTCCAAAATTAGGGGAATTTCTGCCTTTTTGATACAAAATTAGGGGCATTACTGTCTTTTTACCCCAAATAAGGGAAATTTCTGCATTTTTGTCCAAAATTAAGTGGAATTTCTTCCTTTTTGCCCTAAAATAAGAATTTCTGTTTTTTTGGCACAAAAAATGGGGACTTTCAGTCTTTTTGCACTAAAATAAGCGGAATTTCTGCCTTTTTGAGCGGAAATGAGGTAAATTTCTGCATTTTTTACCAAGATAAAAAAATTTCTGCAATTTTGCCCCAAAATAAGGGTAATTTAGTCTTTTTAGCCTAAAATAAGAGTAATTTCTGTATTTTTGGTTTAAAATAAGGGGAATTTCTGTCTTTTTGACCTGAAATAAGAAAAATTTCTGCATTTTTGCTTCATAATAAGAAGAATTTCAGCATTTTTGCCCTAAAATAAGGGGAATTTCTGACTTTTTGCCCCAAAATTAGGGAAATTTTTGCCTTTTTGCCGTAAAATTAGGGTTATTACTGTGTTTTTGCTCCAAAAAAAGGGAAATTTCTTAATTTTTGCCCAAAATTTTGTGGAATTTCTGCCTTTTTGCTCTAAAATAAGGGGAATTTCTGCCTTTTTGCCCCAAAATTAGGGAAATATTTGCATTTTTGTTCCAAAATTAGGGTTATTACTGTGTTTATGCTCCAAAATAAAGGAAATTTCTGCATTTTTACCCAACATTTTGTGGAATTTCTGCCTTTTTCCTCTAAAATAAGAAGAATTTCTGCCTTTTTGGCACAAAATAAGGGAAATTTCAGGCTTTTTTCCCTAAAATAAGGGTAATTTCAAGAATTTTCCCCCATATAAGCAGAATTTCTGCCTTTTTGACCTGAAATAAGGGAAATTTCTGCATTTTTGCCACAAGATAAGGGAAATTTCTGCAATTTTGCCCCAAATTAAGGGAAATTTCTGCCTTTTTGCTCTAAAATAAGGGAAATTTCCGCCTTTTTGCCCCAAAATAAAGCGAATTTAGACTTTTTGGCCTAAAATAAGAGTAATTTCTGTATTTTTGGTTTAAAATAAGGAGAATTTCTGTCTTTTTGACCTGAAATAAGAAAAATATCTGCATTTTTGCTCCATAATAATGGGAATTTCAGCATTTTTGCCCCAAAATAAGGGGAATTTCTTACTTTTTGCCCCAAAATTATGGAAATTTTTGCCTTTGTGCCGTAAAATTAGGGTTATTACTGTGTTTTTGCTCCAAAATAAAGGAAATTTCTGCATTTTTGCCCAAAATTTTGTGGAATTTCTGCCTTTTTGCTCTAAATTAAGAAGAATTTCTGCCTTTTTGGCACAAAATTAGGGAAATTTCAGGCTTTTTCCCTAAAATAAGGGTAATTTCAGGAATTTTCCCCCAAATAATTGGAATTTTTGCCTTTTTGACCTGAAATAAAGGGAATTTCTGCATTTTTGCCACAAGATAAGGGAAATTTCTGGAATTTTGCCCAAAAATAAGGGAAATTTCTGCAATTTTGTTCCAAAAAAGGGAAATTTCTGCAATGTTGTCCCACAAAAGAGAAATTTCTGCCTTTTGCCCCAAAAATAATGGAATTTCTGATTTTTGCTCCCAAATTAGAAGCATTACAGAATTTTTGCCACAAAATAAGGGAAATTTCTGCAATTTACCTAAAAATAAAAAAATTTTCTGCAATTTTGTCCTAAAAAATGGAAATTTCTGCATTTTTGCACCAAAATAAGAGGAATTTCTGTATTTTGACACAAAATTAGAGAAATTTCTGAATTTTGCCCCCAAATTAGAAGCATTACTGCATTTTTGCCCCAAAATATGTGAAATTTCTGCAATTTTGTTCTAAAATAAGGGAAAGTTCTGCATTTTTACCCCAAAATAATGGGAATTTCTACATTTTTGCCACAAAATAAGGGAAATTTCTGCAATTTTATCTTAACATAAGTTAAATTACTATCCTTTAGCCCCAAAATAAAGAAAATTTCTGCCTATTTGGCCCAAAATAAGTGGAATTTCTGATTTTTTGCCCCCAATTAAAAGAAATTTCTGCATTTTTGCCCAAAAATAAGGGGAATTTCTGGCTTTTTGCCCTAAAATAAGGGGAATTTACCTTTTTTCCCCAAAATAGGGGGAATTTAGTCTTTTTGCCCTAAAATAAGGGTAATTTCTGTATTTTTGGCTTAAAATAAGGGGAATTTCTGCATTTTTACCCCAAAATAAGGGGAATTTCTGTATTTTTGCTCTGAAATAAGGAGAATTTCTGTCTATTTGCCCTAAAATAAGAAAAATTTCTGCATTTTTGCTTCAAAATAAAAGGAATTTCAGCATTTTTCCCCCAAATAAAAAGAATTTCTGCAATTTTGCCTCAAAATAAAGGGAATTTCTGGAATTTTGACACAAAATTAGGGGAATTACTGCAATTTTGCCTTAAAATAAGGGAAATTTCTGCAATTTTGCTCCAAAATTAGGGGAATTTCTGCCTTTTTGACACAAAATTAGGGGCATTACTGTCTTTTTGCTCCAAATAAGGGGAATTTCTGCATTTTTGTCCAAAATTAAGTGGAATTTCTTCCTTTTTGCCCTAAAATAAGAATTTCTGGTTATTTGGCACAAAATATGGGGAATTTCAGTCTTTTTGCCCTAAAATAAGGGTAATTTCTGCATTTTTGACCCCAAATAAGCGGAATTTCTGCCTTTTTTACCCGAAAAAAGGGGAATTTCTACATTTTTTCCTCAAGATAAAAGAAATTTCTGCAATTTTGTCCTAAAATAAGGGAAATTTCTGCAATTTTGTCCCAAAAAATGGAAATTTCTGCATTTTTGCCCCTAAATAAGGAGAATTTCTGCATTTTGCCCCAAAATTAGGGGAATTTCTGCATTTTTGCCCCAAAATTAGGGGCATTACTTCCTTTTTGCCCAATAATAAGGAAAAATTATGCAATTTTGCTCCATAATAAGTTGAATTTCTACATTTTTGCCCCAAAAGAAGGAAAATTTCTGCCTTTTTGACCCTAAATTAGGGGTATTACTGCAATTTTGCTCCAAAATAATGGGGAATTTCTGCAATTTTGCCGCAAAATAAAGGGAATTTCTGCAATTTTGACAGAAAATTAGGGGAATTTTTGTCTTTTTGACCCAAAATTAGGGGCATTACTGTCTTTTTGCCCGAAATAAGGGAAATTTCTGCATTTTTTTCAAAAATTAAGTGGAATTTCTGCCTTTTTGCCCTAAAATAAGAATTTCTGCCCTTTTGGCACAAAATAATGGGAATTTCAGTTTTTGCCCTAAAATAAGGGTTATTTCTGCATTTTTAACCCCAAATAAGTGGAATTTCTGCATTTTTGACCCGAAATAAGGGGAATTTCTGCATTTTTCCCCAAGATAAGAGAAATTTCTATAATTTTGCCCCAAAACAAGGAAAATTTCTGCCTTTTTGATCTAAAATAAAGGTAATTTGTGTATTTTAGGCTTAAAATAAGGGGAATTTCTGCATTTTTGCCCCAAAATAAGGGGAATTTCTGTATTTTTGCCCTGAAATAAAGAGAATTTTCGACTTTTTTCCCTAAAATAAGGAAAATTTCTGCATTTTTCCTGTAAAATAACGGGAATTTCAGCATTTTTGCCCCCAAATAAGGGGAATTTTTGCAATTTTGCCCCAAAATAAAGGGAATTTCTGGAATTTTGAAACAAAATTAGGGGAATTACTGTAATTTTGCCCCAAAATAAGAGAAATTTCTGCAATTTTGCTCCAAAATTAGGGGAATTTCTGCCTTTTTGACCCAAAATTAGGGGCATTACTGTCTTTTTGCCCCAAATAAGGGAAATTTCTGCATTTTTGTCCAAAATTAAGTGGAATTTCTTCTTTTTTGCCCTAAAATAGGAATTTCTGTTTATTTGGCACAAATATGGGGAATTTCAGTCTTTTTGCCCTAAAACAAAGGTGATTTCTGCATTTTTGACCCCAGATAAGCGGAATTTCTGCCTTTTTGACCGGAAATAAGGTGAATTTCTGCATTTTTTCCTCAAGATAAAAGAAATTTCTGCAATTTTGTCCCAAAAAATTGAAATTTCTGCATTTTTGCTCCTAAATAAGAAGAATTTCTGCATTTTGCCCCAAAATTAGGGGAATTTCTGCCTTTTTGCCCCAAAATTAGGGGCATTACTTCCTTTTTTCCCAATAATAAGGGAAAATTATGCAATTTTGCTCCATAATAAGTGGAATTTCTTCATTTTTGCCCCAAAAGAAAGAAAATTTCTGCCTTTTTGACCCAAAAGTAGGGGTATTACTACAATTTTGCTCTAAAATAATGGGGAATTTCTGCAATTTTGCCCCAAAATAAAGGGAATTTCTGCAATTTTGACAGAAAATTAGGGGAATTTCTGCCTTTTTGACCCAAAATCAGGGGCATTATTGTCTTTTTGCCCGAAATAAGGGAAATTTCTGCATTTTTACCAAAATTAAGTGGAATTTCTGCCTTTTTGCCCTAAAATAAGAATTTCTGCCCTTTTGGCACAAAATAAGGGGAATTTCAGTCTTTTTGCCCTAAAATAAGGGTTATTTCTGCATTTTTAACCCCAAATAAGTGGATTTTCTGCATTTTTGACCCGAAATAAGGGGAATTTCTGCATTTTTGCCCCAAGATAAGGGAAATTTCTACAATTTTTCCCCAAAATAAGGAAAATTTTTGCATTTTTGCCCCAAAATTAGGGTTATTACTTTGTTTTTGCTCCAAAATAAGGGAAATTTCTGCATTTTTGCCCAAAATTTTGTGGAATTTCTGCCTTTTTGCTCTAAAATAATAAGAATTTCTGCCTTTTTGGCACAAAATAAGGGAAATTTCAGGCTTTTTCCCTAAAATAAGGGTAATTTCAAGAATTTTCCCCCAAATAAGCAGAATTTCTGCCTTTTTGACCTGAAATAAGGGGAATTTCTGCATTTTTGCCACAAGATAAGGGAAATTTCTGCAATTTTGCCCAAAAATTAGGGAAATTTCTGCAATTTTGTTCCAAAAAAGGAAAATTTCTGCAATGTTGTTCCACAAAAAGGGGAATTTCTTCATTTTTCCCCAAAACTAATGGAATTTCTGATTTTTGCCCAAAAATTAGAAGCATTACAGAATTTTTGCCACAAAATAAGGGAAATATCTGCTATTTGCCTCAAAATAAAGGAAATTTCTGCAATTTTGTCCCAAAAACAGAGAAAAGTCTGCATTTTTGCCCCAAAATAAGAGGAATTTCATATTTTGACCCAAAATTAGAGAAATTTCTGAATTATACCCCAAAATTAAAAGCATTACTGCATTTTTGCTCCAAAATATGTGATATTTCTGCAATTTTGTTCCAAAATAAGGGAAAGTTCGGCCTTTTTACCCCAAAATAATGGGAATTTCTGCATTTTTGACACACAATAAGGGAAATTCCTGCAATTTTATTATAAAATATATTAAATTTCTATCCTTTAGCCCCAAAATAAGGGAAATTTCTGCCAATTTGGCCCAAAATAAGGGGAATTTCGGCATTTTTGTCCCATACTAAAAGAAATTTCTGCATTTTTGCCCAAAAATAAGGGGAATTTCTGGCTTTTTGCCCTAAAATAGGGGGAATTTACCTTTTTGCCCCAAAATAGGGTGAATTAGTATTTTGCCCTAAAATAAGGTTAATTTCTGTATTTTTGGCTTAAAATAAAGGGAATTTCTGCATTTTTGCCCCAAAATAAGGGGAATTTCTGTATTTTTTCCCTGAAATAAGGAGAATTTTTGTCTTTTTGCCATAAAATAAGGAAAATTTCTGCATTTTTGCTTTAAAATAAGGGGAATTTCAGGATTTTTGCCCCCAAATAAGGGGAATTTTTGCAATTTTGCCCCAAAATAAAGGGAATTTCTGCCTTTTTGACACAAAATTAGGGGCATTACTGTCTTTTTGCCCCAAATAAGGGAAATTTCTGCATTTTTGTCAAAATTAAGTGGAATTTCTTCCTTTTTGCCCTAAAATAAGAATTTTTGTATATTTGGCACGAAATATGAGAAATTTCAGTCTTTTTGCCCTAAAATAAGGGCAATTTCTGCATTTTTGACCCCAAATAAGCGGAATTTCTGCCTTTTTGACCCGAAATAAGGGGAATTTCTGCATTTTTTCCTCAAGATAAAAGAAATTTCTGCAATTTTGTCCAGAAATAAGGGAAATTTCTGCAATTTTGTTCCAAAAAATGGAAATTTCTGCATTTTTGCCCCTAAATAAGGAGAATTTCTGAATTTTGCCCCAAAATTAGAGGAATTTCTGCCTTTTTGCCCCAAAATTAGGGGCATTACTTCCTTTTTGCCCAATAATAAAAGAAAATTATACAATTTTGATCTATAATAAGTGGAATTTCTACAATTTTGCCCCAAAAGAAAAAAAATTTCTGCCTTTTTGACCCAAAATTAGGGGTATTACTGCAATTTTGCTCCAAAATAATGGGGAATTTCTGCAATTTTGCCGCAAAATAAAGGGAATTTGTGCAATTTTGACAAAAAATTAGGGGAATTTTTGCCTTTTTGACCCAAAATTAGGGGCATTACTCTCTTTTTGCCCGAAATAAGGGAAATTTCTGCATTTTTTCCAAAAATTAAGTGGAATTTCTGCCTTTTTGCTCTAAAATAAGATTTTCTGCCCTTTTGGCACAAAATAAGGGGAATTTCCGTTTTTGCCCTAAAATAAGGGTTATTTCTGAATTTTTAAACCCAAATAAGAGGAATTTCTGCATTTTTGACCCGAAATAAGGGGAATTTCTGCATTTTTGCCTCAAGATAAGAGACATTTCTATAATTTTGCCCCAAAATAAGAGAAATTTCTGCCTTTTTGCTCTAAAATAATGGGAATTTCTGTATTTTTGGCTTAAAATAAGGGGAATTTCTGCATTTTTGCCCCAAAATAAGGGGAATTTCTGTATTTTTGCCCTGAAATAAGGAGAATTTTTGTCTTTTTGCCCTAAAATAAGGAAAATTTCTGCATTTTTGCTTTAAAAAATGGGAATTTCAGCATTTTTGCCCCCAAATAAGGGGAATTTTTCTAATTTTGCCCCAAAATAAAGGGAATTTCTGGAATTTTGACACAAAATTAGGGGAATTACTGCAATTTTGCCCCAAAATAAGGGAAATTTCTGCAATTTTGCTCCAAAATTAGGGGAATTTCTGCATTTTTGACACAAAATTAGGGGCATTACTGTCTTTTTGCCCCAAATAAGGGAAATTTCTGCATTTTTGTCCAAAATTAAGTGAAATTTCTTCCTTTTTGCCCTAAAATAAGAATTTCTGTTTATTTGGCACGAAATATTGGGAATTTCAGTCTTTTTGCCCTAAAACAAGAGGTATTTCTTCATTTTTGAACCCAAATAAGCGGAATTTCTGCCTTTTTGACCAGAAATAAGGGGAATTTCTGCATTTTTTCCTCAAGATAAAAGAAATTTCTGCAATTTTGTCAAAAAATAAGGGAAATTTCTGCAATTTTGTCCCAAAAAATGGAAATTTCTGCATTTTTGCCCCTAAATAAGGAGAATTTCTGCATTTTGCCCCAAAATTAGGGGAATTTCTGCCTTTTTGCCCCAAAATTAGGGGCATTACTTCCTTTTTGCCCAATAAAAGGGAAAATTATGCAATTTTGCTCCATAATAAGTGGAATTTCTAGATTTTTGCCCCAAAAGAAGGAAAATATCTGCCTTTTTGACCCAAAATTAGGGGTATTACTGCAATTTTGCTCCAAAATAATGGGGAATTTCTCCAATTTTGCCCCAAAATTATGGGAATTTCTGCAATTTTGACAGAAAATTAGTTGAATTAGTGCAATTTTGCCCCAAATAAGGAAAATTTCTGCAATTTTGCTCCAAAATTAGGGGAATTTCTGCCTTTTTGACCCCAAATTAGGTGCATTACTGTCTTTTTGCCCCAAATAAGGGAAATTTCTGCATTTTTTCCCAAAATTAAGTGGAATTTCTGCCTGTTTGCCCTAAAATAAGAATTTCTGCCTTTTTGGCACAAAATAAGCGGAATTTCAGTCTTTTTCCCTAAAATAAGAGTTATTTCTGCATTTTCAACTCCAAATAAGTGGAATTTCTGCATTTTTGACTTGAAATAATGGGAATTTCTGCATTTTTGCCCCAAGATAAGGGAAATTTCTCCAATTTTGCCCCCCAAAAAATGGAAATTTCTGCCTTTTTGCTCTAAAATAAAGGGAATTTCTACTTTTTGCCCCAAAATAAGGGGAATTTAAAATTTTTGGCCTAAAATAATAGTTATTTCTGTATTTTTCGTTTAAAATAAAAAGAATTTCTGTCTTTTTGACCTGAAATAGGAAAAATTTCTGCATTTTTGCTCCATAATAAGGGGAATTTCAGCATTTTTGCCCCAAAATAAGGGGAATTTCTGACTTTTTGCCCCAAAATTAGGGAAATTTTTGCCTTTTTGCCCCAAAATTAGGGTTATTACTGTGTTTTTGCTCCAAAATAAGGGAAATTTCTGCATTTTTGCCCAAAATTTTGTGGAATTTCTGCCTTTTTGCTCTAAAATAAGAAGAATTTCTGGTTTTTGACACAAAATAAAGGAAATATCAGTCTTTTTCCCTAAAATAAGGGTAATTTCAAGAATTTTCCCCTAAATAAGTGGAATTTCTGCCTTTTTGACCTGAAATAAAAGGAATTTCTGCATTTTTGCCACAAGATAAAGGAAATTTCTTAAATTTTGCCTGAAAATAAGGGAAATTTCTGCAATTTTGTTCCAAAAAAGGGAAATTTCTTCAATGTTGTCCCACAAAAAAGGGAATTTCTGCCTTTTTGCCCCAAAACTAATGGAATTTCTGATTTTTGTCCCCAAATTAGAAGCATTACAGAATTTTTACCACAAAATAAGGGAAATTTCTGCAATTTACCTCAAAATAAAAAAAGATTCTGCAATTTTGTCCTGAAAAAATAAAAATTTCTGCTTTTTTGCCCCAAAATAAGAGGAATTACTGTATTTTGACCCAAAATTAGAGAAATTACTGAATTTTGCCCCCAAATTACAAGCATTACTGCATTTTTGCCCCAAAATATGTGAAATTTCTGCAATTTTGTTCTAAAATAAGGGAAAGTTCTGCGTTTTTACCCCAAAATAATGGGAATTTCTGCTTTTTTCCCACAAAATAAGGGACATTTCTGCGATTTTATCCTAACATAAGTTAAATTTCTATCCTTTAGCCCCAAAATAAGGGAAATTTCTGCCTATTTGGCCCAAAATAAAGGGAATTTCTGCATTTTTGCCCCAAAATTAAAAGAAATTTCTGCATTTTAGACCAAAAATAAGGGGAATTTCAGGCTTTTAGCCCTAAAATAAGGGGAATTTACCTTTTTGCCCCAAAATAGGGGGAATTTAGTCTTTTTGCCCTAAAATAAGGGTAATTTTTGTATTTTTGGCTTAAAATAAGGGGAATTTCTGCATTTTTGCCCCAAAATAAGGAGAATTTCTCTATTTTTGCCCTAAAATAAGGAGAATTTCTGTCTTTTTGCCCTATAATAAGAAAAATTTCTGCATTTTTCTCTAAGATAAGTGGAATTTCAGCATTTTTGCCCCCAAATAAGGGGAATTTCTGCAATTTTGCCTCAAAATAAAGGGAATTTCTGGAATTTTGACACAAAATTAGGGGAATTACTGCAATTTTGCCCCAAAATAAGGGAAATTTCTGCAATTTTGCTCTAAAATTAGAGGAATTTCTGCATTTTTGACACAAAATTAGGGGCATTACTGTCTTTTTACCCCAAATAAGGGAAATTTCTGCATTTTTGTCCAAAATTAAATGGAATTCCTTCTTTTTTGCCCTAAAATAAGAATTTCTGTTTTTTGGCACAAAAATGGGGAATTTCAGTCTTTTTGCCCTAAAATAAAGGTAATTTCTGCTTTTTGACCCCAGATAAGCGGAATTTCTGCCTTTTTGACCGGATATAAGGGGAATTTCTGCATTTTTTCCCAAGATAAAAAAAAATTTCTGCAATTTTGCCCCAAAATAAGGGGAATTTAGTCTTTTTGGCCTAAAATAAGAGTAATTTCTGTATTTTTGGTTTAAAATAAAGAGAATTTCTGTCTTTTTGACCTGAAATAAGAAAAATTTCTGCATTTTTCCACAAAAATAAGGGGAATTTCTGACTTTTTGCCCCCAAATTAGGGAAATTTTTGCCTTTTTGCCCCAAAATTAGAGTTTTTACTGTGTTTTTGCTCCAAAATAAGGGAAATTTCTGCATTTTTGCCCAAAATTTTGTGGAATTTCTGCCTTTTTGCTCTAAAATAAGAAGAATTTCTGCCTTTTTGGCACAAAATAAGTGAAATTTCAGGCTTTTTCCCTAAATTAAGGGTAATTTCAAGAATTTTCCCCCAAATAAGTGGAATATCTGCCTTTTTGACCTGAAATAAAGGGAATTTCTGCATTTTTGCCACAAGATAAGGGAAATTTCTTAAATTTTGCCCAAAAATAAAGGAAATTTCTGCAATTTTGTTCCAAAAAAAGGAAATTTCTGCAATGTTGTCCCACAAAAAGTGGAATTTCTGCCTTTTATCTCCAAAACTAATGGAATTTCTGATTTTTGCCCCCAAATTAGAAGCATTACAGAATTTTTGCCACAAAATAAGGAAAATTTCTGCAATTTACCTTAAAATAAAAAAAATTTCTGCAATTTTGTCCCCAAAAACTGGAAATTTCTGCATTTTTGCCCCAAAATAAGAGGAATTTCTGTATTTTGACCCAAAATTAGAAAAATTTCTTAATTTTGCCCCCAAATTAGAAGCATTACTGTATTTTTGCCCCAAAATATGTGAAATTTCTGCAATTTTGTTCTAAAATAAGGGAAAGTTCTGCATTTTTACCCCAAAATAATGGGAATTTCTGCATTTTTGCCACAAAATAAGGGAAATTTCTGCAATTTTATCCTAACATAAGTTAAATTTCTATCCTTTAGCCCCAAAATAAGGAAAATTTCTGCCTATTTGGCCCAAAATAAGGGGAATTTCTGCATTTTTGCCCCAAATTAGAAGAAATTTCTGCATTTGTGCGCAAAAATAAGGGGAATTTAGGGCTTTTTGCCCTAAAATAAGGGGAATTTACATTTTTGCCTTAAAATAGGGGGAATTTAGTCTTTTTGCACTAAAATAACGGTAATTTCTGTATTTTTGGCATAAAATAAGGGGAATTTCTGCATTTTTGCCCCAAAATAAGGGGAATTTCTGTATTTTTGTCCTGAAATAAGGAGAATTTCTGTCTTTTTGCTCTAAAATAAGAAAAATTTCTGCATTTTTGCTCCAAAATAAGGGGAATTTCAGCATTTTTGCCCCCAAATAAGGGTAATTTCTGGAATTTTGCCTCAAAATAAAGGGAATTTCTGGAATATTGACACAAAATTAGGGGAATTACTGCAATTTTGCCCCAAAATAAGGGAAATTTCTGGAATTTTGCTCCAAAATTAGGGGAATTTCTGCCTTTTTGACACAAAATTAGGGGCATTACTGTCTTTTTACCCCAAATAAGGGAAATTTCAGCATTTTTGTCCAAAATTAAGTGAAATTTCTTCCTTTTGCCCTAAAATCAGAATTTCGGTTTTTTTGGCACAAAAAATGGGGAATTTCAGTCTTTTTGCCCTAAAATAAGGGTTATTTCTGCATTTTTAACCCCAAATAAGTGGAATTTCTGCATTTTTGACCTGAAATAAGGGGAATTTCTGCATTTTTGCCCCAAAATAAGGGAAATTTCTGACTTTTTGCCCTAAAATAAGGGAAATTTCTGCCTTTTTGCCCCAAAATAAGGGGAATTTAGACTATTTGGCCTAAAATAAGAGTAGTTTCTGTATTTTTGATTTGAAATAAGGAGAATTTCTGTCTGTTTGACCTAAAATCAGAAAAATTTCTTCATTTTTGCTCCATAATAAGGGGAATTTTAGCATTTTTGCCTCAAAATAAGGGGAATTTCTGAATTTTTGCCCCAAAATTAGGGAAAATTTTGCCTTTTTGCCCCAAAATTAGGGTTATTACTGTGTTTTTGCTCTAAGATAAGGGAAATTTCTGCATTTTTGCCCAAAATTTTGTGGAATTTCTTCCTTTTTGCTATAAAATAAAAAGAGTTTCTGCCTTTTTGGCACAAAATAAGGGAAATTTCATGCTTTTTCCCTAAAATAAGGATAATTTCAAGAATTTTCCCCCAAATAAGGGGAATTTCTGCCTTTTTGACCTGAAATAAGGGGAGTTTCTGCATTTTTGCCACAAGATAAGGGAAATTTCTGCAAATTTGCCCAAAAATAAGGGAAATTTCTGCAATTTTGTTCCAAAAAAAGAAAATTTCTGCAATGTTGTCCCACAAAAAGGGGAATTTCTGCCTTTTTGCCCCAAAACTAATGGAATTTCTTATTTTTGCCCCCAAATTAGAAGTATTACAGAATTTTTGCCACAAAATTAGGGAAATTTCTTCAATTTACTTCAAATTAATAAAATTTCTGCAATTTTTCCCGAAAAAAATGGAAATTTCTACATTTTTGCCCCAAAATAGGTGGAATTTCTGTATTTTGACCCAAAATTAGAGAAATTTCTGAATTTTGCCCCCAAATTAGAAGCATTACTGCATTTTTGCCCCAAAATATGTTATATTTCTGCAATTTTGTTTTAAAATAAGGGAAAGCTCTGCCTTTTTACCCCAAAATAATAGAATTTCTACATTTTTGCCACAAAATAAGGGAAATTTCTGCAATTTTATCCTAACATAAGTTAAATTTCTTTCCTTTAGCCCCAAAATAAGGGAAATTTCTGCCTATTTGGCCCAAAATAAGGGGAATTTCTGCATTTTTGCCCCAAATTAAAAGAAATTTCTGCATTTTTGCCCAAAAAAAGGGGGAATTTCTGGCTTTTTGCCTTAAAATAAGAAGAATTTACCTTTTTGCCCCAAAAGGGGGAATTATTTTTTTGCCCTAAAATAAGGGTAATTTCTGTATTTTTGGCTTAAAATAAGGGGAATTTCTGCATTTTTGCCCCAAAATAAGGGGAATTTCTGTATTTTTGCCCTAAAATAAAGAGAATTTCTGTTTTTTTGCCCTAAAATAAGAAAAATTTTTGCATTTTTGCCCCAAAATAAGGGGAATTTCAGCATTTTTGCCCCCAAATAATGGGAATATCTTGAATTTTGACTCAAAATAAAGGGAATTTCTGGAATTTTGACACAAAATTAGGTGAATTACTGCAATTTTGCCCCAAAATAAGGGAAATTTCTGCAATTTTGCTCCAAAATTAGGGAAATTTCTGCCTTTTTGACACAAATTAGGGGCATTACTGTTTTTTTACCCCAAATAAGGGAAATTTCTGCATTTTTGTCCAAAATTAAGTGAAATTTCTTCCTTTTTGCCCTAAAATAAGAATTTTTCTTTTTTTTTTGGCACAAAAAAAGGTGAATATCCGTCTTTTTGCTCTAAAATAAGGGTAATTTCTGCATTTTTGTCTCCAAATAAGCGGAATTTCTGCCTTTTTGACCGGAAATAAGGGGAATTTCTGTATTTTTTCCTAAGATAAAAAAAATTTCTGCAATTTTGCCCCAAAATAAGGGGAATTTAATCTTTTTGGCCTAAAATAAGAGTAAATTTTTGCATTTTGCCCCAAAATTAGGGTTATTACTGTGTTTTTCCACCAAAATAAGGGAAATTTCTGCATTTTTGCCCCTAAATAAAGAGAATTTCTGCATTTTGCCCCAAAATTAGGGGAATTTCTGCCTTTTTGTCCCAAAATTAGGGGCATTACTGCCTTTTGCCCAATAATAAAGGAAAATTATGCAATTTTGCTCCATAATAAGTGGAATTTCTACATTTTTGCCCCAAACAAGGAAAATTTCTGCCTTTTTGACCAAAAATTAGGGGTATTACTGCAATTTTGCTCCAAAATAATGGGGAATTTCTCCAATTTTGCCCCAAAATTAAAAGAATTTCTGCAATTTTGACAGAAAATTAGGGGAATTAGTGCAATTTTGCCCCCAAATAAGAGAAATTTCTGCAATTTTGCTCCAAAATTCTGGGAATTTCTAACTTTTTGACCCAAAATTAGGGGCATTACTGTCTTATTGCCCCAAATAAGGGAAATTTCTGCATTTTTTCCCAAAATTAAGTGGAATTTCTGCCTTTTTGCCCTAAAATAGATATTTCTGCCCTTAGGGCACAAAATAAGGGGAATTTCAGTCTTTTTGCCCTAAAATAAGGGTTATTTCTGCATTTTAACCCCAAATAAGTGGAATTTCTGCATTTTTGACCCGAAATAAGGGGAATTTCTGCATTTTTGCCCCAAGATAATGGAAATTTCTACAATTTTACCCCCCCAAAAAAGGAAATTTCTGCCTTTTTGCTCTAAAATAAAGGGAATTTCTGCCTTTTTGCCCCAAAATAAGGGGAATTTAGAAATTTTGGCCTAAAATAAGAGTAATTTCTCTATTTTTGGTTTAAAATAAAAAGAATTTCTGTCTTATTGACCTGAAATAAGAAAAATTTCTGCATTTTTGCTCTATAATAGGAGGAATTTCAGCATTTTTGCCCCAAAATAAGGGTAATTTCTGACTTTTTGCCCCAAAATTAAAGAAAGTTTTGCCTTTTTGCCCCAAAATTAGGGTTATTACTGTGTTTTTGCTCCAAGATAAGGGAAATTTCTGCATTTTTGCCCAAAATTTTGTGTAATTTCTGCATTTTAGCTCAAAATAAGAAGAATTTCTGCCTTTTTGGCACAAAATAAGGGAAATTTCAGGCTTTTCCCCTAAAATAAGGTTAATTTCAAGAATTTTCCCCCATGTAAGCGGAATTTCTGCCTTTTTGACCTGAAATAAGGAGAATTTCTGCATTTTTGCTACAAGATAAGGGAAATTTCTGCAATTTTACCCAAAAATAAGGTAAATTTCTGCAATTTTGTTCCAAAAAAGAGAAATTTCTGCAATATTGTCCCACAAAAAGGGAATTTCTGCCTTTTTGCCCCAAAACTAATGGAATTTCTGATTTTTCCCCCCAAATTAGTAGCATTACAAAATTTTTGCCACAAAATAATGGAAATTTCTGCAATTTACCACAAAATAAAAAAAATTCTTCAATTTTGTCCCGAAAAAAATGGAAATTTCTGCATTTTTGCCCCAAAATAAGAGGAATTTCTGTATTTTGACCCAAAATTAGAGAAATTTCTGAATTTTGCTTCCAAATTAGAAGCATTACTGCATTTTTGCCCCAAAATATGTGAAATTTCTGCAATTTTGTTCTAAAATAAGGGAAAGTTCTGCCTTTTTACCCCAAAATAATGTGAATTTCTGCATTTTTCCCACAAAATAAGGGAAATTTCTGCAATTTTATCCTAACATAAGTTAAATTTCTATCCTTTAGCCCCAAAATAAGGAAAATTTCTGCCTATTTGGCCCAAAATAAGGGGAATTTCTGCATTTTTGCCTTAAATTAAAAGAAATTTATGCATTTTTGCCCAAAAATAAGGGGAATTTCTGGCTTTTTGCCCTAAAATAAGGGGAATTTACCTTTTTGCCCCAAAATAGGGGGAATTTAGTCTTTTGCCCTAAAATAAGGGTAATTTCTGTATTTTTTGGCTTAAAATAACGGGAATTTTTGCATTTTTGCCCCAAAATAAGGGGAATTTCTGTAATTTTGCCCTAAAATAAGGAGAATTTCTGTCTTTTTGCCCTAAAATAAGAAAAATTTTTGCATTTTTGCTCCAAAATAAAAGGAATTTCAGCATTTTTGTCCCCAAATAAGGGGAATTTCTGCAATTTTGCCTCAAAATAAAGGGAATTTCTGAAATTTTGACACAAAATTAGGGAAATTGCTGCAATTTTGCCCCAAAATAAGGGAAATTTCTGGAATTTTGCTCCAAAATTAGGGGAATTTCTGCCTTTTTGACACAAAATTAGGGGCATTACTTTCTTTTTACCCCAAATAAGGGAAATTTCTGCATTTTTGTCCAAAATTAAGTGGAATTTATTTCTTTTTGCCCTAAAATAAGAATTTCTGTTTTTTTGGCACAAAAAATGGGGAATTTCAGTTTTTTGCCCTGAAATAAGGGTAATTTCTGCATTTTTGTCCCCAAATAGGCGTAATTTCTGCCTTTTTGACCGGAAATAAGGGGAATTTCTGCATTTTTTCCCAAGATAAAAAATAATTTCTGCAATTTTGCCCCAAAATAAGGGGAAGTTAGTCTTTTTGGCATAAGGGAAATTTCTGCATTTTTGCCACAAGATATGGGAAATTTCTGCAATTTTGCCCAAAAATTTGGGAAATTTCTGTAATTTTTTTCCAAAAAAGGGAAATTTCTGCAATGTTGTCCCACAAAAAGGGGAATTTCTGCATTTTCCCCCAAAACTAATGGAATTTCTTATTTTTGCCAAAATTGGAAGCATTACAGAATTTTTGCCACAAAATAAGGGAAATTTCTGCAATTTGCCTCAAAATAAGAAGAAATTCTGTATTTTTGTCCTAAAATAAGAAAAATTTCTGCATTTTTGCTCCAAAATAAGGGGAATTTCAGCATTTTTGCCCCCAAATAAGGGGAATTTCTGCAATTTTGCCTCAAAATAAAGGGAATTTCTGAAATTTTGACACAAAATTAGGGAAATTGCTGCAATTTTGCCCCAAAATAAGGGAAATTTCTGGAATTTTGCTCCAAAATTAGGGGAATTTCTGCCTTTTTGACACAAAATTAGGGGCATTACTTTCTTTTTACCCCAAATAAGGGAAATTTCTGCATTTTTGTCCAAAATTAAGTGGAATTTATTTCTTTTTGCCCTAAAATAAGAATTTCTGTTTTTTTGGCACAAAAAATGGGGAATTTCAGTTTTTTGCCCTGAAATAAGGGTAATTTCTGCATTTTTGTCCCCAAATAGGCGTAATTTCTGCCTTTTTGACCGGAAATAAGGGGAATTTCTGCATTTTTTCCCAAGATAAAAAATAATTTCTGCAATTTTGCCCCAAAATAAGGGGAAGTTAGTCTTTTTGGCATAAGGGAAATTTCTGCATTTTTGCCACAAGATATGGGAAATTTCTGCAATTTTGCCCAAAAATTTGGGAAATTTCTGTAATTTTTTTCCAAAAAAGGGAAATTTCTGCAATGTTGTCCCACAAAAAGGGGAATTTCTGCATTTTCCCCCAAAACTAATGGAATTTCTTATTTTTGCCAAAATTGGAAGCATTACAGAATTTTTGCCACAAAATAAGGGAAATTTCTGCAATTTGCCTCAAAATAAGAAGAAATTCTGTATTTTTGTCCTAAAATAAGAAAAATTTCTGCATTTTTGCTCCAAAATAAGGGGAATTTCAGCATTTTTGCCCCCAAATAAGGGGAATTTCTGCAATTTCGCCTCAAATTAAAGGGAATTTCTGGAATTTTGACACAAAATTAGGGGAATTACTGCAATTTTGCCCCAAAATAAGGGAAATTTCTGCAATTTTGCTCCAAAATTATGGGAATTTCTGCCTTTTTGACAATAAATTAGGGGCATTACAGTCTTTTTACCCCAAATAAGGGAAATTTTTTCATTTTTGCCAAACTTAAGTGAAATTTTTTCCTTTTGCCCTAAAATAAGAATTTCTGTTTTTTTGGCACAAAAAATGGGGAATTTCAGTTTTTTGCCCTAAAATAAGGGTAATTTCTGCATTTTTGACCCCAAATAAGCAGAATTTCTGCCTTTTTGATCCGAAAAAAAAAAGAATTTCTGCATTTTTTCCTCAAGATAAAAGAAATTTCTGCAATTTTGTCCCAAAACAAGGGAAAATTCTTCAATTTTGTCCCAAAAAATGAAAATTTCTGCATTTTTGCCTCTAAATAAGGAGAATTTCTGCATTTTGCCCAAAAATTAGGGAAATTTCTGCCTTTTTGCCCCAAAATTAGGGGCATTACTTTCTTTTTGCCCAATAATAAGGGAAAATTATGCAATTTTGCTCCATAATAAGTGGAATTTCTACATTTTTGCTCCAAAAAAAGGAAAATTTCTGCCTTTTTGACCCAAATTTAGGGGTATTACTGCAATTTTGCTCCAAAATAATAAGGAATTTCTGCAATTTTGCCCCAAAATAAAGGGAATTTCTGCAATTTTGACAGAAAATTAGGAAAATTTTTGCCTTTTTGACCCAAAATTAGGGGCATTACTGTCTTTTTGCTTGAAATAAGGGAAATTTCTTCATTTTTTCCCAAAATTATGTGGAATTTCTGCCTTTTTGCCCTAAAATAAGAATTTCTGTATATTTGGCACGAAATATGGGAAATTTCAGTCTTTTTGCCCTAAAACAAGGGTAATTTCTGCATTTTTGACCCCAAATAAGCGGAATTTCTGCATTTTTGACCCAAAATAAGGGGAATTTCTACATTTTTTCCTCAAAATAAAAGAAATTTCTGCAATTTTGTCCAAAAATAAGGGAAATTTCTGCAATTTTGTCCCAAAAAATGGAAATTTCTGCATTTTTGCCCCTAAATACGGAGAATTTCTGCATTTTGCCCCAAAATTAGGGGAATTTCGGCATTTTGCTCCAAAATTAGGGGAATTTCTGCCTTTTTGCCTTAAAATTAGGGGCATTACTTCCTTTTTGCCCAATATTAAGGGAAAATTATGCAATTTTGCTCCATAATAAGTGGAAATTCTACATTTTTGCCCCAAAAGAAGAAAAATTTCTGCCTTTTTGACCCAAAATTAGGGGTATTACTACAATTTTGCTCCAAAATAATGGGGAATTTCTGCAATTTTGCCCCAAAATAAAGGGTATTTCTGCAATTTTGACAGAAAATTAGGAGAATTTCTTCCTTTTTGACCCAAAATTAGGGGCATTACTGTCTTTTTGCCCGAAATAAGGGAAATTTCTGCATTTTTCTTAAAATTAAGTGGAATTTCTGCCTTTTTGCCCTAAAATAAGAATCTCTGCCCTTTTGGCACAAAATAAGGGGAATTTCAGTCTTTTTGCCCTAAAATAAGGGTTATTTCTGCATTTTTAACCCCAAATAAGTGGAATTTCTGCATTTTTGACCCGAAATAAGGGGAATTTCTGCATTTTTGCCCCAAGATAAAGGAAATTTCTATAATTTTGCCCAAATATAAGGGAAATTTCTGCCTTTTTGCTCTAAAATAAGGGGAATTTATGTATTTTTGCTTTAAAATAAGGAGAATTTTTGTCTTTTTGCCCTAAAATAAAGAAAATTTCTGCATTTTTGCTTTAAAATAAGGGGAATTTCAGCATTTTTGCCCCCAAATAAAGGGAATTTTTGCAATTTTGCCCCAAAATAAAGGGAATTTCTGGAATTTTGACACAAAATTAGGGGAATTACTGCAATTTTGCCCCAAAATAAGGGAAATTTCTGCAATTTTGCTCCTAAATTAGGGGAATTTCTGCCTTTTTGACCCAAAATTAGTGGCATTACTGTCTTTTTGCCCCAAATAAGGAAAATTTCTGCATTTTTGTCCAAAATTAAGTGGAATTTCTTCCTTTTGCCCTAAAATAAGAATTTCTGTTTATTTGGCACAAAATATGGGAAATTTCAGTCTTTTTGCCCTAAAACAAGGGTAATTTCTGCCTTTTTGACCCGAAATAAGGGGAATTTCTGCATTTTTTCCTCAAGATAAAAGAAATTTCTGCAATTTTGTCCAAAAATAAGGGAAATTTCGGCAATTTTGTCCCAAAAAATGGAAATTTCTGCATTTTTGCCCCTAAATGAGAAGAATTTCTGCAGTCTGTCCCAAAATTAGGGAAATTTCTGCCTTTTTGCCCCAAAATTAGGGGCATTACTTCTTTTTTGCCCAATAATAAGGGAAAATTATGCAATTTTGCTCCATAATAAGTGGATTTTCTACATTTTTGCCCCAAAAGAAGAAAAATTTCTGCCTTTTTGACCCAAAATTAGGGGTACTACTACAATTTTGCTCAAAAATAATGGGGAAAATCTGCAATTTTGCCCCAAAATAAAGGGAATTTCTGCAATTTTGACAGAAAATTATAGGAATTTCTGCCTTTTTGACCCAAAATTAGGGGCATTACTGTCTTTTTGCCCGAAATAAGGGAAATTTCTGCAATTTTCTCAAAATTAAGTGGAATTTCTGCCTTTTTGCCCTAAAATAAGAATCTCTGCCCTTTTGGCACAAAATAGAGGGAATTTCAGTCTTTTTGCCCTAAAATAAGGGTTATTTCTGCATTTTTTACCCCAAATAAGTGGAATTTCTGCATTTTTGACCCGAAATAAGGGGAATTTCAGCATTTTTGCCCCAAGATAAAGGGAAATTTCTACAATTTTGCCCCAAAGTAAAAAAAATTTTTGCCTTTTTGCCCCAAAATTAGGGTTATTACTGTGTTTTTGCTCCAAAATAAGGGAAATTTCTGAATTTTTGCCCAAAATTTTGTGGAATTTCCGCCTTTTTGTTCTAAAATAAGAAGAATTTCTTCCTTTTTGGCACAAAATAAGGGAAATTTCAGGCTTTTTCCCTAAAATAAGGGTAAATTCAAGAATTTTTCCCCAAATAAGCGAAATTTCTTCTTTTTTGTCCTGAAATAAGGGGAATTTCTGCATTTTTGCCACAAGATAAGGGAAATTTCTGCAATTTTGCCCAAAAATAAGGGAAATTTCTGCAATTTTGTTCTAAAAAAGGAAAATTTCTGCAATGTTGTCTCACAAAAAGGGGAATTTCTGCATTTTTCCTCAAAACTAATGGAATTTCTGATTTTTGCCCAAAAATTAGAAGCATTACAAAATTTTTTCTACAAAATAAGGGAAATATCTGCAATTTGCCTCAAAATAAAAGAAATTTCTGTAATTTTGTCCCAAAAACAGGAAAATTTTTGCATTTTTGCCCCAAAATAAGAGGAATTTCATATTTTGACCCAAAATTAGAGAAATTTCTGAATTATACCCCAAAATTAAAAGCATTACTGCATTTTTGCTCCAAAATATGGGATATTTCTGCAATTTTGTTCCAAAATAAGGGAAAGTTTGGCCTTTTTACCTCAAAATAATGGGAATTTCTGCATTTTTTCCACAAAATAAGGAAAATTTCTGCAATTTTATCCTAACATAAGTTAAATTTCTATACTTTAGCCACAAAATAAGGGAAATTTCTGGTAATTTGGCCCAAAATAAGGGGAATTTCTGCATTTTTGTCCATATTAAAAGAAATTTCTGCATTTTTGTCCAAAAAGAAGGGGAATTTTTGGCTTTTTGCCCTAAAATAAGGGGAATTTACTTTTTTGCCCATAAATAGGGGGAATTAGTATTTTTACCCTAAAATAATGGTTATTTCTGCATTTTTAACCCAAAATAAGTGGAATTTCTGCATTTTTGACCCGAAATAAGGGGAATTTCTGCATTTTTGCCCCAAGATAAGGGAAATTTTTATAATTTTGCCCCAAAATAAGGGACATTTCTGCCTTTTTGCTCTAAAATAAGGGGAATTTCTGTATTTTTGGCTTAAAAAAAGAGAATTTCTTCATTTTTGCCCCAAAATATGGGGAATTTCTGTATTTTTGCCCTGAAATAAGGAGAATTTTTGTCTTTTTGCCCTAAAATAAGGAAAATTTCTGCATTTTTGCTTTAAAATAATGGGAATTTCAGCATTTTTGCCCCCAAATAAAGGGAATTTTTGCAATTTTGCCCCAAAATAAAGGAAATTTCTGGAATTTTGAAACAAAATTAGGGAAATTACTGCAATTTTGCCCCAAAATAAGGGAAATTTCTGCAATTTTGCTCCAAAATTAGGGGAATTTCTGCCTTTTTGACCCAAAATTAGGGGCAGTACTGTCTTCTTGCCCCAAATAAGTGAAATTTCTGCATTTTTGTCCAAAATTAAGTGGAATTTCTTCTTTTTTGCCCTAAAATAAGAATTTCTGTTTATTTGGCAAAAAATATGGGGAATTTCAGTCTTTTTGCCCTAAAACAAGGGTAATTTCTGCATTTTTGACCCAAATAAGCGGAATTTCTGCCTTTTTGACCCTAAATAAAGGGAATTTCTGCATTTTTTTTCTCAAGATAAAAGAAATTTCTGCAATTTTGTCCAAAAATAAGGGAAATTTCTGCAATTTTGTCCCAAAAAATGGAAATTTCTGCATTTTTGCCCCTAAATAAGGAGAATTTCTGCATTTTGCCCCAAAATTAGGGGAATTTCGGCATTTTGCCCCAAAATTAGAGGAATTTCTGCCTTTTTGCCCCAAAATTAGGGGCATTACTTCTTTTTTGCCCAATATTAAGGAAAAATTATGCAATTTTGCTCCATAATAAGTGGAATTTCTACATTTTTGCCCCAAAAGAAGAAAAATTTCTGCCTTTTTGACCCAAAATTAGGGGTATTACTACAATTTTGCTCCAAAATAATGGGGAATTTCTGCAATTTTGCCCCAAAATAAAGGGAATTTCTGCAATTTTGACAAAAAATTAGGGGAATTTCTGCCTTTTTGACCCAAAATTAGGGGCATTACTGTCTTTTTGCCCGAAATAAGGGAAATTTCTGCATTTTTCCCAAAATTAAGTGGAATTTCTGCCTATTTGCCCTAAAATAAGAATCTCTGCCTTTTTGGCACAAAATAAGGGGAATTTCAGTCTTTTTGCCCTAAAATAAGGGTTATTTCTGCATTTTTAACCTCAAATAAGTGGAATTTCTGCATTTTTGACCCGAAATAAGGGGAATTTCTGCATTTTTGCCCTAAGATAAGGGAAATTTCTACAATTTTGCCCCAAAATAAGGAAAATTTTTGCCTTTTTGCCCCAAAATTAGGGTTATTACTTTGTTTTTGCTCCAAAATAAGGAAAATTTCTGCATTTTTGCCCAAAATTTTGTGGAATTTCTGCCTTTTTGTTCTAAAATAAGAAGAATTTCTGCCTTTTTGGCACAAAATAAGGGAAATTTCAGGCTTTTTCCCTAAAATAAGGGTAAATTCAAGAATTTTTCCCCAAATAAGCAGAATTTCTTCTTTTTTGTCCTGAAATAAGGGGAATTTCTGCATTTTTGCCACAAGATAAGGGCAATTTCTGCAATTTTGCCCAAAATAAGGGAAATTTCTGCAATTTTGTTCTAAAAAAGGAAAATTTCTGCAATGTTGTCTCACAAAAAGGGGAATTTCTGCATTTTTCCTCAAAACTAATGAAATTTCTGATTTTTGCCCAAAAATTAGAAGCATTACAAAATTTTTTCTTCAAAATAAAGGAAGTATCTGCAATTTGCCTCAAAATAAAAGCAATTTCTGTAATTTTGTCCCAAAAACAGGGAAATTTTTGCATTTTTGCCCCAAAATAAGAGTAATTTCATATTTTGACCCAAAATTAGAGAAATTTCTGAATTATACCCCAAAATTAAAAGCATTACTGCATTTTTGCTCCAAAATATGGGATATTTCTGCAATTTTGTTCCAAAATAAGGGAAAGTTCGGCCTTTTTACCTCAAAATAATGGCAATTTCTGCATTTTTTCCACAAAATAAGGAAAATTTCTGCAATTTTATCCTAACATAAGTTAAATTTCTATACTTTAGCCACAAAATAAGGGAAATTTCTGGTAATTTGGCCCAAAATAAGGGGAATTTCTGCATTTTTGTCCATATTAAAAGAAATTTCTGCATTTTTGTCCAAAAAGAAGGGGAATTTTTGGCTTTTTGCCCTAAAATAAGGAGAATTTACTTTTTTGCCCCAAAATAGGGGGAATTAGTATTTTTGCCCTAAAATAATGGTTATTTCTGCATTTTTAACCCCAAATAAGTGGAATTTCTGCATTTTTGACCCGAAATAAGGGGAATTTCTGCATTTTTGCCCCAAGATAAGGGAAATTTTTATAATTTTGCCCCAAAATAAGGGACATTTCTGCCTTTTTGCTCTAAAATAAGGGGAATTTCTGTATTTTTGGCTTAAAAAAAGAGAATTTCTGCATTTTTGACCCAAAATAAGGGGAATTTCTGTATTTTTGCCCTGAAATAAGGAGAATTTTTGTATTTTTGCCCTAAAATAAGGAAAATTTCTGCATTTTTGCTTTAAAATAAGGGGAATTTCTGCATTTTTGCCCCAAGATAAGGGAAATTTTTATAATTTTGCCCCAAAATAAGGGACATTTCTGCCTTTTTGCTGTAAAATAAGGGGAATTTCTGTATTTTTGGCTTAAAAAAATAGAATTTCTGCATTTTTGCCCCAAAATAAGGGGAATTTCTGTAATTTTGCCCTGAAATAAGGAGAATTTTTGTCTTTTTGCCCTAAAATAAGGAAAATTTCTGCATTTTTGCTTTAAAATAAGGGGAATTTCAGCATTTTTGCCCCCAAATAAAGGGAATTTTTGCAATTTTGCCCCAAAATAAAGGAAATTTCTGGAATTTTGAAACAAAATTATGGAAATTACTGCAATTTTGCCCCAAAATAAGGGAAATTTCTGCAATTTTGCTCCAAAATTAGGGGAATTCCTGCCTTTTTGACCCAAAATTAGGGGCAGTACTGTCTTCTTGCCCCAAATAAGGGAAATTTCTGCATTTTGTCCAAAATTAAGTGGAATTTCTTCTTTTTTGCCCTAAAATAAGAATTTCTGTTTATTTGGCACAAAATATGGGGAATTTAAGTCTTTTTGCCCTAAAACAAGGGTAATTTCTGCATTTTTGACCCAAATAAGCGGAATTTCTGCCTTTTTGACCCGAAATAAAGGGAATTTCTGCATTTTTTCCCTAAAGATAAAAGAAATTTCTGCAATTTTGTCCAAAAATAAGGGAAATTTCTGCAATTTTGTCCCAAAACATGGAAATTTCTGCATTTTTGCCCCTAAATAAGGAGAATTTCTGCATTTTGCCCCAAAATTAGGGGAATTTCGGCATTTTGCCCCAAAATTAGGGGAATTTCTGCATTTTTGCCCCAAAATTAGGGGAATTACTTCTTTTTTGCCCAATAATAAGGAAAAATTATGCAATTTTGCTGCATAATAAGTGAAATTTCTACATTTTTGCCCCAAAAGAAGAAAAATTTCTGCCTTTTTGACCCAAAATTAGGGGTATTACTACAATTTTGCTCCAAAATAATGGGGAATTTCTGCAATTTTGCCCCAAAATAAAGGAAATTTCTGCAATTTTGACAAAAAATTAGGGGAATTTCTGCCTTTTTGACCCAAAATTAGGGGCATTTCTGTCTTTTTGCCCGAAATAAGGGAAATTTCTGCATTTTTCCCAAAATTAAGTGGAATTTCTGCCTTTTTACCCTAAAATAAGAATCTCTGCCTTTTTGGCACAAAATAAGGGGAATTTCAGTCTTTTTGCCCTAAAATAAGGGTTATTTCTGCATTTTTAACCCCAAATAAGTGGAATTTCTGCATTTTTGACCCGAAATAAGTGGAATTTCTTCATTTTTGCCCTAAGATAAGGGAAATTTCTACAATTTTGCCCCAAAATAAAAAAAATTTTTTCCTTTTTGCCCCAAAATTAGGGTTATTACTGTGTTTTTGCTCCAAAATAAAGGAAATTTCTGCATTTTTGCCCAAAATTTTGTGGAATTTCTGCCTTTTTGCTTTAAAATAAGAAGAATTTCTGCCTTTTTGGCACAAAATAAGGGAAATTTCAGGCTTTTCCCTTAAAATAAGGGTAATTTCAAGAATTTTCCCCCAAATAAGCGGAATTTCTTCCTTTTTGACCTGAAATAAAAGGAATTTCTGCATTTTTGCCACAAGATAAGGGAAATTTCTGCAATTTTGCCCAAAAATAAGGGAAATTTCTGCAGATTTGTTCTAAAAAAGGAAAATTTCTGCAATGTTGTCCCACAAAAAGGGGAATTTCTGCATTTTTCCTCAAAACTAATGGAATTTCTGATTTTTGCCCAAAAATTAGAAGCATTACAGAATTTTTGCCAAAAAATAAGGGAAATATCTGCAATTTGCCTCAAAATAAAGGAAATTTCTGCAATTTGTCCCAAAAACAAGGAAATTTGTGCATTTTTGCCCGAAAATAAGAGGAATTTAATATTTTGACACAAAATTAGAGAAATTTTTGAATTATACCCCAAAATTAAAAGCATTACTGCATTTTTGCTCCAAAATATGGGATATTTCTGCAATTTTGTTCCAAAATAAGGGAAAGTTTGGCCTTTTTACCCCAAAATAATGGGAATTTCTGCATTTTTGCCACAAAATAAGGGAAATTTCTGGTAATTTGGCCCAAAATAAGGGGAATTTCTGCATTTTTGTCCATATTAAAAGAAATTTCTGCATTTTTGTCCAAAAAGAAGGGAAATTTCTGGCTTTTTGCCCTAAAATAAGGGGAATTTACCTTTTTGCACCAAAATAGGGGGAATTAGTTTTTTTTGCCCTAAAATAAGGGTTATTTCTGCATTTTTAACCCCAAATAAGTGGAATTTCTGCATTTTTGACCCGAAATAAGGGGAATATCTGCATTTTTGCCCCAAGATAAGGGAAATTTATATAATTTTGCCCCAAAATAAGGGAAATTTCTGCCTTTTTGCTCTATAATAAGGGGAATTTCTGTATTTTTGGCTTAAAAAGAGAATTTCTGCATTTTTGCTTTAAAATAAGGGGAATTTCAGCATTTTTGCCCCTAAATAAGGAAAATTTTTGCAATTTTGCCCCAAAATAAGGGAAATTTCTGCAATTTTGCTCCAAAATTACTGGAATTTTTGCATATTTGACCCAAAATTAGGGGCATTACTGTCTTTTTGCCCCAAATAAGGGAAATTTCTGCATTTTTGTCCAAAATTAAGTGAAATTTCTTCCTTTTTGCCCAAAAATAAGAATTTCTGTTTATTTGGCACAAAATATGGAGAATTTCGGTCTTTTTGCCCTAAAACAAGGGTTATTTCTGCATTTTAACCCCAAATAAGTGGAATTTCTGCATTTTTGACCCGAAATAAGGGGAATTTCTGCATTTTTGCCCTAAGATAAGGGAAATTTCTACAATTTTGCCCCAAAATAAGGAAAATTTTTGCCTTTTTGCCCCAAAATTAGGGTTATTACTTTGTTTTTGCTCCAAAATAAGGAAAATTTCTGCATTTGTGCCCAAAATTTTGTGGAATTTCTGTCTTTTTGCTCTAAAATAAGAAGAATTTCTGCCTTTTTGGCACAAAATAAGGGAAATTTCAGGCTTTTTCCCTAAAATAAGGGTAATTTCAAGAATTATCCCCCAAATAAGCGGAATTTCTTTCTTTTTGACCTGAAATAAAAGGAATTTCTGCATTTTTGCCACAAGATAAGGGAAATTTCTGCAATTTTGCCCAAAAATAAGGGAAATTTCTGCAATTTTGTTCTAAAAAAGGAAAATTTTTGCAATGTTGTCTTACAAAAAGGGGAATTTCTGCATTTTTCCTCAACACTAATGGAATTTCTGATTTTTGCCCAAAAATTAGAAGCATTACAGAATTTTTGCCACAAAATAAGGGAAATATCTGCAATTTGCCTCAAAATAAAGGAAATTTCTGCAATTTTGTCCCCAAAACAGGGAAATTTCTGCATTTTTGCCCTAAAATATGAGGAATTTCATATTTTGACCCAAAATTAGAGAAATTTCTGAATTATACCCCAAAATTAAAAGCATTACTGCATTTTTGCTCCAAAATATGGGATATTTCTGCAATTTTGTTCCAAAATAAGGGAAAGTTTGGCCTTTTTACCCAAAAATAATAGGAATTTCTGCATTTTTGCCACAAAATAAAGAAAATTTCTGCTAATTTGGCCCAAAATAAGGGGAATTTCTGCATTTTTGTCCATATTAAAAGAAATTTCTGCATTTTTGTCCAAAAAGAAGGGGAATTTCTGGCTTTTTGACCTAAAATAAGGGGAATTTACCTTTTTGCACCAAAATAGGGGGAATTAGTTTTTTTGCCCTAAAATAAGGGTTATTTCTGCATTTTTAACCCCAAATAAGTGGAATTTCTGCATTTTTGACCCGAAATAAAGGGAATTTCTGCATTTTTGCCCCAAGATAAAGGAAATTTCTATAATTTTGCCCCAAAATAAGGGAAATTTCTGCCTTTTTGCTCTAAAATAAGGGGAATTTCTGTATTTTTGGCTTAAAAAAAGGGAACTTCTGCATTTTTGCCCCTAAATAAGGAGAATTTCTGCATTTTGCCCCTAAATTAGGGGAATTTCTGCCTTTTTGCCCCAAAATTAGGGGCATTACTTCCTTTTTGCCCAATAATAAGGGAAAGTTATGCAATTTTGCTCCATAATAAGTGGAATTTCTACATTTTTGCCCCAAAAGAAGAAAAATTTCTGCCTTTTTGACCCAAAAATAGGGGTATTACTACAATTTTGCTCCAAAATAATGGGGAATTTCTGCAATTTTGCCCCAAAATAAAGGGAATTTCTGCAATTTTGACAAAAAATTAGGGGAATTTCTGCCTTTTTGACCCAAAATTAGGGGCATTACTGTCTTTTTGCCCGAAATAAGGGAAATTTCTGCATTTTTCCCAAAATAAGTGGAATTTCTGCCTATTTGCCCTAAAATAAGAATCTATGCCCTTTTGGCACAAAATAAGGGGAATTTCAGTCTTTTTGCCCTAAAATAAGGGTTATTTCTGCATTTTAACCCCAAATAAGTGGAATTTCTGCATTTTTGACCCGAAATAAGGGGAATTTCTGCATTTTCGCCCTAAGATAAGGGAAATTTCTACAATTTTGCCCCAAAATAAGGAAAATTTTTGCCTTTTTGCCCCAAAATTAGGGTTATTACTTTGTTTTTGCTCCAAAATAAGGAAAATTTCTGCATTTGTGCCCAAAATTTTGTGGAATTTCTGTCTTTTTGCTCTAAAATAAGAAGAATTTCTGCCTTTTTGGCACAAAATAAGGGAAATTTCAGGCTTTTTCCCTAAAATAAGGGTAATTTCAAGAATTATCCCCCAAATAAGCAGAATTTCTTTCTTTTTGACCTGAAATAAAAGGAATTTCTGCATTTTTGCCACAAGATAAGGGAAATTTCTGCAATTTTGCCCAAAAATAAGGGAAATTTCTGCAATTTTGTTCTAAAAAAGGAAAATTTTTGCAATGTTGTCTTACAATAAGGGGAATTTCTGCATTTTTCCTCAACACTAATGGAATTTCTGATTTTTGCCCAAAAATTAGAAGCATTACAGAATTTTTGCCACAAAATAAGGGAAATATCGGCAATTTGCCTCAAAATAAAGGAAATTTCTGCAATTTTGTCCCCAAAACAGGGAAATTTCTGCATTTTTGCCCTAAAATATGAGGAATTTCATATTTTGACCCAAAATTAGAGAAATTTCTGAATTATACCCCAAAATTAAAAGCATTACTGCATTTTTGCTCCAAAATATGGGATATTTCTGCAATTTTGTTCCAAAATAAGGGAAAGTTTGGCCTTTTTACCCAAAAATAATAGGAATTTCTGCATTTTTGCCACAAAATAAAGAAAATTTCTGCTAATTTGGCCCAAAATAAGGGGAATTTCTGCATTTTTGTCCATATTAAAAGAAATTTCTGCATTTTTGTCCAAAAAGAAGGGGAATTTCTGGCTTTTTGACCTAAAATAAGGGGAATTTACCTTTTTGCACCAAAATAGGGGGAATTAGTTTTTTTGCCCTAAAATAAGGGTTATTTCTGCATTTTTAACCCCAAATAAGTGGAATTTCTGCATTTTTGACCCGAAATAAAGGGAATTTCTGCATTTTTGCCCCAAGATAAAGGAAATTTCTATAATTTTGCCCCAAAATAAGGGAAATTTCTGCCTTTTTGCTCTAAAATAAGGGGAATTTCTGTATTTTTGGATTAAAAAAGAGGAATTTCTGCAATTTTGCCCCAAAATAAGGGGAATTTCTGTATTTTTGCCTTGAAATAAAGAGAATTTTTGTGTTTTTGCCCTAAAATACAGAAAATTTCTGCATTTTTGCTTTAAGATATGGGGAATTTCAGCATTTTTGCCCCCAAATAAGGGGAATTTTTGCAATTTTGCCCCAAAATAAAGGGAATTTCTGGAATTTTGACACAAAATTAGGGGAATTACTGCAATTTTGCCCCAAAACAAGGGAAATTTCTGCAATTTTGCTCCAAAATTAGGGAATTTCTGCCTTTTTGACACAAAATTACGGGCATTACTGTCTTTTTGCCCCAAATAAGGGAAATTTCTGCATTTTTGTCCAAAGTTAAGTGGAATTTCTTCCTTTTTGCCCTAAAATAAGAATTTCTGTTTATTTAGCACAAAATATGGGGAATTTCAGTCTATTTGCCCTAAAACAAGGGTAATTTCTGCATTTTTACCCCAAATAAGCGGAATTTCTGCCTTTTTGACCCGAAATAAGGGGAATTTCTGCAT
The DNA here is from genome assembly GCF_963924665.1 of Micromys minutus. NCBI lineage: Eukaryota > Metazoa > Chordata > Mammalia > Rodentia > Muridae > Micromys > Micromys minutus. Next base: position 27,922,621 of record NC_137963.1, on the reverse strand, counting down.
TTTTTCCTCAAGGTAAAAGAAATTTTTGCAATTTTGTCCAAAAATAAGGGAAATTTCTGCAATTTTGTCCCAAAAAATGGAAATTTCTGCATTTTTGCCCCTATATAAGGAGAATTTCTGCATTTTGACCCAAAATTAGAGGAATTTCTGCCTTTTTGCCCAAAAATTAGGGGCATTACTTCCTTTTTTCCCAATAATAAAAAAAAAATTATGCAATTTTGCTCCATAATAAATGGTATTTCTACATTTTTGCCCAAAAAGAAGAAAAATTTTTGCCTTTTTGACCCAAAATTAGGGGTATTACTACAATTTTGCTCCAAAATAATGGGGAATTTCTGCAATTTTGCCCCAAAATAAAGGGAATTTCTGCAATTTTGACAGAAAATTAGGGGAATTTCTGCCTTTTTGACCCAAAATTAGGGGCATTACTGTCTTTTTGCCCGAAATAAGGGAAATTTCTGCATTTTTCCCAAAATTAAGTGGAATTTCTGCCTATTTGCCCTAAAATAAGAATCTCTGCCCTTTTGGCACAACATAAGGGGAATTTCAGTCTTTTTGCCCTAAAATAAGGGTTATTTCTGCATTTTTAACCTCAAATAAGTGGAATTTCTGCATTTTTGAACCGAAATTAGGAGAATTTCTGCATTTTTGCCCTAAGATAAGGGAAATTTCTACAATTTTGCCCCAAAATTAGGAAAATTTTTGACTTTTGCCCCAAAATTAGGGTTATTACTGTGTTTTTGCTCCAAAATAATGGAAATTTCTGCATTTTTGCCCAAAATTTTGTGTAATTTCTGCCTTTTTGCTTTAAAATAAGAAGAATTTCTGCCTTTTTGGCACAAAATAATGGAAATTTCAGGCTTTTTCCCTAAAATAAGGGTAATTTCATAAATTTTCCCCCAAATAATCGGAATTTCTTCCTTTTTGACCTGAAATAAGGGGAATTTCTGCATTTTTGCCACAAGATAAGGGAAATTTCTGCAATTTTGCTCAAAAATAAGGGAAATTTCTGCAATTTTGTTCTAAAAAAGGAAAATTTCTGCAATGTTGTCCCACAAAAAGGGGAATTTCTGCATTTTTCCTCAAAACTAATGGAATTTCTGATTTTTGCCCAAAAATTAGAAACATTACAAATTTTTGCCACAAAATAAGGGAAATATCTGCAATTTGCCTCAAAATAAAGGAAATTTCTGCAATTTTGTCCCAAAAACAGGGAAATTTCTGCATTTTTGCCCCAAAATAAGAGGAATTTCATATTTTAACCCAAAATTAGAGAAATTTCTGAATTATACCCCAAAATTAAAAGCATTACTGCATTTTTGCTCCAAAATATGGGATATTTCTGCAATTTTTTTCCAAAATAAGGGAAAGTTCGGCCTTTTTACCCCAAAATAATGGGAATTTCTGCATTTTTGCCACAAAATGAGGGAAATTTCTGCAATTTTATCCTAACATAAGTTAAATTTCTATCCTTTAGCCCCAAAATAAGGGAAATTTCTGCTAATTTGGCCCAAAATAAGGGGAATTTCTGGCTTTTTGCCCTAAAATAAGGGGAATTTACCTTTTTGCACCAAAATAGGGGGAATTAGTCTTTTTGCCCTAAAATAAGTGTTATTTCTGCATTTTTAACCCCAAATAAGTTGAATTTCTGCATTTTTGACCCAAAATAAGGGGAATTTCTGCATTTTTGCCCCAAGATAAGGGAAATTTCTATAATTTTGCCCCAAAATATGAGAAATTTCTGCCTTTTTGCTCTAAAATAAGAGGAATTTCTCTATTTTTGGCTTAAAAAAAAGAGAATTTCTGCATTTTTGCCCCAAAATAAGGGGAATTTCTGTATTTTTGCCCTGAAATAAGGAGAATTTTTGTCTTTTGGCCTAAAATAAAGGAAATTTCTGCATTTTTCTTTAAAATTAGGGGAATTTCAGCATTTTTGCCCCCAAATAAAGGGAATTTTTTCAATTTTGCCCCAAAATAAAGGGAATTTCTGGAATTTTGACTAAAAATTAGAGGAATTACTGGAATTTTGCCCCAAAATAAGGGAAATTTCTGCAATTTTGCTCCAAAATTAGGGGAATTTCTGCGTTTTTGACACAAAATTAGGGGCATTACTGTCTTTTTGCCCCAAATAAGGGAAATTTCTGCATTTCTGTCCAAAATTAAGTGGAATTTCTTCCTTTTTGCCCTAAAATAAGAATTTCTGTATATTTGGCATGAAATATGGGAAATTTCAGTCTTTTTACCCTAAAACAAGGGTAATTTCTGCATTTTTGACCGCAAATAAGCGGAATTTCTGCCTTTTTGACCCGAAATAAGGGGAATTTCTGCATTTTTTCCTCAAGATAAAAGAAATTTCTGCAATTTTGTCCAAAAATAAGGGAAATTTCTGCAATTTTGTCTTAAAAAATGGAAATTTCTGCATTTTTGCCCCTTAATACGGAGAATTTCTGCATTTTGCCCCAAAATTAGGGGAATTTCGGCATTTTGCTCCAAAATTAGGGGAATTTCTGCCTTTTTGCCCCAAAATTAGGGGCATTACTTCCTTTTTGCCCAATATTAAGGGAAAATTATGCAATTTTGCTCCATAATAAGTGGAAATTCTACATTTTTGCCCCAAAAGAAGAAAAATTTCTGCCTTTTTGACCCAAAATTAGGGGTATTACTACAATTTTGCTCCAAAATAATGGGGAATTTCTGCAATTTTGCCCCAAAATAAGGAAAATTTCTGCAATTTTGACAGAAAATTAGGGGAATTTCTGCCTTTTTGACCCAAAATTAGGGGCATTACTGTCTTTTTGCCCGAAATAAGGGAAATTTCTGCATTTTTCCCAAAGTTAAGTGGAATTTCTGCCTTTTTGCCCTAAAATAAGAATCTCTGCCCTTTTGGCACAACATAAGGGGAATTTCAGTCTTTTTGCCCTAAAATAAGAGTTATTTCTGCATTTTAACCCCAAATAAGTGGAATTTCTGCATTTTTGACCCGAAATAAGGGGAATTTCTGCATTTTTGCCCTAAGATAAGGAAAATTTCTACATTTTTGCCCCAAAATAAGCAAAATTTTTGCCTTTTTGCCCCAAAATTAGGGTTATTACTGTGTTTTTGCTCCAAAATAATGGAAATTTCTGCATTTTTGCCCAATATTTTGTGGAATTTCTGCCTTTTTGCTTTAAAATAAGAAGACTTTCTGCCTTTTTGGCACAAAATAAGGGAAATTTCAGGCTTTTTCTCTAAAATAAGGGTAATTTCAAGAATTTTCCCCCAAATAAGCGGAATTTCTTCCTTTTTGACCTGAAATAAAGGGAATTTCTGCATTTATGCCACAAGATAAGCGAAATTTCTGCAATTTTGCCCAAAAATAAGGCAAATTTCTGCAATTTTGTACTAAGAAAGGAAAATTTCTGCAATGTTGTCCCACAAAAAGGGGAATTTCTGCATTTTTCCCCAAAACTAATGGAATTTCTGATTTTTGCCCAAAAATTAGAAGCATTACAGAATTTTTGCCACAAAATAAGGGAAATATCTGCAATTTGCCTCAAAATAGAGGAAATTTTGCAATTTTGTCCCAAAAACAGGGAAATTTCTGCATTTTTGCCCCAAAATAAGAGGAATTTCATATTTTGACCCAAAATTAGAGAAATTTCTGAATTATACCCCAAAATTAAAAGCATTACTGCATTTTTTCTCCAAAATATGGGATATTTCTGCAATTTTGTTCCAAAATAAGAGAAAGTTCGGCCTTTTTACCCCAAAATAATGGGAATTTCTACATTTTTGACACAAAATAAGGGAAATTCCTGCAATTTTATTATAAAATAAATTAATTTTATATCCTTTAGCCCCAAAATAAGGGAAATTTCTTCCAATTTGGAACAAAATTAGGGGAATTTCGGCATTTTTGTCCCATATTAAAAGAAATTTCTGCATTTTTGCCCAAAAATAAGGGGAATTTCTGGCTTTTTGCTCTAAAATAAGGGGAATTTACCTTTTTGCCCCAAAATAGGGTGAATTAGTATTTTGCCCTAAAATAAGGGTAATTTCTGTATTTTTGGCTTAAAATAAGGGGATTTTCTGCATTTTTGTTCCAAAATAAGGGGAATTTCTGTATTTTTGCCCTGAAATAAGGAGAATTTTTGTCTTTTTGCCCTAAAATAAAAAAAAAATTTCTGCATTTTTGCTTTAAAATAAGGGGAATTTCAGCATTTTTGCCCCCAAATAAGGGAAATTTTTGCAATTTTGCCCCAAAATAAAGGGAATTTCTGGAATTTTGACTAAAAATTAGGGGAATTACTGCAATTTTACCCCAAAATAAGGGAAATTTCTGCAATTTTGCTCCAAAATTAGGGGAATTTCTGCCTTTTTGACACAAAATTAGGGGCATTACTGTCTTTTTGCCCCAAATAAGGGAAATTTCTGCATTTCTGTCCAAAATTAAGTGGAATTTCTTCCTTTTTGCCCTAAAATAAGAATTTCTGTATATTTGTTACGAAATATGGGAAATTTCAGTCTTTTTGCCCTAAAACAAGGGTAATTTCTGCATTTTTGACCCCAAATAAGCAGAATTTCTGCCTTTTTGACCCGAAATAAGGGGAATTTCTGCATTTTTTCCTCAAGATAAAAGAAATTTCTGCAATTTTGTCCAAAAATAAGGGAAATTTCTGCAATTTTTTCCCAAAAAATGAAAATATCTGCATTTTTGCCCCTAAATAAGGAGAATTTCTGCATTTTGCCCCAAAATTAGGGGAATTTCGGCATTTTGCCCCAAAATTAGGGGAATTTCTGCCTTTTTGCCCCAAAATTAGGGGCATTATTTCCTTTTTGCCCAATAATAAGGGAAAATTATGCAATTTTGCTCCATAATAAGTGGAATTTCTACATTTTTGCCCCAAAAGAAGAAAAATTTCTGCCTTTTTGACCCAAAATTAGGGGTATTACTACAATTTTGCTCCAAAATAATGGGGAATTTCTGCAATTTTGCCCCAAAATAAAGGGAATTTCTGCAATTTTGACAGAAAATTAGGGGAATTTCTGCCTTTTTGACCCAAAATTAGGGGCATTACTGTCTTTTTGCCCGAAATAAGGGAAATTTCTGCATTTTTCCCAAAATTATGTGGAATTTCTACCTTTTTGCCCTAAAATAAGAATCTCTGCCCTTTTGGCACAAAATAAGGGGAATTTCAGTCTTTTTCCCTAAAATAAGGGTTATTTCTGCATTTTTAACCCCAAATAAGTGGAATTTCTGCCTTTTTGACCCGAAATAACGGGAATTTCTGCATTTTTGCCCTAAGATCAGGGAAATTTCTACAATTTTGCCCCAAAATAAGGAAAATTTTTGCCTTTTTGCCCCAAAATTAGGGTTATTACTGTGTTTTTGCTCCAAAATAAGGGAAATTTCTGCATTTTTGCCCAAAATTTTGTGGAATTTCTGCATTTTTGCTCTAAAATAAGAAGAATTTCTGCCTTTTTGGCACAAAGTAAGTGAAATTTCAGGCTTTTTCTTTAAAATAAGGGTAATTTCAAAAATTTTCCCCATAATAAGCGGAATTTCTTCCTTTTTGACCTGAAATAAGGGGAATTTCTGCATTTTTGCCACAAGATAAAGGAAATTTCTGCAACTTTGCCCAAAAATAAGGGAAATTTCTGCAATTTTTGTTCTAAAAAAGGAAAATTTCTGCAATGTTGTTCCACAAAAAGGGGAATTTCTGCATTTTTCCTCAAAACTAATGGAATTTCTGATTTTTTCCCAAAAATTAGAAGCATTACAAATTTTTGCCACAAAATAAGGGAAATATCTGCAATTTGCCTCAAAATAAAGGAAATTTCTGCAATTTTGTCCCAAAAACAGGGAAATTTCTGCATTTTTGCCCCAAAATAATAGGAATTTCATATTTTGACCCAAAATTAGAGAAATTTCTGAATTATACCCCAAAATTAAAAGCATTACTGCATTTTTGCTCTAAAATATGGGATATTTCTGCAATTTTGTTCCAAAATAAGGGAAAGTTCGGCCTTTTTACCCCAAAATAATGGGAATTTCTGCATTTTTGCCACAAAATAAGGGAAATTTCTGCAATTTTATCCTAACATAAGTTAAATTTCTATCCTTTAGCCCCAAAATAAGGGAAATTTCTGCTAAATTGGCCCAAAATAAGGGGAATTTCTGCATTTTTGTCCATATTAAAAGAAATTTCTGCATTTTTGTCCAAAAAGAAGAGGAATTTCTGGCTTTTTGCCTTAAAATAAGGGGAATGTAACTTTTTGAACCAAAATAGGGGGAATTAGTCTTTTTGCCCTAAAATAAGGGTTATTTCTGCATTTTTAACCCCAAATAAGTGGAATTTCTTCATTTTTGACCCGAAAAAAGGGGAATTTCTGCATTTTTGCCCCAAGATAAGGGAAATTTCTATAATTTTGCCCCAAAATAAGGGAAATTTCTGCCTTTTTGCTCTAAAATAATAGGAATTTCTGTATGTTTGGCTTAAAAAAAGGGAATTTCTGCATTTTTGCCCCCAAATAAGGGGAATTTCTGTATTTTTGCCCTGAAATAAGGAGAATTTTTGTCTTTTTGCCCTAAAATAAGGAAAATTTCTGCATTTTTGCTTTAAAATAAGGGGAATTTCAGCATTTTTGCCCCCAAATAAGGGGAATTTTTGCAATTTTGCCCCAAATTAAGGAAATTTCTGGAATTTTGACACAAAATTAGGGGAATTACTGCAATTTTGCCCCAAAATAAGGGAAATTTCTGCAATTTTGCTCCAAAATTAAGGGAATTTCTGCATTTTTGACACAAAATTAAAGGCATTACTGTCTTTTTGCACCAAATAAGGAAAATTTCTGCATTTTTGTCCAAAATTAAGTGGAATTTCTTCCTTTTTGCCCTAAAATAAGAATTTCTGTATATTTGGCACGAAATATGGGAAATTTCAGTCTTTTTGCCCTAAAACAAGGGTAATTTCTGCATTTTTGACCCCAAATAAACGTAATTTCTGCTTTTGACCCGAAATAAGGGGAATTTCTGCATTTTTTCCTCAAGATAAAAGAAATTTCTGCAATTTTGTTCAAAAATAAGGGAAATTTCTGCAATTTTGTCTTAAAAAATGGAAATTTCTGCATTTTTGCCCCTAAATAAATAGAATTTCTGCATTTTGCCCCAAAATTAGGGGAATTTCGGCATTTTGCCCCAAAATTAGGGGAATTTCTGCCTTTTTGCCCCAAAATTAGGGGCATTATTTCCTTTTTGCCCAATAATAAGGGAAAATTATGCAATTTTGCTCCATAATAAGTGGAATTTCTACATTTTTGCCCCAAAAGAAAAAAAATTTCTGCCTTTTTGACCCAAAATTAGGGGTATTACTACAATTTTGCTCCAAAATAATGGGGAATTTCTGCAATTTTGCCCCAAAATAAAGGGAATTTCTGCAATGTTGACAGAAAATTAGGGGAATTTTGCCTTTTTGACCCAAAATTAGGGGCATTACTGTCTTTTTGCCCGAAATAAGGGAAATTTCTGCATTTTTCCCAAAATTATGTGGAATTTCTACCTTTTTGCCCTAAAATAAGAATCTCTGCCCTTTTGGCACAAAATAAGGGGAATTTCAGTCTTTTTGCCCTAAAATAAGGGTTATTTCTGCATTTTTAACCCCAAATAAGTGGAATTTCTGCATTTTTGACCCGAAATAAGGGGAATTTCTGCATTTTTGCCCTAAGATAAGAGAAATTTCTACAATTTTGCCCCAAAATAAGAAAAATTTTTGCCTTTTTGCCCCAAAATTAGGGTTATTACTGTGTTTTTGCTCCAAAATAAGGGAAATTTCTGCATTTTTGCCCAAAATTTTGTGGAATTTCTGCCTTTTTGCTCTAAAATAAGTAGAATTTCTGCCTTTTTGGCACAAAATAATGGAAATTTCAGGCTTTTTCCCTAAAATAAGGGTAATTTCAAAAATTTTCCCCCAAATAAGCGGAATTTCTTCCTTTTTGACCTGAAATAAGGGGAATTTCTGCATTTTTGCCACAAGATAAGGGAAATTTCTGCAACTTTGCCCAAAAATAAGGGAAATTTCTGCAATTTTGTTCTAAAAAAGGAAAATTTCTGCAATGTTGTCCCACAAAAAGGGGAATTTCTGCATTTTTCCTCAAAACTAATGGAATTTCTGATTTTTTCCCAAAAATTAGAAGCATTACAAATTTTTGCCACAAAATAAGGGAAATAAGGAAATTTCTGCAATTTTGTCCCAAAAACAGGAAAATTTCTGCATTTTTGCCCCAAAATAAGAGGAATTTCATATTTTGACCCAAAATTAGAGAAATTTCTGAATTATACCCCAAAATTAAAAGCATTGCTGCATTTTTGCTCTAAAATATGGGATATTTCTGCAATTTTGTTCCAAAATAAGGGAAAGTTCGGCCTTTTTACCCCAAAATAATGGGAATTTCTGCATTTTTGCCACAAAATAAGGGAAATTTCTGCAATTTTATCCTAACATAAGTTAAATTTCTATCCTTTAGCCCCAAAATAAGGGAAATTTCTGCTAATTTGGCCCAAAATAAGGGGAATTTCTGCATTTTTGTCCATATTAAAAGAAATTTCTGCATTTTTGCCCAAAAATAAGGGGAATTTCCGGCTTTTTGCTCTAAAATAAGGGGAATTTACCTTTTGGCCCCAAAATAGGGTGAATTAGTATTTTGCCCTAAAATAAGGGTAATTTCTGTATTTTTGGCTTAAAATAAGGGGAATTTCTGCATTTTTGCCCCAAAATAAGGGGAATTTCTGTATTTTTGCCCTGAAATAAGGAGAATTTTTGTTTTTTTGCCCTAAAATAAGGAAAATTTCTGCATTTTTGCTTTAAAATAAAGGGAATTTTAGCATTTTTGCCCCCAAATAAGGGGAATTTTTGCAATTTTGCCCCAAAATAAAGGGAATTTCTGGAATTTTGACTAAAAATTAGGGGAATTACTGCAATTTTGCCCCAAAATAAGGGAAATTTCTGCAATTTTGCTCCAAAATTAGGGGAATTTCTGCATTTTTGACACAAAATTAAAGGCATTACTGTCTTTTTGTACCAAATAAGGGAAATTTCTGCATTTTTGTCCAAAATTAAGTGGAATTTCTTCCTTTTTGCCCTAAAATAAGAATTTCTGTATATTTGGCACGAAATATGGGAAATTTCAGTCTTTTTGCCCTAAAACAAGGATAATTTCTGCCTTTTTGACACGAAATAAGGGGAATTTCTGCATTTTTTCCTCAAGATAAAAGAAATTTCTGCAAGTTTGTCCAAAAATAAGGGAAATTTCTGCAATTTTGTCTTAAAAAATGGAAATTTCTGCATTTTTGCCCCTATATAAGAGAATTTCTGCATTTTGCCCCAAAAATTAGGGAAATTTTTGCCTTTTTGCCCCAAAATTAGGGGCATTACTTCCTTTTTGCCCAATAATAAGGGAAAATTATGCAATTTTGCTCCATAATAAGTGGAATTTCTACACTTTTTCCCCAAAAGAAGAAAAATTTCTGCCTTTTTGACTTAAAATAAGGGGTATTACTACAATTTTGCTCCAAAATAATGGGGAATTTCTGCAATTTTATCCTAACATAAGTTAAATTTCTATCCTTTAGCCCCAAAATAAGGGAAATTTCTGCTAAATGGCCCAAAATAAGGGGAATTTCTGCATTTTTGTCCATATTAAAAGAAATTTCTGCATTTTTGTCCAAAAAGAAGGGGAATTTCTGGCTTTTTGCCCTAAAATAAGGGGAATTTACCTTTTTGCACCAAAATAGGGGGAATTAGTCTTTTTGCCCTAAAATAAGGGTTATTTCTGCATTTTTAACCCCAAATAAGTGGAATTTCTGCATTTTTGACCTGAAATAAGGGGAATTTCTGCATTTTTGCCCCAATATAAGGGAAATTTCTATAATTTTGCCCCAAAATAAGGGAAATTTCTGCCTTTTTGCTCTAAAATAAGAGGAATTTCTGTATTTTTGGCTTAAAAAAAGGGAATTTCTGCATTTTTGCCCCAAAATAAGGGGAATTTCTGTATTTTTGCCCTGAAAGAAAGAGAATTTTTGTCTTTTTGCCCTAAAATAAAGAAAATTTCTGCATTTTTGCTTTAAAATAAGGGGAATTTCAGCATTTTTGCCCCCAAATAAGGGGAATTTTTGCAATTTTGCCTCAAAATAAAGGAAATTTCTGGAATTTTGACGCAAAATTAGGGGAATTACTGCAATTTTGCCCCAAAATAAGGGAAATTTCTGCAATTTTGCTCCAAAATTAGGGGAATTTCTGCCTTTTTGACACAAAATTAGGGGCATTACTGTCTTTTTGCCCCAAATAAGGGAAATTTCTGCATTTTTTTCCAAAATTAAGTGAAATTTCTTCCTTTTTGCCCTAAAATAAGAATTTCTGTTTATTTGGCACAAAATATGGGGAATTTCAGTCTTTTTGCCCTAAAACAAGGGTAATTTCTGCATTTTTGACCCCAAATAAGCAAAGTTTCTGCCTTTTTGACCCGAAATAAGGGGAATTTCTGCATTTTTTCCTCAAGATAAAAGAAATTTCTGCAATTTTGTCCAAAAATAAGGGAAATTTCTGCAATTTTGTCCCAAAAAATGGAAATTTCTGCATTTTTGCCCTTAAATAAGGAGAATTTCTGCATTTTGCCACAAAATTAGGGGAATTTCGGCATTTTGCCCCAAAATTAGGGGAATTTCTGCCTTTTTGCCCCAAAATTAGGGGCATTACTTCCTTTTTGCCCAATAATAAGGGAAAATTATGCAATTTTGCTCCATAATAAGTGGAATTTCTACATTTTTGCCCCAAAAGAAAAAAAATTTCTGCCTTTTTGACCCAAAATTAGGGGTATTACTACAATTTTGCTCCAAAATAATGTGGAAGTTCTGCAATTTTGCCCCAAAAAAAAGGGAATTTCTGCAATTTTGACAGAAAATTAGGGGAATTTCTGCCTTTTTGACCCAAAATTAGGGGCATTACTGTCTTTTTGCCCGAAATAAGGGAAATTTCTGCATTTTTCCCAAAATTAAGTGGAATTTCTGCCTTTTTGCCCTAAAATAAGAATCTCTGCCCTTTTGGCACAAAATAAGGGGAATTTCAGTCTTTTTGCCCTAAATTAAGGGTTATTTCTGCATTTTTAACCCCAAATAAGTGGAATTTCTGCATTTTTTGACCCGAAATAAGGGGAATTTCTGCATTTTTGCCCTAAGATAAGGAAAATTTCTACAATTTTGCCCCAAAATAAGGAAAATTTTTGCCTTTTTGCCCCAAAATTAGGGTTATTACTGTGTTTTTGCTCCAAAATAAGGGAAATTTCTGCATTTTTGCCCAAAATTTTTTGGAATTTCTGCCTTTTTGCTTTAAAATAAGAAGAATTTCTGCCTTTTTGGCACAAAATAAGATAAATTTCAGGCTTTTTCCCTAAAATAAGGGTAATTTCAAGAATTTTCCCCCAAATAAGCAGAATTTCTTCCTTTTTGACCTGAAATAAGGGGAATTTTTCCATTTTTGCCACAAGATAAGGGAAACTTCTGCAATTTTGCCCAAAAATAAGTGAAATTTCTTCAATTTTGTTCCAAAAAAGGAAAATTTCTGCAATGTTGTCCCACAAAAAGGGGAATTTCTGTATTTTTCCCCAAAACTAATGGAATTTCTGATTTTTGCCCCAAAATTAGAAGCATTACAGAATTTTTGCCACAAAATAAGGGAAATATCTGCAATTTGCCTCAAAATAAAAGAAATTTCTGCAATTTTGTCCCAAAAACAGGGAAATTTCTGCATTTTTGCCCCAAAATAAGAGAAATTTCATATTTTGACCCAAAATTAGAGAAATTTCTGAATTATACCCCAAAATTAAAAGCATTACTGAATTTTTGCTCTAAAATATGGGATATTTCTGCAATTTTGTTCCAAAATAAGGGAAAGTTCGGCCTTTTACCCCAAAATAATGGGAATTTCTGCATTTTTGACACAAAATAAGGGAAATTCCTGCAATTTTATTATAAAATAAATTAAATTTCTATCATTTAGCCTCAAAATAAGGGAAATTTCTGCCAATTTGGCCCAAAATAAGGGGATTTTCGGCATTTTTGTCCCATATTAAAAGAAATTTTTGCATTTTTGCCCAAAAATAAGGGGAATTTCCGGCTTTTTGCTCTAAAATAAGGGGAATTTACCTTTTTGCCTCAAAATAGGGTGAATTAGTATTTTGCCCTAAAATAAGGGTAATTTCTGTATTTTTGGCTTAAAATAAGGGGAATTTCTGCATTTTTTCCCCAAAATAAGGAGAATTTTTGTATTTTTGCCCTGAAATAAGAAGAATTTTTGTCTTTTTGCCCTAAAATAAGGAAAATTTCTGCATTTTTGCTTTAAAATAAGGGGAATTTCAGCATTTTTGCCCCCAAATAAGGGGAATTTTTGCAATTTTGCCCCAAAATAAAGTGAATTTCTGGAATTTTGACACAAAATTAGGGGAATTACTGCAATTTTGCCCCAAATAAGGGAAATTTCTGCAATTTTGCTCCAAAATTAGGGGAATTTCTGCATTTTTGACACAAAATTAGGGGCATTACTGTCTTTTGCACCAAATAAGGGAAATTTCTGCATTTTTGTCCAAAATTAAGTGGAATTTCTTCCTTTTTGCCCTAAAATAAGAATTTCTGTATATTTGGCACGAAATATGGGAAATTTCAATCTTTTTGCCCTAAAACAAGGGTAATTTCTGCATTTTTGACCCCAAATAAGCGTAATTTCTGCCTTTTTGACCCGAAATAAGGGGAATTTCTGCATTTTTTCCTCAAGATAAAAGAAATTTCTGCAATTTTGTCCAAAAATAAGGGAAATTTCTGCAATTTTGTCTTAAAAAATGGAAATTTCTGCATTTTTGCCCCTATATAAGGAGAATTTCTGCATTTTGCCCCAAAAATTAAGGGAATTTCTGCCTTTTTGCCCCAAAATTAGGGGCATTACTTCCTTTTTGCCCAATAATAAGGGAAAATTATGCAATTTTGCTCCATAATAAGTGGAATTTCTATATTTTTTCCCCAAAAGAAGAAAAATTTCTGCCTTTTTGACCCAAAATAAGGGGTATTACTACAATTTTGCTCCAAAATAATGGGGAATTTCTGCAATTTTGCCCCAAAATAAAGGGAATTTCTGCAATTTTGACAGAAAATTAGGGGAATTTCTGCCTTTTTGACCAAAAATTAGGGGCATTACTGTCTTTTTTCCAGAAATAAGGGAAATTTCTGCATTTTTCCCAAAATTAAGTGGAATTTCTGCCTTTTTGCCCTAAAATAAGAATCTCTGCCCTTTTGGCACAAAATAAGGGGAATTTCAGTCTTTTTGCCCTAAAATAAGGGTTATTTCTGCATTTTTAACCCCAAATAAGTGGAATTTCTGCATTTTTGACCCGAAATAAGAGGAATTTCTGCATTTTTGCCCTAAGATAAGGGAAATTTCTACAATTTTGCCCCAACATAATAAAAATTTTTGCCTTTTTGCCCAAAAATTAGGGTTATTACTGTGTTTTTGCTCCAAAATAAGGGAAATTTCTGCATTTTGCCCAAAATTTTGTGTAATTTCTGTTTTTTTGCTTTAAAATAAGAAGAATTTCTGCCTTTTTGGCACAAAATAAGGGAAATTTCAGGCTTTTTCCCTAAAATAAGGGTAATTTAAAGAATTTTCCCCCAAATAAGCGGAATATCTTACTTTTTGACCTGAAATAAGGGGAATTTCTGCATTTTTGCCACAAGATAATGGAAATTTCTGCAATGTTGCCCAAAAATAAGGGAAATTTCTGCAATTTTGTTCCAAAAAAGGAAAATTTCTGCAATGTTGTCCCACAAAAAGGGGAATTTCTGCATTTTTCCCCAAAACTAATGGAATTTCTGATTTTTGCCCCAAAATTAGAAGCATTACAGAATTTTTGCCACAAAATAAGGGAAATATCTGCAATTTGCCTCAAAATAAAGGAAATTTCTGCAATTTTGTCCCAAAAACAAGGAAATTTCTGCATTTTTGCCCCAAAATAAGAAGAATTTCATATTTTGACCCAAAATTAGAGAAATTTCTGAATTATACCCCAAAATTAAAAGCATTACTGAATTTTTGCTCTAAAATATGGGATATTTCTGCAATTTTGTTCCAAAATAAGGGAAAGTTCGGCCTTTTACCCCAAAATAATGGGAATTTCTGCATTTTTGACACAAAATAAGGGAAATTCCTGCAATTTTATTATAAAATAAATTAAATTTCTATGCTTTAGCCCCAAAATAATGGAAATTTCTGCCAATTTGGTCCAAAATAAGGGGAATTTCGGCATTTTTGTCCCATATTAAAAGAAATTTCTGCATTTTTGCCCAATTATAAGGGGAATTTCTAGCTTTTTGCCCTAAAATAAGGGGAATTTACCTTTTAGCCCCAAAATAGGGTGAATTAGTATTTTGCCCTAAAATAAGGGTACTTTCTGTATTTTTGGCTTAAAATAAAGGGAATTTCTGCATTTTTGCCCCAAAATAAGGGGAATTTCTGTATTTTTGCCCTGAAATAAGGAGAATTTTTTTCTTTTTGCTCTAAAATAAGGAAAATTTCTGCATTTTTGCTTTAAAATAAGGGGAATTTCAGCATTTTTGCCCACAAATAAGGAGAATTTTTGTAATTTTGCCCCAAAATAAAGGGAATTTCTGGAATTTTGACACAAAATTAGGGAAATTACTGCAATTTTGCCCCAAAATAAGGGAAATTTCTGCAATTTTGCTCCAAAATTAGGGGAATTTTTGCCTTTTTGAACCAAAATTAGGGCCATTACTGTCTTTTTGCCCCAAATAAAAGAAATTTCTGCATTTTTGTCCAAAATTAAGTGGAATTTCTTCCTTTTTGCCCTAAAATAAGAATTTCTGTTTATTTGGCACGAAAAATGGGAAGTTTCAGTCTTTTTGCCCTAAAATAATGGTAATTTCTGCATTTTTGACCCCAAATAAGCGTAATTTCTGCCTTTTTGACCCGAAATAAGGGGAATTTCTGCATTTTTTTTCAAGATAAAAGAAATTTCTGCTATTTTGTCCAAAAATAAGGGAAATTTCTGCAATTTTGTCCCAAAAAATGGAAATTTCTGAATTTTTGCCCCTAAATGAGGAGAATTTCTGCATTTTGCCTCAAAATTAGGGGAATTTCTGCCTTTTTGCCCCAAAATTAGGGGCATTACTTCCTTTTGCCCAATAATAAAGGAAAATTATGCAATTTTGCTCCATAATAAGTGGAATTTCTACATTTTTGCCCCAAAAGAAGGAAAATATCTGCCTTTTTGACCCAAAATTAGGGGTATTACTGCAATTTTGCTCCAAAATAATGGGGAATTTCTCCAATTTTGCCCCAAAATTAAGGGAATTTCTGCCATTTTGACAGAAAATTAAAGGAATTAGTGCAATTTTGCCCCAAGTAAGGGAAATTTCTGCAATTTTGCTCCAAAATTAAGGGACTTTCTGCCTTTTTGACCCACAATTAGGTGCATTGCTGTCTTTTTGCCCCAAAAAAGGGAAATTTCTGCATTTTTTCCCAAAATTAATTGGAATTTCTGCCTTTTTGCCCTAAAATAAGAATTTCTGCCTTTTTGGCACAAAATAAGCGGAATTTCAGTCTTTTTGCCCTATAATAAGAGTTATTTCTGCATTTTTAACCCCAAATAAGTGGAATTTCTGCATTTTTGACTTGAAAAAAGGGGAATTTCTGCATTTATGCCCCAAGACAAGGGAAATTTCTACAATTTTGCCCCAAAATAAGGGAAATTTCTGACTTTTTGCTCTAAAATAAGGGGAATTTCTGCCTTTTTGCCCCAAAATAAAGGGAATTTAGACTATTTGGCCTAAAATAAAAGTAATTTCTGTATTTTTGGTTTAAAATAAGAAGAATTTCTGTCTTTTTGACCTGAAATCAGAAAAATTTCTGCATTTTTGCTCCATAATAAGGGGAATTTCAGAATTTTTGCCACAAAATAAGGGGAATTTCTGACTTTTTGCCCCAAAATTAGGGAAAATTTTGCCTTTTTGCCCAAAATTAGGGTTATTACTGTGTTTTTGCTCCAAAATAAAAAAAATTTCTGCATTTTTGCCCAAATTTTTGTGGAATTTCTGCCTTTTTGCTCTAAAATAAGAAGAATTTCTGCCTTTTTGGCACAAAATAAGGGAAATTTCAGGCTTTTTCCCTAAAATAAGGATAATTTCAAGAATTTTCCCCCAAATAAGCGGAATTTCTGCATTTTTGACCTGAAATAAGGGGAATTTCTGCATTTTTGCCACAAGATAAGAGAAATTTCTGCAATTTTGCCCAAAAATAAGGGAAATTTCTGAAAATTTGTTCCAAAAAAGGGAAATTTCTGCAATGTTGTCCCATAATAAGGGGAATTTCTGCCTTTTTGCCCCAAAACTAATGGAATTTCTGATTTTTGCCCCCAAATTAGAAGCATTACAGAATTTTTGCCACAAAATAAGGGAAATTTCTTCAATTTACCTCAAAATAAAAAAAATTTCTGCAATTTTTCCCGAAAAAATGGAAATTTCTGCATTTTTGCCCCAAAATAAGAAGAATTTCTGTATTTTGACCCAAAATTAGATTAATTTCTGAATTTTGCCCCCAAATTAGAAGCATTACTGCATTTTTGCCCCAAAATATGGAAAATTTCTGCAATTTTGTTCTAAAATAAGGGAAAGTTCTGCCTTTTTACCCCAAAATAATAGGAATTTCTATATTTTTGCAACAAAATAAGGGAAATTTCTGCAATTTTATGCTAACATAAATTAAATTTCTATCCTTTAGCCCCAAAATAAGGGAAATTTCTGCCTATTTGGCCCAAAATAAGGGGAATTTCTGCATTTTTGCCCCAAATTAAAAGAAATTTCTGCATTTTTGCCCAAAAATAAGGGGAATTTCTGGCTTTTTGCCCTAAAATAAGGGGAATTTACCTTTTTGCCCCAAAATAGGGGGAATTTAGTCCTTTTGCCCTAGAATAAGGGTAATTTCTCGATTTTGGCGTAAAATAAGGGGAATTTCTGCATTTTTGCCCCAAAATAAGGGGAATTTCTATATTTTTGCCCTAAAATAAGGAGAATTTCTGTCTTTTTGCCCTAAAATAAGAAAAATTTCTGCATTTTTGCCCCCAAATAAGGGGAATTTCTGGAATTTTGACTCAAAATAAAGGGAATTTCTGGAATTTTGACACAAAATTAGGTGAATTACTGCAATTTTGCCCCAAAATAAACTAAATTTCTGCAATTTTGCTCCAAAATTAGGGGAATTTCAGCCTTTTTGACACAAAATTAGAGGCATTACTGTCTTTTTGCCCCAAATAAGGGAAATTTCTGCATTTTTTCCCAAAATTAAGTGGAATTTCTGCCTGTTTGCCTTAAAATAAGAATTTCTGCCTTTTTGGCACAAAATAAGCGGAATTTCAGTCTTTTTGCCCTAAAATAAGAGTTATTTCTGCATTTTTAACACCAAATAAAAGGAATTTCTGCATTTTTGACTTGAAATAAGTGGAATTTCTGCATTTTTGCTCCAAGATAAGGGAAATTTCTACAATTTTGCCCCAAAATAAGGGAAATTTCTGACTTTTTGCTCTAAAATAAGGGGAATTTCTGCCTTTTTGCCCCAAAATAAGGGGAATTTAGACTATTTGGCCTAAAATAAGAGTAATTTTTGTATCTTTGGTTTAAAATAAAGAGAATTAGTGTCTTTTTGACCTGAAATCAGAAAAATTTCTGCATTTTTGCTCCATAATAAGGGGAATTTCAGCATTTTTGCCCGAAAATAAGGTGAATTTCTGACTTTTTGCCCCAAAATTAGGGAAAATTTTGCCTTTTTGCCCCAAAATTAAGGTTATTACTGTGTTTTTGCTCCAAATTAAGGGAAATTTCTGCATTTTTGCCCAAAATTTTGTGGAATTTCTGCCTTTTTGCTCTAAAATAAGAAGAATTTCTGCCTTTTTGGCACAAAATAAGGGAAATTTCAGGCTTTTTTTTTAAAATAAGGATAATTTCAAGAATTTTCCCCCAAATAAGCGGAATTTCTAGCTTTTTGACCTGAAATAAGAGGAATTTCTGCCTTTTTGCCCCAAAACTAATGGAATTTCTGATTTTTGCCCCCAAATTAGAAGCATTACAGAATTTTTGCCACAAAATAAGGGAAATTTCTTCAATTTACCTCAAAATAAAAAAAATTTCTGCAATTTTTCCCGAAAAAACGGAAATTTCTGCATTTTTGCCCCAAAATAAGAAGAATTTCTGTATTTTGACCCAAAATTAGAGAAATTTCTGAATTTTGCCCCCAAATTAGAAGCATTACTGCATTTTTGCTCCAAAATATGTGAAATTTCTGCAATTTTGTTCTAAAATAAGGGAAAGTTTTGCCTTTTTACCCCAAAATAATGGGAATTTCTACATTTTTGCCACAAAATAAGGGTAATTTCTGCAATTTTATCCTAACATAAGTTAAATTTCTATCCTTTAGCCGCAGATTAAGGGAAATTTCTGCCTATTTTGGCCCAAAATAAGGGGAATTTCTGCATTTTTGCCCCAAATTAAAAGAAATTTCTGCATTTTTGCCCATTAATTAGGGGAATTTCTGGCTTTTTTCTCTAAAATAAAGGGAATTTACCTTTTTTCCCCAAAATAGGGGGAATTTAGTCTTTTTGCCCTAAAATAAGGGTAATTTCTTTATTTTTTGCGTAAAATAAGGGAAATTTCTGCATTTTTGCCTCAAAATAAGGGGAATTTCTGTAATTTTGCCTTAAAATAAGGAAAATTTCTGTCTTTTTGCTCTAAAATAAGAAAAATTTCTGCATTTTTGCTCCAAAATAAGGGGAATTTCAGCATTTTTGCACCCAAATAAGGGGAATTTCTGGAATTTTGACTCAAAATAAAGGGAATTTCTAAAATTTTGACACAAAATTAGATGAATTACTGCAATTTTGTCCCAAAATAAGGGAAATTTCTGCAATTTTGCTCCAAAATTAGGGGAATTTCTGCCTTTTTGACACAAAATTAGGGGCATTACTGTCTTTTTGCCCCAAATAAGGGAAATTTCTGCATTTTTTCCAAATTTAAGTTGAATTTCTGCCTGTTTGCCCTAGAATAACAATTTCTGCCTTTTTGGCACAAAATAAGCGGAATTTCAGTCTTTTTGCCCTAAAATAAGATTTATTTCTGCATTTTTAACACCAAATAAGTGGAATTTCTGCATTTTTGACTTGAAATAAGAAGAATTTCTGCATTTTTGCCTTAAGATAAGGGAAATTTCTACAATTTTGCCCCAAAATAAGGGAAATTTTTGACTTTTTGCTCTAAAATAAGGGGAATTTCTGCCTTTTTGCCCCAAAATAATGAGAATTTAGACTATTTGTCCTAAAATAAGAGTAATTTCTGTGTTTTTGGTTTAAAATAAGAAGAATTTCTGTCTTTTTGACCTGAAATTAGAAAAATTTCTGCATTTTTGCTCTATAATAAGGGGAATTTCAGCATTTTTGCCCCAAAATAAAGGGAATTTTTGACTTTTTGCCCCAAAATTAGGGAAAATTTTGCCTTTTTGCCCCAAAATTAGGGTTATTACTGTGTTTTTGCTCCAAAATAAAAGAAATTTCTGCATTTTTGCCCAAAATTTTGTGGAATTTCTGCCTTTTTGCTCTAAAATAAAAAGAATTTCTGCCTTTTTGGCACAAAATAATGGAAATTTCAGGCTTTTTCCCTAAAATAAGGATAATTTCAAGAATTTTCCACTAAATAAGCAGAATTTCTGCCTTTTTGACCAGAAATAAGGGGAATTTCTGCATTTTTGCCACAAGATAAGGAAAATTTCTGCAATTTTGCCCAAAAATAAGGGAAATTTCTGAAATTTTGTTTCAAAAAAGGGAAATTTCTGCAATGTTGTCCCACAAAAAGGGGAATTTCTGCCTTTTTGCCCCAAAACTAATGGAATTTCTGATTTTTGCCCTCAAATTAGAAGCATTACAGAATTTTTGCTACAAAATAAGGGAAATTTCTTCAATTTACCTCAAAATAAAAAAAATTTTCTTCAATTTTTTCCGAAAAAAATGGAAATTTCTGCATTTTTGCCCCAAAATAAAAGGGATTTCTGTATTTTGACCCAAAATTAGAAAAATTTTTGAATTTTTTTCTCAAATTAGAAGCATTACTGCATTTTTGCCCCAAAATATGTGAAATTTCTGCAATTTTGTTCTAAAATAAGGGAAAGTTCTTCCTTTTTACCCCAAAATAATGGAAATTTCTACATTTTTGCCACAAAATAAGGGAAATTTTTGCAATTTTATCCTAACATAAGTTAAATTTCTATCCTTTAGCCCCAAAATAAGGGAAATTTCTGCCTATTTGGCCCAAAATAAGGGGAATTTCTGCATTTTTGCCCCAAATTAAAAGAAATTTCTGCATTTTTGCCCAAAAATAAAGGGAATTTCTGGCTTTTTGCCCTAAAATAAGGGGAATTTACCTTTTTGCCCCAAAATAGGGGGAATTTAGTCTTTTTGCCCTAAAATAAGGGTAATTTCTGTATTTTTGGCGTAAAATAAGGGGAATTTCTGCATTTTTGCCCCAAAATAAGGGGAATTTCTGTATTTTTGCCGTAAAATAAGGAGAATTTCTGTCTTTTTGCCCTAAAATAAAAAAAATTTCTGCATTTTTGCTCCAAAATAAGGGGATTTTCAGCATTTTTGCCCCCAAATAAGGGGAATTTCAGGAATTTTGACTCAAAATAAAGAGAATTTCTGGAATTTTGACACAAAATTAGGTGAATTACTGCAATTTTGCCCCAAAATAAGGAAAATTTCTGCAATTTTGCTCCAAAATTAGGGGAATTTCTGCATTTTTGACACAAAATTAGAGGTATTACAGTCTTTTTGCCCCAAATAAGGGAAATTTCTGCATTTTTTCTCAAAATAAAGTGGAATTTCTGCCTTTTTGCCCTAAAATAAGAATTTCTGCCCTTTTGGCACAAAATAAGGGGAATTTCAGTTTTTTGCTCTAAAATAAGGGTTATTTCTGCATTTTAAACCCCAAATATGTGGAATTTCTGCATTTTTGACCTGAAATAAGGGGAATTTCTGCATTTTTGCCCCAAGATAAGAAAAATTTCTACAATTTTGCTCCAAAATAAAGGAAATTTCTGCTATTTTGCTCTAAAATAAAAGGAATTTCTGCCTTTTGCCCCAAAATAAGGGGAATTTAGTCTTTTTGGCCTAAAATAAAAGTAATTTCTGTATTTTGGGTTCAAAATAAGAGAATTTCCGTCTTTTTGACCTGAAATAAGAAAAATTTCTGCATTTTTGCTCCATAATAAAGTGAATTTCAAAATTTTTGCCCCAAAGTAAGGGGAATTTCTGACTTTTTGCCGAAAAATTAAGGGAATTTTTGTCTTTCCCCCAAAATTATGGGTATTACTGTGATTTTGCTCCAAAATAAGAGAAATTTCTGCATTTTTGCCCAAACTTTTGTGGAATTTCTGCCTTTTTGCTCTAAAATTAGAAGAATTTCTGCCTTTTTGGCACAAAAAGAGGGAAATTTCAGGCTTTTTCCCTAAAATAAGGGCAATTTCAAGAATTTTCCCCCAAATAAGCAGAATTTCTGCCTTTTTGACGTGAAATAAGGAGAATTTCTGCATTTTTGCCAAGAGATAAGGGAAATTTCTGCAATTTTGCCCAAAAATAAGGGAAATTTCTGCAATTTTGTTCCAAAAAAGAGAAATTTCTGCAATGTTGTCCCACAAAGAGGGGAATTTCTGCCTTTATGCCCCAAAACTAATGTAATTTCGGATTTTTGCCCCAAAATTAGAAGCATTACAGAATTTTTGCCACAAAATAAGGGAAATTTCTGCAATTTACCTCAAAATAAAAAAAATTCTGCAATTTCGTACCAAAAAAGGGTAATTTCTGCATTTTTGCCCTAAAATAAGAAAATTTCTGTATTTTGACCCAAAATTAGATTAATTTCTGAATTTTGCCCCCAAATTAGAAGCATTACTGCATTTTTGCCCCAAAATATGGAAAATTTCTGCAATTTTGTTCTAAAATAAGGGAAAGTTCTGCATTTTTACCCCAAAATAATGGGAATTTCTGCATTTTTGCCACAAAACAAGGGAAATTTCTGCAATTTTATCCTAACATAAGTTAAATTTCTATCCTTTAGCCCCAAAATAAGGGAAATTTCTGCCTATTTGGCCCAAAATAAGGGGAATTTCTACATTTTTGCCCCAAATTAAAAGAAATTTCTGCATTTTTGCCCAAAAATAAGGGGAATTTCTGCCTTTTTGCCCTAAAATAAGGGGAATTTACCTTTTTGCCCCAAAATAGGGGGAATTAGTCTTTTTGCACTAAAATAAGTGTAATTTCTATATTTTTGGCTTAAAATAAGGGGAATTTCTGCATTTTTGCCCCAAAATAAGGGGAATTTCTGTATTTTTGCCCTGAAATAAGGAGAATTTCTGTCTTTTTGCCCTAAAGGAAGGAAAATTTCAGCATTTTTGCTTTAAAATAAGGGGAATTTCAGCATTTTTGTCCTTTAATTAGGGAAATTTTTGCAATTTTGCCAAAAAATAAAGGGAATTACTGGAATTTTGACACGAAATTAGGGGAATTACTGCAATTTTGCCCCAAAATAAGGGAAATTTCTGCAATTTTGCTTAAAAATTAGGGGATTTTCTGCCTTTTGTCACAAAATTAGGGGCATTACTGTCTTTTTGCCCCAATAAGGGAAATTTCTGAATTTTTGTCCAAAATTAAGTGGAATTTCTTCCTTTTTGCCCTAAAATAAGAATTTCTGGTTTTTTGGCACAAAATATGGGGAATTTCAGTCTTTTTGCCCTAAAATAAGGGTAATTTCTGCATTTTTGACCCCAAATAAATGAATTTCTGCCTTTTTGACCCGAAATAAGAGGAATTTCTGCATTTTTTCCCCAAGATAAATAAAATTTCTGCAATTTTGCCCCAAAATAAGGGAAATTTCTGCAATTTTGTCCCAAAAATATGAAAATTTCTGCATTTTTGCCCCTAAATAAGGAGAATTTCTGCATTTTGCCCCAAAATTAGGGGAATTTCTGCTTTTTTTCCCCAAAATTAGGGGCATTACTTCCTTTTTGCCCAATAATAAGAGAAACTTATGCAATTTTGCTCTAAAATAAGTGCAATTTCTACATTTTTGCCTCAAAGAAGGAAAATTTCTGCTTTTTTGACCCAAAATTAGGGGTATTACTGCAATTTTGCTCCAAAATAATGGGGAATTTTTGCAATTTTGCCCCAAAATAAAGGGAATTTTTGCAATTTTGACAGAAAATTAGGGGAATTACTGCAATTTTGCCCTCAAATAAGAGAAATTTCTGCAATTTTGCTCTAAAATTAGGGGAATTTCTGCCTTTTTGACCCAAAATTAGGGGCATTACTGGCTTTTTGCCCCAAATAAGGGAAATTTCTGCATTTTTTTCCCAAAATTAAGTGGAATTTCTGCCTTTTTGCCCTAAAATAAGAATTTCTGCCTTTTTGGCCCAAAATAAGAGGAATTTCAGTCTTTTTGCCCTAAAATAAGGGTTATTTCTGCATTTTTAACCCCAAATAAGTGGAATTTCTGCATTTTTGACCTGAAATAAGGGGAATTTCTGCATTTTTGCCCCGAGATAAGGGAAATTTCTGCAATTTTGCCCAAAAATAAGGGAAATTTCTGCAATTTATTCCAAAAAAAAGAAATTTCTGCAATGTTGTCCCACAAAGAGTGGAATTTCTGCCTTTATGCCCCAAAACTAATGGAATTTCGGATTTTTGCCCCAAAATTAGAAGCATTACAGAATTTTTGCCACAAAATAAGGGAAATTTCTGCAATTTACCTCAAAATAAAAAAAAAATTTGGCAATTTTGTCCAAAAAAGGGAAATTTCTGCATTTTTGCCCTAAAATAAGAGGAATTTCTGTATTTTGACCCAAAATTTAAAAAATTTCTGAATTTTGCCCCCAAATTAGAAGCATTATTGCATTTATGCCCCAAAATATGGAAAATTTCTGCAATTTTGTTCTAAAATAAGGGAAAGTTCTGCCTTTTTACCCCAAAATAATGGGAATTTCTGCATTTTTGCCACAAAATAAGGGAAATTTTTGCAATTTTATCCTTACATAAGTTAAATTTCTATCCTTTAGCCCCAAAATAAGGAAAATTTCTGCCTATTTGGCCCAAAATAAGAGGAATTTCTACATTTTTGCTTCAAATTAAAAGAAATTTCTGCATTTTTGCCCAAAAATAAGGGGAATTTCTGCATTTTTGCCCTAAAATAAGGGGAATTTACCTTTTTGCCGTAAAATAGCGGAAATTAGTCTTTTTGCCCTAAAATAAGGGTAATTTCTATATTTTTGGCTTAAAATAAGGGAAATTTCTGCATTTTTGCCTCAAAATAAGGGGAATTTCTGTATTTTTGCCCTGAAATAAAGAGAATTTCTGTCTTTTTGCCCTAAAGGAAAGAAAATTTCAGCATTTTTGCTTTAAAATAAGGGGAATTTCAGAATTTTTGTCCTTAAATAAGGGAAATTTCTGCAATTTTGCCAAAAAATAAAGTGAATTTCTGGAATTTTGACACAAAATTAGGGGAATTACTGCAATTTTGCCCCAAAATATGGGAAATTTCTGCAATTTTGGTTAAAAATTAGGGGATTTTCTGCCTTTTTGACACATAATTAGGGGCATTACTGTCTTTTTGCCCCAAATAAGGGAAATTTCTGCATTTTTGTCTAAAATTAAGTGGAATTTCTTCCTTTTTGCCCTAAAATAAGAATTTCTGGTTTTTTGGCACAAAATATGGGGAATTTCAGTCTTTTTGCCCTAAAATAAGGGTAATTTCTGCATTTTTGACCCCAAATAAGTGAATTTCTGCCTTTTTGACCCGAAATAAGAGGAATTTCTGCATTTTTTCCCCAAGATAAATAAAATTTCTGCAATTTTGCCCCAAAATAAGGGAAATTTCTGCAATTTTGTCCCAAAAATATGAAAATTTCTGCATTTTTGCCCCTAAATAAGGAGAATTTCTGCATTTTGCCCCAAAATTAGGGGAATTTCTGCTTTTTTTCCCCAAAATTAGGGGCATTACTTCCTTTTTGCCCAATAATAAGAGAAACTTATGCAATTTTGCTCTAAAATAAGTGCAATTTCTACATTTTTGCCTCAAAGAAGGAAAATTTCTGCTTTTTTGACCCAAAATTAGGGGTATTACTGCAATTTTGCTCCAAAATAATGGGGAATTTTTGCAATTTTGCCCCAAAATAAAGGGAATTTTTGCAATTTTGACAGAAAATTAGGGGAATTACTGCAATTTTGCCCTCAAATAAGAGAAATTTCTGCAATTTTGCTCTAAAATTAGGGGAATTTCTGCCTTTTTGACCCAAAATTAGGGGCATTACTGGCTTTTTGCCCCAAATAAGGGAAATTTCTGCATTTTTTTCCCAAAATTAAGTGGAATTTCTGCCTTTTTGCCCTAAAATAAGAATTTCTGCCTTTTTGGCCCAAAATAAGAGGAATTTCAGTCTTTTTGCCCTAAAATAAGGGTTATTTCTGCATTTTTAACCCCAAATAAGTGGAATTTCTGCATTTTTGACCTGAAATAAGGGGAATTTCTGCATTTTTGCCCCGAGATAAGGGAAATTTCTGCAATTTTGCCCAAAAATAAGGGAAATTTCTGCAATTTATTCCAAAAAAAAGAAATTTCTGCAATGTTGTCCCACAAAGAGTGGAATTTCTGCCTTTATGCCCCAAAACTAATGGAATTTCGGATTTTTGCCCCAAAATTAGAAGCATTACAGAATTTTTGCCACAAAATAAGGGAAATTTCTGCAATTTACCTCAAAATAAAAAAAAAATTTGGCAATTTTGTCCAAAAAAGGGAAATTTCTGCATTTTTGCCCTAAAATAAGAGGAATTTCTGTATTTTGACCCAAAATTTAAAAAATTTCTGAATTTTGCCCCCAAATTAGAAGCATTATTGCATTTATGCCCCAAAATATGGAAAATTTCTGCAATTTTGTTCTAAAATAAGGGAAAGTTCTGCCTTTTTACCCCAAAATAATGGGAATTTCTGCATTTTTGCCACAAAATAAGGGAAATTTCTGCAATTTTATCCTTACATAAGTTAAATTTCTATCCTTTAGCCCCAAAATAAGGAAAATTTCTGCCTATTTGGCCCAAAATAAGAGGAATTTCTACATTTTTGCTTCAAATTAAAAGAAATTTCTGCATTTTTGCCCAAAAATAAGGGGAATTTCTGCATTTTTGCCCTAAAATAAGGGGAATTTACCTTTTTGCCGTAAAATAGCGGAAATTAGTCTTTTTGCCCTAAAATAAGGGTAATTTCTATATTTTTGGCTTAAAATAAGGGAAATTTCTGCATTTTTGCCTCAAAATAAGGGGAATTTCTGTATTTTTGCCCTGAAATAAAGAGAATTTCTGTCTTTTTGCCCTAAAGGAAAGAAAATTTCAGCATTTTTGCTTTAAAATAAGGGGAATTTCAGAATTTTTGTCCTTAAATAAGGGAAATTTCTGCAATTTTGCCAAAAAATAAAGTGAATTTCTGGAATTTTGACACAAAATTAGGGGAATTACTGCAATTTTGCCCCAAAATATGGGAAATTTCTGCAATTTTGGTTAAAAATTAGGGGATTTTCTGCCTTTTTGACACATAATTAGGGGCATTACTGTCTTTTTGCCCCAAATAAGGGAAATTTCTGCATTTTTGTCTAAAATTAAGTGGAATTTCTTCCTTTTTGCCCTAAAATAAGAATTTCTGTTTTTTTGGCACAAAATATGGGAAATTTCAGTCTTTTTGCCCTAAAATAAGGGTAATTTCTGCATTTTTGACCCCAAATAAGTGAATTTCTGCCTTTTTGACCCGAAATAAGGGGAATTTCTGCATTTTTTCCCCAAGATAAAAGAAATTTCTACAATTTTGCCCCAAAATAAGGGAAATTTCTGCAATTTTGTCCCCAAAAATGGAAGTTTCTGCATTTTTGCCCCAAAATGAGGAGAATTTCTGCATTTTGTCCCAAAATTAGGGGAATTTCTGCCTTTTTGCCCCAAAATTAGGGGCATTACTTCCTTTTTGCCCAATAATAAGGGAAAATTATGCAATTTTGCTCTAAAATAGGTGGAATTTCTACATTTTTGCCCCAAAAGAAGAAAATTTCTGCTTTTTTGACCAAAATCTAGGGGTATTACTGCAATTTTGCTCCAAAATAATGGGAAATTTTTGCAATTTTGCGCCAAAATAAAAGGAATTTCTGCAATTTTGACAGAAAATTAGGGGAATTACTGCAATTTTGTTGCCCCCAAATAAGAGAAATTTCTGCAATTTTGCTCCAAAATTAGGGGAATTTCTGCCTTTTTGACCCAAAATTAGGGGCATTGCTGGCTTTTTGCCCCAAATAAGGGAAATTTCTGCATTTTTTTCTCAAAATTAAGTGGAATTTCTGCCTTTTTGCCCTAAAATAAGAATTTCTGCCTTTTTGGCACAAAATAAGAGGAATTTCAGTCTTTTTGCCCTAAAATAAGGGTTATTTCCTCATTTTTAACCTCAAATAAGTGGAATTTCTGCATTTTTGACCTGAAATAAGGGGAATTTCTGCATTTTTGGCAAGAGATAAGGGAAATTTCTGCAATTTTGCCCAAAAATAAGAGAAATTTCTGCAATTTATTCCAAAAAAGAGAAATTTCTGCAATCTTGTCCCACAAAGAGGGGAATTTTTGCCTTTATGCCCCAAAACTAATGGAATTTCGGATTTTTGCCCTAAAATTAGAAGCATTACAGAATTTTTTGCACAAAATAAGGAAAATTTCTGCAATTTACCTCAAAGTAAAAAAAATTTGGCAATTTTGTCCAAAAAAGGGAAATTTCTGCATTTTGGCCTTAAAATAAGAGGGATTTCTGTATTTTGACCCAAAATTAGAGAAATTTCTGAATTTTGCCCCCAAATTAGAAGCATTATTGCATTTATGCCCCAAAATATAGAAAATTTCTGCAATTTTGTTCTAAAATAAGGGAAAGTTCTGCCTTTTTACCCCAAAATAATGGGAATTTCTGCATTTTTGCCACAAAATAAGGAAAATTTCTGCAATTTTATCCTAATATACGTTAAATTTCTATCCTTTAGCCCCAAAATAAGGGAAATTTCTGCCTATTAGGCCCAAAATAAGGGGAATTTCTGCATTTTTGCTTCAAATTAAAAGAAATTTCTGCATTTTTGCCCAAAAATAAGGGGAATTTCTGCCCTTTTGCCCTAAAATAAGGGGAATTTACCTTTTTGCCACAAAATAGGGGGAATTAGTCTTTTTGCCTTAAAATAAGGGTAATTTCTATATTTTTGGCTTAAAATAACGGGAATTTCTGTATTTTTGCCCCAAAATAAGGGGAATTTCTGTATTTTTGCCCTGAAATAAGGAGAATTTCTTTCTTTTTGCCCTAAAAGAAGGAAAATTTCTGCATTTTTGCTTTAAAATAAGAAGATTTTCAGCATTGTTGTCCTTAAATAAGGGAAATTTTTGCAATTTTGCGAGAAAATAAAGGGAATTTCTGGAATTTTGACACAAAATTAGGGGAATTACTGCAATTTTGCCCCAAAATAAGGGAAATTTCTGCAATTTTGCTTAAAAATTAGGGGATTTTCTGCCTTTTTGACACAAAATTAGAGGCATTACTGTCTTTTTGCCCCAATAAGGGAAATTTCTGCATTTTTGTCAAAAATTAAGTGGAATTTCTTCCTTTTTGCCCTAAAATAAGAATTTCTGGTTTTTTGGCACAAAATATTGGGAATTCAGTCTTTTTGCCCTAAAATAAGGGTAATTTCTGCATTTTTGACCCCAAATAAGCGAATTTCTGCCTTTTTGACCCGAAATAAGGGGAATTTCTGCATTTTTTCCCCAAGATAAAAGAAATTTCTGCAATTTTGCCCAAAAATAAGGGAAATTTCTGCAATTTTGTCCCAAAAAATGGAAATTTCTGCATTTTTGCCCCTAAATAAGGAGAATTTCTGCATTTTGCCCCAAAATTAGGGGATTTTCTGCCTTTTTGCCCCAAAATTAGGGGCATTACTTCCTTTTTGCCCAATAATAAAAGAAAATTATGCAATTTTGCTCTAAAATAACTGCAATTTCTACATTTTTGCCCCAAAGAACGAAAATTTCTGCTTTTTTGACCAAAAATTAGGGGTATTACTGCAATTTTGCTCCAAAATAATGGGGAAATTTTTTAATTTTGCCCCAAAATAAAGGGAATTTCTGCAATTTTGACAGAAAATTAGGAAAATTACTGCAATGTTGCCCTCAAATAAGAGAAATTTCTGCAATTTTGCTCTAAAATTAGGGGAATTTCTGCCTTTTTGACCCAAAATTAGGGGCATTACTGTCTTTTTGCCCCAAATAAGGGAAATTTCTGCATTTTTTTCCAAAAATTAAGTGGAATTTCTGCCTTTTTGCCCTAAAATAAGAATTTCTGCCTTTTTGGCACAAAATAAGGGGAATTTCAGTCTTTTTGCCCTAAAATAAGGGTTATTTCTGCATTTTTAACCCCAAATAAGTGGAATTTCTGCATTTTTGACCTGAAATAAGGGGAATTTCTGCATTTTTGCCCCAAGATAAGGGAAATTTCTACAATTTTGCCACAAAATAAAGGAAATTTCTGCCTTTTTGCCCCAAAATAAGGGGAATTGAGTCTTTTTGGCCTAAAATAAGAGTAATTTCTGTATTTTTGGTTTAAAATAAGAGAATTTCTGTCTTTTTCACCTAAAATAAGAAAAATTTCTGCATTTTTGCTCCATAATATGAAGAATTTCAGCATTTTTGCCCCAAAATAAGGGGAATTTTGACTTTTTGCCCCAAAATTACGGGAATTTTTGCCTTTCCCCTAAAATTAGGGGTATTACTGTGATTTTGCTCCAAAATAAAGGAAATTTCTGCATTTTTGCCCAAACTTTTGTGGAATTTCTGCCTTTTTGCTCTAAAATTAGAAGAATTTCTGCCTCTTTGGCACAAAATAAGAGAAATTTCTGGTTTTTTCTCTAGAATTAGGGCAATTTCAAAAATTTTCTCCCAAATAAGCGGAATTTCTGCCATTTTGACCTGAAATAAGGGGAATTTCTGCATTTTTGCCAAGAGATAAGGGAAATTACTGCAATTTTGCCCCAAAATAAGGGAAATTTCTGCAATTTTGGTTAAATATTAGGGGATTTTCTGTTTTTTTGAAACAAAATTAGGGGCATTACTGTCTTTTTGCCCAAATAAGGGAAATTACTGCAATTTTGTCGCAAAAAAATGGAAATTTCTGCATTTTTGCCCCTAAATAAGGAGAATTTCTGCATTTTGCCCCAAAATTAGGGGATTTTCTGCCTTTTTGCCCCAAAATTAGGGGCATTACTTCCTTTTTGCCCAATAATAAAGGAAAATTATGCAATTTTGCTCTAAAATAACTGCAATTTGTACATTTTTGCCCCAAAGGACGAAAATTTCTGCTTTTTTGACAAAAAATTAGGAGTATTACTGCAATTTTGCTCCAAAATAATGGGGAAATTTTTCAATTTTGCCCCAAAATAAAGGGAATTTCTGCAATTTTGACAGAAAATTAGGGGAATTACTGCAATGTTGCCCTCAAATAAGAGAAATTTCTGCAATTTTGCTCCAAAATTAGGGGAATTTCTGCCTTTTTGACCTAAAATTAGGGGCATTACTGTCTTTTTGCCCCAAAAAGGGAAAATTTCTGCATTTTTTTTCCCAAAATTAAGTGGAATTTCTGCCTTATTGCCCTAAAATAAGAATTTCTGCCTTTTTGGCACAAAATAAGGGAAATTTCAGTCTTTTTGCCCTAAAATAAGGGTTATTTCTGCATTTTTAACCCCAAATAAGTGGAATTTCTGCATTTTTGACCTGAAATAAGGAGAATTTCTGCATTTTTGCCCCAAGATAAGGGAAATTTCTACAATTTTGCCACAAAATAAAGGAAATTTCTACAATTTTGCTCTAAAATAAGGGGAATTTCTGCCTTTTTGCCCCAAAATAAGGGGAATTTAGTCTTTTTGGCCTAAAATAAGAGTAATTTCTGTATTTTTGGTTTAAAATAAGAGAATTTCTGTCTTTTTCACCTAAAATAAGAAAAATTTCTGCATTTTTGCTCCATAATAAGAAGAATTTCAGCATTTTTGCCCCAAAATAAGGGGAATTTCTGACTTTTTGCCCCAAAATTACGGGAATTTTTGCCTTTCCCCTAAAATTAGGGGTATTACTGTGATTTTGCTCCAAAATAAGGGAAATTTCTGCATTTTTGCCCAAACTTTTGTGGAATTTCTGCCTTTTTGCTCTAAAATTAGAAGAATTTCTGCCTTTTTGGCACAAAATAAGAGAAATTTCTGGTTTTTTCTCTAGAATTAGGGCAATTTCAAAAATTTTCTTCCAAATAAGCGGAATTTCTGCCATTTTGACCTGAAATAAGGGGAATTTCTGCATTTTTGCCAAGAGATAAGGGAAATTACTGCAATTTTGCCCCAAAATAAGGGAAATTTCTGCAATTTTGGTTAAATATAAGGGGATTTTCTGTTTTTTTGAAACAAAATTAGGGGCATTACTGTCTTTTTGCCCAAATAAGGGAAATTACTGCAATTTTGTCGCAAAAAAATGGAAATTTCTGCATTTTTGCCCCTAAATAAGGAGAATTTCTGCATTTTGCCCCAAAATTAGGGGATTTTCTGCCTTTTTGCCCCAAAATTAGGGGCATTACTTCCTTTTTGCCCAATAATAAAGGAAAATTATGCAATTTTGCTCTAAAATAACTGCAATTTCTACATTTTTGCCCCAAAGGACGAAAATTTCTGCTTTTTTGACCAAAAATTAGGGGTATTACTGCAATTTTGCTCCAAAATAATGGGGAAATTTTTCAATTTTGCCCCAAAATAAAGGGAATTTCTGCAATTTTGACAGAAAATTAGGGGAATTACTGCAATGTTGCCCTCAAATAAGAGAAATTTCTGCAATTTTGCTCCAAAATTAGGGGAATTTCTGCCTTTTTGACCTAAAATTAGGGGCATTACTGTCTTTTTGCCCCAAAAAGGGAAAATTTCTGCATTTTTTTCTCAAAATTAAGTGGAATTTCTGCCTTATTGCCCTAAAATAAGAATTTCTGCCTTTTTGGCACAAAATAAGGGGAATTTCAGTCTTTTTGCCCTAAAATAAGGGTTATTTCTGCATTTTTATCCCCAAATAAGTGGAATTTCTGCATTTTTGACCTGAAATAAGGGGAATTTCTGCATTTTTGCCCCAAGATAAGGGAAATTTCTACAATTTTGCCACAAAATAAAGGAAATTTCTGCCTTTTGCTCTAAAATAAGGGGAATTTCTTCCTTTTTGCCCCAAAATAAGGGGAATTTAGTCTTTTTGGCCTAAAATAAGAGTAATTTCTGTATTTTTGGTTTAAAATAAGAGAATTTCTGTCTTTTTCACCTAAAATAAGAAAAATTTCTGCATTTTTGCTCCATAATAAGAAGAATTTCAGCATTTTTGCCCCAAAATAAGGGGAATTTCTGACTTTTTGCCCCAAAATTACGGGAATTTTTGCCTTTCCCCCAAAATTAGGGGTATTACTGTGATTTTGCTCCAAAATAAGGGAAATTTCTGCATTTTTGCCCAAACTTTTGTGGAATTTCTGCCTTTTTGCTCTAAAATTAGAAGAATTTCTGCCCTTTTGGCACAAAATAAGAGAAATTTCAGGTTTTTTTCTCGAATTAGGGCAATTTCAAAAATTTTCCCCCAAATAAGCGGAATTTCTGCCATTTTGACCTTAAATAAGGGGAATTTCTGCATTTTTGCCAAGGGATAAGGGAAATTTCTGCAATTTTGCTTAAAAATAAGGGAATTTTCTGCAATTTATTCCAAAAAAGAGAAATTTCTGCAATGTTGTCCCACAAAGAGGGGAATTTCTGCCTCTATGCCCCAAAACTAATGGAATTTCAGATTTTTGCCCCAAAATTAGAAGCATTACAGAATTTTTGCTACAAAAAGGGAAATTTCTGCAATTTACCTCAAAATAACAAAAAAAATCGGCAATTTTGTCCCAAAAAATGGAAATTTCTGCATTTTTGCCCCAAAATATGGAAAATTTCTGCAATTTTGTTCTAAAATAAGGGAAAGTTTTGCCTTTTTACCCCAAAATAATGGAAACTTCTGCATTTTTGCAACAAAATAAGGGAAATTTCTGCAATTTTATCCTAACATAAGTTAAATTTCTATATTTTAGCCCCAAAATAAGGGAAATTTCTGCCTATTTGGCCCAAAATAAGTGGAATTTCTGCATTTTTGCTTCAAATTAAAAGAAATTTCTGCATTTTTGCCCAAAAATAAGGGGAATTTCTGCCTTTTTGCCCTAAAATAAGGGGAATTTACCTTTTTGCCCCAAAATAGGGGGAATTAGTCTTTTTGCCCTAAAATAAGGGTAATTTCTATATTTTTGGTTTAAATTAAGGGGAATTTCTGCATTTTTGCCCGAAAATAAGGGGAATTTCTGTATTTTTGCCCTTAAATAAGGAGAATTTCTGTCTTTTTGCCCTAAAAGTGGAAAATTTCTGCATTTTTGCTTTAAAATAAGGGGAATTTCAGCATCTTTGTCCTTAAATAAGGGGAATTTTTGCAATTTTGCCAAAAAATAAAGGGAATTTCTGGAATTTTTACACAAAATTAGGGGAATTACTGCAATTTTGCCTCAAAATAAGCGAAATTTCTGCAATTTTGGTTAAATATTAGGGGATTTTCTGCCTTTTTGACACAAAATTAGGGGCATTACTGTCTTTTTGCCCAAATAAGGGAAATTTCTGCAATTTTGTCCCAAAAAAATGGAAATTTCTGCATTTTTGCCTCTAAATAAGGAGAATTTCTGCATTTTGCCCCAAAATTAGGGGATTTTCTGCTTTTTTGCCCCAAAATTAGGGGCATTACTTCCTTTTTGCCCAATAATAAAGGAAAATTTTGCAATTTTGCTCTAAAATAACTGCAATTTCTACATTTTTGCCCCAAAGAATGAAAATTTCTGCTTTATTGACCAAAAATTAGGGGTATTACTACAATTTTGCTCCAAAATAATGGGGAAATTTTTCAATTTTGCCCCAAAATAAAGGGAATTTCTGCAATTTTGACGGAAAATTAGGTGAATTACTGCAATTTTGCCCTCAAATAAGAAAAATTTCTGCAATTTTTCTCCAAAATCAGGGGAATTTCTGCCTTTTTGACCCAAATTTAGGGGCATTACTGTCTTTTTTCCCCAATTAAGGGAAATTTCTGCATTTTTTTCCCAAAATTAAGTGGAATTTCTGCCTTTTTGCCCTAAAATAAGAATTTCTGCACTTTTGGCACAACATAAGGGGAATTTCAGTCTTTTTGCCCTAAAATAAGGGTTATTTCTGCATTTTTAACCCCAAATAAGTGGAATTTCTGCATTTTTGATCTGAAATAAATTTAATTTCTGCATTTTTGCGCAAAGATAAGGGAAATTTCTACAATTTGGCCCCAAAATAAGGGAAATTTCTGCCTTTTTGCTCTAAAATAAAAGGAATTTCTGCCTTTTTGCCCCAAAATAAAGGGGAATTTAGTTTTTTTGGTTTAAAATAAAAGTAATTTCTGTATTTTTGGTTTAAAGTAAGAGAATTTCTGTCTTTTTGACCTGAAATAAGAAAAATTTCTGCATTTTTGCTCTATAATAAGGGGAATTTCAGCATTTTTGCCCCAAAATAAGGGGAATTTCTGACTTTTTGCCCCAAAATTACGGGAATTTTTGCCTTTTCCCCAAAATTAGGGGTATTACTGTGATTTTGCTCCAAAATAATGGAAATTTCTGCATTTTTGCCCAAACTTTTGTGGAATTTCTGCCTTTTTGCTCTAAAATTAGAAGAATTTCTGCCTTTTTGGCACAAAATAATGGAAATTTCATGTTTTTTCCCTAGAAATAGGGCAATTTCAAGAATTTTCCCCCAAATAAGCGGAATTTCTGCCATTTTGACCTGAAATAAGGGGAATTTCTGCATTTTTGCAAAGAGATAAGGAAAATTTCTGCAATTTTGCCCAAAATAAGGGAAATTTCTGCAATTTATTCCAAAAAAGAGAAATTTTGCAATGTTGTCCCACAAAGAGGGGAATTTCTGCCTTTATGCCCCAAAACTAATGGAATTTCGGATTTTTGCCCCAAAATTAGGAGAATTACAGAATTATTGCTACAAAATAAGGGAAATTTCTGCAATTTACCTCAAAATAACAAAAAAATTCGGCAATTTTGTCCCAAAAAACGGAAATTTCTGCATTTTTGCCCCAAAATAAGAGGAATTTCTGTATTTTGACCCAAAATTAGAGAAATTTCTGAATTTTGCCCCCAAATTAAAAGCATTATTGCATTTTTGCCCCAAAATATGGAAAATTTCTGCAATTTTGTTCTAAAATAAGGGAAAGTTCTTCCTTTTTACCCCAAAATAATGGAAACTTCTGCATTTTTGCAACAAAATAAGGGAAATTTCTGCAATTTTATCCTAACATAAGTTAAATTTCTATCCTTTAGCCCCAAAATAAGGGAAATTTCTGCCTATTTGGCCCAAAATAAAGGGAGTTTCTGCATTTTTGCTTCAAATTAAAAGAAATTTCTGCATTTTTGCCCAAAAATAAGGGGAATTTCTGCCTTTTTGCCCTAAAATTAGGGGAATTTACCTTTTTGCCCCAAAATAGGGGAAATTAGTCTTTTTGCCCTAAAATAAGGGTAATTTCTATATTTTTGGCTTAAAATAAGGGGAATTTCTGCATTTTTGCCCGAAAATAAGGGGAATTTCTGTATTTTTGCCCTTAAATAAGGAGAATTTCTGTCTTTTTGCCCTAAAAGAAGGAAAATTTCTGCATTTTTGCTTTAAAATAAGGGGAATTTCAGCATCTTTGTCCTTAAATAAGGGGAATTTTTGCAATTTTGCCAAAAAATAAAGGGAATTTCTGAAATTTTGACACAAAATTAGGGGAATTACTGCAATTTTGCCCCAAAATAAGGGAAATTTCTGCAATTTTGTTTAAAAATTAGGGGATTTTCTGCCTTTTTGACACAAAATTAGGGGCATTACTGTCTTTTTGCCTAAATAAGGGAAATTTCTGCATTTTTGTCCAAAATTAAGTGGAATTTTTTCCTTTTTGCCCTAAAATAAGAATTTCTGTTTTTTTGGCACAAAATATGGGGAATTTCAGTCTTTTTGCCCTAAAATAAGGGTAATTTCTGCATTTTTGACCCCAAATAAGTGAATTTCTGCATTTTTGACCTGAAATAAGGGGAATTTCTGCATTTTTTCCCCAAGATAAAAGAAATTTCTGCAATTTTGCCCCAAAATAAGGGAAATTTCTGCAATTTTGTCCCAAAAAATGGAAATTTCCTCATTTTTGCCCCTAAATAAGGAGAATTTCTGCATTTTTTCCCAAAATTAGGGGAACTTCTGCATTTTTGCCTCAAAATTAGGGGCATTACTTCCTTTTTGCCCAATAATAAAGGAAAATTATGCAATTTTGCTCTAAAATAAGTGCAATTTCTACATTTTTGCCCAAAAAAAGGAAAATTTCTGCTTTTTTGACCAAAAATTAGGGGTATTACTGCAATTTTGCTTTAAAGTAATGGGGAATTTCTGCAATTTTGCCCCAAAATAAAGGGAATTTTTGCAATTTTGACAGAAAATTAGGGTAATTACTGCAATTTTGCTCCCAAATATAGGAAATTTCTGTAATTATCCTTCAAAATTAGGACAATTTCTGCCTTTTTGACCCAAAATTAGGGGCATTACTGTCTTTTTGCCCCAAATAAGGGAAATTTCAGCATTTTTTCCCAAAATTAAGTGGAATTTCTGCCTTCTTGCCCTAAAATAAGAATTTCTGCCCTTTTGGCACAAAATAAGGGGAATTTCAGTCTTTTTGCTCTAAAATAATGGTTATTTCTGCATTTTTAACCCCAAATAAGTGGAATTTCTGCATTTTTGACCTGAAATAAGGGGAATTTCTGCATTTTTGCCCTAAGATAAGGGAAATTTATACAATTTTGCCCCAAAATAAGGGAAATTTCTGCTATTTTCCTCTAAAATAAGGGGAATTTCTGCCTTTTGGCCCCAAAATAAGGGGAATTTAGTCTTTTTGGCCTAAAATAAGAATAATTTCTGTATTTTTGGTTTAAAATAAGGAGAATTTCTGTCTTTTTGACCTGAAATAAGAAAAATTTCTGCATTTTTGCTCCATAATAAGGGGAATTTCAGCATTTATGCCCCAAAATAAGAGGAATTTATGACTTTTTGCCCTAAAATTATGGGAATTTTTGCCTTTCCTCCAAAATTAGGGGTATTACTGTTTTTGCTCCAAAATAAGGGAAATTTCTGCATTTTTGCCCAAACTTTTGTGGAATTTCTGCCTTTTTGCTCTAAAATTAGAAGAATTTCTGCCTTTTTGGCACAAAATAAGGGAAATTTCAGGCTTTTTCCCTAAAATAAGGGCAATTTCAAGAATTTTCCCCCAAATAAGCAGAATTTCTACCTATTTGACCTGAAATAAGAGGAATTTCTGCATTTTTGCCAAGAGATAAGGGAAATTTTTTCAATTTGATCCTAACATAAGTTAAATTTCTATCCTTTAGCCCCAAAATAAGGGAAATTTCTGCCTATATGGCCCAAAATAAGGGGAATTTCTGCATTTTTGCCCCAAATCAAAAGAAATTTTTGCTCAAAAATAAGGGGAATTTCTGGCTTTTTGCCCTAAAATAAGGGGAATTTACCTTTTTGCCCCAAAATAGTGGGAATTAGTCTTTTTGCCCTAAAATAAGGGTAATTTCTATATTTATGTCTTAAAATTAGGGGAATTTCTGCATTTTTGCCCCAAAATAAGGGGAATTTTTGTATTTTTGCCCTAAAATAAGGAGAATTTCTGAATTTTTGCCCTAAAATAAGAAAAATTTCTGCATTTTTTCTTTAAAATAAGGGAATTACAGCATTTTTGCCCCCAAATAAGGGGAATTTCTGCAATTTTTCCAAAAAATAAAGGGAATTTCTGGAATTTTGACACAAAATTAGGAGAATTACTGCAATTTTGCCCCAAAATAAGGCAAATTTCTGCAATTTTGCTTAAAAATTAGGGGGATTTTTGCCTTTTTTACACAAAATTAGGGGCCTTACAGTCTTTTTGCCCCAAATAAGGGAAATTTCTGCATTTTTGTCCAAAATTAAGTGGAATTTCTTTCTTTTTGCCCTAAAATAAGAATTTCTGTTTTTTTTGGCACAAAATATGGGGAATTTCAGTCTTTTTGCCTTAAAATAAGGGTAATTTCTGCATTTTTGACCCCAAATAAGCGAATTTCTGCATTTTTGACCCAAAATAAGGGGAATTTCTGCATTTTTTCCACAAGATAAAAGAAATTTCTGCAATTTTGCCCCAAAATAAGTGGAATTTCTGCTTTTTTGCCCCAAAATTAGGGGCATTACTTCCTTTTTGCCCAATAATAAGGGAAAATTATGCAATTTTGCTCTAAAATAGGTGGAATTTCTACATTTTTGCCCCAAAAGAAGGAAAATTTCTGCTTTTTTGACCAAAAATTAGAGGTATTACTGCAATTTTGCTCCAAAATAATGGGGAATTTCTGCAATTTTGCCCCAAAATAAAGGGAATTTCTGCAATTGTGACAGAAAATTAGGGGAATTACTGCAATTTTGCCCCCTAATAAGAGAAATTTCTGCAATTTTGCTCTATAATTAGAACAATTTCTGCTTTTTTGACCCAATATTAGGGGCATTACTGTCTTTTTGCCCCAAATAATGGAAATTTCTGCATTTTTCCCAA
This sequence comes from Micromys minutus, assembly GCF_963924665.1. Classification (NCBI taxonomy): domain Eukaryota; kingdom Metazoa; phylum Chordata; class Mammalia; order Rodentia; family Muridae; genus Micromys; species Micromys minutus. The sequence continues at coordinate 27,883,750 of NC_137963.1, read as the reverse complement.
AATTAAATGGAATTTCTGCCTTTTTGCCCTAAAATAAGAATTTCTGAACTTTTGGCACAAAATAAGGGGAATTTCAGTCTTTTTGCCCTAAAATAAGGGTTATTTCTGCGTTTTTAACACCAAATAAGTGGAATTTCTGCATTTTTGACCTGAAATAAGGGGAATTTCTGCATTTTTGACCCAAGATAAGGGAAATTTCTACAATTTTGCCCCAAAATAAGGGAAATTTCTGCCTTTTTGCTCTAAAATAAGGGGAATTTCTGCCTTTTTGCCCCAAAATAAAAGGAATTTAGTTTTTTGGCCTAAAATAAGATTAATTTCTGTAAATTTGGTTTAAATAAAGAAAATTTCTGTCTTTTTGACCTGAAACAGGAAAAATTTCTGCATTTTTGCTCCATAATAAGGGGAATTTCAGCATTTTTGCCCCAAAATAAGGGGAATTTCTGATTTTTTGCCCCAAAATTATGGGAATTTTTGCATTTTCCCCAAAATTAGGGGTATTACTGTGTTTTTGCTTTAAAATAAGGGAAATTTCTGCATTTTTGCCCAAAATTTTGTGGAATTTCTGCATTTTTGCTCTAAAATAAGAAGAATTTCTGCCTTTTTGGCTCAAAATAAGAGAAATTTCAGGTTTTTTCCCTAGAATAAGGGCAATTTCAAGAATTTTCCCCCAAATAAGCGGAATTTCTGTCTTTTTGACTTGAAATAAAGGGAATTTCTGCATTTTTGCCACAGGATAAAGAAAATTTCTGCAATTTTGCCCAAAAATAAGGGAAATTTCTGCATTTTTGTCCAAAATTAAGTGGAATTTTTTCTTTTTGCCCTAAAATAAGAATTTCTGTTTTTTTGGCACAAAATATGGGGAATTTCAGTCTTTTTGCCCTAAAATAAGGGTAATTTCTGCATTTTTGACCCCAAATAAGCGAATTTCTGCATTTTTGACCCCAAATAAGCGAATTTCTGCCTTTTTGACCCGAAATAACGGGAGTTTCTGCATTTTTTCCCCAAGATAAAAGAAATTTCTGCAATTTTGCCCCAAAATAAGGGAAATTTCTGCAATTTTGTCCCAAAAAATATAAATTTCTGCATTTTTGCCCCTAAATAAGAAGAATTTCTGCATTTTGCTCCAAAATTGGGGGAATTTCTGCCTTTTTGCCCCAAAATTAGGGGCATTACTTCCTTTTTGCCCAATAATAAGGGAAAATTATGCAATTTTGCTCTAAAATAAGTGGAATTTCTACATTTTTGCCACAAAAGAAGGAAAATTTCTGCATTTTTGACGAAATATTAGAGGTATTACTGCAATTTTGCTCCAAAATAATGGGGAATTTCTGTAATTTTGTCCCAAAATAAAGAGAATTTCTGTAATTTTGACAGAAAATTAGGGGAATTACTGCAATTTTGCCCCCAAATAAGGGAAATTTCTGCAATTTTGCTCCAAAATTAGGGGAATTTCTGCCTTTTTTACCCAAAATTAGGGGCATTATTGTCTTTTTGCCCCAAATAAGGGAAATTTCTGCATTTTTTCCCAAAATTAAGTGGAATTTCTGCTTTTTTGCCCTAAAATAAGAATTTCTGCACTTTTGGCACAACATAAGGGGAATTTCAGTCTTTTTGCCCCAAAATAATGGTTATTTCTGCATTTTTAACCCCAAATAAGTGGAATTTCTGCATTTTTGATCTGAAATAAGTTTAATTTCTGCATTTTTGCCCAAAGATAAGGGAAATTTCTACAATTTTGCCCCAAAATAAGGGAAATTTCTGCCTTTTTGCTCTAAAATAATAGGAATTTCTGCATTTTTGCCCCAAAATAAGGGGAATTTAGTCTTTTTGGCCTAAAATAAGAATAATTTCTGTATTTTTGGTTTAAAATAAGGAGAATTTCTGCCTTATTGACCTGAAGTAAGAAAAATTTCTGCATTTTTGCTTCATAATAAGGGGAATTTCAGCATTTTTGCCCCAAAATATGGGGAATTTCTGAATTTTTTGCCCCAAAATTACGGGATTTTTTGCCTTTTCCCCAAAATTAGGGGTATTACTGTGTTTTTGCTCCAAAATAAGGGAAATTTCTGCATTTTTGCCCAAAATTTTGTGGAATTTCTGCCTTTTTGCTCTAAATAAGAAGAATTTCTGCCATTTTGGCACATAATAAGGGAAATTTCAGGCCTTTTCCCTAAAATAAGGGCAATTTCAAGAATTTTCCCCCAAATAAGAAAAATTTCTGCCTTTTTGACCTGAAATAAGGGGAATTTCTGCATTTTTGCCGCAAGATAAGAGAAATTTCTGCAGTTTTGCCCAAAAATAAGGGAAATTTCTGCAATTTTTTTCCAAAAAAAGAAAAATTTCTGCAATTTTGTCCCACAAAAAGGGGAATTTCTGCCTTTTTGCCCCAAAACTAATGAAATTTCTGATTTTTGCCCCAAAATTGGAAGCATTACAAAATTTTTGCCACAAAATAAGGGAAATTTCTGCAATTTACCTCAAAATTTAAAAAAATTCTGCAATTTTGTCCCAAAAAAGGGAAATTTATGCATTTTTGCCCCAAAATAAAAGGAATTTCTGTATTTTGACCCAAAATTAGAGAAATTTCTGAATTTTGCCCACAAATTAGAAGCATTACTGCATTTTTGCCCCAAAATATGGGAAATTTCTGCAATTTTGTTCTAAAATAAGAGAAAGTTCTGCCTTTTTACCCCAAAATAATGGAATTTCTGCATTTTTGCCACAAAATAAGGGAAATTTCTGCAATTTTATCCTAACATATGTTAAATTTCTATCCTTTAGCCCCAAAATAAGGGAAATTTCTGCCTATATGGCCCAAAATAAGGGGAATTTCTGCATTTTTTGCCCTAAAATAAGGGGAATTTACCTTTTTGCCCCAAAATAGGGGGAATTAGTCTTTTTGCACTAAAATAAAGGTAATTTCTATATTTTGGCTTAAAATAAGGAGAATTTATGCAATTTTGCCCCAAAAAGGGGAATTTCTGTATTTTTGCCCTAAAATAAGAAAAATTTCTGCATTTTTGCTTTAAAATAAGGGGAATTTCAGCATTTTCCCCCCAAATAAGGGGAATTTCTGCAATTATGCCAAAAAATAAAGGGAATTTCTGGAATTTTGACACAAAATTAAAGGAATTACTGCAATTTTGCCCCAAAATAAGGGAAATTTCTGCAATTTTGCTTAAAAATTAGGGGGATTTCTGCCTTTTTGACACAAATTTAAGGGCATTACTGTCTTTTTGCCACAAATAAAGGAAATTTCTGCATTTTTGTCCAAAATAAAGTGGAATTTCTTTTTTTTTTGCCCTAAAATAAAAATTTCTTCACTTTTGGCACAAAATAAGGGGAATTTCAGTCTTTTTGCCCTAAAATAAGGGTTATTTCTGCATTTTTAACCCCAAATAAGTGGAATTTCTGCATTTTTGACCTGAAATAAAGGGAATTTCTGCATTTTTGCCCCAAGATAAGGGAAATTTCTACAATTTTGCCCCAAAATAAGGGAAATTTCTGCCTTTTTGCTCTAAAATAAGGGGAATTTCTGCTTTTTTGCCCCAAAATAAGTGGAATTTAGTCTTTTTGGCCTAAAATAAGAGTAATTTCTGTATTTTTGGTTTAAAATAAGAGAATTTCTGTCTTTTTGACCTGAAATAAGAAAAATATTTGCATTTTTGCTCCATAATAAGGGGAATTTCAGCATTTTTGCCCCAAAATAAGGGGAATTTCTGACTTTTTGCCCCCAAATAGGGGGAATTAGTGTTTTTGCACTAAAATAAGGGTAATTTCTATATTTTTGGCTTAAAATAAGGGGAATTTCTGCAATTTTGCCCCCAAATAAGGGGAATTTCTGTATTTTTGCCATGAAATAAGGAGAATTTCTGTCTTTTTGCCCTAAAATAAGGAGAATTTCTGCATTTTTGCTTTAAAATAAGGGGAATTTCAGAATTTTTGCCCCCAAATAATAGGAATTTCTGCAATTTTGCCCCCAAATAAAGAGATTTTCTGGAATTATGACACAAAATTAGGGTAATTACTGCAATTTTGCCCCAAAATAAGGGAAATTACTGCAATTTCGCTCCAAAATTAAGGTAATTTATGCCTTTTTGACCAAAAATTAGGGGTATTACTGCAATTTTGCTCCAAAATAATGGGGAATTTCTGCAATTTCGCATGAAAATAAAGGGAATTTCTGCAATTTTTACAGAAAATTAGGGGAATTACTGATATTTTGCCCCGAAATAAGGGAAATTTCTGCAATTATGCCCAAAAATAAGGGAAATTATGCAATTTTGTTCCAAAAATAGAAATTTCTGCAATGTTGTCCCACAAAAAAAGGGATTTCTGCATTTTTGCCCCATAACTAATGGAATTTCTGATTTTTGCCCTAAAATAAGAAGCATTACAGAATTTTTGCCACACAATAAGGGAAATTTCAGCAATTTACCTCAAAATAAAAAAAAATCTGCAATTTTTTCCCAAAAAAGGGAAATATCTGCATTTTTGCCCCAAAATAAGGGGAATTTCTGGCTTTTTTGCCCTAAAATAAGGGGAATTTACCTTTTTGCCCCAAAATAGGGGGAATTAGTCTTTCTGCCCTAAAATAAGGGTAATTTCTATATTTTTGGCTTAAAATAAGGGGAATTTCTGCATTTTTGCCCCAAAATAAGGGGAATTTCTGTATTTTTGCCCTGAAATAAGGAGAATTTCTGTCTTTTTGCCCTAAAATAAGAAAAATTTCTGCATTTTTGCTTTAAAATAAGGGGAATTTAAGCATTTTTGCCCCCAAATAAGGGGAATTTCTGCAATTTTGGCAAAAAATAAAGGGAATTTCTAGAATTTTGACACAAAATTAGGGGAATTACTGCAATTTTGCCCCAAAATAAGGGAAATTTCTGCAATTTTGCTTAAAAATTAGGGCAATTTCTGCCTTTTTGACACAAAATTAGGGGCATTTCTGTCTTTTTGCCCCAAATAAGGCAAATTTCTGCATTTTGTTCCATAATTTAGTGGAATTTCTTCCTTTTTGCCCTAAAATAAGAAATTTTTTTTGGCACAAAATATGGGGAATTTCAGTATTTTGCCCTAAAATATGGGTAATTTCTGCATTTTTGACACCAAATAAGCGAATTTCTGCCTTTTTGACACGAAATAAGGGGAATTTCTGCATTTTTTCCTCAAGATAAAAGAAATTTCTGCAATTTTGCCCCAAAATAAGGGAAATTTCTGCAATTTTGTCCCAAAAAATAGAAATTTCTGCATTTTTGCCCATAAATAAGAAAATTTCTGCATTTTGCCCCAAAATTAGGGGAATTTCTGCAATTTCGCATGAAAATAAAGGGAATTTCTGCAATTTTGACAGAAAATTAGGGGAATTACTGCAATTTTGCACCAAAATAAAAGAAATTTCTTCATTTTTGCCCAAAATTTTGTGGAATTTCTGCCTTTTTGCTTTAAAATAAGAAGGATTTCTGCCTTTTTGGCACAAAATAAGGGAAATTTCAGGCTTTTTCCCTAAAATAAGGGTAATTTCAAGAATTTTCCCCCAAATAAGCAGAATTTCGCCTTTTTGACCTGAAATAAGGAGAATTTCTGCATTTTTGCCCCAAAACTAGTGGAATTTTTGATTTTTGCCCCAAAATTAAAAGCATTACAAAATTTTTGCCACAAAATAAGGGAAATTTCTTCAATTTACGTCAAAATAAAAAAAAATTCTGCAATTTTGTCCCAAAAAAAGGGAAATTTTTTCATTTTTGCCCCAAAATAAGAGGAATTTCTGTATTTTGAGCAAAAATTAGAGAAATTTCTGAATTCTGCCGCCAAATTAGAAGCATTACTGCATTTTTGCCCCAAAATATGTGAAATTTCTGAAATTTTATTCTAAAATAAGGGAAAGTTCTGCCTTTTTACCCCAAAATAATGGGAATTTCTGCATTTTTGCCACAAAATAAGGGAAATTTCTGCAATTTTATCCTAACATAAGTTAAATTTCTATCCTTTAGCCCCAAAATAAGGGACATTTCTGCCTATATGGCCCAAAATAAGGGGAATTTCTGCATTTTTGCCCAAAATTTTGTGGAATTTCTGCCTTTTTGCTCTAAATAAGAAGAATTTCTGCCATTTTGGCACATAATAAGGGAAATTTTAGGCCTTTTCCCTAAAATAAGGGCAATTTCAAGAATTTTCCCCCAAATAAGAAAAATTTCTGCCTTTTTGACCTCAAATAAGGGGAATTTCTGCATTTTTGCCGCAAGATAAGAGAAATTTCTGCAGTTTTGCCCAAAAATAAGGGAAATTTCTGCAATTTTGTTCCAAAAAAAGAAAAATTTCTGCAATTTTTTCCCACAAAAAGGGGAATTTCTTCCTTTTTGCCCCAAAACTATTGGAATTTCGGATTTATGCCCCAAAATTAGAAGCATTACAAAATTTTTGCCACAAAATAAGGGAAATTTCTGCAATTTACCTCAAAATTTAAAAAAAATCTGCAATTTTGTCCCAAAAAGGGAAATTTCTGCATTTTTGCCCCAAAATAAAAGGAATTTCTGTATTTTGACCCAAAATTAGAGAAATTTCTGAATTTTGCCCCCAAATTAGAAGCATTACTGCATTTTTGCCCCCAAATATGGGAAATTTCTGCAATTTTGTTCTAAAATAAGGGAGTTCTGCCTTTTTACCCCAAAATAATGGAATTTCTGCATTTTTGCCACAAAATAAGGGAAATTTCTGCAATTTTATCCTAACGTATGTTAAATTTCTATCCTTTAGCCCCAAAATAAGGAAATTTCTGCCTATATGGCCCAAAATAAGGGGAATTTCTGCATTTTTTGCCCTAAAATAAGGGGAATTTACCTTTTTGCCCCAAAATAGGGGGAATTAGTCTTTTTGCACTAAAATAAGGGTATTTTCTCTATTTTGGCTTAAAGTAAGGAGAATTTCTGCATTTTTGCCCCCAAAAAGGGGAATTTCTGTATTTTTGCCCTAAAATAAGAAAAATTTCTGCATTTTTGCTTTAAAATAAGGGGAATTTCAGCATTTTCTCCCCAAATAAGGGGAATTTCTGCAATTATGCCAAAAAATAAAGGGAATTTCTGGAATTTTGACACAAAATTAAAGGAATTATTGCAATTTTGCCCCAAAATAAGGGAAATTTCTGCAATTTTGCTTAAAAAATTAGGGGGATTTCTGCCTTTTTGACACAAATTTAGGGGCATTACTGTCTTTTTGCCCCAAATAAGGGAAATTTCTGCATTTTTGTCCAAAATTAAGTGGAATTTCTTTCTTTTTGCCCTAAAATAAAAATTTCTGCACTTTTGGCACAAAATAAGGGGAATTTCAGTCTTTTTGCCCTAAAATACGGGTTATTTCTGCATTTTTAACCTCAAATAAGTGGAATTTCTGCATTTTGACCTGAAATAAAGGGAATTTCTGCATTTTTGCCCCAAGATAAGGGAAATTTCTACAATTTTGCCCCAAAATAAGGGAAATTTCTGCCTTTTTGCTCTAAAATAATAGGAATTTCTGCCTTTTTTCCCCCAAATAAGGGGAATTTAGTCTTTTTGGCCTAAAATAAGAATAATTTCTGTATTTTTGGTTTAAAATAAGGAGAATTTCTGCCTTTTTGACCTGAAGTAAAAAAAATTTCTGCATTTTTGATTCATAATAAGGGGAATTTCAGCATTTTTGCCCCAAAATAAGGGGAATTTCTGACTTTTTGCCCCAAAAATACGGGAATTTTTGCCTTTTCCCCAAAATTAGGGGTATTACTGTGTTTTTGCTCCAAAATAAGGGAAATTTCTGCATTTTTGCCCAAAATTTTGTGGAATTTCTGCCTTTTTGCTCTAAATAAAAAGAATTTCTGCCATTTTGGCACATAATAAGGAAAATTCAGGCCTTTTCCCTAAAATAAGGGCAATTTCAAGAATTTTCCCCCAAATAAGAAAAATTTCTGCCTTTTTGACCTGAAATAAGGGGAATTTCTGCATTTTTGCCGCAAGATAAGAGAAATTTCTGCAGTTTTGCCCAAAAATAAGGGAAATTTCTGCAATTTTGTTCCAAAATAAGAAAATTTCTGCAATTTTGTCCCACAAAAAGGGGATTTCTGCCTTTTTGCCCCAAAACTAATGGAATTTCTGATTTTTGCCCCAAAATTAGAAGCATTACAAAATTTTTGCCACAAAATAAGGAAAATTTCTTCAATTTACCTCAAAATTTAAAAAAAATTCTTCAATTTTGTCCCAAAAAAGGGAAATTTCTGCATTTTTGCCCCAAAATAAAAGGAATTTCTGTATTTTGACCCAAAATTAGAGAAATTTCTGAATTTTGCCCCCAAATTAGAAGCATTACTGCATTTTTTCCCCAAAATATGGGAAATTTCTGCAATTTTGTTCTAAAATAAGGGAAAGTTCTTCCTTTTTACCCCCAAATAATGGAATTTCTGCATTTTTGCCACAAAATAAGGGAAATTTCTGCAATTTTATCCTAACATATGTTAAATTTCTAATCTTTAGCCCCAAAATAAGGGAAATTTCTGCCTATATGGCCCAAAATATAGGGAATTTCTGCATTTTTTGCCCTAAAATAAGGGGAATTTACCTTTTTGCCCCAAAATAATAGGAATTAGTCTTTTTGCACTAAAATAAGGGTAATTTCTATATTTTGGCTTAAAATAAAGGGAATTTCTGCATTTTTGCCCCAAAAAAGGGGAATTTCTGTATTTTTGCCCTAAAATAAAAAAAATTTCTGCATTTTTGCGTTAAAATAAGGGGAATTTCAGCATTTTCCCCCCAAAAAAGGGGAATTTCTGCAATTATGCCAAAAAATAAAGGGAATTTCTGGAATTTTGACACAAAATTAGGAGAATTACTGCAATTTTGCCCCAAAATAAGGGAAATTTCTGCAATTTTGCTTAAAAATTAGGGGGATTTCTGCCTTTTTGACACAAATTTAGGGGCATTACTGTCTTTTTGCCCCAAATAAGGGAAATTTCTGCATTTTTGTCCAAAATTAAGTGGAATTTCTTTTATTTTGCCCTAAAATAAGAATTTCTGCACTTTTGCACAAAATAAGGGGAATTTCAGTCTTTTTGCCCTAAAATAAGGGTTATTTCTGCATTTTTAAACCCAAATAAGTGGAATTTCTGCATTTTTGACCTGAAATACAGGGAATTTCTGCATTTTTGCCTCAAGATAAGGGAAATTTCTACAATTTTGTCCCAAAATAAGGGAAATTTCTGGCTTTTTGCTCTAAAATAAGGGGAATTTCTGCTTTTTTGCCCCAAAATAAGTGGAATTTAGTCTTTTTGGCCTAAAATAAGAGTAATTTCTGTATTTTTGGTTTAAAATAAGAGAATTTCTGTCTGTTTGACCTGAAATAAGATAAATTTCTGCATTTTTGCTCCATAATAAGGGGAATTTCAGCATTTTTGCCCCAAAATAAGGGGAATTTCTGACTTTTTGCCCCAAAATTAGCGGAATTTTTGCCTTTTCCCCAAAATTAGGGGTATTACAGTGTTTTTGCTCCAAAATAAGGGAAATTTCTGCATTTTTGCCCAAAATTTTGTGGAATTTCTGCCTTTTTGCTCTGAAATAAGAAGGATTTCTGCCTTTTTGGCAAAAAATAAGGGAAATTTCAGGCTTTTTTCCTAAAATAAGGTTAATTTCATATATTTTCCCCCAAATAAGCAGAATTTCTGCCTTTTTGACCTGAAATAAGGGGAATTTCTTCATTTTTGCCACAAGATAAGAAAAATTTCTGCAATTTTGCCCAAAAATAAGGGAAATTTCGGCATTTTTGTCCAAAATTAAGTGGAATTTTTTCTTTTTGCCCTAAAATAAGAATTTCTGGTTTTTTTGGCACAAAATATGGGGAATTTTAGTCTTTTTGCCCTAAAATAAGGGTAATTTCTGCATTTTTGACCCCAAAAAAGCGAATTTCTGCTTTTTTGACCCGAAATAAGGGGAATTTCTGCATTTTTTCCCCAAGATAAAAGAAATTTCTGCAATTTTGCCCCAAAATAAGGGAAATTTCTGCAATTTTGTCCCAAAAAATGGAAATTTCTGCATTTTTGCCCCTAAATAAGAAGAATTTCTGCATTTTGCCCCAAAATTAGAGGAATTTCTGCCTTTTTGCCCCAAAATTAGGGGCATTACTTCCTTTTTGCCCAATAATAAAGGAAAATTATGCAATTTTGTTCTAAAATAAGTGGAATTTCTACATTTTTGCCACAAAAGAAGGAAAATTTCTGCTTTTTTGACGAAATATTAGAGGTTACTGCAATTTTGCTCCAAAATAATGGGGAATTTCTGCAATTTTGTCCCAAAATAAAGGAAATTTCTGAAATTTTGACAGAAAATTAAAGGAATTACTGCAATTTTGCCCCCAAATAAGGGAAATTTCTGCAATTTTGCTCCAAAATTAGGGGAATTTCTGCCTTTTTTACACAAAATTAGGGGCATTACTGTCTTTTTGCCCCAAATAAGGGAAATTTCTGCATTTTTTTCCCAAAATTAAGTGGAATTTCTGCCTTTTTGCCCTAAAATAAGAATTTCTGCACTTTTGGCACAACATAAGGGGAATTTCAGTCTTTTTGCCCTAAAATAAGGGTTATTTCTGCATTTTTAACCCCAAATAAGTGGAATTTCTGCATTTTTGACCTGAAATAAGTTTAATTTCTGCATTTTTGCCCAAAGATAAGGGAAATTTCTACAATTTTGCCCCAAAATAAGGGAAATTTCGGCCTTTTTGCTCTAAAATAATAGGAATTTCTGCCTTTTTGCCCCAAAATAAGGGGAATTTAGTCTTTTGGGCCTAAAATAAGAATAATTTCTGTATTTTTGGTTTAAAATAAGGAGAAATTCTGCCTTTTTGACCTGAAGTAAGAAAAATTTCTGCATTTTTGCTTCATAATAAGGGGAATTTCAGCATTTTTGCTCCAAAATAAGGGGAATTTCTGACTTTTTGCCCCAAAAATACGGGAATTTTTGCCTTTTACCCAAAATTAGGGGTATTACTGTGTTTTTGCTCCAAAATAAGGGATATTTATGCATTTTTGCCCAAAATTTTGTGGAATTTCTGAATTTTTGCTCTAAATAAGAAGAATTTCTGCCATTTTGGCACATAATAAGGGAAATTTCAGGCCTTTTCCCTAAAATAAGGGCAATTTCAAAAATTTTCCCCCAAATAAGAAAAATTTCTGCCTTTTTGACCTGAAATAAGGGGAATTTCTGCATTTTTGCCGCAAGATAAGAGAAATTTCTGCAGTTTTGCCCAAAAATAAGGAAAATTTCTGCAATTTTGTTCCAAAATAAGAAAATTTCTGCAATTTTGTCTCACAAAAAAGGGAATTTCTGACTTTTTGCCCCAAAACTAATGGAATTTCTGATTTTTGCCCCAAAATTAGAAGCATTACAAAATTTTTGCCACAAAATAAGGGAAATTTCTGCAATTTATCTCAAAATTTAAAAAAAATTCTGCAATTTTGTCCCAAAAAAGGGAAATTTCTGCATTTTTGCCCCAAAATAAAAGGAATTTCTGTATTTTGACCCAAAATTAGAGAAATTTCTGAATTTTGCCCCCAAATTAGAAGCATTACTGCATTTTTGCCCCAAAATATGGGAAATTTCTGCAATTTTGTTCTAAAATAAGGGAAAGTTCTTCCTTTTTACCCCAACATAATGGAATTTCTGCATTTTTGCCACAAAATAAGGGAAATTTCTGCAATTTTATCCTAACATATGTAAAATTTCTATCCTTTAGCCCCAAAATAAGGGAAATTTCTGCCTATATGGCCCAAAATAAGGGGAATTTCTGCATTTTTTGCCCTAAAATAAGGGGAATTTACCTTTTTGCCCCAAAATAGGGGGAATTAGTCTTTTTGCACTAAAATAAGGGTAATTTCTATATTTTGGCTTAAAATAAGGGGAATTTCAGCATTTTTGCCCCAAAAAAGGGGAATTTCTGTATTTTTGCCCTAAGATAAGAAAAATTTCTGCATTTTTGCTTTAAAATAAGGGGAATTTCAGCATTTTCCCCCCAAATAAGGGGAATTTCTGCAATTATGCCAAAAAATAAAGGGAATTTCTGGAATTTTGACACAAAATTAAAGGAATTACTGCAATTTTGCCCCAAAATAAGGGAAATTTCTGCAATTTTGCTTAAAAATTAGGGGGATTTCTGCCTTTTTGACACAAATTTAGGGGCATTACTTTCTTTTTGCCTCAATTAAGGGAAATTTCTGCATTTTTGTCCAAAATTAAGTGGAATTTCTTTCTTTTTGCCCTAAAATAAAAATTTCTGCACTTTTGGCACAAAATAAGGGGAATTTCAGTCTTTTTGCCCTAAAATAAGGGTTATTTCTGCATTTTTAACCCCAAATAAGTGGAATTTCTGCATTTTTGACCTGAAATACAGAAAATTTCTGCATTTTTGCCCCAAGATAAGGGAAATTTCTACAATTTTGCCCCAAAATAAGGAAAATTTCTGCCTTTTTGCTCTAAAATAAGGGGAATTTCTGCTTTTTTGCCCCAAAATAAGTGGAATTTAGTCTTTTTGGCCTAAAATAAGAGTAATTTCTGTATTTTTGGTTTAAAATAAGAGAATTTCTGTCTTTTTGACCTGAAATAAGAAAAATTTCTGCATTTTTGCTCCATAATAAGGGGAATTTCAGCATTTTTGCCCCAAAATAAGGGGAATTTCTGACTTTTTGCCCCAAAATTACGGGAATTTTTGCCTTTTTGCCCCAAAATTAAAGGTATTACTGTGTTTTTGCTCCAAAATAAAGGAAATTTCTGCATTTTTGCCCAAACTTGTGTGGAATTTCTGCCTTTTTGCTCTAAAATAAAAATTTCTGCCTTTTTGGCACAAAATAAAAGAAATTTCAGGCTTTTTCCCTATAATAAGGGCAATTTCAAGAATTTTCCCCCAAATAAGCGGAATTTCTGCCATTTTGACCTGAAATAAGGGGAATTTCTGCATTTTTGCCACAAGATAAGGGAAATTTCTGCATTTTGCCCAAAAATAAAGGAAATTTCTGCCTTTTTGTCCAAAATTAAGTGGAATTTCTTTCTTTTTGCCCTAAAATAAGAATTTCTGTTTTTTTTGGCACAAAATATGGGAAATTTCAGTCTTTTTGCCCTAAAATAAGGGTAATTTCTGCATTTTCGACCCCGAATAAGCGAATTTCTGCCTTTTTGACCCGAAATAAGGGGAATTTTTGCATTTTTTCACCCAGATAAAAGAAATTTTTGCAATTTTGCCCCAAAATAAGGGAAATTTCTGCAATTGTGTCCCAAAAAATGGAAATTTCTGCATTTTTGCCCCTCAATAAAAAGAATTTCTGCATTTTGCCTCAAAATTAGGGAAATTTCTGCCTTTTTGCTCCAAAATTAGGGGCATTACTTTATTTTTGCCCAATAATAAGGGAAAATTATGCAATTTTGCTCTAAAATAAGTGGAATTTCTACATTTTTGCCCCAAAAGAAGGAAAATTTCTGCTTTTTTGACCAAAAATTAGGGGTATTACTGCAATTTTGCTCCAAAATAATGGGGAATTTCTGCAATTTTGCCCCAAAATAAAGGAAATTTCTGCAATTTTGACAGAAAATTAGGGGAATTACTACAATTTTGCCCCCAAATAAGGGAAATTTCTGCAATTTTGCTCCAAAATTAGGGGAATTCTGCCTTTTTGACCGAAAATTAGGGGCATTGCTGTCTTTTTGCCCACATAAGGAAAATTTCTGCATTTTTTCCCAAAATTAAGTGGAATATCTGCCTTTTTAACCTAAAATAAGAATTTCTGCACTTTTGGCAAAACATAAGGGGAATTTCAGTCATTTTGCCCTAAGATAAGGGTTATTTCTGCATTTTTAACACCAAATAAGTGGAATTTCTGCATTTTTGACCTGAAATAAGAGGAATTTCTGCATTTTTGCCCCAAATAAAGGAAATTTCTACAATTTTTCCTCAAAATAAAAGAAATTTCTGCCTTTTTGCTCTAAATTAAGGGGAATTTTGCCTTTTTGCCCCAAAATAAAAGGAATTTAGTCTTTTTGGCCTAAAATAAGAATAATTTCTGTATTTTTGGTTTAAAATAAGGAGAATCTCTGTCTTTTTGACCTGAAATAAGAAAAATTTCTGCATTTTTGCTCCATAATAAGGGGTATTTCAGCATTTTTGTCCCAAAATAAGGGGAATTTCTGACTTTTTGCCCCAAAATTATAGGAATTTTTGCCTTTTCTCCAAAATTAGGGGTATTACTGTGTTTTTGCTCCTAAATAAGGGAAATTTCTGCATTTTTGCCCAAACTTTTGTGGAATTTCTGCCTTTTTGCTCTAAAATAAGAAGAACTTCTGCCTTTTTGCCACAAAATAAGGGAAATTTCAGGCTTTTTCCCTAAAACAAGGGTAATTTCAAGAATTTTCCCCCAAATAAGCGGAATTTCTGCCTTTTTGACCTGAAATAAGGGGAATTTCTGCATTTTTGCCACAAGAAAAGGGAAATTTCTGCAATTTTGCCCAAAAATAAGGGAAATTTCTGCAATTTTGTTCCAAAAAAGGGAAATTTGTGCAATGTTGTCCAACAAAAAGAGGAATTTCTGCTTTTTTGCCTCAAAACTAATGGAATTTCTGATTTTTGCCCCAAAATTAGAAGCATTACAGAATTTTTGCTATAAAATAAGATAAATTTTTGCAATTTACCTCAAAATAAAAAAAATTTCTGCAATTTTGTCCCAAAAGAGGGAAATTTCTGCATTTTTGCCCAAAAATAAGAGGAATTTCTGTATTTTGACCCAAAATTAGAGAAATTTCTGAATTTTGCCCCCAAATTAGAAGCATTACTGCATTTTGGCCCCAAAATATGTGAAATTTCTGCAATTTTGTTCTAAAATAAGGGAAAGTTCTGCCTTTTTACCCCAAAATAATGGGAATTTCTGCATTTTTGCCACAAAATAAGGGAAATTTCTGCAATTTTATCCTAACATAAGTTAAATTTCTATTCTTTAGCACCAAAATAAGGGAAATTTCTGCCTATATGGCCCAAAATAAGGGGAATTTCTGCATTTTTGCCCCAAATTAAAAGAAATTTCTGCATTTTTGCCCAAAAATAAGGGGAATTTCTTGCTTTTTGCCCTAAAATAAGGGGAATTTAACTTTTTGCCCCCAAATAGGGGGAATAAGTTTTTTTTCCCTAAAATAAGGGTAATTTCTATATTTTTGGCTTAAAATAAGGGGAATTTCTGCATTTTTGCCCCCAAATAAGGCGAATTTCTGTATTTTTGCCCTGAAATAAGGAGAATTTCTGTCTTTTTGCCCTAAAATAAGGAAAATTTCTGCATTTTTGCTTTAAAATAAGGGGAATTTCAGAATTTTTGCCCCCAAATAAGGGGAATTTCTGCAATTTTGCCCCAAAATAAGGGAAATTTCTGCAATTTTGCTCCAAAATTAAGGGAATTTTTGCCTTTATGACACAATTAGGGGCATTACTGTCTTTTTGCCCCAAATAAGGGAAATTTCTACATTTTTGTCCAAAATTAAGTGGAATTTTTCCCTTTTGCCCTAAAATAAGAATTTCTGTTTTTTTGACACAAAATATGAGGAATTTCAGTATTTTTGCCCTAAAATAAGGGTAATTTCTGCATTTTTGACACCAAATAAGCAGAATATCTGCCTTTTTGACCCGAAATAAGGAGAATTTCTGCATTTTTCCCCAAGATAAAAAAATTTCTGCATTTTTGCCCCAAAATAAGGGAAGTTTCTGCAATTTTGTCCCAAAAATGGAAATTTCTGCAATTTTGCCCCTAAATAAGGAGAATTTCTGCATTTTGCCACAAAATTAGGGGAATTTCTGCCTTTTTGCCCAAAAATTAGGGGCATTACTTCTTTTTTGCCCAATAATAATGGAAAATTATGCAATTTTGCTCCAAAATAAGTGGAATTTCTACATTTTTGCCCTATAGAAGGAAAATTTCTGCTTTTTTGACCCAAAATTAGGGGTATTACTGCAATTTTGCTCCAAAATAGTGGATAATTTCTGAAATTTCGCACGAAAATAAAGGGAATTTCTGCAATTTTGACAGAAAATTAGGGGAATTTCTGCAATTTTGCCCCAAAATAAGCGAAATTTCTGCAATTTTGCTCCAAAATTAGGGGAATTTCTGCCTTTTTGACCCAAAATTAGGGGCATTACTTACTTTTTGCCCCAAATAAGGGAAATTTCTGCATTTTTTCCCAAAATTAAGTGGAATTTCTGCCTTTTTGCCATAAAATAAAAATTTCTGCACTTTTGGCACAATATAAGGGGAATTTCAGTCTTTTTGCCCTAAAATAAGGGTTATTTCTGCATTTTTGACCCCAAATAAGCGGAATTTCTGGATTTTTGACCCGAAATAAGGGGAATTTCTGCATTTTTGCCCAAAGATAAGGGAAATTTCTACAATTTTGCCCCAAAATAAGGGAAATTTTTGACTTTTTGCTCTAAAATAAGGGGAATTTCTGCATTTTTGCCCCAAAATAAGGGGAATTTCTGTATTTTTGCCCTCAAATAATGAGAATTTCTGTCTTTTTGCCCTAAAATAAGGAAAATTTCTGCATTTTTGCTTTAAAATAAGGGGAATTTCAGCATTTTTGCCCCCAAATAAGGGGAATTTCTGCAATTTTGCCCCAAAATAAGGGAAATTTCTGCAATTTTGCTCCAAAATTAAGGGAATTTCTGCCTTTATGACACAAAATTAGGGGCATTACTGTCTTTTTGCCCCAAATAAGGGAAATTTCTACATCTTTGTCAAAAATTAAGTGGAATTTTTCCTTTTTGCCCTTAAATAAGAATTTCCGTTTTTTGGCACAAAATATGGGGAATTTCAGTCTTTTTGCCCTAAAATAAGGGTTATTTCTGCATTTTTATCCCCAAATAAGTGGAATTTCTGCATTTTTGACACCAGATAAGCGGAATATCTGCCTTTTTGACCCGAAATAAGGAAAATTTCTGCATTTTTCCCCAAGATAAAAGAAATTTCTGCAATTTTGCCGCAAAATAAGGGGAATTTAGTCTTTTTGGCCTAAAGTAAGAGTAATTTCTGTATTTTTGGTTTAAAATAAGGAGAATTTCTGTCTTTTTGATTTGAAATAAGAAAAATTTCTGCATTTTTGCTTCATAATAAGGGGAATTTCAGCATATTTGCCCCAAAATAAGGGAAATTTCTGACTTTTTGCCCCAAAATTAGCGGAATTTTTGCCTTTTCCCCAAAATTAGGGGTATTACTGTATTTTTGCTCCAAAATAAGGGAAATTTCTGCATTTTTGCCCAAAATTTTGTGGAATTTCTGCCTTTTTGCTCTAAAATAAGAAGAATTTCTGCCTCTTAGGCACAAAATAAGGGAAATTTCAGGCTTTTTCCCTAAAATATGGGTAATTTCAAGAATTTTCCCCCAAATAAGCGGATTGCTGCATTTTTGACCTGAAATAAAAGGAATTTCTGCATTTTTGCCACAAGATAAAAAAAATTTCTGCAATTTTGCCCAAAAATAAAGGAAATTTCTGCAATTTTGTTCCAAAAATGGGAAATTTCTGCAATGTTGCCCCACAAAAAGGGGAATTTCTGCTTTTTTGCCCCAAAACTAATGGAATTTCTGATTTTTGCCCCAAAATTAGAAGCATTACAGAATTTTTGCCACAAAATAAGGGAAACTTCTGCAATTTGCCTCAAAATAAAAGAAATTTCTGCAATTTTGTCTCAAAAAAAGTAAAATTTCTGCATTTTTGCCCTAAAATAAGAGGAATTTCTGCCTTTTTGATCCAAAATTATTGAAATTTCTAAATTTTGCCCCAAAATTAGAAGCATTACTGCATTTTTGCCCCAAAATATGGGAAATTTCTGCAATTTTGTTCCAAATTAAGGGAAAGTTCTGCCTTTTTACCCCAAAATAATGGGAATCTGCATTTTTGCCACAAAATAAGGGACATTTCTGCAATTTTATCCTAAAATTAGTTAAATTTCTATCCTTTTGTCCCAAAATAAGGGAAATTTCTTCCTATTTGGCCCAAAATAAAGGGGAATTTCTGCATTTTTGCCCCAAATTAAAAGAAATTCCTGCAGTTTTGCCCAATATAAGGGGAATTTCTGCCTTTTTGCCCTAAAATAAGAGGAATTTAGCTTTTTGCCACAATATAGGGGGAATTTAGTCTTTTTGCCCTAAAATTAGTGTAATTTCTGTATTTTTGGCTTAAAATAAGAAGAATTTCTGCATTTTTGCCCCAAAATAAGGGGAATTTTGGTATTTTTGCCCTGAAATAAAAAGAATTTCTGTCTTTTTTCCCTAAAATAAGGAGAATTTCTGCAGTTTTGCTCCAAAATAAGGGGAATTTCATCATTTTTGCCCCAAAATAAGGGAAATTTCTGCCTTTTTGCCCCAAAATTTGGGGAATTTCTTCCTTTTTGCCCCATTATAAGGGAAATTTATGCAATTTTGCACCAAAATAAGGGAAATTTCTGAAATTTTGCTCCAAAATAAAAGGAATTTCTTTCTTTTTAAAACAAAATAAGGAGAATTTCTGCAATTTTGTTCCAAAATAAAAGGAATTTCTTCAGTTTTGCTCCAAAATGAGGGAAATATCTGCAATTTTGCCCTAAAATACGGGAAATTTCTGCATTTTTATTCCAAAATAAGGAAATTTTCTGCAATTTTGCCACAAAATAAGGGGAATTTTTGCCTTTTTGCCTTAGAATTAGGGGAATTTCTGCATTTTTGCCCTAAAATTATGGGCCTTACTCTGTTTTTGCCCCAAAATAAAGCAAATTTCTGCTTTTTGTCCAAAATTAAGTGGAATTTCTGCCTTTTTGACCTAAAATAAAAAGAATTTCTGCCTTTTTGGCACAAAGTGAGGGGAATTTAGTCTTTTTGCCCTAACATAAGGGTAATTTCTGCAATTTGCCCCCAAATAAGCAGAATTTCTGCCTTTTTGACCCGAAATAAGGGAAATTTCTGCAAATTTGTCCCCAAAAATGGAAAATTCTGCATTTTTACCTGCAAATAAGGGGAATTTCTGCATTTTGCCCCAAAATTAGGGGAATTTCTGCTTTTTGCCCAAAAATTATGAGCATTACTGTGTTTTTGCCCCAAAATAAATAAAAATTCTGCATTTTTGCCCAAAATTAATTGGAATTTCTGCCTTCTAGCCCTAAATTAAGAAGTATTTCTGTCTTCTTAGCAAAAAATAAGAGGAATTTCAGTCTTTTTTTCTAAAATAAGTTTAATTTCTGCAATTTGCCCTCAAATTAGCGGAATTACTGCCTTTTAACCCAAAAGAAGGGAAATTTCTGGATTTCTGTCCCATAATAAGAGAAATTTCTCCAATTTTGCCCAAAATAAGAAAAATTTCTGCCTTTTTGCCCCAAAATAAAGAGAATTTCTGCCTTTTTACCCCAAATAAAGGGAATTTTTGAATTTTGCTACAAAAAAATGTGGAATTTCGGCATTTTTGCCTCAAAATGAAGGGAATTTCTGCAATTTTAACACAAAATTAGAGGAATTTCTACAATTTTGTTCAAAAATTAGGGGAATTTCTGCCTTTTTGCCACAAAATAAGGGGATTCCTGCAATTTTGCTCCAAAATAATGGTGAATTTCTTCAATTTTGCCCCAAAAGAAAGGGAATATTTGCAATTTTGCCACAAAATAAGGAGAATTTCTCCAATTTTGCTTCAAAATTAGGAAAATTTCTGCAATTTTGCTTCAAAATTAGGGGAATTTCTGCCTTTAGCCCCAAAATTAGGCGCATTACTGCCTCTTGCCCAATAATAAAAAAAAAATTATGCAATTTTGCTCCAAAATAAGTGGAATTTCTAACTTTTTGCCCAAAAAGAAGGGGAATTTCTGCCTTTTTGCCAGAAACTAAGGAAAATTTCTGCAATTTTGCCCCAAAATAAAAGGAATTTCTGCAATTTTGGCACAAATTTAGGGGAATTTCTGCAATTTTTCCCCAAAATTAGGGAAATTTCTGCAATTTTGCTAAAAAATTAGGGGAATTTGTGCCTTTTTGCCCCCCAATGAGGGGCATTACTGCCTTTTTGCCCAATCATAAGGGGAAATTATGCAATTTTGCTCCAAAATAAGTGGAATTTCTACCTTTTTGCCCCCAAATAAGGAGAATTTCTGCAATTTTGTCCCAAAAAATGGAAATTTCTGCATTTTTGCCCCCAAATAAGGAGAATTTCTGCATTTTGCCCCAAAATTAGGGGAATTTCTGCCTTTTTGCCTCCAAATGAAGGGCATTACTGCCTTTTGTCCAATTATAAGGGAAAATTATGCAATTTTGCTCCTAAACAAATGGAATTTCTGCCTTTTTGCCCCAAAAGAAGGGGAATTTCTGCCTTTTTGACCCAAAATTAGGGGTATTACTGCAATTTTGCTCCAAAATAATGGGGATTTTCTGCAATTTTGCCCCAAAATAAAGGGAATTTCTGCAATTTTGACACAAATTAGGGGAATTACTGAAATTTTGCCCCAAAATAAGGGAAATTTCTGCAATTTTGCTCCAAAATTAGGGGAATTTCTGCCTTTTTGACCCAAAATTAGGGGCATTACTGTCTTTTTGCCCCAAATAAGGGAAATTTCTGCATTTTTTCCCAAAATTAAGTGGAATTTCTGCCTTTTTGCCCTAAAATAAGAATTTCTGCCTTTTTGGCACAAAATAAGAGGAATTTCAGTCTTTTTCCCTTAAATTAAAGTTATTTCTGCATTTTTGACCCCAAATAAACGGAATTTCTGCATTTTTGACCCGAAATAAGGGAAATTTCTGCATTTTTGCCCCAAAATAAGAGAAATCTCTGCAATTTTGTCCCACAATAAGGGGAATTTCTGCTTTTTGCCCCAAAATTAGGGGAATTTCTGCTTTTTGCCCCATAATTAGAGGCATTACTTGGTTTTTGCCCCTAAATAAGGGAAAATTCTGCATTTTTGCCCAAAATTAATAGGAATTCCTGCCTTTTTGCCCTAAAATAAAAAGTATTTTTTTCTTTTTGGCAAAACATAAGGGGAATTTCAGTCTTTTTCCCTAAAATAAGTTTAATTTCTGCAATTTGCCCCCAAATTAGCGGAATTACTGCCTTTTGGACCCGAAATAAAGGAAATTTCTGGATTTTTGTCCCCTGATAAAAGAAATTTCTGCAATTTTGCTCCAAAATAAAGGAAATTTCTGCCTTTTTGCCCCAAAATAAGGAGAATTTCTGCATTTTTCTCCCAAAAAAGGGGAATTACTGCAATTTTGCTCCAAAATAATGTGGAATTTCTGCATTTTTGCCTCAAAATAAAAGAAATTTCTGCAATTTTGACACAAAATTAGGGGAATTTCTGCAATTTTGCCCCAAAATAAGGGAAATTTCTGCAATTTTGCCCTAAAATTAGAAGAATTTTTGCATTTTAGCCTCAAAATAAGGAAAATTTTTTGCAATTTTGCTCCAAAATAATGGGGAATTTCTGCAATATTGCCCCCAAAAAAAAGAATTTCTGCAATTTTTCCCCCAAAATAAGGGAAATTTCTGCAATTTTGCTCCAAAATTAGGGGAATTTCTTCCTTTTTGACCCAAAATTAGAGGCATAACTTTTTTTGCCCCAAATAAAGGAAATTTTTGCAGTTTTGCCCAAAATTAAGTGGAATTTCTGATTTTTGCCCTAAAATAAAAAGAATTTCTGCCTTTAAGTCACAAAATAAAAGGAATTTCAGTCTTTTTGCTCTTAAATAAAGGAAATTTCTGCATTTTTGCCCCCTAATAAGTGGAATTTCTGCCTTTATGTCTTAAAAGAAGGGGAATTTCTAACATTTTTGCCCCAAGATAAGGGAAATTTATGCAATTTTGCTCTAAAATAAGGGAAATTTCTGCAATTTTGCCCCCTAATAAGTGGAATTTCTGCAATTATGTCCATAAAAAGGGAAATTTCTGCAATTTTGTCCCAAAAAATGGAAATTTCTGCATTTTTCTCCAAATAAGAGAAATTTCTGGATTTTGCCCCAAAATTAGGGTAATTTCTGCCTCTTTGCCTCAAAATTAGGGGCATTATTGCCCTTTTGCCCAATAATAAGGGAAAATTATGCAATTTTCTCCAAAATACGTGGAATTTCTACCTTTTTGCCCCCAAAAAAGGGGAATTTCTGCCCTTTTCCTCCAAACTAAGAAGAATTTCTGCAATTTTGCTCCAAAATAATGGGGAATTTCTGCAATTTTGCCCCAAAATAAAGGGAATTTCTGCAATTTTGACACAAAATTAGGGGAATTACTGCAATTTTGACCCAAGATTAGGGATATTACTGTCTTTTTGCCTCAAATAAGGGAAATTTTGGCATTTTTGCCCAAAATTAAGTCGAATTTCTGCCTTTTTGCCCTAAAATAAGAATTTCTGCCTTTTTGGCACAAAGAAAGGGGAATTTCAGTCTTTTTCCCTAAATTAAGTTTAATTTCTGCTATTTGCCCCCAAATTAGCGTAATTTCTGCATTTTTGCCCAAAAATAAGGGGAATTTCTGCAATTTTGCTCCAAAATAATGGGGAATTTCTGCAATTCTGCCCCAAAATAAAAGGAATTTTTGCAATTTTGCCACAAATTTAGGGGAATTTCTGCAATTTTGCCCCAAAATAAGAAGAATTTCTGAAATTTTGCTCCAAAATTATGAGGAATTTCTGCAATTTTGCCCCAAAACAAAAGGAATTTCTGCAATTTTGCCACAAATTTAGGGGAATTTCTACCTTTTGCCCCAAAAGAAAGGGAATTTCTGCAATTTTGTCCCAAAAAATGAAAATTTCTGCATTTTTGCCCCCAAAGAAGCAGAATTTCTGCATTTTGCCAAAAATTAGGGGAATTTCTGCCTTTTTGCCCCAAAATTAAGGGCATTACTGGCTTTTTGCCTAATAATAAGAGAAAATTATGCAATTTTGCTCCAAAATAAGTGGAATTTCTACCTTTTTTCCCCAAAAGAAGGGGAATTTCTGCCTTTTTGACCCAAAATTAGGGGCATTATTGTCTTTTTGCCCCAAATAAAGTAAATTTCTGCATTTTAGCCCAAAATTAAGTGGAATTTCTGCCTTTTTGCCCTAAAAAAAGAATTTCTGCCTTTTTGGCAGAAAATAAGGGAAATTTCAGTCTTTTTGCCCTAAAATAAAGGTTATTTCTGCATTTTTGACCCAAAATAAGCGGAATTTCTGCATTTTTGACCCGAAATAAGGAGAATTTCTGCATTTTTGCTCCAAGATAAAGGAAATTTCTGCAATTTTGTCCCACAATAAGGGGAATTTCTGCTTTTTTGCCCCAAAATTAGGGGAATTCCTGATTTTTGCCCCTAAATTAGAGGCATTACTGGGTTTTTGCCCCTAAATAAGAGAAAATTCTGAATTTTTGCCCAAAATTAATTGGAATTTCTGCCTTTTTGCCCTAAAATAAAAAGTATTTCTGTCTTTTTGGCAAAAAATAAGGGGAATTTCAGTCTTTTTTCTCTAAAATAAGTTTAATTTCTGCAATTTGCCCCCAAATTAGCGGAATTACTGCCTTTTATACCCAAAATAAAGAAGATTTCTGGATTTCTGTCCCATGATAAGAGAAATTTCTGCAATTTTGCCCCAAAATAAGGGAAATTTCTGCCTTTTTGCCCCAAAATAAGGAGAATTTCTGCATTTTTATCCCAAAGAAGGGGAATTTCTGATATTTTGCACAAAAATAAAGTGGATTTTCTGCATTTTTGCCTCAAAACCATGGGAATTTCTGCAATTTTGCTCCAAAATAATAGAGAATTTCTGCAATTTTGCCCCAAAATATAGAGAATTTCTGCAATTTTGTCCCAAAATTAGGGAAATTTCTGCAATTTTGCTCCAAAATTAGGGAATTTATGCCTTTTTGACCCAAAATTGGGGGCATTACTGTTTTTTTGCCCCAAATAAAAAAAAATTTGCATTTTTGCCCAAAATTAAGTGGAATTTCTGATTTTTGCCCTAAAATAAAAAGAATTTCTGCCTTTAAGTCACAAAATAATGGAATTTCAGTCTTTTTACCCTAAAATAAGGGAATTTTCTGCATTTTTGCCCCCTAATAAGAGGAATTTCTTCTTTTATGTCTTGAAAGAAAGGGAATTTCTAACATTTTTGCTACAAGATAAGGGAAATTTCTGCAATTTTGTACCAAAATAAGGGAAATTTTTGCAATTTTGCCCCAAGATAAGGGAAATTTCTGCAATTATGTCCATAAAAAGGGAAATTTCAGCAATTTTGCCCCACAATAAAGAGAATTTCTGCATTTTTGCCCCAAAATTAGGGGAATTTCTGAATTGTTGCCCCAAAATTGAAGCATTACTGAATTTTTACCCCAAAATAAGAAAAATTTCTGCAGTTTGCCCCAAATGAAGAAAATTTCTGCAATTTTGTCTCATAAAGAGAAAAATTTCTGCATTTTTGCAACAAAATAAGAGGAATTTCTGCCTTTTTGCCCCAAAATTAATGAAATTTCTGAATTTTGCCCCAAAATTAGAAGCATTACTGCATTTTTGCCCCAAAATATAGGAAATTTTTGCAATTTTCTTCCAAAATAAGGGAAATTTCTGCCTTATTACCCCAAAATAATGGGAATCTCTGCATTTTTGCCACAAAATAAGGGTAATTTCTGCCTTTTTCCCCTAAAAAAAGAAGAATTTTTGCCTTTTTGCCTCAAATTAAGGGGAATTTAGTCTTTTTGGCCTAAAATAATTTAATTCCTTTATTTTTGGCCTGAAATAAAGAGAATTTCTGGCTTTTTGCCCTAAAATAAGGAAAATTACTGAATTTTTGCTTCAAATTAAGTGGAATTTCAGCATTTTTGCCCCAAACTAAGGGAAATTTCTGCCTTTTTGCCCTAAAATAAGGAGAATTTCTGCCTTTTTGCCCCAAAATAAAGGGAATGTCTGTAATTTTGCTCCAAAATAATGTGGAATTTCTTTATTTTTGCGCCAAAATAAAGGAAATTTCTGCAATTTTGACACAAAATTAGGGGAATTTCTGTAATTTTGCCCCAAAATAAGGGAAATTTCTGCAATTTTGCCCCAAAATTAGGGGAATTTCTGTGTTTTTGTTCCAAAATAAGGGGAATTTTTGCAAATTTGCCCCAAAATAAAGGGAATTTCTGCAATTTTGCCACAAAATTAGGGAAATTTCTGATATTTTGCCCCAAAATTAGGGAAATTTCTGCAATTTTGCTTTAAAATTAGGGGAATTTCTGTCCTTTTTACCCAAAATAAGGGGCATTACTGTCTTTTTGCCCCAAATAATGTAAATTTCTGCATTTTTGCCCAAAATTAGGTGGAATTTGTGCCTTTTTGCCCTAAAATAAGAATTTCTGTTCTTTTGGCACAAAGAAAGGGGAATTCCAGTCTTTTTCTTTAAATTAAGCTTAATTTCTGCAATTTGCCCCCAAATTAGCGGAATATCTGCCTTTTTGACCTGAAATAACGGGAATTTCTGCATTTTTGTCCCAAGATGAGGGAAATTTCTGCAATTTTGCAACAAAGTAAGGGAAGTTTATGCAATTTTGTCGCAAAAAATGGAAATTTCTGCATTTTTGCCGCAAATAAGGGGTATTTCTGGATTTTGCACCAAAATTAGGGTAATTTCTGCCTTTTCGCCTCAAAATTAGGGGCATTACTGCCTTTTTGCCCAATAATAGGGGAAAATTATGCAATTTTGCTCCAAAATAAGTGGAATTTTTAATTTTTCGCCCAAAAAGAAGGGGAATTTCTGCATTTGTGCTCCAAACTTAAAGGAATTTCTGCAATTTTGCTCCAAAATTATGGGGAATTTCTGCAATTTTGCCCAAAAAATAAAGGGAATTTTTGCAATTTTGACACAAAATTAGGAGAATTTCTGCATTTTTCTTTCAAAATAAAAGAAATTTCTGCCTTTTTTACCCCAAATTTGTGAAATTTCTGAATTTTGCCCCAAAATTTGAAGCATTACTGCATTTTTGCCCATAAATATGGGAAATTTCTGCAATTTTGTTCCAAAAAAAAGAAAATTTCTGCCTTTTTACCCCAAAATAAGTGGAATTTCTGCATTTTTGCCACAAAATAAGGGAAATTTCTGCAATTTTATCCTACAATAAGATAAATTTCTATCCTTTTGCTCCAAAATATGGGAAATTTCTGCCTATTTGGTCCAAAAGAAGATGAATTTCTGCATTTTTGCCGCAAATAAAGGGAAATTTCTGCATTTTGCCCAAAAATAATAGGAATTTTTGCCTTTTTGCCCTAAAAAAAGGGGAATTTAGCTTTTTGCCCCAAAATAGGGGGAATTTACTCTTTTTGCCCTAAAATAAGGGTAATTTTTGTATTTTTGGCTTAAAATAAAGGGAATTTCTGCATTTTTGCCCCAAAATAAGGGGAATTTCTGTATTTTTGCCCTGAAATGAGGAGTTTTTCGGTTTTTTTGCCTTAAAATACGGAAAATTTCTGCATTTTTGCTCCAAAATAAGGGAAATTTCAGCATTTTCCCCCAAAATAAGTAGAATTTCTGCTTTTTTGCCCCAAAATTATGGGAATTTCTGCCTTTTTGCTCTAAAATAAGGGGAATTTCTGCCTTTTTGCCCCAAAATAAGGGGAATTTATTCTTTTTGGCCTAAAATAAGAGTAATTTCTGTATTTTTGGCTTAAAATAAGGAGAATTTCTGTCCTTTTGCCCTAAAATAAGAAAAATTTCTGCATTTTTGCTCCATATTAAGGGGAATTTCAGCATTTTTGCCCAAAAATAAGGGGAATTTCTGCCTTTTTGACCCAAAATTAGGGGAAATTTTGCCTTTTTGCCCCAAAATTAGGGGCATTAATGTGTTTTTGCTCCAAAATAAGGGAAATTTCTGCATTTTGCCCAAAATTTTGTGGAATTTCTGCTTTTTTGCTCTAAAATTAAAAGAATCTCTGCCTTTTTGGCACAAAATAAGGGGCATTTCCTGCTTTTTCCCTAAAATAAGGGTAATTTCAGGAATTTTCCCCCAAATAATCGGAATTTCTGCCTTTTTGACCTGAAATAAGGGGAATTTCTGCATTTTTGCCACAAGATAAGGGAAATTTCTGCAAGTTTGTTCCAAAAAAGGGAAATTTCTGCAATGCTGTCCCACAAAAAGGGGAATTTCTGCCTTTTTGCCCCAAAACTAATGGAATTTCTGATTTTTGCGCCAAAATTAGAAGCATTACAGAATTTTTGCCACAAAATAAGGGAAATTTCTGCAATTTGCCTCAAAATAAAGGAAATTTGTGCAATTTTGTTCCAAAAGAGGGAAATTTCTCCATTTTTGCCCTAAAATAAGAGGAATTTCTATATTTTGACCCAAAATTAGAGAAATTTCTGAATTTTGCCCCCAATTTAGAAGCATTACTGCATTTTTGCCCCAAAATATGGGAAATTTCTGCAATTTTGTTCCAAAATAAGGGAAAGTTCTGCCTTTTTACCCAAAATAATGGGAATTTCTGCATTTTTACCACAAAATAAGGGAAATTATTGCAATTTTATCCTGACATAAGTTAAATTTCTATCCTTTAGCCCAAAAATAAGGAAAATTTCTGCCTATTTGGCCAAAAATAAGTGGAATTTCTGCATTTTTGCCCTAAATTAAAAGAAATTTCTGCATTTTTGCTTAAAAATAAGGGGAATTTCTGCCTTTTTGCCCTAAAATAAGGGGAAGTTACCTTTTTGCCCCAAATAGGGGGAATTTAGTCTTTTTGCCCTAAAATAAGGGTAATTTCTGTATTTTTGGCTCAAAATAAGGGGAATTTCTGTATTTTTGCCCCAAAATTAGGGGAATTTCTGTATTTTTGCCCTGAATTAAGGAGAATTTCTGTCTTTTTGCCCTAAAATAAGATAAATTTCTGCATTTTTGCTCCAAAATAAGGGGAATTTCAGCATTTTGCCCCCAAATAAGGGGAATTTTTGCAATTTTGCCCCAAAATAAAGGGAATTTCTGGAATTTTGACACCAAATTAGGGGGATTACTGCAATTTTGCCCCAAAATATAAGAAATTTCTGCAATTATCTCCAAAATTAGAGGAATTTCTGCCTTTTTGACACAAAATTAGGGGCTTTACTGTCTTTTGGCCCCAAATAATGGAAATTTCTGCATTTTTTGTCCAAAATAAGTGGAATTTCTTCCTTTTTGCTTTAAAATAAGAATTTCTCTTTTTTGGCACAAAATATAAGGAATTTCAGTCTTTTTGCCCTAAAATAAGGGTAATTTCTTCATTTTTGACCCCAAATAAGCGGAATTTCTGCCTTTTTGACCGGAAATAAGGGCAAGTTCTGCATTTTTTCCCCAAGATAAAAGAAATTTTTGCAATTTTGCCCTAAAATAAAAGACATATTTGCAATTTTGTCCCAAAAAATAGAAATATCTGGATTTTTGCCCCCAAATAAAAAGAATTTCTGCATTTTGCCCCAAAATTAGGGGAATTTCTGCCTTTTTGCCCAAAAATTAGTGGCAGTACTTCCTTTTTGCCCAATAATAAGGCAGTATTATGTAATTTTGCTCCAAAATAAGTGGAATTTCTACATTTTTGCCCCAAAATAAGGGGAATTTCTGACTTTTTGACCAAAAATTAGGTGTATTACTGCAATTTTGCTTCAAAATAATGGGGAATTTTTGCAATTTTTACCCAAAATAAAGGGAATTTCTGCAATTTTGACAGAAAATTAGGGGAATTACTGCAATTTTGCCCCCAAATAAGGAAAATTTCTGCAATTTTGCTCCAAAATTAGGGGAATTTCTGCCTTTTTGACCCAAAATTAGAGGCATTACTGTCTTTTTGCCCCAAATAAGGGAAATTTCTGCATTTTTTCCAAAAATTAAGTGGAATTTCAGTCTTTTTGCCCTAAAATAAGGGTTATTTCTTCATTTTTGACGCAAAATAAGCGGAATTTCTGCATTTTTGCCCCAAGATAAGAGAAATTTCTACAATTTTGCCTCAAAATAAGGGAAATTTCTACATTTTTGCTCTAAAATGAAAGTCAAATTTTAGCCTTTTTGTCCCAAAATAAGAGGAATTTGGTCTTTTTGGCGTAAAATAAGAGTAATTTATGTATTTTTGGTTTAAAATAAGGAGAATTTCTGTCTTTTTGACCTCAAAGAAGAAAAATTTCTGCATTTTTGCTTTATAATAAGGGGAATTTCAGCATTTTTGCCCCAAAATAAAAGGAATTTCTAAATTTTTGCCCCAAAATTAAAGGAATTTTTTCATTTTGCCCCAAAATTAGGGGTATTACTGTTTTTTTGCTCCAAGATAATAGAAATTTCTGCATTTTTGCCCAAAATTTTGTGGAATTTCTGCCTTTTTGCTCTAAAATAAGAAGAATTTCTGCCTTTTTGGCACAAAATAAGGGGAATTTCAGGCTTTTTCCCTAAAATAAGGGTAATTTCAGGAATTTTCCCCAAAATAAGCGGAATTTCTGCA
Organism: Micromys minutus; assembly: GCF_963924665.1. Lineage (NCBI taxonomy): Eukaryota > Metazoa > Chordata > Mammalia > Rodentia > Muridae > Micromys > Micromys minutus. The sequence continues at coordinate 27,854,327 of NC_137963.1, read as the reverse complement.
TTTTTGACCTAAAATAAAGGGAATTTCTGCATTTTCGCCACAAGATAAAAGAAATTTCTGCAATTTTGCCCAAAAATAAGGGAAAAATCTGCAATTCTGTTCCAAAAAAAGGAAATTTCTGCAATGTTGTCCCACAAAAAGGAGAATTTCTGCCTTATTGCCACAAAACTAATGGAATTTCTGATTTTTGCCCCAAAATTAAAAGCATTACAGAATTTTTGCCACAAAATAAGGGAAATTTCTGCAATTTGCCTCAAAATAAAGGACATTTCTACATTTTTTCCCCAAAATAAGAGGAATTTCTGTATTTTGACCCAAAATTAGAGAAATTTCTGAATTTTACCCCAAAATTAAAAGCATTACTGCATTTTTGCTCCAAAATATGGGAAATTTCTGCAATTTTGTTCCAAAATAAAGAAAAGTTCTGCCTTATTACCTCAAAATAATGGGAATTTGTGCATTTTTTCCACAAAATAAGGGAAATTTCTGCAATTTTATCTTAAATAAATTAAATTTCTATACTTTAGCCCCAAAATAAGGGAAATTTCTGCCTATTTGGCCCAAAATAAAAGGAATTTATGCATTTTTGCCCCAAATTAAAAGAAATTTCTGCATTTTTGCCCAAAATAAGGGGAATTTCTGCCTTTTTGCCCTAACATAAGGGGAATTTACCTTTTTGCCCCAAAATAGGGGGAATTATTCTTTTTGCCCTAAAATAATAGCAATTTTTGTAATTTTGGCTTAAAATAAGGGAAATTTCTGTATTTTTGCCCCAAAATAAGGGCAATTTCTGTATTTTTGCCCTGAAATAAGGAGAATTTCTGTATTTTTGTCCTAAAATAAGGAAAATTTCTGCATTTTTGCTCCAAAATAAGGCGAATTTCAGCATTTTTGCCCCCAAGTAAGGGGAATTTCTGCCATTTCGCCCCAAAATAAATGGAATTTCTGGAATTTTGACACAAAATTAGGGGAATTACTGCAATTTTGCCCCAAAATAGGGAAATTTCTGCAATTTTGCTCCAAAATTATGGGAATTTCTGCCTTTTTGACACAAAATTAGGGGCATTACTGTCTTTTTGCCCAAATAAGGGAAATTTCTGCATTTTTGTCTAAAATTAAGTGCAATTTCTTTATTTTTTTGCCCTAAAATAAGAATTTCTGTTTTTTGGCACAAAATATAATGAATTTCAGTCTTTTTGCCCTAAAATAAGGGTAATTTCTGCATTTTTGACCCCAAATAAGCGGAATTTCTGCCTTTTTGACCGGAAATAAGGGCAAGTTCTGCATTTTTTCCCCAAGATATAAGAAATTTTTGGAATTTTTCCCTAAAATAAGGGAAATTTCTGCAATTTTGTCTCAAAAATGGAAATTTCTGCATTTTTGCCCCCAAATAAAGAGAATTTCTGCATTTTGCCCCAAAATTAGGGGAATTTCTGCATTTTTGCCCAAAAATTATGGGCATTACTTCTTTTTTGTCCAATAATAAGGGAATATTATGCAATTTTGCTCCAAAATAAGTGGAATTTCTACATTTTTGCCCCAAAAGAAGGGGAATTTCTGCCTTTTTGACCAAAAATTAGGGGTATTACTGCAATTTTGCTCTAAAATAAGGGAAATTTCTGCAATTTTGCTCCAAAATTAGGGGAATTTTGGCCTTTTTGATACAAAATTATGGGCATTACTGTCTTTTTGCCACAAATAAGGGAAATTTCTGCATTTTTTCCCAAAATTAAGTGGAATTTCTGCCTCTTTGCCCTAAAATAAGAATTTCTGCCCTTTTGGCACAAAATAAGGGGAATTTCAGTCTTTTTGCCCTAAAATAAGGGTAATTTCTGCATTTTTGACCCCAAATAAGCGGAATTTCTGCCTTTTTGACCGGAAATAAGGGGAATTTCTGCAGTTTTTCCCCAAGATAAAAGAAATTTCTGCAATTTTGCCAAAAGGTAAGGGAAGTTTATGCAATTTTTTCCCAAGGAATGGAAATTTCTGCATTTTTGTTTCAAAATAAGAGAAATTTCTGTCTTTTTGACCCAAAATTTGTGAAATTTCTGAATTTTGCCCCAAAATTTGAAGCATTACTGCATTTTTGCCCATAAATATGGGAAATTTCTGCACTTTTGTTCCAAAATAAAGAAAATTACTGCCTTTTTACCCCAAAATAAGTAGAATTTCTGCATTTTTCCCACAAAATAAGGGAAATTTCTACAATTTTATCCTAAAATAAGATAAATTTCTATCCTTTTGCTCCAAATTATGGGAAATTTCTGCCTATTTGGCCCAAAAGAAGAGGAATTTCTGCATTTTTGCTGCAAATAAAGGGAAATTTCTGCATTTTGCCCAAAAATAATAGGAATTTTTGCCTTTTTGCCCTAAAAAAAGGGGAATTTAGCTTTTTGCCCTAAAATAGGGGAAATTTAGTCTTTTTGCCCTAAAATAAGGGTAATTTTTGTATTTTTGGCTTAAAATAAAGGGAATTTCTGCATTTTTGCCCCAAAATAAGGGGAATTTCTGTATTTTTGCCCTGAAATGAGGAGTTTTTCTGTCTTTTTGCCTTAAAATACGGAAAATTTCTGCATTTTTGCTCCAAAATAGGGGAAATTTCAGCATTTTCCCCCAAAATAAGTAGAATTTCTACCTTTTTGCCCCAAAATTAGGGGAATTTCTGCCTTTTTGCTCTAAAATAAGGGGAATTTCTGCCTTTTTGCCCCAAAATAAGGGGAATTTATTCTTTTTGGCCTAAAATAAGAGTAATTTCTCTATTTTTGGCTTAAAATAAGGAGAATTTCTGTCTTTTTGCCCTAAAATAAGAAAATTTTCTGCATTTTTGCTCCATATTAAGGGGAATTTCAGCATTTTTGCCCCAAAATAAAAGGAATTTCTAAATTTTTGCCCCAAAATTAAAGGAATTTTTGCATTTTGCCCCAAAATTAGGGGCATTACTGTATTTTTGCTCCAAAATAAGGGAAATTTCTGCATTTTTGCCCAAAATTTTGTGGAATTTCTGCCTTTTTGCTCTAAAATAAGAAGAATTTCTGCCTTTTTGGCACAAAATAAGGAGAATTTCAGGCTTTTTCTCTAAAATAAGGGTAATTTCAGGAATTTTCCCCCAAATAATCGGAATTTCTGCCTTTTTGACCTGAAATAAGGGGAATTTCTGCATTTTTGCCACAAGATAAGGGAAATTTCTGCAAGTTTGTTCTAAAAAAGGGAAATTTCTGCAATGTTGTCCCACAAAAAGAGGAATTTCTGCCTTTTTGTCCCAAAATTATGGGCATTACTGTCTTTTTGCCCCAAATAAGGGAAATTTCTGCATTTTTTCCAAAAAATTAAGTGGAATTTCTGCCTTTTTGCCCTAATATAAGAATTTCTGCCCTTTTGGCACAAAATAAGGAGAATTTCAGTCTTTTTGCCATAAAATAAGAGTTATTACTGCATTTTTTACCCCAAATAAGCGGAATTTCTGCATTTTTGACCCGAAATAAGGAGAATTTCTGCATTTTTGACCCAAATAATGAAATTTCTACAATTTTGTCCCAAAATAAGGGAAATTTCTGCCTTTTTGCTCTAAAATAATGGGAATTTTTGCCTTTTTGACCCAAAATAAGGGGAATTTAGTCTTTTTGGCTTAAAATAAGAGTAATTTCTGTATTTTGGTTTAAAAGAAGAGAATTTCTGTTTTTTTGACCTGAAATAAGAAAAATTTCTTCATTTTTGATCCATAATAAGGGGAATTTCAGCATTTCTGCCCCAAAATAAGTGGAATTTCTGACTTTTTGCCCCAAAACTAGGGGAATTTTTGCCTTTTTGCCCAAAAATTTAAGGTATTACTGTGTTTTTGCTCCCAAATAAGGGAAATTTCTGCATTTTTTGCCCAAAATTTTGTGGAATTTCTGCCTTTTTGCTCTAAAATAAGAAGAATTTCTGCCTTTTTGGCACAAAATAAGGGAAATTTCAGGCTTTTTCCCTAAAATAAGGGTAATTTCAAGAATTTTCCCCCAAATAAGCGGAATTTCTGCCTGTTTGACCTGAAATAAGGGGAATTTCTGCATTTTTGCCACAAGATAAGGGAAATTTCTGCAATTTTGCCCAAAAATAAGGTAAATTTCTGCAATTTTGTTCCAAAAAAGGAAAATTTCTGCAATGTTGTCCCACAAAAAATGGAATTTCTGCCTTTTTGCCCCAAAATTAATGGAATTTCTGATTTTTGCCCCAAAATTAGAAGCATTACAGAATATTTGCCACAAAATAAGAGAAATTTCTGCAATTTGCCTAAAAATAAAGGAAATTTCTGCAATTTTGTCCCAAAAAAAGGGAAATTTCTGCATTTTTGCCCCAAAATAAAAGGAATTTCTGTATTTTGACCCAAAATTAGAAAAATTTTTGAATTTTGCCCCCAAATTAGAAGCATTACTGCATTTTTCCCATAAATATTGGAAATTTCTGCAATTTTGTTCCAAAATCAAGGAAATTTCTGCAATGTTGCCCCACAAAAAGGGGAATTTCTGCCTTTTTGCCCCAAAGCTAATGGAATTTCTGATTTTTACCCCAAAATTAGAAGTATTACCGAATTTTTGCCACAAAATAAGGGAAATTTTTGAAATTTTCCTCAAATTAAAGGAAATTTCTGTAATTTTGTCCCAAAAGAGGGAAATTTCTGCATTTTTGCCCCAAAATAAGAGGAATTTCTGTATTTTGACCCAAAATTAGAGAAATTTCTGAATTTTGCCCCCAATTTAGAAGCATTACTGCATTTTTGCCCCAAAATATGGGAAATTTCTGCAATTTTGTTTCAAAATAAGGGAAAGTTCTGCCTTTTTATCCCAAAATAATGGGAATTTCTGCATTTTTACCACAAAATAAGGGAAATTTCTGCAATTTTATCCTAACATAAGTTAAATTTCTATCCTTTAGCCCAAAAATAAGGGAAATCTCTGCCTATTTGGCCCAAAATAAGGGAAATTTCTGCATTTTTGCCCCAAATTAAAAGAAATTTCTGCATTTTTGCTTAAAAATAAGTGGAATTTCTGCCTTTTTGCCCTAAAATGAGGGGAATTTACCTTTTTACCCCAAAATAGAGGGAATTTAGTATTTTGCCCTAAAATAAGGGTAATTTCTGTATTTTTGGCTTAAAATAAGAGGAATTTCTGCATTTTTGCTCAAAAAAGGGGAATTTCTGCAATTTTGCCCCAAAATAAAGGGAATTTCTGGAATTTTGACACAAAATTAGGGGAATTACTGCAATTTTGCCCCAAAATAAGGGAAATTTCTGAAGTTTTGCTCCAAAATTATAGGGAATTTCTGCCTTTTTGACAAAAAATTAGGAGCATTACTGTCTTTATGCCCAAATAAGGGAAATTTCTGCATTTTTTGTCCAAAATTAAGTGGAATTTCTTCCTTTTTGCCCTAAAATAAGAATTTCTGTTTTTTTGGCACAAAATATGGAGAATTTCAGTCTTTTTACCCTAAAATAAGGGTAATTTCTGCATTTTTGACCCCAACTAAGCGGAATTTCTGCCTTTTTGACCGGAAATAAGGGGAATTTCTGCAATTTTTCCCCAAGATAAAAGAAATTTCTGCAATTTTGAAAAAAGGTAAGGGAAGTTTATGCAATTTTTTCCCAAAAAATGGAAATTTCTGCATTTTTGATTCAAAATAAGAGAAATTTCTGCCTTTTTGACCCAAAATTTGTGAAATTTCTGAAATTTGCCCCAAAATTTGAAGCATTACTGCATTTTTGCCCATAAATATGGGAAATTTCTGCAATTTTGATCCAAAAAAAAGAAAATTTCTGCCTTTTTACCCCAAAATAAGTGGAATTTCTGCATTTTTGCCACAAAATAAGGGAAATTTCGGCAATTTTATCCTAAAATAAGATAAATTTCTATCCTTTTGCTCCAAAATATGGGAAATTTCTGCCTATTTGGCCCAAAAGAAGAGGAATTTCTCCATTTTTGCTGCAAATAAAGGGAAATATCTGCATTTTGCCCAAAAATAATAGGAATTTTTGCCTTTTTGCCCTAAAAAAAGGGGAATTTAGCTTTTTGCTCCAAAATAGGGGGAATTTAGTCTTTTTGCCCTAAAATGAGGGTAATTTTTGTATTTTTGGCTTAAAATAAAGGGAATTTCTGCATTTTTGCCCCAAAATAAGGGGAATTTCTGTATTTTTGCCCTGAAATGAGGAGTTTTTCTGTCTTTTTGCCTTAAAATACGGAAAATTTCTGCATTTTTGCTCCAAAATAAGGGAAATTTCAGCATTTTCCCCCAAAATAAGTAGAATTTCTGCCTTTTTGCCCCAAAATTAGGGAAATTTCTGCCTTTTTGCTCTAAAATAAGGGGAATTTCTGCCTTTTTGCCCCAAAATAAGGGGAATTTATTCTTTTTGGCCTAAAATAAGAGTAATTTCTGTATTTTTGGCTTAAAATAAGGAGAATTTCTGTCTTTTTGCCCTAAAATAAGAAAAATTTCTGCATTTTTGCTCCATATTAAGGGGAATTTCAGCATTTTTGCCCCAAAATAAAAGGAATTTCTAAATTTTTGCCCCAAAATTAAAGGAATTTTTGCATTTTGCCCCAAAATTAGGGGCATTACTGTATTTTTGCTCCAAAATAAGGGAAATTTCTGCATTTTTGCCCAAAATTTTGTGGAATTTCTGCCTTTTTGCTCTAAAATAAGAAGAATTTCTGCCTTTTTGGCACAACATAAGGGGAATTTCAGGCCTTTTTCCCTAAAATAAGGGTAATTTCAAAAATTTTCCCCCAAATAATCGGAATTTCTGCCTTTTTGACCTGAAATAAGGGGAATTTCTGCATTTTTGCCACAAGATAAGGGAAATTTCTGCAAGTTTGTTCTAAAAAAAGGGAAATTTCTGCAATGTTGTCGCACAAAAAGGGGAATTTCTGCCTTTTTGTCCCAAAATTATGGGCATTACTGTCTTTTTGCCCCAAATAAGGGAAATTTCTGCATTTTTTCCCAAAATTAAGTGGAATTTCTGCCTTTTTGCCCTAATATAAGAATTTCTGCCCTTTTGGAACAAAATAAGGAGTATTTCAGTATTTTTGACCTAAAATAAGAGTTATTTCTGCATTTTTTACCCCAAATAAGCGGAATTTCTGCATTTTTGACCCGAAATAAAGAGAATTTCTGCATTTTTGACCCAAATAATGAAATTTCTACAATTTTCTCCCAAAATAAGGGAATTTTCTGCCTTTTTGCTTTAAAATAATGGGCATTTTTGCCTTTTTGACCCAAAATAAGGGGAATTTAGTCTTTTTGGCCTAAAATAAAAGTAATTTCTGTATTTTGGTTTAAAATAAGAGAATTTCTGTTTTTTTGACCTGAAATAAGAAAAATTTCTTCATTTTTCATCCATAATAAGGGGAATTTCAGCATTTTTGCCCCAAAATAAGTGGAATTTCTGACTTTTTGCCCCAAAATTAGGGGAATTTTTGCCTTTTTGCCCAAAAATTAAAGGTATTACTGTGTTTTTGCTCCAAAATAAGGGAAATTTCTGCATTTTTTGCCCAAAATTTTGTGGAATTTCTGCCTTTTTGCTCTAAAATAAGAAGAATTTCTGCCTTTTTGGCACAAAATAAGAGAAATTTCAGGCTTTTTTCCTAAAATAAGGGTAATTTCAAGAATTTTCCCCCAAATAAGCGGAATTTCTGCCTTTTTGACCTGAAATAAGGGGAATTTCTGCATTTTTGCCACAAGATAAGGGAAATTTCTGCAATTTTGCCCAAAAATAAGGTAAATTTCTGCAATTTTGTTCCAAAAAAGGGAAATTTCTGCAATGTTGTCCCACAAAAAGGGGAATTTCTGCCTTTTTGCCCCAAAATTAATGGAATTTCTGATTTTTGCCCCAAAATTAGAAGCATTGCAGAATTTTTGCCACAAAATAAGAGAAATTTCTGCTATTTGCCTCAAAATAAAGGAAATTTCTGCAATTTTGTCCCAAAAAAAGCGAAATATCTGCATTTTTGCCCCAAAATAAAAAGAATTTCTGTATTTTGACCCATATTTAGAAAAATTTTTGAATTTTGCCCCCAAATTAGAAGCATTACTGCATTTTTGCCCATAAATATTGGAAATTTCTGCAATTTTGTTCCAAAATACAGGAAATTTCTGCAATGTTGCCCCACAAAAGAGGGAATTTCTGCCTTTTTGCCCCAAAACTAATGGAATTTCTGATTTTTACCCCAAAATTAGAAGTATTACCAAATTTTTGCCACAAAATAAAGGAAATTTCTGCAATTTTTCTCAAAATAAAGGAAATTTCTGCAATTTTGTCCCAAAAGAGGAAATTTCTGCATTTTTGCCCCAAAATAAGAGGAATTTCTGTATTTTGACCCAAAATTAGAGAAATTTCTGAATTTTGCCCCCAATTTAGAAGCATTACTGCATTTTTGCCCCAAAATATGGGAAATTTCTGCAATTTTGTTCCAAAATAAGGGAAAGTTCTGCTTTTTTACCCCAAAATAATGGGAATTTCTGCATTTTTACCACAAAATAAGGGAAATTTCTGCAATTTTATCCTAACATAAGTTAATTTTCTATCCTTTAGCCCAAAAATAAGGGAAATTTCTGCCTATTTGGCCCAAAATAAGGGGAATTTCTGCATTTTTGCCCCAAATTAAAAGAAATTTCTGCATTTTTGCTTAAAAATAAGGGGAATTTCTGCCTTTTTGCCCTAAAATAAGGGGATTTTACCTTTTTACCCCAAAATAGAGGGAATTTAGTCTTTTTGCCCTAAAATAAGGGTAATTCTTGTATTTTTGGCTTAAAATAAGGGGAATTTCTGCATTTTTGCTCAAAAAATAGGAATTTCTGCAATTTTGCCCCAAAATAAAGGGAATTTCTGGAATTTTGACACAAAATTAGGGGAATTACTGCAATTTTGCCCCAAAATAAGGGAAATTTCTGCATTTTTGTCCAAAATTAAGTGGAATTTCTTCCTTTTTGCCCTAAAATAAGAATTTCTGTTTTTTTGGCAGAAAATATGGGGAATTTCAGTCTTATTGCCCTAAAATATGGGTAATTTCTGCATTTTTGACCCCAAATAAGCGGAATTTCTGCTTTTTTGACCGGAAATAAGGGGAATTTCTGCATTTTTTCCCCAAGATAAAAGAAATTTTTGCAATGTTGCAAAAAGGTAAGAGAAGTTTATGCAATTTTTTCCCAAAAAATGGAAATTTCTGAATTTTTGTTTCAAAATAAGAGAAATTTCTGCCTTTTTGATCCAAAATTTGTGAAATTTCTGAATTTTGCCCCAAAATTTGAAGCATTACTGCATTTTTGCCCATAAATATGGGAAATTACTGCAATTTTGTTCCAAAATAAAGAAAATTTCTGCCTTTTTAACCCAAAATAAGTGGAATTTCTGCATTTTTGCCACAAAATAAGGGAAATTTCTACAATTTTATCCTAAAATAAGATAAATTTCTATCCTTTTGCTCCAAAATATGGGAAATTTCTGCCTATTTGGCCCAAAAGAAGAGGAATTTCTGCATTTTTGCCGCAAATAAAGGGAAATTTCTGCATTTTTGCTTAAAAATAAGGGGAATTTCTGCCTTTTTGCCTTAGAATAAGGGGAATTTACCTTTTTGCCCCAAAATAGGGGGAATTTAGTCTTTTTGCCCTAAAATAAGGGTAATTTCTGTATTTTTGGCTCAAAATAAGGGGAATTTGTGTATTTTTGCCCAAAAATTAGGGGAATTTCTGTATTTTTGCCCTGAATTAAAGAGAATTTCTGTCTTTTTGCCCCAAAATAAGAAAAATTTTTGCATTTTTGCTCCAAAATAAGGGGAATTTCAGCATTTTTGCCCCCAAATAAGGGGAATTTTTGCAATTTTGCCCCAAAATAAAGGGAATTTCTGGAATTTTGACACCAAATTAGGGGGATTACTGCAATTTTGCCCCAAAATATGGGAAATTTCTGCAATTTTGCTCCAAAATTAGGGGAATTTCTGCCTTTTTGACACAAAATTAGGGGCTTTAATGTCTTTTGGCCCCAAATAATGGAAATTTCTGCATTTTTGTCCAAAATTAAGTGGAATTTCTTCCTCTTTGCTTTAAAATAAGAATTTCTGTTTTTTTGGCACAAAATATAAGGAATTTCAATCTTTTTGCCCTAAAATAAGGGTAATTTCTTCATTTTTGACCCCAAATAAGCGGAATTTCTGGCTTTTTGACCGGAAATAAGGGCAAGTTCTGCATTTTTTCCCCAAAATAAAAGAAATTTTTGCAATTTTGCCCTAAAATAAAAGAAATATTTGCAATTTTGTCCCAAATAATAGAAATTTCTGCATTTTTGCCCCCAAATAAGAATTTCTGCATTTTGCCCCAAAATTAGGGGAATTTCTGCCTTTTTGCCCAAAAATTAGGGGCAGTACTTTTTTTTTGCCCAATAATAAGGCAGTATTATGCAATTTTGCTCCAAAATAAGTGGAATTTCTACATTTTTGCCCTAAAATAAGGGGAATTTCTGCCTTTTTGACCAAAAATTAGGTGTATTACTGCAATTTTGCTTCAAAATAATGGAAAATTTCTGCAATTTTTACCCAAAATAAAGGGAATTTCTGCAATTTTGACAGAAAATTAGAGGAATTACTGCAATTTTGCCCCCAAATAAAGAAAATTTCTGCAATTTTGCTCCAAAATTAGGGGAATTTCTGCGTTTTTGACCCAAAATTAGGGGCATTACTGACTTTTTGCCCCAAATAAGGGAAATTTCTGCATTTTTTCCAAAAATTAAGTGGAATTTCAGTCTTTTTGCCCTAAAATAAGGGTTATTTCTGCATTTTTGACGCAAAATAAGCGGAATTTCTGCATTTTTGCCTCAAGATAAGGGAAATTTCTACAATTTTGCCTCAAAATAAGGGAAATTTCTACATTTTTGCTCTAAAATGAAAGTAAAATTTTTGCCTTTTTGCCCCAAAATAAGAGGAATTTGGTCTTTTTGGCCTAAAATAAGAGTAATTTATGTATTTTTGGTTTAAAATAATGAGAATTTCTGTCTTTTTGACCTCAAATAAGAAAAATTTCTGCATTTTTGCTCCATAATAAGGGGAATTTCAGCATTTTTGCCCCAAAATAAAAGGAATTTCTTAATTTTTGGCCCAAGATTAAAGGAATTTTTGCATTTTGCCCCCAAATTAGAAGTATTACTGTTTTTTTGCTCCAAAATAAGGAAAATTTCTGCATTTTTGCCCAAACTTTTGTGGAATTTCTGCCTTTTTGCTCTAAAATAAGAAGAATTTCTGCCTTTTTGGCACAAAATAAGAGGAATTTCAGGCTTTTTCCCAAAAATAAGGGTAATTTCAGGAATTTTCCCCCAAATAAGCGGAATTTCTGCCTTTTTGACCTGAAATAAGGGGAATTTCTGCATTTTTGCCACAAGATAAGGGAAATTTCTGCAATTTTGCCCAAAAATAAGGTAAATTTCTGCAATTCTGTTCCAAAAAAAGGAAATTTCTGCAATGTTGTCCCACAAAAAGGAGAATTTCTGCCTTTTTGTCACAAAACTAATGGAATTTCTGATTTTTACCCCAAAATTAAAAGCATTACAGAATTTTTGCCACAAAATAAGGGAAATTTCTGCAATTTGCCTCAAAATAAAGGACATTTCTACATTTTTGCCCCAAAATAAGAGGAATTTCTGTATTTTGACCCAAATTTGGAGAAATTTCTGAATTTTACCCCAAAATTAAAAGCATTACTGCATTTTGCTTCAAAATATGGGAAATTTCTGCAATTTTGTTACAAAATAAGGGAAAGTTCTGCCTTTTTACTGCAAAATAATGGGAATTTCTGCATTTTTGCTACAAAATAAGGGAAATTTCTGCAATTTTATCCTAAAATAAATTAAATTTCTATACTTTAGCCCCAAAATAAGGGAAATTTCTGCCTATTTGGCCCAAAATAAGGGGAATTTCTGCATTTTTGCCCCAAATTAAAAGAAATTTCTGCATTTTTGCCCAAAAATAAGGGGAATTTCTGCCTTTTTGCCCTAAAATAAGGGGAATTTACCTTTTTACCCTAAAATAGGGGGAATTATTCTTTTTGCCCTAAAATAATGGTAATTTCTGTATTTTTGGCTTAAAATAAGGGGAATTTCTGTATTTTTGACCCAAAATAAGGGAAATTTCTGTATTTTTGCCCTGAAATAAGGAGAATTTCTGTCTTTTTGCCCTAAAATAAAGAAAATTTCTGCATTTTTGCTCCAAAATAAGGGGAATTTTAGCATTTTTGCCCCCAAATAAGGGGAATTTCTGCAATTTTGCCCCAAAATAAAGGGAATTTCTGGAATTTTGACACAAAATTAGGGGAATTACTGCAATTTTGCCCCAAAATAAAGGAAATTTCTGCATTTTTGTCCAAAATTAAGTGGAATTTCTTCCTTTTTGCCCTAAAATAAGAATTTCTGTTTTTTTGGCACAAAATATGGGGAATTTCAGTCTTATTGCCCTAAAATATGGGTAATTTCTGCATTTTTGACCCCAAATAAGCGGAATTTCTGCTTTTTTGACCAGAAATAAGGGGAATTTCTGCATTTTTTCCCCAAGATAAAAGAAATTTCTGCAATGTTGCAAAAAGGTAAGGGAAGTTTATGCAATTTTTTCCCAAAAAATGGAAATTTCTGAATTTTTGTTTCAAAATAAGAGAAATTTCTGCCTTTTTTACCCCAAAATTTGTGAAATTTCTGAATTTTGCCCCAAAATTTGAAGCATTACTGCATTTTTGCCCATAAATATGGGAAATTACTGCAATTTTGTTCCAAAATAAAGAAAATTTCTGCCTTTTTAACCCAAAATAAGTGGAATTTCTGCATTTTTGCCACAAAATAAGGGAAATTTCTACAATTTTATCCTAAAATAAGATAAATTTCTATCCTTTTGCTCCAAAATATGGGAAATTTCTGCCTATTTGGCCCAAAAGAAGAGGAATTTCTGCATTTTTGCCGCAAATAAAGGGAAATTTCTGCATTTTTGCTTAAAAATAAGGGGAATTTCTGCCTTTTTGCCTTAAAATAAGGGGAATTTACCTTTTTGCCCCAAAATAGGGGGAATTTAGTCTTTTTGCCCTAAAATAAGGGTAATTTCTGTATTTTTGTCTCAAAATAAGGGGAATTTGTGTATTTTTGCCCAAAAATTAGGGGAATTTCTGTATTTTTGCCCTGAATTAAAGAAAATTTCTGTCTTTTTGCCCTAAAATAAGAAAAATTTCTGCATTTTTGCTCCAAAATAAGGGGAATTTCAGCATTTTTGCCCCCAAATAAGGGGAATTTTTGCAATTTTGCCCCAAAATAAAGGGAATTTCTGGAATTTTGACACCAAATTAGGGGGATTACTGCAATTTTGCCCCAAAATATGGGAAATTTCTGCAATTTTGCTCCAAAATTAGGGGAATTTCTGCCTTTTTGACACAAAATTAGGGGCTTTACTGTCTTTTGGCCCCAAATAATGGAAATTTCTGCATTTTTGTCCAAAATTAAGTGGAATTTCTTCCTTTTTGCTTTAAAATAAGAATTTCTGTTTTTTTGGCACAAAATATAAGAAATTTCAGTCTTTTTGCCCTAAAATAAGGGTAATTTCTTCATTTTTGACCCCAAATAAGCGGAATTTCTGGCTTTTTGACCGGAAATAAGAGCAAGTTCTGCATTTTTTCCCCAAAATAAAAGAAATTTTTGCAATTTTGCCCTAAAATAAAAGAAATATTTGCAATTTTGTCCCAAATAATAGAAATTTCTGCATTTTTGCCCCCAAATAAGAATTTCTGCATTTTGCCCCAAAATTAGGGAAATTTCTGCCTTTTTGCCCAAAAATTAGGGGCAGTACTTTTTTTTGCCCAATAATAAGGCAGTATTATGCAATTTTGCTCCAAAATAAGTGGAATTTCTACATTTTTGCCCTAAAATAAGGGGAATTTCTGCCTTTTTGACCAAAAATTAGGTGTATTACTGCAATTTTGCTTCAAAATAATGGAAAATTTCTGCAATTTTTACCCAAAATAAAGGGAATTTCTGCAATTTTGACAGAAAATTAGGGGAATTACTGCAATTTTGCCCCCAAATAAAGAAAATTTCTGCAATTTTGCTCCAAAATTAGGGGAATTTCTGCGTTTTTGACCCAAAATTAGGGGCATTACTGACTTTTTGCCCCAAATAAGGGAAATTTCTGCATTTTTTCCAAAAATTAAGTGGAATTTCAGTCTTTTTGCCCTAAAATAAGGGTTATTTCTGCATTTTTGACGCAAAATAAGCGGAATTTCTGCATTTTTGCCTCAAGATAAGGGAAATTTCTACAATTTTGCCTCAAAATAAGGGAAATTTCTACATTTTTGCTCTAAAATGAAAGTAAAATTTTTGCCTTTTTGCCCCAAAATAAGAGGAATTTGGTCTTTTTGGCCTAAAATAAGAGTAATTTATGTATTTTTGGTTTAAAATAATGAGAATTTCTGTCTTTTTGACCTCAAATAAGAAAAATTTCTGCATTTTTGCTCCATAATAAGGGGAATTTCAGCATTTTTGCCCCAAAATAAAAGGAATTTCTTAATTTTTGGCCCAAGATTAAAGGAATTTTTGCATTTTGCCCCCAAATTAGAAGTATTACTGTTTTTTTGCTCCAAAATAAGGAAAATTTCTGCATTTTTGCCCAAACTTTTGTGGAATTTCTGCCTTTTTGCTCTAAAATAAGAAGAATTTCTGCCTTTTTGGCACAAAATAAGAGGAATTTCAGGCTTTTTCCCAAAAATAAGGGTAATTTCAGGAATTTTCCCCCAAATAAGCGGAATTTCTGCCTTTTTGACCTGAAATAAGGGGAATTTCTGCATTTTTGCCACAAGATAAGGGAAATTTCTGCAATTTTGCCCAAAAATAAGGTAAATTTCTGCAATTCTGTTCCAAAAAAAGGAAATTTCTGCAATGTTGTCCCACAAAAAGGAGAATTTCTGCCTTTTTGTCACAAAACTAATGGAATTTCTGATTTTTACCCCAAAATTAAAAGCATTACAGAATTTTTGCCACAAAATAAGGGAAATTTCTGCAATTTGCCTCAAAATAAAGGACATTTCTACATTTTTGCCCCAAAATAAGAGGAATTTCTGTATTTTGACCCAAATTTGGAGAAATTTCTGAATTTTACCCCAAAATTAAAAGCATTACTGCATTTTGCTTCAAAATATGGGAAATTTCTGCAATTTTGTTACAAAATAAGGGAAAGTTCTGCCTTTTTACTGCAAAATAATGGGAATTTCTGCATTTTTGCTACAAAATAAGGGAAATTTCTGCAATTTTATCCTAAAATAAATTAAATTTCTATACTTTAGCCCCAAAATAAGGGAAATTTCTGCCTATTTGGCCCAAAATAAGGGGAATTTCTGCATTTTTGCCCCAAATTAAAAGAAATTTCTGCATTTTTGCCCAAAAATAAGGGGAATTTCTGCCTTTTTGCCCTAAAATAAGGGGAATTTACCTTTTTACCCTAAAATAGGGGGAATTATTCTTTTTGCCCTAAAATAATGGTAATTTCTGTATTTTTGGCTTAAAATAAGGGGAATTTCTGTATTTTTGACCCAAAATAAGGGAAATTTCTGTATTTTTGCCCTGAAATAAGGAGAATTTCTGTCTTTTTGCCCTAAAATAAAGAAAATTTCTGCATTTTTGCTCCAAAATAAGGGGAATTTTAGCATTTTTGCCCCCAAATAAGGGGAATTTCTGCAATTTTGCCCCAAAATAAAGGGAATTTCTGGAATTTTGACACAAAATTAGGGGAATTACTGCAATTTTGCCCCAAAATAAAGGAAATTTCTGCATTTTTGTCCAAAATTAAGTGGAATTTCTTCCTTTTTGCCCTAAAATAAGAATTTCTGTTTTTTTGGCACAAAATATGGGGAATTTCAGTCTTATTGCCCTAAAATATGGGTAATTTCTGCATTTTTGACCCCAAATAAGCGGAATTTCTGCTTTTTTGACCAGAAATAAGGGGAATTTCTGCATTTTTTCCCCAAGATAAAAGAAATTTCTGCAATGTTGCAAAAAGGTAAGGGAAGTTTATGCAATTTTTTCCCAAAAAATGGAAATTTCTGAATTTTTGTTTCAAAATAAGAGAAATTTCTGCCTTTTTTACCCCAAAATTTGTGAAATTTCTGAATTTTGCCCCAAAATTTGAAGCATTACTGCATTTTTGCCCATAAATATGGGAAATTACTGCAATTTTGTTCCAAAATAAAGAAAATTTCTGCCTTTTTAACCCAAAATAAGTGGAATTTCTGCATTTTTGCCACAAAATAAGGGAAATTTCTACAATTTTATCCTAAAATAAGATAAATTTCTATCCTTTTGCTCCAAAATATGGGAAATTTCTGCCTATTTGGCCCAAAAGAAGAGGAATTTCTGCATTTTTGCCGCAAATAAAGGGAAATTTCTGCATTTTTGCTTAAAAATAAGGGGAATTTCTGCCTTTTTGCCTTAAAATAAGGGGAATTTACCTTTTTGCCCCAAAATAGGGGGAATTTAGTCTTTTTGCCCTAAAATAAGGGTAATTTCTGTATTTTTGTCTCAAAATAAGGGGAATTTGTGTATTTTTGCCCAAAAATTAGGGGAATTTCTGTATTTTTGCCCTGAATTAAAGAAAATTTCTGTCTTTTTGCCCTAAAATAAGAAAAATTTCTGCATTTTTGCTCCAAAATAAGGGGAATTTCAGCATTTTTGCCCCCAAATAAGGGGAATTTTTGCAATTTTGCCCCAAAATAAAGGGAATTTCTGGAATTTTGACACCAAATTAGGGGGATTACTGCAATTTTGCCCCAAAATATGGGAAATTTCTGCAATTTTGCTCCAAAATTAGGGGAATTTCTGCCTTTTTGACACAAAATTAGGGGCTTTACTGTCTTTTGGCCCCAAATAATGGAAATTTCTGCATTTTTGTCCAAAATTAAGTGGAATTTCTTCCTTTTTGCTTTAAAATAAGAATTTCTGTTTTTTTGGCACAAAATATAAGAAATTTCAGTCTTTTTGCCCTAAAATAAGGGTAATTTCTTCATTTTTGACCCCAAATAAGCGGAATTTCTGGCTTTTTGACCGGAAATAAGAGCAAGTTCTGCATTTTTTCCCCAAAATAAAAGAAATTTTTGCAATTTTGCCCTAAAATAAAAGAAATATTTGCAATTTTGTCCCAAATAATAGAAATTTCTGCATTTTTGCCCCCAAATAAGAATTTCTGCATTTTGCCCCAAAATTAGGGAAATTTCTGCCTTTTTGCCCAAAAATTAGGGGCAGTACTTTTTTTTGCCCAATAATAAGGCAGTATTATGCAATTTTGCTCCAAAATAAGTGGAATTTCTACATTTTTGCCCTAAAATAAGGGGAATTTCTGCCTTTTTGACCAAAAATTAGGTGTATTACTGCAATTTTGCTTCAAAATAATGGAAAATTTCTGCAATTTTTACCCAAAATAAAGGGAATTTCTGCAATTTTGACAGAAAATTAGGGGAATTACTGCAATTTTGCCCCCAAATAAAGAAAATTTCTGCAATTTTGCTCCAAAATTAGGGGAATTTCTGCGTTTTTGACCCAAAATTAGGGGCATTACTGACTTTTTGCCCCAAATAAGGGAAATTTCTGCATTTTTTCCAAAAATTAAGTGGAATTTCAGTCTTTTTGCCCTAAAATAAGGGTTATTTCTGCATTTTTGACGCAAAATAAGCGGAATTTCTGCATTTTTGCCTCAAGATAAGGGAAATTTCTACAATTTTGCCTCAAAATAAGGGAAATTTCTACACTTTTGCTCTAAAATGAAAGTAAAATTTTTGCCTTTTTGCCCCACAATAAGAGGAATTTGGTCTTTTTGGCCTAAAATAAGAGTAATTTATGTATTTTTGGTTTAAAATAATGAGAATTTCTGTCTTTTTGACCTCAAATAAGAAAAATTTCTGCATTTTTGCACTATAATAAGGGGAATTTCAGCATTTTTGCCCCAAAATAAAAGGAATTTCTTAATTTTTGGTCCAAGATTAAAGGAATTTTTGCATTTTGCCCCAAAATTAGGGGTATTACTGTTTTTTTGCTCCAAAATAAGGAAAATTTCTGCATTTTTGCCCAAAATTTTGTGGAATTTCTGCCTTTTTGCTCTAAAATAAGAAGAATTTCTGCCTTTTTGGCACAAAATAAGGGGAATTTCAGGCTTTTTCCCTAAAATAAGGGTAATTTCAGGAATTTTCCCCCAAATAAGCGGAATTTCTGCCTTTTTGACCTGAAATAAGGGGAATTTCTGCATTTTTGCCACAAGATAAGGGAAATTTCTGCAATTTTGCCCAAAAATAAGGTAAATTTCTGCAATTCTGTTCCAAAAAAGGGAAATTTCTGCAATGTTGTCCCACAAAAAGGAGAATTTCTGCCTTTTTGTCACAAAACTAATGGAATTTCTGATTTTTACCCCCAAATTAAAAGCATTACAGAATTTTTGCCACAAAATAAGGGAAATTTCTGCAATTTGCCTCAAAATAAAGGACATTTCTACATTTTTGCCCCAAAATAAGAGGAATTTCTGTATTTTGACCCAAATTTGGAGAAATTTCTGAATTTTACCCCAAAATTAAAAGCATTACTGCATTTTTGCTCCAAAATGGGAAATTTCTGCAATTTTGTTCCAAAATAAGGGAAAGTTCTGCCTTTTTACCGCAAAATAATGGGATTTTCTGCATTTTTGCTACAAAATAAGGGAAATTTCTGCAATTTTATCCTAAAATAAATTAAATTTCTATACTTTAGCCCCAAAATAAGAGAAATTTCTGCCTATTTGGCCCAAAATAAGGGGAATTTCTGCATTTTTGCCCCAAATTAAAAGAAATTTCTGCATTTTTGCCCAAAAATAAGGGGAATTTCTGCCTTTTTGCTCTAAAATAGGGGGAATTATTCTTTTTGCCCTAAAATAATGGTGATTTCTGTATTTTTGGCTTAAAATAAGGGGAATTTCTGTATTTTTGCCCCAAAATAAGGGAAATTTCTGTATTTTTGCCCTGAAATAAGGAGAATTTCTGTCTTTTTGCCCTAAAATAAAGAAAATTTCTGCATTTTTGCTCCAAAATAAGGGGAATTTCAGCATTTTTGCCCCCAAATAAGGGGAATTTCTGCAATTTTGCCCCAAAATAAAGGGAATTTCTGGAATTTTGACACAAAATTAGGAGAATTACTGCAATTTTGCTCCAAAATAAGGGAAATTTCTGCAATTTTGCTCCAAAATTATGGGAATTTCTGCCTTTTTGACACAAAATTAGGGGCATTACTGTCTTTTTGCCCAAATAAGGGAAATTTCTGCATTTTTGTCCAAAATTAAGTGCAATTTCTTCCTATTGCCCTAAAATAAGAATTTCTGTTTTTTGGCACAAAATATAATGAATTTCAGTCTTTTTGCCCTAAAATAAGGGTAATTTCTGCATTTTTGACCCCAAATAAGCGGAATTTCTTCCTTTTTGACCGGAAATAAGGGCAAGTTCTGTATTTTTTCCCCAAGATAAAAGAAATTTTTGCATTTTTTCCCTAAAATAAGGGAAATTTCTGCAATTTTGTCCAAAAAATGGAAATTTCTGCATTTTTGCCCCCAAATAATGATAATTTCTGCATTTTGCCCCAAGATTAGGGAAATTTCTGCATTTTTGCCCAAAAATTAGGGGCATTACTTCCTTTTTGTCCAATAATAAGGGAATATTATGCAATTTTGCTCCAAAATAAGTGGAATTTCTAAATTTTTGCCCCAAAAGAAGGGGAATTTCTGCCTTTTTGACCAAAAATTAGGGGTATTACTGCAATTTTGCCCTAAAATAAGGGAAATTTCTGCAATTTTGCTCCAAAATTAGGGGAATTTTGGCCTTTTTGACACAAAATTATGGGCATTACTGTCTTTTTGCCACAAATAAAAGAAATTTCTGCATTTTTTCCTAAAATTAAGTGGAAATTCTGCCTCTTTGCCCTAAAATAAGAATTTCTGCCCTTTTGGCACAAAATAAGGGGAATTTCAGTCTTTTTGCCGTAAAATAAGAGCTATTTCTGCATTTTTGACGTCAAATAAGTGGAATTTCTGCATTTTTGCCCGCAGATATGGGAAATTTCTACAATTTTGCCCCAAAATAAGGGAAATTTCTGCCTTTTTGCTCTAAAATAAAAAAAAAATTTTTGCCTTTTTGCCCCAAAATAAGAGGAATTTGGTCTTTTTGGCCTAAAATAAGAGTAATTTATGTATTTTTTCTTTTAAAATAAGGAGAATTTCTGTTTTTCACATAAATAAGAAAAATTTCTGCATTTTTGCTCCATAATAAGGGGAATTTCAGTATTTTTGCCCCAAAATAAAAGGAATTTCTTAATTTTTGGCCCAAAATTAGGGGAATTTTTGCCTTTTGGCCCCAAAATTAGGGGTATTACTGTGTTTTTGCTACAAAATAAGGGAAATTTCTGCATTTTTGCCCAAAATTTTGTGGAATTTCTGCCTTTTTGCTCTAAAATAAGAAGAATTTCTGCCTTTTTGGCACAAAATAAGGGGAATTTCAGGCTTTTTCCATAAAATAAGGGTAATTTCATGAATTTTCCCCCAAATAAGCGGAATTTCTGCCTTTTTGACCTGAAATAAGGGGAATTTCTGCATTTTTGCCACAAGATAAAGGAAATTTCTGCAATTTTGCCCAAAATTAAGGGAAAAATCTGCAATTCTGTTCTAAAAAAGGGAAATTTCTGCAACGTTGTCCCACAAAAAGAAGAATTTCTGCCTTTTCGCCACAAAACTAATGGAATTTCTGATTTTTGCCCCAAAATTAAAAGCATTACAGAATTTTTGCCACAATATAAGGGAAATTTCTGCTATTTGCCTCAAAATAAAGGACATTTCTGCATTTTTGCCCCAAAATAAGAGGAATTTCTGTATTTTGACCCAAAATTAGAGAAATTTCTGAATTTTACCCCAAAATTAAAAGCATTACTGCATTTTTGCTCCAAAATATGGGAAATTTCTGCAATTTTGTTCCAAAATAAGGGAAAGTTCTGCCTTTTTACCGCAAAATAATGGGATTTTCTGCATTTTTGCCCCAAATTAAAAGAAATTTCTGCATTTTTGCCCCAAAATAAGGGGATTTTCTGCCTTATTGCCCTAAAATAAGGGGAATTTATCTTTTGGCCCCAAAATAGGGGGAATTTAGTCTTTTTGTCCTAAAATAATTGTAATTTCTAGATTTTTGGCTTAAATTAAGGGGAATTCCTTTATTTTTGCCTCAAAATTAGGGGAATTTCTGTATTTTGCCCTGAAATAAAGAGAATTTCTGTCTTTTTGCCCTAAAATAAAGGTTATTTCTGCATTTTTGACGCAAAATAAGCGGAATTTCTGCATTTTTGCCCCAAGATAAGGGAAATTTCTACAATTTTGCCTCAAAATAAGGGAAATTTCTACATTTTTGCTCTAAAATGAAAGTAAAATTTTTGCCTTATTGCCCCAAAATAAGAGGAATTTGGTCTTTTTGGCCTAAAATAAGAGTAATTTATGTATTTTTGGTTTAACATAAGGAGAATTTCTGTCTTTTTGACCTCAAATAAGAAAAATTTCTGCATTTTTGCTTCATAATAAGGGGAATTTCAGCATTTTTGCCCCAAAATAAAAGGAATTTCTTAATTTTTGCCCCAAAATTAAAGGAATTTTTGCATTTTGCCCCAAAATTAGGGGTATTACTGTTTTTTTGCTCCAAGATAATGGAAATTCCTGCATTTTTGCCCAAAATTTTGTGGAATTTCTGCATTTTTGCTCTAAAATAAGAAGAATTTCTGCCTTTTTGGCACAAAATAAGGGGAATTTCAGGCTTTTTTCCTAAAATAAAGGTAATTTCAGGAATTTTCCCCCAAATAAGCGGAATTTCTGCCTTTTTGACCTAAAATAAGGGGAATTTCTGCATTTTTGCCACAAGATAAGGGAAATATCTGCAATTTTGCCCAAAAATAAGGAAAAAATCTGCAATTCTGTTCCAAAAAATGGTAATTTCTGCAATGTTGTCCCACAAAAAGAAGAATTTCTGCCTTTTTGCCACAAAACTAATGGAATTTCTGATTTTTGCCCCAAAATTAAAAGCATTACAGAATTTTTGCCACAAAATAAGGAAAATTTTTGCAATTTGCCCCTAATAAAGGACATTTCTACATTTTTGCCCCAAAATAAGAGGAATTTCTGTATTTTGACCCAAAATTAGAGAAATTTCTGAATTTTACCCCAAAATTAAAAGCATTACTGCATTTTTGCTCCAAAATATGGGAAATTTCTGCAATTTTGTTCCAAAATAAGGGAAAGTTCTGCCTTTTTACCCCAAAATAATGGGAATTTCTGCATTTTTGCCACAAAATAATGGAAATTTCTGCAATTTTACCCTAAAATAAATTAAATTTCTATACTTTAGCCCCAAAATAAGGGAAATTTCTGCCTATTTGGCCCAAAATAAGGGGAATTTCTGCATTTTTGCCCCAAATTAAAAGAAATTTCTGCATTTTTGCCCAAAAATAAGGGGAATTTCTGCCTTTTTGCCCTAAAATAAGGGGAATTTACCTTTTTGCCCCAAAATAGGGGGAATTATTATTTTTGCCCTAAAATAATGGTAATTTCTGTATTTTTGGCTTAAAATAAGGGGAATTTCTGTATTTTTGCCCCAAAATAAAGGAAATTTCTGTATTTTTGCCCTGAAATAAGGAGAATTTCTGTCTTTTTGCCCTAAAATAAGGAAAATTTCTGCATTTTTGCTCCAAAATAAAAGGAATTTAAGCATTTTTGCCCCCAAATAAGGGGAATTTCTGCAATTTTGCCCCAAAATAAAGGGAATTTCTGGAATTTTGACACAAAATTAGGGGAATTACTGCAATTTTGCCCCAAAATAAGGGAAATTTCTGCAATTTTGCTCCAAAATTATGGGAATTTCTAAATTTTTGCCCCAAAAGAAGGGGAATTTCTGCCTTTTTGACCAAAAATTAGGGGTATTACTGCAATTTTGCCCTAAAATAAGGGAAATTTCTGCAATTTTGCTCCAAAATTAGGGGAATTTTGGCCTTTTTGACACAAAATTATGGGCATTACTGTCTTTTTGCCACAAATAAAAGAAATTTCTGCATTTTTTCCTAAAATTAAGTGGAAATTCTGCCTCTTTGCCCTAAAATAAGAATTTCTGCCCTTTTGGCACAAAATAAGGGGAATTTCAGTCTTTTTGCCGTAAAATAAGAGCTATTTCTGCATTTTTGACGTCAAATAAGTGGAATTTCTGCATTTTTGCCCGCAGATATGGGAAATTTCTACAATTTTGCCCCAAAATAAGGGAAATTTCTGCCTTTTTGCTCTAAAATAAAAAAAAAATTTTTGCCTTTTTGCCCCAAAATAAGAGGAATTTGGTCTTTTTGGCCTAAAATAAGAGTAATTTATGTATTTTTTCTTTTAAAATAAGGAGAATTTCTGTTTTTCACATAAATAAGAAAAATTTCTGCATTTTTGCTCCATAATAAGGGGAATTTCAGTATTTTTGCCCCAAAATAAAAGGAATTTCTTAATTTTTGGCCCAAAATTAGAGGAATTTTTGCCTTTTGGCCCCAAAATTAGGGGTATTACTGTGTTTTTGCTACAAAATAAGGGAAATTTCTGCATTTTTGCCCAAAATTTTGTGGAATTTCTGCCTTTTTGCTCTAAAATAAGAAGAATTTCTGCCTTTTTGGCACAAAATAAGGGGAATTTCAGGCTTTTTCCATAAAATAAGGGTAATTTCATGAATTTTCCCCCAAATAAGCGGAATTTCTGCCTTTTTGACCTGAAATAAGGGGAATTTCTGCATTTTTGCCACAAGATAAAGGAAATTTCTGCAATTTTGCCCAAAATTAAGGGAAAAATCTGCAATTCTGTTCTAAAAAAGGGAAATTTCTGCAACGTTGTCCCACAAAAAGAAGAATTTCTGCCTTTTCGCCACAAAACTAATGGAATTTCTGATTTTTGCCCCAAAATTAAAAGCATTACAGAATTTTTGCCACAATATAAGGGAAATTTCTGCTATTTGCCTCAAAATAAAGGACATTTCTGCATTTTTGCCCCAAAATAAGAGGAATTTCTGTATTTTGACCCAAAATTAGAGAAATTTCTGAATTTTACCCCAAAATTAAAAGCATTACTGCATTTTTGCTCCAAAATATGGGAAATTTCTGCAATTTTGTTCCAAAATAAGGGAAAGTTCTGCCTTTTTACCCCAAAATAATGGGAATTTCTGCATTTTTGCCACAAAATAATGGAAATTTCTGCAATTTTACCCTAAAATAAATTAAATTTCTATACTTTAGCCCCAAAATAAGGGAAATTTCTGCCTATTTGGCCCAAAATAAGGGGAATTTCTGCATTTTTGCCCCAAATTAAAAGAAATTTCTGCATTTTTGCCCAAAAATAAGGGGAATTTCTGCCTTTTTGCCCTAAAATAAGGGGAATTTACCTTTTTGCCCCAAAATAGGGGGAATTATTATTTTTGCCCTAAAATAATGGTAATTTCTGTATTTTTGGCTTAAAATAAGGGGAATTTCTGTATTTTTGCCCCAAAATAAAGGAAATTTCTGTATTTTTGCCCTGAAATAAGGAGAATTTCTGTCTTTTTGCCCTAAAATAAGGAAAATTTCTGCATTTTTGCTCCAAAATAAAAGGAATTTAAGCATTTTTGCCCCCAAATAAGGGGAATTTCTGCAATTTTGCCCCAAAATAAAGGGAATTTCTGGAATTTTGACACAAAATTAGGGGAATTACTGCAATTTTGCCCCAAAATAAGGGAAATTTCTGCAATTTTGCTCCAAAATTATGGGAATTTCTAAATTTTTGCCCCAAAAGAAGGGGAATTTCTGCCTTTTTGACCAAAAATTAGGGGTATTACTGCAATTTTGCCCTAAAATAAGGGAAATTTCTGCAATTTTGCTCCAAAATTAGGGGAATTTTGGCCTTTTTGACACAAAATTATGGGCATTACTGTCTTTTTGCCACAAATAAAAGAAATTTCTGCATTTTTTCCTAAAATTAAGTGGAAATTCTGCCTCTTTGCCCTAAAATAAGAATTTCTGCCCTTTTGGCACAAAATAAGGGGAATTTCAGTCTTTTTGCCGTAAAATAAGAGCTATTTCTGCATTTTTGACGTCAAATAAGTGGAATTTCTGCATTTTTGCCCGCAGATATGGGAAATTTCTACAATTTTGCCCCAAAATAAGGGAAATTTCTGCCTTTTTGCTCTAAAATAAAAAAAAAATTTTTGCCTTTTTGCCCCAAAATAAGAGGAATTTGGTCTTTTTGGCCTAAAATAAGAGTAATTTATGTATTTTTTCTTTTAAAATAAGGAGAATTTCTGTTTTTCACATAAATAAGAAAAATTTCTGCATTTTTGCTCCATAATAAGGGGAATTTCAGTATTTTTGCCCCAAAATAAAAGGAATTTCTTAATTTTTGGCCCAAAATTAGAGGAATTTTTGCCTTTTGGCCCCAAAATTAGGGGTATTACTGTGTTTTTGCTACAAAATAAGGTAAATTTCTGCATTTTTGCCCAAAATTTTGTGGAATTTCTGCCTTTTTGCTCTAAAATAAGAAGAATTTCTGCCTTTTTGGCACAAAATAAGGGGAATTTCAGGCTTTTTCCATAAAATAAGGGTAATTTCATGAATTTTCCCCCAAATAAGCGGAATTTCTGCCTTTTTGACCTGAAATAAGGGGAATTTCTGCATTTTTGCCACAAGATAAAGGAAATTTCTGCAATTTTGCCCAAAATTAAGGGAAAAATCTGCAATTCTGTTCTAAAAAAGGGAAATTTCTGCAACGTTGTCCCACAAAAAGAAGAATTTCTGCCTTTTCGCCACAAAACTAATGGAATTTCTGATTTTTGCCCCAAAATTAAAAGCATTACAGAATTTTTGCCACAATATAAGGGAAATTTCTGCTATTTGCCTCAAAATAAAGGACATTTCTGCATTTTTGCCCCAAAATAAGAGGAATTTCTGTATTTTGACCCAAAATTAGAGAAATTTCTGAATTTTACCCCAAAATTAAAAGCATTACTGCATTTTTGCTCCAAAATATGGGAAATTTCTGCAATTTTGTTCCAAAATAAGGGAAAGTTCTGCCTTTTTACCGCAAAATAATGGGATTTTCTGCATTTTTGCCCCAAATTAAAAGAAATTTCTGCATTTTTGCCCCAAAATAAGGGGATTTTCTGCCTTATTGCCCTAAAATAAGGGGAATTTATCTTTTGGCCCCAAAATAGGGGGAATTTAGTCTTTTTGTCCTAAAATAATTGTAATTTCTAGATTTTTGGCTTAAATTAAGGGGAATTCCTTTATTTTTGCCTCAAAATTAGGGGAATTTCTGTATTTTGCCCTGAAATAAAGAGAATTTCTGTCTTTTTGCCCTAAAATAAAGGTTATTTCTGCATTTTTGACGCAAAATAAGCGGAATTTCTGCATTTTTGCCCCAAGATAAGGGAAATTTCTACAATTTTGCCTCAAAATAAGGGAAATTTCTACATTTTTGCTCTAAAATGAAAGTAAAATTTTTGCCTTATTGCCCCAAAATAAGAGGAATTTGGTCTTTTTGGCCTAAAATAAGAGTAATTTATGTATTTTTGGTTTAACATAAGGAGAATTTCTGTCTTTTTGACCTCAAATAAGAAAAATTTCTGCATTTTTGCTTCATAATAAGGGGAATTTCAGCATTTTTGCCCCAAAATAAAAGGAATTTCTTAATTTTTGCCCCAAAATTAAAGGAATTTTTGCATTTTGCCCCAAAATTAGGGGTATTACTGTTTTTTTGCTCCAAGATAATGGAAATTCCTGCATTTTTGCCCAAAATTTTGTGGAATTTCTGCATTTTTGCTCTAAAATAAGAAGAATTTCTGCCTTTTTGGCACAAAATAAGGGGAATTTCAGGCTTTTTTCCTAAAATAAAGGTAATTTCAGGAATTTTCCCCCAAATAAGCGGAATTTCTGCCTTTTTGACCTAAAATAAGGGGAATTTCTGCATTTTTGCCACAAGATAAGGGAAATATCTGCAATTTTGCCCAAAAATAAGGAAAAAATCTGCAATTCTGTTCCAAAAAATGGTAATTTCTGCAATGTTGTCCCACAAAAAGAAGAATTTCTGCCTTTTTGCCACAAAACTAATGGAATTTCTGATTTTTGCCCCAAAATTAAAAGCATTACAGAATTTTTGCCACAAAATAAGGAAAATTTTTGCAATTTGCCCCTAATAAAGGACATTTCTACATTTTTGCCCCAAAATAAGAGGAATTTCTGTATTTTGACCCAAAATTAGAGAAATTTCTGAATTTTACCCCAAAATTAAAAGCATTACTGCATTTTTGCTCCAAAATATGGGAAATTTCTGCAATTTTGTTCCAAAATAAGGGAAAGTTCTGCCTTTTTACCCCAAAATAATGGGAATTTCTGCATTTTTGCCACAAAATAATGGAAATTTCTGCAATTTTACCCTAAAATAAATTAAATTTCTATACTTTAGCCCCAAAATAAGGGAAATTTCTGCCTATTTGGCCCAAAATAAGGGGAATTTCTGCATTTTTGCCCCAAATTAAAAGAAATTTCTGCATTTTTGCCCAAAAATAAGGGGAATTTCTGCCTTTTTGCCCTAAAATAAGGGGAATTTACCTTTTTGCCCCAAAATAGGGGGAATTATTATTTTTGCCCTAAAATAATGGTAATTTCTGTATTTTTGGCTTAAAATAAGGGGAATTTCTGTATTTTTGCCCCAAAATAAAGGAAATTTCTGTATTTTTGCCCTGAAATAAGGAGAATTTCTGTCTTTTTGCCCTAAAATAAGGAAAATTTCTGCATTTTTGCTCCAAAATAAAAGGAATTTAAGCATTTTTGCCCCCAAATAAGGGGAATTTCTGCAATTTTGCCCCAAAATAAAGGGAATTTCTGGAATTTTGACACAAAATTAGGGGAATTACTGCAATTTTGCCCCAAAATAAGGGAAATTTCTGCAATTTTGCTCCAAAATTATGGGAATTTCTAAATTTTTGCCCCAAAAGAAGGGGAATTTCTGCCTTTTTGACCAAAAATTAGGGGTATTACTGCAATTTTGCCCTAAAATAAGGGAAATTTCTGCAATTTTGCTCCAAAATTAGGGGAATTTTGGCCTTTTTGACACAAAATTATGGGCATTACTGTCTTTTTGCCACAAATAAAAGAAATTTCTGCATTTTTTCCTAAAATTAAGTGGAAATTCTGCCTCTTTGCCCTAAAATAAGAATTTCTGCCCTTTTGGCACAAAATAAGGGGAATTTCAGTCTTTTTGCCGTAAAATAAGAGCTATTTCTGCATTTTTGACGTCAAATAAGTGGAATTTCTGCATTTTTGCCCGCAGATATGGGAAATTTCTACAATTTTGCCCCAAAATAAGGGAAATTTCTGCCTTTTTGCTCTAAAATAAAAAAAAAATTTTTGCCTTTTTGCCCCAAAATAAGAGGAATTTGGTCTTTTTGGCCTAAAATAAGAGTAATTTATGTATTTTTTCTTTTAAAATAAGGAGAATTTCTGTTTTTCACATAAATAAGAAAAATTTCTGCATTTTTGCTCCATAATAAGGGGAATTTCAGTATTTTTGCCCCAAAATAAAAGGAATTTCTTAATTTTTGGCCCAAAATTAGAGGAATTTTTGCCTTTTGGCCCCAAAATTAGGGGTATTACTGTGTTTTTGCTACAAAATAAGGGAAATTTCTGCATTTTTGCCCAAAATTTTGTGGAATTTCTGCCTTTTTGCTCTAAAATAAGAAGAATTTCTGCCTTTTTGGCACAAAATAAGGGGAATTTCAGGCTTTTTCCATAAAATAAGGGTAATTTCATGAATTTTCCCCCAAATAAGCGGAATTTCTGCCTTTTTGACCTGAAATAAGGGGAATTTCTGCATTTTTGCCACAAGATAAAGGAAATTTCTGCAATTTTGCCCAAAATTAAGGGAAAAATCTGCAATTCTGTTCTAAAAAAGGGAAATTTCTGCAACGTTGTCCCACAAAAAGAAGAATTTCTGCCTTTTCGCCACAAAACTAATGGAATTTCTGATTTTTGCCCCAAAATTAAAAGCATTACAGAATTTTTGCCACAATATAAGGGAAATTTCTGCTATTTGCCTCAAAATAAAGGACATTTCTGCATTTTTGCCCCAAAATAAGAGGAATTTCTGTATTTTGACCCAAAATTAGAGAAATTTCTGAATTTTACCCCAAAATTAAAAGCATTACTGCATTTTTGCTCCAAAATATGGGAAATTTCTGCAATTTTGTTCCAAAATAAGGGAAAGTTCTGCCTTTTTACCCCAAAATAATGGGAATTTCTGCATTTTTGCCACAAAATAATGGAAATTTCTGCAATTTTACCCTAAAATAAATTAAATTTCTATACTTTAGCCCCAAAATAAGGGAAATTTCTGCCTATTTGGCCCAAAATAAGGGGAATTTCTGCATTTTTGCCCCAAATTAAAAGAAATTTCTGCATTTTTGCCCAAAAATAAGGGGAATTTCTGCCTTTTTGCCCTAAAATAAGGGGAATTTACCTTTTTGCCCCAAAATAGGGGGAATTATTATTTTTGCCCTAAAATAATGGTAATTTCTGTATTTTTGGCTTAAAATAAGGGGAATTTCTGTATTTTTGCCCCAAAATAAAGGAAATTTCTGTATTTTTGCCCTGAAATAAGGAGAATTTCTGTCTTTTTGCCCTAAAATAAGGAAAATTTCTGCATTTTTGCTCCAAAATAAAAGGAATTTAAGCATTTTTGCCCCCAAATAAGGGGAATTTCTGCAATTTTGCCCCAAAATAAAGGGAATTTCTGGAATTTTGACACAAAATTAGGGGAATTACTGCAATTTTGCCCCAAAATAAGGGAAATTTCTGCAATTTTGCTCCAAAATTATGGGAATTTCTAAATTTTTGCCCCAAAAGAAGGGGAATTTCTGCCTTTTTGACCAAAAATTAGGGGTATTACTGCAATTTTGCCCTAAAATAAGGGAAATTTCTGCAATTTTGCTCCAAAATTAGGGGAATTTTGGCCTTTTTGACACAAAATTATGGGCATTACTGTCTTTTTGCCACAAATAAAAGAAATTTCTGCATTTTTTCCTAAAATTAAGTGGAAATTCTGCCTCTTTGCCCTAAAATAAGAATTTCTGCCCTTTTGGCACAAAATAAGGGGAATTTCAGTCTTTTTGCCGTAAAATAAGAGCTATTTCTGCATTTTTGACGTCAAATAAGTGGAATTTCTGCATTTTTGCCCGCAGATATGGGAAATTTCTACAATTTTGCCCCAAAATAAGGGAAATTTCTGCCTTTTTGCTCTAAAATAAAAAAAAAATTTTTGCCTTTTTGCCCCAAAATAAGAGGAATTTGGTCTTTTTGGCCTAAAATAAGAGTAATTTATGTATTTTTTCTTTTAAAATAAGGAGAATTTCTGTTTTTCACATAAATAAGAAAAATTTCTGCATTTTTGCTCCATAATAAGGGGAATTTCAGTATTTTTGCCCCAAAATAAAAGGAATTTCTTAATTTTTGGCCCAAAATTAGAGGAATTTTTGCCTTTTGGCCCCAAAATTAGGGGTATTACTGTGTTTTTGCTACAAAATAAGGTAAATTTCTGCATTTTTGCCCAAAATTTTGTGGAATTTCTGCCTTTTTGCTCTAAAATAAGAAGAATTTCTGCCTTTTTGGCACAAAATAAGGGGAATTTCAGGCTTTTTCCATAAAATAAGGGTAATTTCATGAATTTTCCCCCAAATAAGCGGAATTTCTGCCTTTTTGACCTGAAATAAGGGGAATTTCTGCATTTTTGCCACAAGATAAAGGAAATTTCTGCAATTTTGCCCAAAATTAAGGGAAAAATCTGCAATTCTGTTCTAAAAAAGGGAAATTTCTGCAACGTTGTTCTACAAAAAGAAGAATTTCTGCCTTTTCGCCACAAAACTAATGGAATTTCTGATTTTTGCCCCAAAATTAAAAGCATTACAGAATTTTTGCCACAATATAAGGGAAATTTCTGCTATTTGCCTCAAAATAAAGGACATTTCTGCATTTTTGCCCCAAAATAAGAGGAATTTCTGTATTTTGACCCAAAATTAGAGAAATTTCTGAATTTTACCCCAAAATTAAAAGCATTACTGCATTTTTGCTCCAAAATATGGGAAATTTCTGCAATTTTGTTCCAAAATAAGGGAAAGTTTTGCCTTTTTACCGCAAAATAATGGGATTTTCTGCATTTTTGCCCCAAATTAAAAGAAATTTCTGCATTTTTGCCCCAAAATAAGGGGATTTTCTGCCTTATTGCCCTAAAATAAGGGGAATTTATCTTTTGGCCCCAAAATAGGGGGAATTTAGTCTTTTTGTCCTAAAATAATTGTAATTTCTAGATTTTTGGCTTAAATTAAGGGGAATTCCTTTATTTTTGCCTCAAAATTAGGGGAATTTCTGTATTTTGCCCTGAAATAAAGAGAATTTCTGTCTTTTTGCCCTAAAATAAAGGTTATTTCTGCATTTTTGACGCAAAATAAGCGGAATTTCTGCATTTTTGCCCCAAGATAAGGGAAATTTCTACAATTTTGCCTCAAAATAAGGGAAATTTCTACATTTTTGCTCTAAAATGAAAGTAAAATTTTTGCCTTATTGCCCCAAAATAAGAGGAATTTGGTCTTTTTGGCCTAAAATAAGAGTAATTTATGTATTTTTGGTTTAACATAAGGAGAATTTCTGTCTTTTTGACCTCAAATAAGAAAAATTTCTGCATTTTTGCTTCATAATAAGGGGAATTTCAGCATTTTTGCCCCAAAATAAAAGGAATTTCTTAATTTTTGCCCCAAAATTAAAGGAATTTTTGCATTTTGCCCCAAAATTAGGGGTATTACTGTTTTTTTGCTCCAAGATAATGGAAATTCCTGCATTTTTGCCCAAAATTTTGTGGAATTTCTGCATTTTTGCTCTAAAATAAGAAGAATTTCTGCCTTTTTGGCACAAAATAAGGGGAATTTCAGGCTTTTTTCCTAAAATAAAGGTAATTTCAGGAATTTTCCCCCAAATAAGCGGAATTTCTGCCTTTTTGACCTAAAATAAGGGGAATTTCTGCATTTTTGCCACAAGATAAGGGAAATATCTGCAATTTTGCCCAAAAATAAGGAAAAAATCTGCAATTCTGTTCCAAAAAATGGTAATTTCTGCAATGTTGTCCCACAAAAAGAAGAATTTCTGCCTTTTTGCCACAAAACTAATGGAATTTCTGATTTTTGCCCCAAAATTAAAAGCATTACAGAATTTTTGCCACAAAATAAGGAAAATTTTTGCAATTTGCCCCTAATAAAGGACATTTCTACATTTTTGCCCCAAAATAAGAGGAATTTCTGTATTTTGACCCAAAATTAGAGAAATTTCTGAATTTTACCCCAAAATTAAAAGCATTACTGCATTTTTGCTCCAAAATATGGGAAATTTCTGCAATTTTGTTCCAAAATAAGGGAAAGTTCTGCCTTTTTACCCCAAAATAATGGGAATTTCTGCATTTTTGCCACAAAATAATGGAAATTTCTGCAATTTTACCCTAAAATAAATTAAATTTCTATACTTTAGCCCCAAAATAAGGGAAATTTCTGCCTATTTGGCCCAAAATAAGGGGAATTTCTGCATTTTTGCCCCAAATTAAAAGAAATTTCTGCATTTTTGCCCAAAAATAAGGGGAATTTCTGCCTTTTTGCCCTAAAATAAGGGGAATTTACCTTTTTGCCCCAAAATAGGGGGAATTATTATTTTTGCCCTAAAATAATGGTAATTTCTGTATTTTTGGCTTAAAATAAGGGGAATTTCTGTATTTTTGCCCCAAAATAAAGGAAATTTCTGTATTTTTGCCCTGAAATAAGGAGAATTTCTGTCTTTTTGCCCTAAAATAAGGAAAATTTCTGCATTTTTGCTCCAAAATAAAAGGAATTTAAGCATTTTTGCCCCCAAATAAGGGGAATTTCTGCAATTTTGCCCCAAAATAAAGGGAATTTCTGGAATTTTGACACAAAATTAGGGGAATTACTGCAATTTTGCCCCAAAATAAGGGAAATTTCTGCAATTTTGCTCCAAAATTATGGGAATTTCTAAATTTTTGCCCCAAAAGAAGGGGAATTTCTGCCTTTTTGACCAAAAATTAGGGGTATTACTGCAATTTTGCCCTAAAATAAGGGAAATTTCTGCAATTTTGCTCCAAAATTAGGGGAATTTTGGCCTTTTTGACACAAAATTATGGGCATTACTGTCTTTTTGCCACAAATAAAAGAAATTTCTGCATTTTTTCCTAAAATTAAGTGGAAATTCTGCCTCTTTGCCCTAAAATAAGAATTTCTGCCCTTTTGGCACAAAATAAGGGGAATTTCAGTCTTTTTGCCGTAAAATAAGAGCTATTTCTGCATTTTTGACGTCAAATAAGTGGAATTTCTGCATTTTTGCCCGCAGATATGGGAAATTTCTACAATTTTGCCCCAAAATAAGGGAAATTTCTGCCTTTTTGCTCTAAAATAAAAAAAAAATTTTTGCCTTTTTGCCCCAAAATAAGAGGAATTTGGTCTTTTTGGCCTAAAATAAGAGTAATTTATGTATTTTTTCTTTTAAAATAAGGAGAATTTCTGTTTTTCACATAAATAAGAAAAATTTCTGCATTTTTGCTCCATAATAAGGGGAATTTCAGTATTTTTGCCCCAAAATAAAAGGAATTTCTTAATTTTTGGCCCAAAATTAGAGGAATTTTTGCCTTTTGGCCCCAAAATTAGGGGTATTACTGTGTTTTTGCTACAAAATAAGGGAAATTTCTGCATTTTTGCCCAAAATTTTGTGGAATTTCTGCCTTTTTGCTCTAAAATAAGAAGAATTTCTGCCTTTTTGGCACAAAATAAGGGGAATTTCAGGCTTTTTCCATAAAATAAGGGTAATTTCATGAATTTTCCCCCAAATAAGCGGAATTTCTGCCTTTTTGACCTGAAATAAGGGGAATTTCTGCATTTTTGCCACAAGATAAAGGAAATTTCTGCAATTTTGCCCAAAATTAAGGGAAAAATCTGCAATTCTGTTCTAAAAAAGGGAAATTTCTGCAACGTTGTCCCACAAAAAGAAGAATTTCTGCCTTTTCGCCACAAAACTAATGGAATTTCTGATTTTTGCCCCAAAATTAAAAGCATTACAGAATTTTTGCCACAATATAAGGGAAATTTCTGCTATTTGCCTCAAAATAAAGGACATTTCTGCATTTTTGCCCCAAAATAAGAGGAATTTCTGTATTTTGACCCAAAATTAGAGAAATTTCTGAATTTTACCCCAAAATTAAAAGCATTACTGCATTTTTGCTCCAAAATATGGGAAATTTCTGCAATTTTGTTCCAAAATAAGGGAAAGTTCTGCCTTTTTACCCCAAAATAATGGGAATTTCTGCATTTTTGCCACAAAATAATGGAAATTTCTGCAATTTTACCCTAAAATAAATTAAATTTCTATACTTTAGCCCCAAAATAAGGGAAATTTCTGCCTATTTGGCCCAAAATAAGGGGAATTTCTGCATTTTTGCCCCAAATTAAAAGAAATTTCTGCATTTTTGCCCAAAAATAAGGGGAATTTCTGCCTTTTTGCCCTAAAATAAGGGGAATTTACCTTTTTGCCCCAAAATAGGGGGAATTATTATTTTTGCCCTAAAATAATGGTAATTTCTGTATTTTTGGCTTAAAATAAGGGGAATTTCTGTATTTTTGCCCCAAAATAAAGGAAATTTCTGTATTTTTGCCCTGAAATAAGGAGAATTTCTGTCTTTTTGCCCTAAAATAAGGAAAATTTCTGCATTTTTGCTCCAAAATAAAAGGAATTTAAGCATTTTTGCCCCCAAATAAGGGGAATTTCTGCAATTTTGCCCCAAAATAAAGGGAATTTCTGGAATTTTGATACAAAATTAGGGGAATTACTGCAATTTTGCCCCAAAATAAGGGAAATTTCTGCAATTTTGCTCCAAAATAAGTGGAATTTCTAAATTTTTGCCCCAAAAGAAGGGGAATTTCTGCCTTTTTGACCAAAAATTAGGGGTATTACTGCAATTTTGCCCTAAAATAAGGGAAATTTCTGCAATTTTGCTCCAAAATTAGGGGAATTTTGGCCTTTTTGACACAAAATTATGGGCATTACTGTCTTTTTGCCACAAATAAAAGAAATTTCTGCATTTTTTCCTAAAATTAAGTGGAAATTCTGCCTCTTTGCCCTAAAATAAGAATTTCTGCCCTTTTGGCACAAAATAAGGGGAATTTCAGTCTTTTTGCCGTAAAATAAGAGCTATTTCTGCATTTTTGACGTCAAATAAGTGGAATTTCTGCATTTTTGCCCGCAGATATGGGAAATTTCTACAATTTTGCCCCAAAATAAGGGAAATTTCTGCCTTTTTGCTCTAAAATAAAAAAAAAATTTTTGCCTTTTTGCCCCAAAATAAGAGGAATTTGGTCTTTTTGGCCTAAAATAAGAGTAATTTATGTATTTTTTCTTTTAAAATAAGGAGAATTTCTGTTTTTCACATAAATAAGAAAAATTTCTGCATTTTTGCTCCATAATAAGGGGAATTTCAGTATTTTTGCCCCAAAATAAAAGGAATTTCTTAATTTTTGGCCCAAAATTAGAGGAATTTTTGCCTTTTGGCCCCAAAATTAGGGGTATTACTGTGTTTTTGCTACAAAATAAGGGAAATTTCTGCATTTTTGCCCAAAATTTTGTGGAATTTCTGCCTTTTTGCTCTAAAATAAGAAGAATTTCTGCCTTTTTGGCACAAAATAAGGGGAATTTCAGGCTTTTTCCATAAAATAAGGGTAATTTCATGAATTTTCCCCCAAATAAGCGGAATTTCTGCCTTTTTGACCTGAAATAAGGGGAATTTCTGCATTTTTGCCACAAGATAAAGGAAATTTCTGCAATTTTGCCCAAAATTAAGGGAAA
Organism: Micromys minutus; assembly: GCF_963924665.1. NCBI lineage: Eukaryota > Metazoa > Chordata > Mammalia > Rodentia > Muridae > Micromys > Micromys minutus. The sequence continues at coordinate 27,818,338 of NC_137963.1, read as the reverse complement.
AATCTGCAATTCTGTTCTAAAAAAGGGAAATTTCTGCAACGTTGTCCCACAAAAAGAAGAATTTCTGCCTTTTCGCCACAAAACTAATGGAATTTCTGATTTTTGCCCCAAAATTAAAAGCATTACAGAATTTTTGCCACAATATAAGGGAAATTTCTGCTATTTGCCTCAAAATAAAGGACATTTCTGCATTTTTGCCCCAAAATAAGAGGAATTTCTGTATTTTGACCCAAAATTAGAGAAATTTCTGAATTTTACCCCAAAATTAAAAGCATTACTGCATTTTTGCTCCAAAATATGGGAAATTTCTGCAATTTTGTTCCAAAATAAGGGAAAGTTCTGCCTTTTTACCGCAAAATAATGGGATTTTCTGCATTTTTGCCCCAAATTAAAAGAAATTTCTGCATTTTTGCCCCAAAATAAGGGGATTTTCTGCCTTATTGCCCTAAAATAAGGGGAATTTATCTTTTGGCCCCAAAATAGGGGGAATTTAGTCTTTTTGTCCTAAAATAATTGTAATTTCTAGATTTTTGGCTTAAATTAAGGGGAATTCCTTTATTTTTGCCTCAAAATTAGGGGAATTTCTGTATTTTGCCCTGAAATAAAGAGAATTTCTGTCTTTTTGCCCTAAAATAAAGGTTATTTCTGCATTTTTGACGCAAAATAAGCGGAATTTCTGCATTTTTGCCCCAAGATAAGGGAAATTTCTACAATTTTGCCTCAAAATAAGGGAAATTTCTACATTTTTGCTCTAAAATGAAAGTAAAATTTTTGCCTTATTGCCCCAAAATAAGAGGAATTTGGTCTTTTTGGCCTAAAATAAGAGTAATTTATGTATTTTTGGTTTAACATAAGGAGAATTTCTGTCTTTTTGACCTCAAATAAGAAAAATTTCTGCATTTTTGCTTCATAATAAGGGGAATTTCAGCATTTTTGCCCCAAAATAAAAGGAATTTCTTAATTTTTGCCCCAAAATTAAAGGAATTTTTGCATTTTGCCCCAAAATTAGGGGTATTACTGTTTTTTTGCTCCAAGATAATGGAAATTCCTGCATTTTTGCCCAAAATTTTGTGGAATTTCTGCATTTTTGCTCTAAAATAAGAAGAATTTCTGCCTTTTTGGCACAAAATAAGGGGAATTTCAGGCTTTTTTCCTAAAATAAAGGTAATTTCAGGAATTTTCCCCCAAATAAGCGGAATTTCTGCCTTTTTGACCTAAAATAAGGGGAATTTCTGCATTTTTGCCACAAGATAAGGGAAATATCTGCAATTTTGCCCAAAAATAAGGAAAAAATCTGCAATTCTGTTCCAAAAAATGGTAATTTCTGCAATGTTGTCCCACAAAAAGAAGAATTTCTGCCTTTTTGCCACAAAACTAATGGAATTTCTGATTTTTGCCCCAAAATTAAAAGCATTACAGAATTTTTGCCACAAAATAAGGAAAATTTTTGCAATTTGCCCCTAATAAAGGACATTTCTACATTTTTGCCCCAAAATAAGAGGAATTTCTGTATTTTGACCCAAAATTAGAGAAATTTCTGAATTTTACCCCAAAATTAAAAGCATTACTGCATTTTTGCTCCAAAATATGGGAAATTTCTGCAATTTTGTTCCAAAATAAGGGAAAGTTCTGCCTTTTTACCCCAAAATAATGGGAATTTCTGCATTTTTGCCACAAAATAATGGAAATTTCTGCAATTTTACCCTAAAATAAATTAAATTTCTATACTTTAGCCCCAAAATAAGGGAAATTTCTGCCTATTTGGCCCAAAATAAGGGGAATTTCTGCATTTTTGCCCCAAATTAAAAGAAATTTCTGCATTTTTGCCCAAAAATAAGGGGAATTTCTGCCTTTTTGCCCTAAAATAAGGGGAATTTACCTTTTTGCCCCAAAATAGGGGGAATTATTATTTTTGCCCTAAAATAATGGTAATTTCTGTATTTTTGGCTTAAAATAAGGGGAATTTCTGTATTTTTGCCCCAAAATAAAGGAAATTTCTGTATTTTTGCCCTGAAATAAGGAGAATTTCTGTCTTTTTGCCCTAAAATAAGGAAAATTTCTGCATTTTTGCTCCAAAATAAAAGGAATTTAAGCATTTTTGCCCCCAAATAAGGGGAATTTCTGCAATTTTGCCCCAAAATAAAGGGAATTTCTGGAATTTTGACACAAAATTAGGGGAATTACTGCAATTTTGCCCCAAAATAAGGGAAATTTCTGCAATTTTGCTCCAAAATTATGGGAATTTCTGCCTTTTTGACACAAAATTAGGGGCATTACTGTCTTTTTGCCCAAATAAGGGAAATATCTGCATTTTTGTCCAAAATTAAGTGGAATTTCTTCCTTTTTGCCCTAAAATAAGAATTTCTGTTTTTTTGGCACAAAATATGGGGAATTTCAGTCTTTTTGCCCTAAAATAAGGGTAATTTCTGCATTTTGACCCCAAATAAGCGGAATTTCTGCCTTTTTGACCGGAAATAAGGGCAAGTTCTGCATTTTTTCCCCAAGATAAAAGAATTTTTTTGCATTTTTTTCCTAAAATAAGGGAAATTTCTGCAATTTTGTCCCAAAAAATGGAAATTTCTGCAGTTTTGCCCCCAAATAAAGAGAATTTCTGCATTTTGCCCCAAGATTAGGGAAATTTCTGCATTTTTGCCCAAAAATTAGGGGCATTACTTCCTTTTTGTCCAATAATAAGGGAATATTATGCAATTTTGCTCCAAAATAAGTGGAATTTCTACATTTTTGCCCCAAAAGAAGGGGAATTTCTGCCTTTTTGACCAAAAATTAAGGGTATTACTGCAATTTTGCCCTAAAATAAGGGAAATTTCTGCAATTTTGCTCCAAAATTAGGGGAATTTTGGCCTTTTTGACACAAAATTATGGGCATTACTGTCTTTTTGCCACAAATAAGGGATATTTCTGCATTTTTTCCCAAAATTAAGTGGAATTTCTGCCTCTTTGCCCTAAAATAAGAATTTCTGTTCTTTTGGCACAAAATAAGGGGAATTTCAGTCTTTTTGCCCTAAAATAAGGGTTATTTCTGCATTTTTGACGCCAAATAAGTGGAATTTCTGCATTTTTGCCCCAAGATAAGGGAAATTTCTACAATTTTGCCCCAAAATAAGGGAAATTTCTGCCTTTTTGCTCTAAAATAAAAGAAAAATTTTTGCCTTTTTGCCCCAAAATAAAAGGAATTTGGTCTTTTTGGCCTAAAATAAGAGTAATTTATGTATTTTTCTTTTAAAATAAGGAGAATTTCTGTTTTTGACATAAATAAGAAAAATTTCTGCATTTTTGCTCCATAATAAGGGGAATTTCAGTATTTTTGCCCCAAAATATAAGGAATTTCTTAATTTTTGGCCCAAAATTAGGGGAATTTTTGCCTTTTGGCCCCAAAATTAGGGGTATTACTGTGTTTTTGCTACAAAATAAGGGAAATTTCTGCATTTTTGCCCAAAATTTTGTGGAATTTCTGCCTTTTTGCTCTAAAATAAGAAGAATTTCTGCCTTTTTGGCACAAAATAAGAGGAATTTCAGGCTTTTTCCATAAAATAAGGGTAATTTCATGAATTTTCCCCCAAATAAGCGGAATTTCTGCCTTTTTGACCTGAAATAAGGAGAATTTCTGCATTTTTGCCACAAGATAAAGGAAATTTCTGCAATTTTGCCCAAAATTAAGGGAAAAATCTGCAATTCTGTTCTAAAAAAGGGAAATTTCTGCAACGTTGTCCCACAAAAAGAAGAATTTCTGCCTTTTTGCCACAAAACTAATGGAATTTCTGATTTTTGCCCCAAAATTAAAAGCATTACAGAATTTTTGCTACAATATAAGGGAAATTCCTGCAATTTGCCTCAAAATAAAGGACATTTCTGCATTTTTGCCCCAAAATATGAGGAATTTCTGTATTTTGACCCAAAATTAGAGAAATTTCTGAATTTTACCCCAAAATTAAAAGCATTACTGCATTTTTGCTCCGAAATATGGGAAATTTCTGCAATTTTGTTTCAAAATAAGGGAAAGTTCTGCCTTTTTACCCCCAAATAATAAGAATTTCTGCATTTTTGCCACAAAATAAGGGAAATTTCTGCAATTTTATCCTAAAATAAATTAAATTTCTATCCTTTAGCCCCAAAATATAAGAAATCTTCCTATTTGGCCCAAAATAAGGGGAATTTCTGCATTTTTGCCCCAAATTAAAAGAAATATCTGCGTTTTTGCCCCAAAATAAGGGGATTTTCTGCCTTTTTGCCCTAAAATAAGTGGAATTTATCTTTTGGCCCCAAAATAGGGGGAATTTAGTCTTTTTGCCCTAAAACAATGGTAATTTCTATATTTTTGGCTTAAATTAAGGGGAATTTCTGTATTTTTGCCCCAAAATAAGGGCAATTTCTGTATTTTTGCCCTGAAATAAGGAGAATTTCTGTATTTTTGCCCTAAAATAAGGAAAATTTCTGCATTTTTGCTCCAAAATAAGGCGAATTTCAGCATTTTTGCCCCCAAGTAAGGGGATTTTCTGCCATTTCGCCCCAAAATAAATGGAATTTCTGGAATTTTGACACAAAATTAGGGGAATTACTGCAATTTTGCCCCAAAATAGGGAAATTTCTGCAATTTTGCCCCAAAATTATGGGAATTTCTGCCTTTTTGACACAAAATTAGGGGCATTACTCTCTTTTTGCCCAAATAAGGGAAATTTCTGCATTTTTGTCCAAAATTAAGTGGAATTTCTTCATTTTTGCCCTAAAATAAAAATTTCTGTTTTTTTGGCACAAAATATAATGAATTTCAGTCTTTTTGCCCTAAAATAAGGGTAATTTCTTCATTTTTGACCCCAAATAGCGGAATTTCTGCATTTTTGACCTGAAATAAGGGGAATTTCTGCATTATTCCCCAAGATAAAAGAAATTTCTGCAATTTTGCCACAAATAAGGGAAATTTCTGCAATTTTGTCCCAAAAAATGGAAATTTCTGCATTTTTGCCCCCAAATAAGGAGAATTTCTGTATTTTGTCCCAAAATTAGGGGAATTTCTGCCTTTTTGCCCCAAAATTAGGGACATTACTTCCCTTTTGCCCAATAATAAGGGAAAATTATGCAATTTTGCTTCAAAATAAGTGGAATTTCTACATTTTTGCCCTAACGAAGGAAAATATCTGCCTTTTTGACCCAAAATTAGGGGTATTACTGCAATTTTGCTCCAAACTAATGGGGAATTTCTGAAATTTTGCAGGAAAATAAAGGGAATTTTTGCAATTTTGAAAGAAAATTAGGGGAATTTCTGCCATTTTACCCCAAAATAAGGGAAATTTCTGCAATTTTGCTCCAGAATTAGGGGAATTTCTGCTTTTTTGACCCAAAATTAGGGGCATTACTGTTTTTTTGCCCCAATTAAGGGAAATTTCTGCATTTTTTCCAAAAATTAAGTGGAATTTCTGCCTTTTTGCCATAAAATAAAAATTTCTGCCCTTTTGGCACAATATAAGGGGAATTTCAGTCGTTTTGCCCTAAAAAAATGTTTATTTCTGCATTTTTCACCCCAAATAAGCGGAATTTCTCCATTTTTGACCCGAAATAAGGGGAATTTCTGAATTTTTGCCCCAAGATAAGGGAAATTTCTACAATTTTGCCCCAAAATAAGGGATAATTTCTGCCTTTTCGCTCTAAAATAAGGGGAATTTTTTGCCTTTTTGCCCCAAAATAAGGGGAATTTAGTCTTTTTGGCCTAAAATAAGAGTAATTTCTGTATTTTTGGTTTAAAATAAGGAGAATTTCTGTCTTTTTGACCTGAAATAAGAAAAATTTCTGCATTTGTGCTCCATAATAATGGGAATTTCAGCATTTTTGCCCCAAAATAAGGGGAATTTCTGATTTTTGCCCCAAAATTAGGGGATATTTTGACTTTTTGCCCCAAAATTAGGGGTATTACTGTGTTTCTGCTTCAAAATAAGGGAAATTTCTGCATTTTATCCCAAAATTTTGTGGAATTTCTGCCTTTTTGCTCTAAAATAAGAAGAATTTCTGCCTTTTTGGCACAAAATAAGGGAAATTTCAGGCTTTTCCCTAAAATAAGGGTAATTTAAAGAATTTTCCCCCAAATAAGTGGAATTGCTGCCTTTTTGACCTGAAATAAGGGGAATTTCTGCATTGTTGCCACAAGATAAGGGAAATTTCTGCTTTTTTGCCCAAAATAAGGGAAATTTCTGCAATTTTGTTCCAAAAAAGGGAAATTTCTGCAATGTTGCCCCACAAAAAGGGGAATTTTTGCCTTTTTGCCCCAAAACTAATAGAATTTCTGATTTTTGCCCCAAAATTAGAAGAATTACAGAATTTTTGCCACAAAATAAGGGAAATTTCTGCAATTTGCCTCAAAATAAAGGAAATTTCTGCAATTGTGTCTTAAAAAAGTAAAATTTCTGCATTTTTGCCCCAAAATAAGAGGAATTTCTGCATTTTTGACCCAAAATTATTGAAATTTCTGAATTTTGCCCCAAAATTAGAAGCATTACTGCATTTTTGCCTTAAAATATGGGAAATTTCTGCAATTTTGTTCCAAAATAAGGGAAAGTTCTGCCTTTTTACCCCAAAATAATGGGAATTTTTGCATTTTTGTTACAAAATAAGGGACATTTCTGCAATTTTATCCTAAAATTAGTTAAATTTCTATCCTTTTGCTCCAAAATAAGGGAAATTTCTGCCTATTTGGCCCAAAATAAAGGAGAATTTCTGCATTATTGCCTCAAATTAAAAGAAATTTCTGCAGTTTTTCCCAAAAATAAGGGGAATTTCTGCCTTTTTGCCCTAAAATAAGAGGAATTTAGCTTTTTGCCCCAAAATAGGGGAATTTAGTCTTTTTGCCCTAAATTAAGGGTAATTTCTGTATTTTTGGCTTAAAATAAGGGGAATTTCTGCATTTTTGCCCCAAAATAAGGGGAATTTCGGTATTTTTGCCCTGAAATAAAAAGAATTTCTGTCTTTTTGCCCTAAAATAAGGAAAATTTCTGCATTTTTGCTCCAAAATAAGGGGAATTTCATCATTTTTGCCCCAAAATAAGGGAAATTTCTGCCTTTTTGCCCCAAAATTAGGGGAATTTCTTTCTTTTTGCCCCATTATAAGGGAAATTTATGCAATTTTGCACCAAAATAAGGGAAACTTCTGAAATTTTGCTCCAAAATAAAAGGAATTTCTTTCTTTTTGAAACAAAATAAGGGGAATTTCTTCAATTTTGTTCCAAAATAAGGGGAATTTCTTCAGTTTTGCTCCAAAATGAGGGAATTATCTGCAATTTTGCCCTAAAATACGGGAAATTTCTGCATTTTTGTTCCAAAATAAGGAAATTTTCTGCAATTTTGCCCCAAAATAAGGCAAATTTCTGCCTTTTTGTCCAAAATTAAGTGGAATTTCTGCCTTTTTGACCTAAAATAAAAAGAATTTCTGCCTTTTTGGCACAAACTGAGGGGAATTTATTCTTTTTGCCCTAAAATAAGGGTAATTTCTGCAATTTGCGCCCAAATAAGCAGAATTTCTGCCTTTTTGACCCAAAATAAAAGAAATTTCTGCAATTTTGTCCCCAAAAATGGAAAATTCTGCATTTTTACCCCCAAATAAGGGGAATTTCTGCATTTTGCCCCAAAATTAGGGGAATTTCTGCTTTTTGCCCCAAAATTAGGGGCATTACTGTGTTTTTGCCCCAAAATAAATGAAAATTCTGCATTTTTGCCCAAAATTAATTGGAATTTCTGCCTTCTAGCCCTAAATTAAGAAGTATTTCTGTATTTTTAGCAAAAAATAAGAGGAATTTCAGTCTTTTTTTCTAAAATAAGTTTAATTTCTGCAATTTGCACCCAAATTAGCGGAATCACTGCCTTTTAAACCCAAAAGAAGAGAAATTTCTGGATTTCTGTCCAATGATAAGAGAAATTTCTGCAATTTTGCCCCAAATTAAGGGAAATTTCTGCATTTTTGCCCGAAAATAAAGAGAATTTCTGCCTTTTTACCCCAAATAAAGGGAATTTTTGAATTTTGCTCCAAAAAAATGTGGAATTTCGGCATTTTTGCCTCAAAAAGAAGGGAATTTCTGCAATTTTGACACAAAATTAGGGAATTCCTGCAATTTTGCTCCAAAATAATGGTGAATTTCTTCAATTTTGCCCCAAAAGAAAGGGAATATTTGCAATTTTGCCACAAAATAAGAAGAATTTCTGCAATTTTGCTCCAAAATTAAGAAAATTTCTGCAATTTTGCTCCAAAATTAGGGGGATTTCTACCTTTTTGCCCTAAAAAAGGGGGAATTTCTGCCTTTTTGCCACAAACTAAGGGGAATTTCTGCAATTTTTTCCCAAAATAAGGGGAATTTCTGCAATTTTGCTCCAAAATAATGGGGAATTTCTGCAATTTTGCCCCAAAATAAAAGGAATTTCTGCAATTTTGCCACAAATTTAGGGGAATTTCTGCAATTTTGCCCCAAAATTAGGAAAATTTCTGCAATTTTGCTCAAAAATAATGGGGAATTTCTGCAATTTTGCCCCAAAATAAAAGGAATTTCTGCAATTTTGCCACAAATTTAGGGGAATTTCTGCCTTTTTGCCCCCAAATGAGAAGCATTACTGCCTTTTTGCCCAATCATAAGGGAAAATTATGGAATTTTGCTCCAAAATAAGTGGAATTTCTAACTTTTTGCCCCCAAATAAAAGGAATTTCTGCAAATTTGTCCCAAAAAATGGAAATTTCTGCATTTTTGCCCCTAAATAAGGAGAATTTCTGCATTTTGCCCCAAAATTAGGGGAATTTCTGCCTTTTTGCCCCCAAATGAGGGGCATTACTGCCTTTTTGTCCAAATATAAGGGAAAATTATGCAATTTTGCTCCAAAACAAGTGGAATTTCTACCTTTTTGCCCCAAAAGAAGGAGAATTTCTGCCTATTTGACCCAAAATTAGGGGTATTACTGCAATTTTGCTCCAAAATAATGGGGATTTTCTGTAATTTTGCCCCAAAATAAAGGGAATTTCTGCAATTTTGACACAAATTAGGGGAATTACTGCAATTTTGCCCCAAAATAAGGGAAATTTCTGCAATTTTGCTCCAAAATTAGGGGAATTTCTGCCTTTTTGACTCAAAATTAGGGGCATTACTGTCTTTTTGCCCCAAATAAGGGAAATTTCTGCATTTTTTCCAAAAATAAGTGGAATTTCTGCCTTTTTGCCCTAAAATAAGAATTTCTGCATTTTTGGCACAAAATAAGGGGAATTTCAGTCTTTTTGCCCTAAAATAAAAGTTATTTCTGCATTTTTGACCCCAAATAAACGGAATTTCTGCATTTTTGACCCGAAATAAGGGGAATTTCTGCATTTTTGCCCCAAAATAAGAGAAATCTCTGCAATTTTGTCCCACAATAAGTGGAATTTCTGCTTTTTGTCCCAAAATTAGGGGAATTTCTGCTTTTTGCCCCAAAATTAGAGGCATTACTGGGTTGTTGCTCCTAAACTAGGGAAAATTCTGCATTTTTGCCGAAAATTAATAGGAATTCTTGCCTTTTTGCCCTAAAATAAGAAGTTTTTCTGTCTTTTTTGGCAAAACATAAGGGGAATTTCAGTCTTTTTCCCTAAAATAAGTTTAATTTCTGCAATTGGCCCCCAAATTAGCGGAATTACTGCCTTTTGGACCAGAAATAAGGGAAATTTCTGGATTTTTGTTCCATGATAAGAGAAATTTCTGCAATTTTGCTCCAAAATAAAGGAAATTTCTGCCTTTTTGCCCCAAAATAAGGAGAATTTCTTCTTTTTTGTCCAAAATAAGGGGAATTACTGCAATTTTGCTCCAAAATAATGTGGAATTTCTGCATTTTGCCTCAAAATAAAGGAAATTTCTGCAATTTTGACAAAAATTAGGGGAATTTCTGCAATTTTGCCCCAATATAAGGGAAATTTCTTCAATTTTGCCCTAAAATTATGGGAATTTTTGCATTTTTGCCTCAAAATAAGGGGAATTTCTGCAATATTGCTCCAAAATAATGGGTAATTTCTGCAATTTTGCCCCCCGAAAAAAGAATTTCTTCAATTTTGCCCCAAAATAAAAGAAATTTCTGCAATTTTGCTCCAAAATTAGGGGAATTTCTGCTTTTTTGACCAAAAATTAAGGGCATTACTCTTTTTTTGCCCCAAATAAAGGAAATTTTTGCATTTTTGCCCAAAATTAAGTGGAATTTCTGATTTTTGCCCTAAAATAAAAAGAATTTCTGCCTTTAAGTCACAAAATAAAAGAAATTTCAGTCTTTTTGCCCTTAAATAACGGAAATTTCTGCATTTTTGCCCCCTAATAAGTGGAATTTCTGCCTTTATGTCTTGAAAGAAGGGGAATTTCTAACATTTTTGCCCCAAGATAAGGGAAATTTATGCAATTTTGCCCTAAAATAAGGGAAATTTCTGCAATTTTGCCCCAAGATAAGGGAAATTTCTGCAATTATGTCCATAAAAAGGGAAATTTCTGCAATTTTGTCCCAAAAAATGGAAATTTCTGCATTTTTTCTCCAAATAAGAGGAATTTCTGGATTTTGCCCCAAAATTAGGGTGATTTCTGCCTTTTTGCCTCAAAATTAGGGGCATTATTGCCTTTTTGCCCAATAATAAGGGAAAATTATGCAATTTTCTCCAAAATACGTGGAATTCTACCTTTTTGCCCCAAAAAAGGGGAATTTCTGCCTGTTTCCTCTAAACTAAGGGAAATTTCTGCAATTTTGCTCCAAAATAATGGGGAATTTCTGCAATTTTGCCCCAAAATAAAGGGAATTTCTGCAATTTTGACACAAAATTAGGAGAATTACTGCAATTTTGACCCAAGATTAAGGGCATTACTGTCTTTTTGCCTCAAATAAGGGAAATTTCTGCATTTTTGCCCAAAGTTAAGTGGAATTTCTGCCTTTTTGCAGTAAAATAAGAATTTCTGCCTTTTTGGCACAAAGAAAGTGGAATTTCAGTTTTTTCCCTAAATTAAGTTTAATTTCTGCTATTTGCCCCCAAATTAGTGTAATTTCTGCATTTTTGCCCCAAATTAAGGGGAATTTCTGCAATTTTGCTCCAAAATAATGGGGAATTTCTGCAATTCTGCCCCAAAATAAAAGGAATTTCTGCATTTTGCCACAAATTTAGGGGGATTTCTGCAATTTTGCCCCAAAATAAGAAGAATTTCTGCAATTTTGCTCCAAAATTATGGGGAATTTCTGCAATTTTGCCACAAAATAAAAGGAATTTCTGCAATTTTGCCAAAAATTTAGGGGAATTTCTACCTTTTTGCCCCAAAAGAAGGGGAATTTCTGTAATTTTGTCCCAAAAAATGGAAATTTCTGCATTTTTGCCCCCAAAAAAGCAGAATTTCTGCATTTTGCCCAAAATTAGGGGAATTTCTGCCTTTTTGCCCCAAAAGAAGGGGAATTTCTGCCTTTATGACCCAAAATTAGGGGTATTACGGCAATTTTATCCAAAATAAAGGGAATTTCTTCAATTTTGTCACAAAATTAGGGGAATTACTGCAATTTTGCCCCAAAATAAGGGAAATTTCTGCAATTTTGCTCCAAAATTAGGGGAATTTCTGCCTTTTTGACCCAAAATTAGGGGCATTACTGTCTTTTTGCGCTAAATAAGGGAAATTTCTGCATTTTAGCCTAAAATTAAGTGGAATTTCTGCCTTTTTGCCCTAAAATAAGAATTTCTGCCCTCTTGGCACAAAATAAAAGGAATTTCAGTCTTTTTGCCCTAAAATAAGGGTTATTTCTGCATTTTTGACCCCAAATAAGAGGAATTTCTGCATTTTTGCCCCAAGATAAAGGAAATTTATGCAATTTTGTCCCACTAAGGGGAATTTCTGCCTTTTTGCCCCAAAATTAGGGGAATTCCTGATTTTTGCCCCTAAATTATGGGCATTACTGGGTTTTTGCCCCTAAATAAGGGAAAATTCTGCATTTTTGCCCAAAATTAATTGGAATTTCTGCATTTTTGCCCTAAAATAAGAAGTATTTCTGTCTTTTTGGCAAAAAATAAGGGGAATTTCAGTCTTTTTCCCTAAAATAAGTTTAATTTCTGCAACTTGCCCCCAAATTAGCGGAATTACTGCCTTTTAGACCCGAAATAAAGGAAATTTCTGGATTTCTCTCCCCTGATAAGAGAAATTTCTGCAATTTTGCCCCAAAATAAGAGAAATTTCTGCCTTTTTGCCCCGAAATAAGGAGAATTTCTGCATTTTTATCCCAAATAAGAAGAATTTCTGATATTTTGCACCAAAATAAAGTGGAATTTCTGCATTTTTGCCTCAAAATCATGGGAATTTCTGCAATTTTAACACAAAATTAGGGGAATTTCTGCAATTTTGCCACAAAATAAGGGAAATTTCTGCAATTTTGCCCTAAAATTAGGGGAATTTCTGCATTTTTGCCCCAAAATAAAGGGAATTTTTGCAATTTTGCTCCAAAATAATGGGGAATTTCTGCAATTTTGCCCCAAAATAAAAAGAATTTCTGCAATTTTGTCCCAAAATTAGGGAAATTTCTGCAATTTTGCTCCAAAATTAGTGAATTTATGCCTTTTTTACCCAAAATTAGGGGCATTACTGTTTTTTTGCCCCAAATAAAAAAATTTTTGCATTTTTGCCCAAAATTAAGTGGAATTTCTGATTTTTGCCCATGATTAAGTGGAATTTCTGATTTTTGCCCTAAAATAAAAAGAATTTCTGCCTTTAAGTCACAAAATAATGGAATTTCAGTCTTTTTACGCTAAAATTAGGGAATTTTCTGCATTTTTCCCCCTAATAAGAGGAATTTCTGCTTTTATGTCTTGAAAGAAGGTGAATTTCTAACATTTCTGCTACAAGATAAGGGAAATTTCTGAAATTTTGCGCCAAAATAAGGGAAATTTTTGCAATTTTGCCCCAAGATAAGGGAAATTTCTGCAATTATGTCCATAAAAAGGGAAATATCAGCAATTTTACCCCACAATAAAGAGAATTTCTGCCTTTTTGCCCCAAAATTAGGGGAATTCTGAATTGTTGCCCCAAAATTAGAAGCATTACTGAATTTTTACCCCAAAATAAGAAAAATTTCTGCAGTTTGCCCCAAAAAAAGAAAATTTCTGCAATTTTGTCTCATAAAGAGAAAAATTTCTGCATTTTTGCCACAAAATAATAGGAATTTCTGCCTTTTTGCCCAAAATTAATGAAATTTCTGAATTTTGCCCCAAAATTAGAAGCATTACTGCATTTTTACCCCAAAATATGGGAAATTTTTGCAATTTTGTTCCAAAATAAGGGATATTTCTGCCTTATTACCCCAAAATAATGGGAATCTCTGCATTTTTGCCACAAAATAAGGGAAATTTCTGCAATTTTATCCTAAAATAAGAAAAATTTCTATTCTTTTCACTCAAAATAAGGGAAATTTCTGCATTTTTTGCCCCAAATTGTGGAAAACTTCTGCATTTTTCCCAAAATTAAGGGTAATTTCTGCCTTTTTCCCCTAAAATAAGGGGAATTTTTGCCTTTTTGCCTCAAAATAAGGGGAATTTAGACTTTTTGGCCTAAAATAAGGGTAATTTCTGTATTTTTGGCCAAAAATAAGGAGAATTTCTGTCTTTTTGCCCTAAAATAAGGAAAATTACTGAATTTTTGCTACAAATTAAAAGGAATTTCAGCATTTTTGCCCCAAAATAAGGGGAATTTCTGCCTTTTTGCCCTAAAATAAGAAGAATTTCTGCCTTTTTGCCCCAAAATAAAGGGAATGTCTGTAATTTTGCTCCAAAATAATGTGGAATTTCTGCATTTTTGTGCCAAAATAAAGGGAATTTCTGCAATTTTGCCACAAAATTTGGGAAATTTCTGATATTTTGCCCCAAAATTAGGGAAATTTCTGCAATTTTGCCCAAAAATTAGGTGGAATTTGTGCCTTTTTGCCCTAAAATAAAAATTTCTGTTTTTTTGGCACAAAGAAAAGGGAATTCCAGTTTTTTTCTTTAAATTAAGTTTAATTTCTGCAATTTGCCCCCAAATTAGCGGAATTTCTGCCTTTTTGACCTGAAATAACGGAAATTTCTGCATTTTTGTCCCAAGATAAAAGAAATTTCTGCAATTTTGCAACAAATTAAGGGAAGTTTATGCAATTTTGTCGCAAAAAATGGAAATTTCTACATTTTTGCCACAAATAAGGGGTATTTCTGGATTTGGCCCCAAAATTAGGGTAATTTCTGCCTTTTTACCTCAAAATTAGGGGCATTACTGCCTTTTTGCCCAATAATAAGGGAAAATTATGCAATTTTGCTCCAAAATAAGTGGAATTTTTACTTTTTCGCCCCAAAAGATGGGGAATTTCTGCCTTTCTGCTCCAAACTTAAAGTAATTTCTGCAATTTTGCTCCAAAATTATAGGGAATTTCTGCAATTTTGCCCAAAAAATAAAGGGAATTTCTACAATTTTGACACAAAATTAGGAGAATTTCTGCATATTTGTTTCAAAATAAGTGAAATTTCTGACTTTTTGACCCAAAATTTGTGAAATTTCTGAATTTCGCCCCAAAATTTGAAGCATTACTGCATTTTTGCCCATAAATATAGGAAATTTCTGCAATTTTGTTCCAAAATAAAGGAAATTTCTGCCTTTTTACCCCAAAATAAGTGGAATTTCTGCATTTTTGCCACAATATAAAGGAAATTTCTGAAATTTATCCTAAAATAAGATAAATTTCTATCCTTTTGCTCCAAAATAAGGGAAATTTCTGCCTATTTGGCCCAAAATAAAAGGAATTTCTGCATTTTTTCCGCAAATAAAGGGAAATTTCTGCATTTTTGCCCAAAAATAATAGGAATTTCTGCCTTTTTGCCCTAAAAAAAGGGGAATTAACTTTTTGCCCTAAAATAGGGGGAATTTAGTCTTTTTGCCCTAAAATAAGGGTAATTTCTGTATTTTTTGGCTTAAAATAAAGGAATTTTCTGCATTTTTGCTCCAAAATAAGAGGAATTTCTGAATTTTTGCCCTGAAATGAGGAGTTTTTCTGTGTTTTTGCCATAAAATAAGGAAAATTTCTGCATTTTTGCTCCAAAATAAGGGAAATTTCAGCATTTTCCCCCAAAATAAGTAGAATTACTGCCTTTTTGGCACAAAATTATGGTAATTTCTGCCTTTTTGCTCTAAAATAAGGGGAATTTCTGCCTTTTTGCCCCAAAATAAGGGGAATTTATTCTTTTTGGCCTAAAATAAGAGTAATTTCTGTATTTTTGGCTTAAAATAAAGAGAATTTCTTTCTTTTTGACCTGAAATAAGAAAAATTTCTGCATTTTTGCTCCATAATAAGGGGAATTTCAGCATTTTTGTCCGAAAATAAGGGGAATTTCTGCATTTTTGACCCAAAATTAGGAAAATTTTTGCCTTTTTACCCCAAAATTAGGGGCATTACTGTGTTTTTGCTTTAAAATAAGGGAAATTTCTGCATTTTTGCCCAAAATTTTGTGGAATTTCTGCTTTTTTGCTCTAAAATAAGAAGTATTTCTGCCTTTTTGGCACAAAATAAGGGGAATTTCAGGCTTTTTCCCTAAAATAAGGGTAATTTCAGGAATTTTCCCCCAAATTAGCGGAATTTCTGCCTTTTTGACCTGAAATAAGGGGAATTTCTGCATTTATGCCACAAGATAAGGAAAATTTCTGCAATTTTGTTCCAAAAATAGGAAATTTCTGAAATGTTGCCCCACAAAAAGGGGAATTTCTGCCTTTATGCCTTAAAACTAATGGAATTTCTGATTTTTGCCCCAAAATTAGAAGCATTACAGAATTTTTGCCACAAAATAAGGGAAATTTCTGCAATTTGCCTCAAAATAAAGAAAATTTCTGCAATTTTGTCCCAAAAAAGGGAAATTTCTGCCTTTTTGCTCCAAAATAAGAGGAATTTCTGTATTTTGACCCAAAATTAGAGAAATTTCTGAATTTTGCCCCCAATTTAGAAGCATTACTGCATTTTTGCCCCAAAATATGGGAAATTTCTGCAATTTTGTTCCAAAATAAGGGAAAGCTCTGCCTTTTTACCCCAAAATAATGGGAATTTCTGCATTTTTACCACAAAATAAGGGAAATTTCTTGAATTTTATCCTAAATAAGTTAAATTTCTATCCTTTAGCCCAAAAATAAAAGAAATTTCTGCCTATTTGGCTCTAAATAAGGGGAATTTCTGCATTTTTGCCCCAAATTAAAAGAAATTTCTGCATTTTTGCTTAAAAATAAGGGGAATATCTGCCTTTTTGCCCTAAAATAAGGGGAATTTACCTTTTTACCCCAAAATAGAAAGAATTTAGTCTTATTGCCCTAAAATAAGGGTAATTTCTGTATTTTTCGCTTAAAATAAGGGGAATTTCTGCATTTTTGCCCCAAAAAGAGGAATTTCTGTATTTTTGCCCTGAAATAAGGAGAATTTCTGTCTTTTTGCCCTAAAATAAAAAAAAAATCTGCATTTTTGCTCCAAAATAAGCGGAATTTCAGCATTTTTGCCCCCAAATAAGGGGAATTTCTGCAATTTTGCCCCAAAATAAAGGAAATTTCTGAAATTTTGACACAAAATTAGGGGAATTACTGCAATTTTGCCCCAAAATATGGGAAATTTTTGCAATTTTGCTCCAAAATTATAGGGAATTTCTGACTTTTTGACAAAAAATTAGGGGCATTACTCTCTTTATGCCCAAATAATGGAAATTTTGCATTTTTGTCTAAAATTAAGTGGAATTTCTTCCTTTTTGTCCTAAAATAAGAATTTCTGTTTTTTTGGCACAAAATATAAGGAATTTCAGTCCTTTTGCCCTAAAATAAGGCTAATTTCTGCATTTTTGAACACAAATAAGTGGAATTTCTGCCTTTTTGACACGAAATAAGGGGAATTTCTGCATTTTTTCCCCAAGATAAAAGAAAATTCTGCAATTTTGCCCTAAAATAAGGGAAATTTTGCTATTTTGTCCCAAAAAATGGAAATTTCTGCATTTTTGCCCCCAAATAAGGAGAATTTCTGCATTTTTCTTAAAAATTAGAGATATTTCTGCCTTTTTGCCCCCAAATTAGGGGCATTACTTCCTTTTTGCACAATAATTAGGGAAAATTATGCAATTTTGCTCCAAAATAAGTGGAATTTCTACATTTTTGCCCCAAAAATTAGGGGAATTTCTGCCTTTTTGACCCAAAATTAGGGTTATTACTGCAATTTTGCTCTAAAATAATGGGGAATGTCTGCAATTTTGCCACAAAATGAAGGGAATTTCTGCAATTTTGACAGAAAATTAGGGGAATTACTGCAATTTTGCCCTAAAATAAAAGAAATTTCTGCAATTTTGCTCCAAAATTAGGGGAATTTCTGCCTTTTTGACCCAAAATTAGGAGCATTACTGTCTTTTTGCCCCTAATAAGGGAAATTTCTGCATTTTTCCCCAAAATTAAGTGGAATTTCTGGTTTTTTTGCCCTAATATAAGAATTTCTGCCCTTTTGAAACAAAATAAGGGGAATTTCTGCATTTTTGCCACAAAATATTAGGAATTTCTACCTTTTTGCCCAAAAATGAGGAAAATTTCTGCCTTTTTTTCACCTGAAATAAGTGAAAGTTCTGCAAATTTGCCCCAAAATAAGTGGAATTTCTGAGTTTTGCCCCAAAATAAGGAGAATTTCTGTCTTTTTGCCCCAACATATAAGGAATTTCGGCTTTTTTGCCCCACAATTAGGGGAATTTCTGCAATTTTGCTCCAAAATACGGGGAATTGCTGCTTTATAGCCTGAAGATAAAGGCAATGTATACCTTTTGCCACAAAAAGAAAAATTTCTTCATTTTTGCTCCAAAATAAAAGGAATTTCTGCTTTTTTGCCTCTAAAAAAGTGGAATTTCTGTCTTTTACCCTCAAACCAAAGGGACTTTCTGTCTTTTTTGCCCCAAAATAAGGAAAATTTCTGACTTATTACACTGAAATAAGTGAAATTTCTGCAATTTTGCCCCAAAATAAGGGAAATTTCTGCCTTTTTCCCCCCAAATAAGTTGAATTTCAACCTTTTTACCTCAAAATAAGAGGAATTTTTGATTTTTGCCCCAAAATAAGGAGAATTTCTGTTTTTTTGCCCCAACATATAGGGAATTTCTGCCTTTTTGCCCCACAATTAGGGGAATTTCTGCAATTTTGCTCGAAAATACGGGGAATTTGAACATTTTTGCCCGAAAATAAGTGGAATGCATACTTTTTTGCCATAAAAAAGGGAAATTTCTTCATTTTTGCTCCAAAATAAGGGGAATTTCTGCCTTTTTGCCTCTAAATAAGTGGAATTTCTGTCTTTTTTCCCCAAAACAAAGAGAATTTCTGTCTTTTTTGCCCCAAAATAAAAAAAATTTCTGACTTATTAACCTGAAATAAGTGAAATTTCTGAAATTTTGCCCCAAAATAAGGAAAATTTCGGCATTTTTGCCCTGAAATATGTGAAATTTCTGCATTTTTACTCCAAAACAAGGTGAATTTCGGCCTTTTTGCCCCAAGATAATGGGAATTTCTGCCTTTTTGTCCCAAAATAAGGAAAATTTTTGCTTTTTTTCTCTGAAATAAGTGAAATTTCTGCAATTTTGCCCTAAAATAAGAGAAATTTCTGCAATTTTTCCCCATAATAAGAGAAATTTCTGCAATTTTGCTCCAAAATAAGGGGAATTTCTGTTTTTTGACCCCAAATAAGAGAAATTTCTGCAATTTTGCCCTAAAATAAGGGGAATTTCTGCCTTTTGCTCCAAAATAAAGAGAATTTCTGCCTTTTTGCCTCTAAATAAAGAAAATTACTGTATTTTTTATCCCAAAATTAGGTGAATTTCTGCAATTTTGCTCCATAATATGGGGATTTTCTGCCTTTTCGCCGAAAATAAGGGGAATTTCTGCCATTTTGCCGCGAAATAAGTGAAATTTCTACAGTTTTACCCCAAAATAAAAG
Source organism: Micromys minutus (assembly GCF_963924665.1). Taxonomy (NCBI): domain Eukaryota; kingdom Metazoa; phylum Chordata; class Mammalia; order Rodentia; family Muridae; genus Micromys; species Micromys minutus. The sequence goes on along the minus strand of NC_137963.1, from coordinate 27,799,381 downwards.
GAATTTCTGCCTTTTTGCCCTAAAATTAGAGAAATTTCTGCAATTTTGCTCCAAAATATGGGGAATTTCTGCCTTTTTGCCCGAAAATTAAAGGTATGTATAACTTTTTGCCATAAAAAAGGGAAATTTCTTCATTTTTGCCCGTTAATAAGGGGATTTTCCGCCTTTTTGACTCAAAATAAGTGCAATTTCTGCCTTTTCTCCAAAAATAAACGAAATTTCTATCTTTTTGCCCCAAAATAAAGGGAATTTCAGCCTTTTTACCTCAAAATAAGGGTAATTTCTGCCTTTTTCTCCAAAATATGTGGAATTTCTGCCTTTTTGCCCAAAAATAAGAAAAATTTCTGCAATTTTGTACCAAAATAAAAGAATTTTCTGCCTTTTTCCTTCAAAATAAGAAAATTTCTGCCTTTTTTCTAAACTAAGTGAAATTTCTGCAATTTTGCCCCAAAATCAGGGAAATTTCTGCAATTTTGTTCCAATGTAAAGGAAATTTCTTCAATTTTGCCTCAAAATAAGGGGAATTTCTGAATTTTTGCTCCCGAAAAAAAGAGGTTTTCTGTTTTTTAGCCCCAAAATAAAGAGAATTTCTGCCTTTTTGCCCGAAAATTATGAGAATTTCTGCAATTTTGCTTCAAAATACAGGGAATTTCTGCCTTTTAGCCCCAAAATAAAGGGAATTTCTGCGTTTTCCCCCAATATTTGAGGAATTTCTGCATTTTACCTCTAAATAAGAGGAATTTCTGCATTTTACCTCAAAATAAAAAGAATTTCTGCCTTTTGCCCCAATATATAGGGAATTTCTGTCTTTTTGTTCCAAAATAAGGAAAATTTCTTCAATTTTGTACTATAATAAAAGAAATTTCTGCTTTTTGCCCCAAAATGAGAAGAATTTTTGACTTTTTGCCCTGAAATAAATGAAATTTCTGCAATTTTGCCCGAAAATAAAGGAAATTTGTGCCTTTTTGCCCCAAAATAAGGTTAATTTCTGCCTTTTGCCCTAAAATATGGGAAATTTCTGCCTTTTTGTCTGAAAATAAGAAGAATGCATACCTTTTTGCCATATAAAAGGGAAATTTCTTCATTTTTGCTCCAAAATAAGGGGAATTTCTGCATTTTTGCACCCAAATAAGGGGAATTTCAGCCTTTTTACCTCAAAATAAGGGGAATTTCTGCATTTTTGCCACAAAATATTAAGAATTTCTGCATTTTTGCCCCATAATAATGAAAATTTGTGCAATTTTGTCCCTAAATAAGGGGAATTTCTCCTTTTTTGCCCCAAACTAAAAAAAAAATTTCAGCCTTTTTACCTGAAAATAAGTGAAATTACTGCAATTTTGCCCCAAAATAAGGTAAATTTCTGCAATTTTGCCCCAAAATAAAGAAAATTTCTGGAATTTTGCCCCAAAATTAGGAGAATTTTTGCAACTTTGCTCCAAAATACGAAGAATTTTTGACTTTTTGCCTGAAAATAAAGGGAATGCATACCTTTTTGCCATTAAAAAGTGAAATTTCTTCGTTTTTACTCCAAAATAAGGGGAATTTCTGCCTTTTTGCCTCTAAATAAGTGGAATTTCTGTCTTTTTTTTCCCAAAACAAAGGGAATTTCTGTCTTTTTTGCCCCAAAATAAGGGGAATTTCTGACTTATTACCCTGAAATAAGTGAAATTTCTGCAATTTTGCCCCCAAAATAATAAAAATTTCTGCCTTTTTTCTTAAATAAGTGAAATTTCTGCAATTTTACGCCAAAATAAGTGAAATTTCTGCAATTTTGCCCCAAAATAAGGGAAATTTGTGCCTTTTTGCCTCCAAATAAGAGGAATTTCATTCTTTTTACCTCAAAATAAGGGGAATTTCTGCATTTTTGCCACAAAATATTAGGAATTTCTGCCTTTTTGCCCCAAAATAAGGAAAATTTCTGCCTTTTTTCCATGAAATAAGTGAAATTTCTGCAATTTTGCCCCAACAGAAGGGAAATTTCTGCATTTTTGCCCACAAATAAAGGGAATTTCAGCCTTTTTTCCTCAAAATAAAGGGAATTTCTGCATTTTTGCCACAAAATATTAGGAATATCTGTTTTTTTGCCCCAAAATAAAAAATTTCTGCCTTTTTTCCCTGAAATAAGTGAAATTTCTGCAATTTTGCCCCAAAATAAGTGGAAATTCTGAGTTTTGCCCCAAAATAAGGAGAATTTCTGTCTTTTTGCCCCAACATATAGGGAATTCTGCCTATTTGCTCCACAATTAGGGGAATTTCTGCAATTTTGCTTCAAAATACGGGGAATTCCTGCCTTTTTGCCCTAAAATAAGGGGAACGCATACCTTTTTGCCATATAAATAGGAAATTTCTTCATTTTTGCTCTAAAATAAGGGGAATTTCTGCCTTTTTACCTCTAAATAAGTGGAATTTCTGTCTTTTTCCCCCAAAATAAAGGGAATTTCTGTATTTTTTGCCCCAAAATAAGAGGAATTTTTGAGTTATTACCCTGAAATAAGTGAAATTTCTGCAATTTTGCCCCAAAATAAGGGAAATTTCTGCCTTTTTGCCCCCAAATAAGGGGTAATTTCATCCTTTTTACCCCAAAATAAGGGGAATTTCTGCTTTTTTGCCACAAAATAAGAAAAATTTCTGCTTTTTTCTCTGAAATAAGTGAAATGTCTGCAATTTTGCCCCAAAATAAGTGAAATTTCTGCAATTTTGCCCCAAAATAAGAGAAATTTCTGAAATTTTGCCCCAAAATAAGGGAAATTTCTGCCTTTTTGCCCCTAAATAAGGGGAATTTCAGGCTTTTAACCTAAAAAAAAGGGGAATTTCTCCTTTTTTGCCCCAAAATAAGGAATATTTCTGCTTTTTTTCTCTGAAAGAAGTGAAATTTCTGCAATTTTGCCCCAAAATAAGTGAAATTTCTGCAATTTTGCCCCAAACTAAGTGGAATTTCTGAGTTTTGCCCCAAAATAAGGAGAATTTCTGTCATTTTGCCCGAACATATAGGAAATTTCTGTCTTTTTGCCCCACAATTAGGGGAATTTCTGCAATATTGCTCTAAAATACGGGGAATTTCTGCCTTTTTGCCCTGAAATAAGTGAAATTTCTGCAATTTTGCCCCAAAATAAGTGGAAATTCTGAGTTTTGCCCCAAAATAAGAAGAATTTCCGTCTTTTTGCCCCAACATAGAGGGAATTTCTGCCTTTTTGCCCCACAATTAGGGGAATTTCTGCAATTTTGCTCAAAAATACGGGGAATTTCTGCCTTTTTGCCCTATAATAAGGGGAATGCATTCCTTTTTGCCATATAAAAGGGAAATTTCTTCATTTTTGCTCCAAAATAAGGGGAATTTCTGCATTTTTGAACCCAAATAAGGGGAATTTCAGCCTTTTTACCTCAAAATAAGAGGAATTTCTGCATTTTTGCCACAAAATATTAAGAATTTCTGCATTTTTACCCCATAATAATGAAAATTTGTGCAATTTTGCCCCTAAAAAGGGGGAATTTCTCCTTTTTTGTCCCAAACTAAAAGAAATTTCAGCCTTTTTACCTGAAAATAAGTGAAATTACTGCAATTTTGCCCCAAAATAAGGTAAATTTCTGCAATTTTGCACCAAAATAAAAAAAATTTCTGGAATTTTGCCCCAAAATTAGGAGAATTTCTGCAACTTTGCTCCAAAATACGGAGAATTTTTGACTTTTTGCCTGAAAATAAAGGGAATGCATACCTTTTTGCCATTAAAAAGTGAAATTTCTTCATTTTTGCTCCAAAATAAGGGGAATTTCTGCCTTTTTGCCTCTAAATAAGTGGAATTTCTGTCTTTTTGTCCCAAAACAAAGGGAATTTCTGTCTTTTTTGCCTTAAAATAAGGGGAATTTCTGACTTATTACCCTGAAATAAGTGAAACTTCTGCAATTTTGTCCCAAAATATGGGAAATTTCTGTTTTTTTGCCCACAAATAAGGGGAATATCAGCCTTTTTACCTCAAAATAAAAGGAATTTCTGCTTTTTTGCCCCAAAATAAGGAAAATTTCTGCTTTTTATCTCTGAAATAAGTAAAATTTCTGCAATTTTGCCCCACAATAAGTGAAATTTCTGCAATTTTGCCCCAAAATAAAAGAAATTTCTGAAATTTTGCCCCAAAATAAGTGAAATTTCTGCAATTTTGCCCCAAACTAAGTGGAATTTCTGAGTTTTGCCCCAAAATAAGGAGAATTTCTGTGTTTTTGCCCCAACATATAGTGAATTTCTGCCTTTTTGCCCCACAATTTGGGGAATTTCTGCAATTTTGCTCCAAAATACAAGGAATTTCTGCCTTTTTGCCCTAAAATAAGGGGAATGCATAACTTTTGCCATATAAAAGGGAAATTTCTTCATTTTTGCTTCAAAATAAGGGGAATTTCTGCCTTTTTGCCTCTAAATAAGTGGAATTTCTGTCTTTTTCCACGAAAATAAAGGAAATATCTGTCTTTTTTGCCCCAAAAAAAGGGGAATTTCTGAATTATTACCCTGAAAGAAGTGAAATTTCTGCAATTTTGCCCCAAAATAAGGGAAATTTCTGCCTTTTTGCCCCCAAATAAGGGGGAATTTCAGCCTTTTTACCTCAAAATAAGGGGAATTTCTGCATTTTTGCCCCAAAATAAGAGAAATTTCTGCCTTTTTGCCCCAAAATAAGGAAAATTTCTGCCTTTTTTCCCTGAAATAAGTGAAATTTCTGCAATTTTGCCCCCAAAATAATAAAAATTTCTGCCTTTTTTTCTTAAATAAGTGAAATTTCTGCAATTTTGCGCCAAAATAAGTGAAATTTCTGCAATTTTGCCACAAAATAAGGGAAATTTGTGCCTTTTTGCCTCCAAATAAGAGGAATTTCATTCTTTTTACCTCAAAATAAGGGGAATTTCTGCATTTTTGCCACAAAATATTAGAAATTTCTGCCTTTTTGCCCCAAAATAAGGAAAATTTCTGCCTTTTTTCCATGAAATAAGTGAAATTTCTGCAATTTTGCCCCAACAGAAGGGAAATTTCTGCATTTTTGCCCACAAATAAGGGGAATTTCAGCCTTTTTTCCTCAAAATAAAGGGAAATTCTGCATTTTTGCCACAAAATATTAGGAATATTTGTTTTTTTGCCCCAAAATAAGGAAAATTTCTGCCTTTTTTCCCTGAAATAAGTGAAATTTCTGCAATTTTGCCCCAAAATAAGTGGAAATTCTGAGTTTTGCCCCAAAATAAGGAGAATTTCCGTCTTTTTGCCCCAACATAGAGGGAATTTCTGCCTTTTTGCCCCACAATTAGGGGAATTTCTGCAATTTTGCTCAAAAATACGGGGAATTTCTGCCTTTTTGCACTATAATAAGGGGAATGCATTCCTTTTTGCCATATAAAAGGGAAATTTCTTCATTTTTGCTCCAAAATAAGGGGAATTTCTGCATTTTTGCACCCAAATAAGGGGAATTTCATCCTTTTTACCTCAAAATAAGAGGAATTTCTGCATTTTTGCCACAAAATATTAAGAATTTCTGCATTTTTACCCCATAATAATGAAAATTTGTGCAATTTTGCCCCTAAAAAGGGGGAATTTCTCCTTTTTTGCCCCAAACTAAAAAAAATTTCAGCCTTTTTACCTGAAAATAAGTGAAATTACTGCAATTTTGCCCCAAAATAAGGTAAATTTCTGCAATTTTGCAACAAAATAAAAAAAATTTCTGGAATTTTGCCCCAAAATTAGGAGAATTTCTGCAACTTTGCTCCAAAATACGGAGAATTTTTGACTCTTTGCCTGAAAAAAAAGGGAATGCATACTTTTTTGCCATTAAAAAGTGAAATTTCTTCGTTTTTGCTCCAAAATAAGGGGAATTTCTGCCTTTTTGCCTCTAAATAAGTGGAATTTCTGTCTTTTTGTCCCAAAACAAAGGGAATTTCTGTCTTTTTTGCCTTAAAATAAGGGGAATTTCTGACTTATTACCCTGAAATAAGTGAAACTTCTGCAATTTTGTCCCAAAATATGGGAAATTTCTGTTTTTTTGCCCCCAAATAAGGGGAATATCAGCCTTTTTACCTCAAAATAAAAGGAATTTCTGCTTTTTTGCCCCAAAATAAGGAAAATTTCTGCTTTTTATCTCTGAAATAAGTGAAATTTCTGCAATTTTGCCCCACAATAAGTGAAATTTCTGCAATTTTGCCCCAAAATAAAAGAAATTTCTGAAATTTTGCCCCAAAATAAGTGAAATTTCTGCAATTTTGCCCCAAACTAAGGGGAATTTCTGAGTTTTGCCCCAAAATAAGGAGAATTTCTGTCTTTTTGCCCCAACATATAGTGAATTTCTGCCTTTTTGCCCCACAATTTGGGGAATTTCTGCAATTTTGCTCCAAAATACAAGGAATTTCTGCCTTTTTGCCCTAAAATAAGGGGAATGCATAACTTTTGCCATATAAAAGGGAAATTTCTTCATTTTTGCTTCAAAATAAGGGGAATTTCTGCCTTTTTGCCTCTAAATAAGTGGAATTTCTGTCTTTTTCCACGAAAATAAAGGAAATATCTGTCTTTTTTGCCCCAAAAAAAGGGGAATTTCTGAATTATTACCCTGAAAGAAGTGAAATTTCTGCAATTTTGCCCCAAAATAAGGGAAATTTCTGCCTTTTTGCCCCCAAATAAGGGAGAATTTCAGCCTTTTTACCTCAAAATAAGGGGAATTTCTGCATTGTTGCCCCAAAATAAGAGAAATTTCTGCCTTTTTGCCCCAAAATAAGGAAAATTTCTGCCTTTTTTCTCTGAAATAAGTGAAATTTCTGCAATTATGCCCCCAAAATAATAAAAATTTCTGCCTTTTTTTCTTAAATAAGTGAAATTTCTGCAATTTTGCGCCAAAATAAGTGAAATTTCTGCAATTTTGCCCCAAAATAAGGGAAATTTGTGCCTTTTTGCCTCCAAATAAGAGGAATTTCATTCTTTTTACCTCAAAATAAGGGGAATTTCTGCCTTTTTGCCACAAAATATTAGGAATTTCTGCCTTTTTGCCCCAAAATAAGGAAAATTTCTGCCTTTTTTCCATGAAATAAGTGAAATTTCTGCAATTTTGCCCCAACAGAAGGGAAATTTCTGCATTTTTGCCCACAAATAAGGGGAATTTCAGCCTTTTTTCCTCAAAATAAAGGGAATTTCTGCTTTTTTGCCACAAAATATTAGGAATATCTGTTTTTTTGCCCCAAAATAAGGAAAATTTCTGCCTTTTTTCCCTGAAATAAGTGAAATTTCTGCAATTTTGCCCAAAAATATGTGGAAATTCTGAGTTTTGCCCCAAAATAAGGAGAATTTCTGTCTTTTTGCCTCAACATATAGTGAATTTCTGCCTATTTGCTCCACAATTAGGGGAATTTCTGCAATTTTGCTTCAAAATACGGGGAATTCCTGCCTTTTTGCCCTAAAATAAGGGGAACGCATACCTTTTTGCCATATAAAAAGGAAATTTCTTCATTTTTGCTCTAAAATAAGGGGAATTTCTGCCTTTTTACCTCTAAATAAGTGGAATTTCTGTCTTTATCCCCCAAAATAAAGGGAATTTCTGGATTTTTTGCCCCAAAATAAGAGGAATTTTTGAGTTATTACCCTGAAATAAGTGAAATTTCTGCAATTTTGCCCCAAAATAAGGGAAATTTCTGCCTTTTTGCCCCCAAATAAGGGGTAATTTCAGCCTTTTTACCCCAAAATAAGGGGAATTTCTGCTTTTTTGCCCCAAAATAAGAAAAATTTCTGCTTTTTTCTCTGAAATAAGTGAAATGTCTGCAATTTTGCCCCAAAATAAGTGAAATTTCTGCAATTTTGCCCCAAAATAAGAGAAATTTCTGAAATTTTGCCCCAAAATAAGGGAAATTTCTGCCTTTTTGCCCCTAAATAAGGGGAATTTCAGGCTTTTTACCTAAAAAAAGGGGAATTTCTCCTTTTTTGCCCCAAAATAAGGAATATTTCTGCTTTTTTTCTCTGAAATAAGTGAAATTTCTGCAATTTTGCCCCAAAATAAGTGAAATTTCTGCAATTTTGCCCCAAACTAAGTGGAATTTCTGAGTTTTGCCCCAAAATAAGGAGAATTTCTGTCATTTTGCCCGAACATATAGGAAATTTCTGCCTTTTTGCCCCACAATTAGGGGAATTTCTGCAATATTGCTCTAAAATACGGGGAATTTCTGCCTTTTTGCCCTGAAATAAGTGAAATTTCTGCAATTTTGCCCCAAAATAAGTGGAAATTCTGAGTTTTGCCCCAAAATAAGGAGAATTTCCGTCTTTTTGCCCCAACATAGAGGGAATTTCTGCCTTTTTGCCCCACAATTAGGGGAATTTCTGCAATTTTGCTCCAAAATACGGGGAATTTCTGCCTTTTTGCCCTATAATAAGGGGAATGCATACCTTTTTGCCATAAAAAAGGGAAATTTTTTCATTTTTGCTCCAAAATAAGGGGAATTTCTGCCTTTTTGCCTCTAAATAAGTGCAATTTCTGTCTTTTTCCCCCAAAACAAAAGGAATTTCTGTCTTTTTTGCCCCAAAATAAGGGGAATTTCTGACTTATTACCCTGAAATAAGTGAAATTTCTGCAATTTTGTCCCAAAATAAAGGAAATTACTGCCTTTTTGTCCCCAAATAAGGGGTAATTTCAGCCTTTTTACCCCAAAATAAGGGAAATTTCTGCTTTTTTGCCCCAAAATAAGAAAAATTTCTGCTTTTTTTCTCTGAAATAAGTGAAATGTCTGCAATTTTGCCCCAAAATAAGTAAAATTTCTGCAATTTTGCCCCAAAATAAGGGAATTTTCTGTTTTTTTGCTTATAAATAAGGGGAATTTCAGCCTTTTTACATAAAAATAAAGGGAATTTCTTTTTTTGCCACAAAATAAGGAATATTTCTGCTTTTTTTCTCTGAAATAATGAAATTTCTGCAATTTTGCCCCAAAATAAGTGAAATTTCTGCAATTTTGCCCCAAATTAAGTGGAATTTCTGAGTTTTGCCCCAAATTAAGGAGAATTTCTGTCTTTTTGCCTCAACATATAGGGAATTTCTGCCTTTTTGCCCCACAATTAGGGGAATTTCTGCAATTTTGCTCCATAATACGGGGAATTTCTGCCTTTTTGCCCTAAAATAAGGGGAATGCATAACTTTTTGCCATATAAAAAAGAAATTTCTTCATTTTTGCTCCAAAATAAAAGGAATTTCTGCCTTTTTGCCTCTAAATAAGTGAAATTTCTGTATTTTCCCCCCAAAACAAAGGGAATATCTGTCTTTTTTGCCCCAAAATAAGGGGAATTTCTGATTTATTACCCTGAAATAAGTGAAATTTCTGCAATTTTGCCCCAAAATAAGGGAAATTTCTGCCTTTTTGCCCCCAAATAAGGGGGAATTTCAGCCTTTTTGCCTCAAAATAAGAAGGATTTCTGCATTTTTGCCCCAAAATAAGGGAAATTTCTGCCTTTTTGCCCCAAAATAAGGAAAATTTCTGCCTTTTTTTCATGAAATAAGTGAAATTTCTGCAATTTTGCCCCAAAATAATAAAAATTTTTGCCTTTTTGCCCTGAAATATGTGACATTTCTGAAATTTTACGCCAAAATAATGGGAATTTCTGCGTTTTTGCCCCTAAATAATGGAAATTTCTGCAATTTTGCTCCAAAATACGGAGAATTTCTGCCTTTTTGCCCGGAAATAAAAGGAATGTATAGTTTTTACCATAAAAAAGCAAATTTCTTCATTTTTGCCTGAAAATAAGGGGATTTTCCGCCTTTTTGACTCAAAATATGTGCAATTTCTGCCTTTTCCCCAAAAATAAACGAAATTTCTGCCTTTTTGCCCCAAAATAAAGGGAATTTCTGATTTTTGCTCCAAAATAAAAGGAATTTCAGCCGTTTTACCACAAAATAAGAGGAATATCTGCATTTTTGCCCCAAATTAGGGGAATTTCTGCAATTTTGCTCCAAAATTCGGGGAATTTTTGCCTTTTTGCCCGAAAATAAGAGGAATGCATACCTTTTTGCCATAAAAAAGTGAAATTTCTTCATTTTTGCTCCAAAATTAGGAAAATTTCTGCCTTTTGGCCTCTAAATAAGTGGAATTTCTGTCTTTTTCCCCCTAAACAAAGGGAATTTTTGACTTTTTTCCCCAAAATAAGAGGAATTTCTTACTTACTACCCTGAAATAAGTAAAATTTCTGCAATTTTGCCCCAAAATAAAAGAAATTTCTGCCTTTTTGCCCCCAAATAAGGGGAATTTCAGCCTTTATACCTCAAAATAAGGGGAATTTCTGCATTTTTGCCACAAAATATTAGAAATATCTGCATTTTGCCGCAAAATTAGGAAATTTCTGCCTTTTTCCCCCGAAATAAGCGAAAGTTCTGCAATTTTGCCAGAAAATAAGTGGAATTTCTGAGTTTTGCCCCAAAATAAGGAGAATTTCTGTCTTTTTGCCCCAACATATAAAGAATTTCTGCCTTTTATCCCCACAACTAGGGGAATTTCTGTAATTTTGCTCCAAAATACGGGGAATTTCTGCATTTTTGCATGAAAATAAGGGGAATGCATACCTTTTTGCCATATAAAAGAGAAATTTCTTCATTTTTGCTCCAAAATAAGGGGAATTTCTGCCTTTTTGCCTCTAAATAAGTGGAATTTCTGTCTTTTTCCTCCAAAACAAAGAAAATTTCTGTCTTTTTTGCCCCAAAATAAGGGGAATTTCTGACTTATTACCCTGAAATAAGTGAAATTTCTGCAATTTTGCCCCAAAATAAGGGAAATTTCTGCCTTTTTGCCCCCAAATATGGAATAATTTCAGCCTTTTTACCTCAAAATAAGGGGAATTTCTGCATTTTTGCCACAAAATATTAGGAATTTCTGCCTTTTTGCCCCAAAATAAGGGGAATTTCTGCCTTTATTTTCTGAAATAAGTGAAATTTCTGCAGTTTTGCCCTAAAATAAGTGAAATTTCTGTAATTTTGCCCCAAAATAAGTGAAATTTCTGAGTTATCCCCAAAATAAGGAGAATTTCTGTCTTTTTGCCCCAACATATAGGGAATTTCTGCCTTTTGCCCCACAATTAGGGGAATTTCTACAATTTTGCTCCAAAATACGGGTAATTTCTGACTTTTTGCTCAAAAATAAGAGGAATGCATACATTTTTGCCATAAAAATGGGAAATTTTTTCATATTTGCTCCAAAATAAAGTGAATTTCTGCCTTTTTGCCTCTAAATAAGTGGAATTTCTATCTTTTTTTCCCAAAACAAAGAGAATTTCTGTCTTTTTTGCTGCAAAATAAGGAAAATTTCTGACTTATTACCCTGAAATATGTGAAATTTCTGCAATTTTGCACCAAAATAATAAAAATTTCTGCATTTTTGCCCTGAAATATATGAAATTTCTGCAATTTTACCCCAAAATAAGGAAAATTTCTGCCTATTTGCACCAAATAATGAGAATTTCTGCAATTTTGCTCTAAAATACAGGGAATTTCTGCTTTTTTCCCCTAAAATAAAAGGAAAGTATACCTTTTTGCCATAAAAAAAGGGAAATTTCTTCATTTTTGCCTGAAAATAAGGGGATTTTCCGCCTTTTTGACTCAAAATAAGTGCAATTTCTGCCTTTTCTCCAAAAATAAACAAAATTTCTGTCTTTTTGCCCCAAAATAAAAAGAATTTCTGAATTTTTGCTCCAAAGTAAAAGGAATCTAAGCCGTTTTACCACAAAATAAGAGGAATTTCTGCATTTTTGCCCCAAAATTAGGGGAATTTCTGCAATTTTGCTCCCAAATTCAGAGAATTTTTGCCTTTTTGCCCGAAAATAAGTGGAATGCATACCTTTTTGCCATAAAAAAGTGAAATTTCTTCATTTTTGCTCCAAAATAAGGGGAATTTCTGCCTTTTTGCCTCTAAATAAGTGGAATTTCTGTCTTTTTTTCCCAAAACAAAGAAAATTTCTGTCTTTTTTGCCCCAAAATAAGGGGAATTTCTGACTTATTACCCTGAAATAAGTGAAATTTCTGCAATTTTGCCCAAAAATAAGGGAAATTTCTTCCTTTTTGCCCCCAAATAAGGGGTAATTTCAGTCTTTTTACCTCAAAATAAGGGGATTTTCTGCATTTTTGCCACGAAATATTAGTAATTTCTGCCTTTTTGCCCCAAAATAAGGGGAATTTCTGCCTTTTTTCTCTGAAATAAGTGAAATTTCTGCAATATTGCCTCAAAATAAGTGAAATTTCTGCAATTTTGCCACAAAATAAGTAGAATTTCTGAGTTATCCCCAAAATAAGGAGAATTTCGGTCTTTTTGCCCAAACATATAGGGAATTTCTGCCTTTTTGCAAAACAATTAGGGGAATTTCTCCAATTTTGCTCCATAATACGGGGAATTTCTGCCTTTTTGCGAAAAAATAAGGGGAATGCATACCTTTTTGCCCTAAAAAAGGGAAATTTTTTCATTTTTGCTCCAAAATAAGGGGAATTTCTGCCTTTTTGCCTCTAAATAAGTGAAATTTCTGTCTTTTTTTCCCAAAACAAAGAGAATTTCTGTCTTTTTTGCCGCAAAATAAGGAAAATTTCTGACTTATTACCCTGAAATAAGTGAAATTTCTGCAATTTTGCACCAAAATAAGGGAAATTTCTGCTTTTTTGCCCCAAAATAAGGGGAATTTCAGCCTTTTTACCTCAAAATAATGGAAATTTCTGCATTTTTGCCACAAAATATTAGGAATTTCTGCCTTTTTGCCCCAAAATAAGGGGAATTTTTGCATTTTTTTTCTGAAATAAGTGAAATTTCTGCAGTTTTGCCCCAAAATAAGTGGAATTTCTGCAATTTTGCCCTAAAATAAGTGGAATTTCTGAGTTTTCCCCAAAATAAGGAGAATTTCTGTTTTTTGCCCCAACATATAGGGAATTTCTGAATTTTTGCCCCACAATTAGGGGAATTTCTGCAATTTTGCTCCAAAATAAGGGGAATTTCTGCCTTTTTGCCCAAAAATAAGGGGAATGCATACCTTTTTGCCATAAAAAAGGGAAATTTTTTCATTTTTGCTCCAAAATAAGGGGAATTTCTGCCTTTTTGCCTCTAAGTAAGTGTAATTTCTGTCTTTTTTCCCAAAACAAAGAGAATTTCTGTCTTTTTTGCCCCAAAATAAGGAAAATTTTGACTTATTACCCAGAAATATTGAAATTTCTGCAATTTTGCACCAAAATAATAAAAATTTCTGCATTTTTGCCCTGAAATATGTGAAATTTCTGCAATTTTACCCCAAAATAAGGGGAATATCTGCCTATTTGCCGCAAAATAATGAGAATTTCTGCAATTTTGCTCCAAAATACGGGGAATTTCTGCTTTTTTGCCCGAAAATAAAAGGAAATTATAGCTTTTTGCCATATAAAAGGAAAATTTCTTCATTTTTGCCTGAAAATAAGGGGATTATCTGCCTTTTTGACTCAAAATAAGTGCAATTTCTGCCTTTTCCCCAAAAATAAACGAAATTTCGGTCTTTTTGCCCCAAAATAAAGGGAATTTCTGACTTTTTGCTCCAAAATAAATGGTATCTCAGCCGTTTTACCACAAAATAAGAGGAATTTCTGCATTTTTGCCCCAAAATTAGGGGAATTTTTGCAATTTTGCTCCAAAATTCGGGGAATTTTTGCCTTTTTGCCCGAAAATAAGAGGAATGCATAGCTTTTTGCCATAAAAAAGTGAAATTTCTTCATTTTTGCTCCAAAATTAGGAAAATTTCTGCCTTTTTGCCTCTAAATAAGTGGAATTTCTGTCTTTTTCCCCCAAAACAAAGGGAATTTCTGACTTTTTTGCCCCAAAATAAGGGGAATTTCTTATTTACTACCCTGAAATACGTAAAATTTCTGCAATTTTGCCCCAAAATAAGGGAAATTTCTTCCTTTTTGCCCCCAAATAAGGGGAATTTCAGCCTTTATACCTCAAAATAAGGGAAATTTCTGCATTTTTGCCACAAAATATTAGAAATATCTGCATTTTGCCGCAAAATTAGGGGAATTTCTGCAATTTTGCTCCCAAATTCAGAGAATTTTTGCCTTTTTGCCCGAAAATAAGTGGAATGCATATTTTTTTGCCATAAAAAAGTGAAATTTCTTCATTTTTGCTCCAAAATAAGGGGAATTTCTGCCTTTTTGCCTCTAAATAAGTGGAATTTCTTTCTTTTTTCCCAAAACAAAGGGAATTTCTGTCTTTTTTGCCCCAAAATAAGGGGAATTTCTAATTTATTACCCTGAAATAAGTGAAATTTCTGCAATTTTGCCCCAAAATAAGGGAAATTTCTTCCTTTTTGCCCCCAAATAAGGGGTAATTTCAGTCTTTTTACCTCAAAATAAGGGGATTTTCTGCATTTTTGCCACGAAATATTAGTAATTTCTGCCTTTTTGCCCCAAAATAAGGGGAATTTCTTCCTTTTTTCTCTGAAATAAGTGAAATTTCTGCAATATTGCCTCAAAATAAGTGAAATTTCTGCAATTTTGCCACAAAATAAGTAGAATTTCTGAGTTATTCCCAAAATAAGGAGAATTTCGGTCTTTTTGCCCAAACATATAGGGAATTTCTGCCTTTTTGCAAAAAAATTAGAGGAATTTCTCCAAATTTGCTCCATAATACGGGGAATTTCTGCCTTTTTGCGAAAAAATAAGGGGAATGCATACCTTTTTGCCCTAAAAAAGGGAAATTTTTTCATTTTTGCTCCAAAATAAGGGGAATTTCTGCCTTTTTGCCTCTAAATAAGTGAAATTTCTGTCTTTTTTTCCAAAAACAAAGAGAATTTCTGTCTTTTTTGCCGCAAAATAAGGAAAATTTCTGACTTATTACCCTGAAATAAGTGAAATTTCTGCAATTTTGCACCAAAATAAGGGAAATTTCTGCCTTTTTGCCCCAAAATAAGGGGAATTTCAGCCTTTTTACCTCAAAATAATGGAAATATCTGCATTTTTGCCACAAAATATTTGGAATTTCTGCCTTTTTGCCCCAAAATAAGGGGAATTTCTGCATTTTTTTCTGAAATAAGTGAAATTTCTGCAGTTTTGCCCCAAAATAAGTGAAATTTCTGCAATTTTGCCCTAAAATAAGTGGAATTTCTGAGTTTTCCCCAAAATAAGGAGAATTTCTGTTTTTTGCCCCAACATATAGGGAATTTCTGAATTTTTGCCCCACAATTAGGGGAATTTCTGCAATTTTGCTCCAAAATACGGGGAATTTCTGCCTTTTTGCCCAAAAATAAGGGGAATGCATACCTTTTTGCCATAAAAAAGGGAAATTTTTTCATTTTTGCTCCAAAATAAGGGGAATTTCTGCCTTTTTGCCTCTAAGTAAGTGTAATTTCTGTCTTTTTTCCCAAAACAAAGAGAATTTCTGTCTTTTTTGCCCCAAAATAAGGAAAATTTTGACTTATTACCCAGAAATATTGAAATTTCTGCAATTTTTCACCAAAATAATAAAAATTTCTGCATTTTTGCCCTGAAATATGTGAAATTTCTGCAATTTTACCCCAAAATAAGGGGAATATCTGCCTATTTGCCGCAAAATAATGAGAATTTCTGCAATTTTGCTCCAAAATACGGGGAATTTCTGCTTTTTTGCCCGAAAATAAAAGGAAATTATAGCTTTTTGCCATAAAAAAGGGAAATTTCTTCATTTTTGCCTGAAAATAAGGGGATTATCTGCCTTTTTGACTCAAAATAAGTGCAATTTCTGC
Organism: Micromys minutus; assembly: GCF_963924665.1. Lineage (NCBI taxonomy): Eukaryota > Metazoa > Chordata > Mammalia > Rodentia > Muridae > Micromys > Micromys minutus. The sequence continues at coordinate 27,783,684 of NC_137963.1, read as the reverse complement.
CTTTTCCCCAAAAATAAACGAAATTTCTGTCTTTTTGCCCCAAAATAAAGGGAATTTCTGACTTTTTGCTCCAAAATAAATGGAATCTCAGCCGTTTTACCACAAAATAAGAGGAATTTCTGCATTTTTGCCCCAAAATTAGGGGAATTTTTGCAATTTTGCTCCAAAATTCGGGGAATTTTTGCCTTTTTGCCCGAAAATAAGAGGAATGCATAGCTTTTTGCCATAAAAAAGTGAAATTTCTTCATTTTTGCTCCAAAATTAGGAAAATTTCTGCCTTTTTGCCTCTAAATAAGTGGAATTTCTATCTTTTTTTCCCAAAACAAAGAGAATTTCTGTCTTTTTTGCTGCAAAATAAGGAAAATTTCTGACTTATTACCCTGAAATATGTGAAATTTCTGCAATTTTGCACCAAAATAATAAAAATTTCTGCATTTTTGCCCTGAAATATATGAAATTTCTGCAATTTTACCCCAAAATAAGGGGAATATCTGCCTATTTGCCCCAAATAATGAGAATTTCTGCAATTTTGCTCTAAAATACCGGGAATTTCTGCTTTTTTGCCCGAAAATAAAAGGAAAGTATACCATTTTGCCATAAAAAAAAGGCAAATTTCTTCATTTTTGCCTGAAAATAAGGGGATTTTCCGCCTTTTTGACTCAAAATAAGTGCAATTTCTGCCTTTTCTCCAAAAATAAACAAAATTTCTGTCTTTTTGCCCCAAAATAAAGGGAATTTCTGAATTTTTGCTCCAAAGTAAAAGGAATCTAAACCGTTTTACCACAAAATAAGAGGAATTTCTGCATTTTTGCCCCAAAATTAGGGGAATTTCTGCAATTTTGCTCCCAAATTCAGAGAATTTTTACCTTTTTGCCCGAAAATAAGTGGAATGCATACCTTTTTGCCATAAAAAAGTGAAATTTCTTCATTTTTGCTCCAAAATAAGAGGAATTTCTGCCTTTTTGCCTCTAAATAAGTGGAATTTCTTTCTTTTTTCCCAAAACAAAGGGAATTTCTGTCTTTTTTGCCCCAAAATAAGGGGAATTTCTGACTTATTACCCTGAAATAAGTGAAATTTCTGCAATTTTGCCACAAAATAAGGGAAATTTCTTTTTTTTTGCCCCCAAATAAGGGGTAATTTCAGTCTTTTTACCTCAAAATAAGGGGATTTTCTGCATTTTTGCCACGAAATATTAGTAATTTCTGCCTTTTTGCCCCAAAATAAGGGGAATTTCTGCCTTTTTTCTCTGAAATAAGTGAAATTTCTGCAATATTGCCTCAAAATAAGTGAAATTTCTGCAATTTTGCCACAAAATAAGTAGAATTTCTGAGTTATTCCCAAAATAAGGAGAATTTCGGTCTTTTTGCCCAAACATATAGGGAATTTCTGCCTTTTTGCAAAACAATTAGGGGAATTTCTCCAATTTTGCTCCATAATACGGGAAATTTCTGCCTTTTTGCGAAAAAATAAGGGGAATGCATACCTTTTTGCCCTAAAAAAGGGAAATTTTTTCATTTTTGCTCCAAAATAAGGGGAATTTCTGCCTTTTTGCCTCTAAATAAGTGAAATTTCTGTCTTTTTTTCCAAAAACAAAGAGAATTTCTGTCTTTTTTGCCGCAAAATAAGGAAAATTTCTGACTTATTACCCTGAAATAAGTGAAATTTCTGCAATTTTGCACCAAAATAAGGGAAATTTCTGCCTTTTTGCCCCAAAATAAGGTGAATTTCAGCCTTTTTACCTCAAAATAATGGAAATATCTGCATTTTTGCCACAAAATATTAGGAATTTCTGCCTTTTTGCCCCAAAATAAGGGGAATTTCTGCATTTTTTTCTGAAATAAGTGAAATTTCTGCAGTTTTGCCCCAAAATAAGTGAAATTTCTGCAATTTTGCCCTAAAATAAGTGGAATTTCTGAGTTTTCCCCAAAATAAGGAGAATTTCTGTTTTTTGCCCCAACATATAGGGAATTTCTGAATTTTTGCCCCACAATTAGGGGAATTTCTGCAATTTTGCTCCAAAATACGGGGAATTTCTGCCTTTTTGCCCAAAAATAAGGGGAATGCATACCTTTTTGCCATAAAAAAGGGAAATTTTTTCATTTTTGCTCCAAAATAAGGGGAATTTCTGCCTTTTTGCCTCTAAGTAAGTGTAATTTCTGTCTTTTTTCCCAAAACAAAGAGAATTTCTGTCTTTTTTGCCCCAAAATAAGGAAAATTTTGACTTATTACCCAGAAATATTGAAATTTCTGCAATTTTGCACCAAAATAATAAAAATTTCTGCATTTTTGCCCTGAAATATGTGAAATTTCTGCAATTTTACCCCAAAATAAGGGGAATATCTGCCTATTTGCCGCAAAATAATGAGAATTTCTGCAATTTTGCTCCAAAATACGGGGAATTTCTGCTTTTTTGCCCGAAAATAAAAGGAAATTATAGCTTTTTGCCATAAAAAAGGGAAATTTCTTCATTTTTGCCTGAAAATAAGGGGATTATCTGCCTTTTTGACTCAAAATAAGTGCAATTTCTGCCTTTTCCCCAAAAATAAACGAAATTTCGGTCTTTTTGCCCCAAAATAAAGGGAATTTCTGACTTTTTGCTCCAAAATAAATGGAATCTCAGCCGTTTTACCACAAAATAAGAGGAATTTCTGCATTTTTGCCCCAAAATTAGGGGAATTTTTGCAATTTTGCTCCAAAATTCGGGGAATTTTTGCCTTTTTGCCCGAAAATAAGAGGAATGCATAGCTTTTTGCCATAAAAAAGTGAAATTTCTTCATTTTTGCTCCAAAATTAGGAAAATTTCTGCCTTTTTGCCTCTAAATAAGTGGAATTTCTGTCTTTTTCCCCCAAAACAAAGGGAATTTCTGACTTTTTTGCCCCAAAATAAGGGGAATTTCTTATTTACTACCCTGAAATACGTAAAATTTCTGCAATTTTGCCCCAAAATAAGGGAAATTTCTTCCTTTTTGCCCCCAAATAAGGGGAATTTCAGCCTTTATACCTCAAAATAAGGGAAATTTCTGCATTTTTGCCACAAAATATTAGAAATATCTGCATTTTGCCGCAAAATAAGGAAATTTCTGCCTTTTTCCCCCAAAATAAGTGAAAGTTCTGCAATTTTGCCCTAAAATAAGTGGAATTTCTGAGTTTTGCCCCAAAATAAGGAGAATTTCTGTCTTTTTGCCCCAACATATAGAGAATTTCTGCCTTTTATACCCACAACTAGGGGAATTTCTGCAATTTTGCTCCAAAATATGGGCAATTTCTGCATTTTTGCATGAAAATAAGGGGAATGCATACCTTTTTGCCATATAAAAGGGAAATTTCTTCATTTTTGCTCCAAAATAAAGGGAATTTCTGCCTTTTTGCCTCCAATTAAGTGGAATTTCTGTCTTTTTCCTCCAAAACAAAGGGAATTTCTGTCTATTTTGCCCCAAAATAAGGGGAATATCTGACTTATTACCCTGAAATAAGTGAAATTTCTGCAATTTTGCCCCAAAATAAGGGAAATTTCTTCCTTTTTGCCTCCAAATAAGGGGTAATTTCAGTCTTTTTACCTCAAAATAAGGGATTTTCTGCATTTTTGCCACGAAATATTAGTAATTTCTGCCTTTTTGCCCCAAAATAAGGGGAATTTCTGCCTTTTTTCTCTGAAATAAGTGAAATTTCTGCAATATTGCCCCAAAATAAGTGAAATTTCTGCAATTTTGCCACAAAATAAGTAGAATATCTGAGTTATCCCCAAAATAAGCAGAATTTCGGTCTTTTTGCCCAAACATATAGGGAATTTCTGCCTTTTTGCAAAACAATTAGGGGAATTTCTCCAATTTTGCTCCATAATACGGGAAATTTCTGCCTTTTTGCGAAAAAATAAGGGGAATGCATACCTTTTTGCCCTAAAAAAGGGAAATTTTTTCATTTTTGCTCCAAAATAAGGGGAATTTCTGCCTTTTTGCCTCTAAATAAGTAAAATTTCTGTCTTTTTTTCCCAAAACAAAGAGAATTTCTGTCTTTTTTGCCGCAAAATAAGGAAAATTTCTGACTTATTACCCTGAAATAAGTGAAATTTCTGCAATTTTGCACCAAAATAAGGGAAATTTCTGCCTTTTTGCCCCCAAATAAGGGGAATTTCAGCCTTTTTACCTCAAAATAATGGAAATTTCTGCATTTTTGCCACAAAATATTAGGAATTTCTGCCTTTTTGCCCCAAAATAAGGGGAATTTCTGCATTTTTTTTCTGAAATAAGTGAAATTTCTGCAGTTTTGCCCCAAAATAAGTGAAATTTCTGCAATTTTGCCCTAAAATAAGTGGAATTTCTGAGTTTTCCCCAAAATAAGGAGAATTTCTGTTTTTTGCCCCAACATATAGGGAATTTCTGAATTTTTGCCCCACAATTAGAAGAATTTCTGCAATTTTGCTCCAAAATACGGGAAATTTCTTCCTTTTTGCCCAAAAATAAGGGGAATGCATACCTTTTTGCCATAAAAAAGGGAAATTTTTTCATTTTTGCTCCAAAATAAGGGGAATTTCTGCCTTTTTGCCTCTAAATAAGTGTAATTTCTGTCTTTTTTCCCAAAACAAAGAGAATTTCTGTCTTTTTTGCCCCAAAATAAGGAAAATTTTGACTTATTACCCAGAAATATTGAAATTTCTGCAATTTTGCACCAAAATAATAAAAATTTCTGCATTTTTGCCCTGAAATATGTGAAATTTCTGCAATTTTACCCCAAAATAAGGGGAATATCTGCCTATTTGCCGCAAAATAATGAGAATTTCTGCAATTTTGCTCCAAAATACGGGGAATTTCTGCTTTTTTGCCCGAAAATAAAAGGAAATTATAGCTTTTTGCCATAAAAAAGGGAAATTTCTTCATTTTTGCCTGAAAATAAGGGGATTATCTGCCTTTTTGACTCAAAATAAGTGCAATTTCTGCCTTTTCCCCAAAAATAAACGAAATTTCTGTCTTTTTGCCCCAAAATAAAGGGAATTTCTGACTTTTTGCTCCAAAATAAATGGAATCTCAGCCGTTTTACCACAAAATAAGAGGAATTTCTGCATTTTTGCCCCAAAATTAGGGGAATTTTTGCAATTTTGCTCCAAAATTCGGGGAATTTTTGCCTTTTTGCCCGAAAATAAGAGGAATGCATAGCTTTTTGCCATAAAAAAGTGAAATTTCTTCATTTTTGCTCCAAAATTAGGAAAATTTCTGCCTTTTTGCCTCTAAATAAGTGGAATTTCTATCTTTTTTTCCCAAAACAAAGAGAATTTCTGTCTTTTTTGCTGCAAAATAAGGAAAATTTCTGACTTATTACCCTGAAATATGTGAAATTTCTGCAATTTTGCACCAAAATAATAAAAATTTCTGCATTTTTGCCCTGAAATATATGAAATTTCTGCAATTTTACCCCAAAATAAGGGGAATATCTGCCTATTTGCCCCAAATAATGAGAATTTCTGCAATTTTGCTCTAAAATACCGGGAATTTCTGCTTTTTTGCCCGAAAATAAAAGGAAAGTATACCATTTTACATAAAAAAAAGGCAAATTTCTTCATTTTTGCCTGAAAATAAGGGGATTTTCCGCCTTTTTGACTCAAAATAAGTGCAATTTCTGCCTTTTCTCCAAAAATAAACAAAATTTCTGTCTTTTTGCCCCAAAATAAAGGGAATTTCTGAATTTTTGCTCCAAAGTAAAAGGAATCTAAGCCGTTTTACCACAAAATAAGAGGAATTTCTGCATTTTTGCCCCAAAATTAGGGGAATTTCTGCAATTTTGCTCCCAAATTCAGAGAATTTTTGCCTTTTTGCCCGAAAATAAGTGGAATGCATACCTTTTTGCCATAAAAAAGTGAAATTTCTTCATTTTTGCTGCAAAATAAGAGGAATTTCTGCCTTTTTGCCTCTAAATAAGTGGAATTTCTTTCTTTTTTCCCAAAACAAAGGGAATTTCTGTCTTTTTTGCCCCAAAATAAGGGGAATTTCTGACTTATTACCCTGAAATAAGTGAAATTTCTGCAATTTTGCCCCAAAATAAGGGAAATTTCTTCCTTTTTGCCCCCAAATAAGGGGTAATTTCAGTCTTTTTACCTCAAAATAAGGGGATTTTCTGCATTTTTGCCACGAAATATTAGTAATTTCTGCCTTTTTGCCCCAAAATAAGGGGAATTTCTGCCTTTTTTCTCTGAAATAAGTGAAATTTCTGCAATATTGCCTCAAAATAAGTGAAATTTCTGCAATTTTGCCACAAAATAAGTAGAATTTCTGAGTTATTCCCAAAATAAGGAGAATTTCGGTCTTTTTGCCCAAACATATAGGGAATTTCTGCCTTTTTGCAAAACAATTAGGGGAATTTCTCCAATTTTGCTCCATAATACGGGGAATTTCTGCCTTTTTGCGAAAAAATAAGGGGAATGCATACCTTTTTGCCCTAAAAAAGGGAAATTTTTTCATTTTTGCTCCAAAATAAGGGGAATTTCTGCCTTTTTGCCTCTAAATAAGTGAAATTTCTGTCTTTTTTTCCAAAAACAAAGAGAATTTCTGTCTTTTTTGCCGCAAAATAAGGAAAATTTCTGACTTATTACCCTGAAATAAGTGAAATTTCTGCAATTTTGCACCAAAATAAGGGAAATTTCTGCCTTTTTGCCCCAAAATAAGGTGAATTTCAGCCTTTTTACCTCAAAATAATGGAAATATCTGCATTTTTGCCACAAAATATTAGGAATTTCTGCCTTTTTGCCCCAAAATAAGGGGAATTTCTGCATTTTTTTCTGAAATAAGTGAAATTTCTGCAGTTTTGCCCCAAAATAAGTGAAATTTCTGCAATTTTGCCCTAAAATAAGTGGAATTTCTGAGTTTTCCCCAAAATAAGGAGAATTTCTGTTTTTTGCCCCAACATATAGGGAATTTCTGAATTTTTGCCCCACAATTAGGGGAATTTCTGCAATTTTGCTCCAAAATACGGGGAATTTCTGCCTTTTTGCCCAAAAATAAGGGGAATGCATACCTTTTTGCCATAAAAAAGGGAAATTTTTTCATTTTTGCTCCAAAATAAGGGGAATTTCTGCCTTTTTGCCTCTAAGTAAGTGTAATTTCTGTCTTTTTTCCCAAAACAAAGAGAATTTCTGTCTTTTTTGCCCCAAAATAAGGAAAATTTTGACTTATTACCCAGAAATATTGAAATTTCTGCAATTTTGCACCAAAATAATAAAAATTTCTGCATTTTTGCCCTGAAATATGTGAAATTTCTGCAATTTTACCCGAAAATAAGGGGAATATCTGCCTATTTGCCGCAAAATAATGAGAATTTCTGCAATTTTGCTCCAAAATACGGGGAATTTCTGCTTTTTTGCCCGAAAATAAAAGGAAATTATAGCTTTTTGCCATAAAAAAGGGAAATTTCTTCATTTTTGCCTGAAAATAAGGGGATTATCTGCCTTTTTGACTCAAAATAAGTGCAATTTCTGCCTTTTCCCCAAAAATAAACGAAATTTCGGTCTTTTTGCCCCAAAATAAAGGGAATTTCTGACTTTTTGCTCCAAAATAAATGGAATCTCAGCCGTTTTACCACAAAATAAGAGGAATTTCTGCATTTTTGCCCCAAAATTAGGGGAATTTTTGCAATTTTGCTCCAAAATTCGGGGAATTTTTGCCTTTTTGCCCGAAAATAAGAGGAATGCATAGCTTTTTGCCATAAAAAAGTGAAATTTCTTCATTTTTGCTCCAAAATTAGGAAAATTTCTGCCTTTTTGCCTCTAAATAAGTGGAATTTCTGTCTTTTTCCCCCAAAACAAAGGGAATTTCTGACTTTTTTGCCCCAAAATAAGGGGAATTTCTTATTTACTACCCTGAAATACGTAAAATTTCTGCAATTTTGCCCCAAAATAAGGGAAATTTCTTCCTTTTTGCCCCCAAATAAGGGGAATTTCAGCCTTTATACCTCAAAATAAGGGGAATTTCTGCCTTTTTGCCTCTAAATAAGTGGAATTTCTGTCTTTTTTTCCCAAAACAGAGGAAATTTCTGTCTTTTTAGCCCCAAAATAAGGGGAATTTCTGACTTATTACCCTGAAATAAGTGAAATTTCTGCAATTTTGCCCCAAAATAAGGGAAATTTCTTCCTTTTTGCCCCCAAATAAGGGGTAATTTCAGTCTTTTTACCTCAAAATAAGGGGATTTTCTGCATTTTTGCCATGAAATATTAATAATTTCTGCCTTTTTGCCCCAAAATAAGGGGAATTTCTGCCTTTTTTCTCTGAAATAAGTGAAATTTCTGCAATATTGCCTCAAAATAAGTGAAATTTCAGCAATTTTGCCACAAAATAAGTAGAATTTCTGAGTTATCCCCAAAATAAGGAGAATTTCGGTCTTTTTGCCCAAACATATAGGGAATTTCTGCCTTTTTGCAAAACAATTAGGGGAATTTCTCCAATTTTGCTCCATAATACGGGGAATTTCTGCCTTTTTGCGAAAAAATAAGGGGAATGCATACCTTTTTGCCCTAAAAAAGGGAAATTTTTTCATTTTTGCTCCAAAATAAGGGGAATTTCTGCCTTTTTGCCTCTAAATAAGTGAAATTTCTGTCTTTTTTTCCCAAAACAAAGAGAATTTCTGTCTTTTTTGCCGCAAAATAAGGAAAATTTCTGACTTATTACCCTGAAATAAGTGAAATTTCTGCAATTTTGCACCAAAATAAGGGAAATTTCTGCCTTTTTGCCCCAAAATAAGGGGAATTTAAGCATTTTTACCTCAAAATAATGGAAATTTCTGCATTTTTGCCACAAAATATTAGGAATTTCTGCCTTTTTGCCCCAAAATAAGGGGAATTTCTGCATTTTTCTCTGAAATAAGTGAAATTTCTGCAGTTTTGCCCCAAAATAAGTGAAATTTCTGCAATTTTGCCCTAAAATAAGTGGAATTTCTGAGTTTTCCCCAAAATAAGGAGAATTTCTGTTTTTTGCCCCAACATATAGGGAATTTCTGAATTTTTGCCCCACAATTAGGGGAATTTCTGCAATTTTGCTCCAAAATACGGGGAATTTCTGCCTTTTTGCCCAAAAATAAGGGGAATGCATACCTTTTTGCCATAAAAAAGGGAAATTTTTTCATTTTTGCTCCAAAATAAGGGGAATTTCTGCCTTTTTGCCTCTAAGTAAGTGTAATTTCTGTCTTTTTTCCCAAAACAAAGAGAATTTCTGTCTTTTTTGCCCCAAAATAAGGAAAATTTTGACTTATTACCCAGAAATATTGAAATTTCTGCAATTTTGCACCAAAATAATAAAAATTTCTGCATTTTTGCCCTGAAATATGTGAAATTTCTGCAATTTTACCCCAAAATAAGGGGAATATCTGCCTATTTGCCGCAAAATAATGAGAATTTCTGCAATTTTGCTCCAAAATACGGGGAATTTCTGCTTTTTTGCCCGAAAATAAAAGGAAATTATAGCTTTTTGCCATAAAAAAGGGAAATTTCTTCATTTTTGCCTGAAAATAAGGGGATTATCTGCCTTTTTGACTCAAAATAAGTGCAATTTCTGCCTTTTCCCCAAAAATAAACGAAATTTCGGTCTTTTTGCCCCAAAATAAAGGGAATTTCTGACTTTTTGCTCCAAAATAAATGGAATCTCAGCCGTTTTACCACAAAATAAGAGGAATTTCTGCATTTTTGCCCCAAAATTAGGGGAATTTTTGCAATTTTGCTCCAAAATTCGGGGAATTTTTGCCTTTTTGCCCGAAAATAAGAGGAATGCATAGCTTTTTGCCATAAAAAAGTGAAATTTCTTCATTTTTGCTCCAAAATTAGGAAAATTTCTGCCTTTTTGCCTCTAAATAAGTGGAATTTCTGTCTTTTCCCCCCAAAACAAAGGGAATTTCTGACTTTTTTGCCCCAAAATAAGGGGAATTTCTTATTTACTACCCTGAAATACGTAAAATTTCTGCAATTTTGCCCCAAAATAAGGGAAATTTCTTCCTTTTTGCCCCTAAATAAGGGGAATTTCAGCCTTTATACCTCAAAATAAGGGAAATTTCTGCATTTTTGCCACAAAATATTAGAAATATCTGCATTTTGCCGCAAAATTAGGGGAATTTCTGAAATTTTGCTTCCAAATTCAGAGAATTTTTGCCTTTTTGCCCGAAAATAAGTGGAATGCATACCTTTTTGCCATAAAAAAGTGAAATTTCTTCATTTTTGCTCCAAAATAAGAGGAATTTCTGCCTTTTTGCCTCTAAATAAGTGGAATTTCTTTCTTTTTTCCCAAAACAAAGGGAATTTCTGTCTTTTTTGCCCCAAAATAAGGGGAATTTCTGACTTATTACCCTGAAATAAGTGAAATTTCTGCAATTTTGCCCCAAAATAAGGGAAATTTCTTCCTTTTTGCCCCCAAATAAGGGGTAATTTCAGTCTTTTTACCTCAAAATAAGGGGATTTTCTGCATTTTTGCCACGAAATATTAGTAATTTCTGCCTTTTTGCCCCAAAATAAGGAGAATTTCTGCCTTTTTTCTCTGAAATAAGTGAAATTTCTGCAATATTGCCTCAAAATAAGTGAAATTTCTGCAATTTTGCCACAAAATAAGTAGAATTTCTGAGTTATTCCCAAAATAAGGAGAATTTCGGTCTTTTTGCCCAAACATATAGGGAATTTCTGCCTTTTTGCAAAACAATTAGGGGAATTTCTCCAATTTTGCTCCATAATACGGGGAATTTCTGCCTTTTTGCGAAAAAATAAGGGGAATGCATACCTTTTTGCCCTAAAAAAGGGAAATTTTTTCATTTTTGCTCCAAAATAAGGGGAATTTCTGCCTTTTTGCCTCTAAATAAGTGAAATTTCTGTCTTTTTTTCCAAAAACAAAGAGAATTTCTGTCTTTTTTGCCGCAAAATAAGGAAAATTTCTGACTTATTACCCTGAAATAAGTGAAATTTCTGCAATTTTGCACCAAAATAAGGGAAATTTCTGCCTTTTTGCCCCAAAATAAGGTGAATTTCAGCCTTTTTACCTCAAAATAATGGAAATATCTGCATTTTTGCCACAAAATATTAGGAATTTCTGCCTTTTTGCCCCAAAATAAGGGGAATTTCTGCATTTTTTTCTGAAATAAGTGAAATTTCTGCAGTTTTGCCCCAAAATAAGTGAAATTTCTGCAATTTTGCCCTAAAATAAGTGGAATTTCTGAGTTTTCCCCAAAATAAGGAGAATTTCTGTTTTTTGCCCCAACATATAGGGAATTTCTGAATTTTTGCCCCACAATTAGGGGAATTTCTGCAATTTTGCTCCAAAATACGGGGAATTTCTGCCTTTTTGCCCAAAAATAAGGGGAAGGCATACCTTTTTGCCATAAAAAAGGGAAATTTTTTAATTTTTGCTCCAAAATAAGGGGAATTTCTGCCTTTTTGCCTCTAAGTAAGTGTAATTTCTGTCTTTTTTCCCAAAACAAAGAGAATTTCTGTCTTTTTTGCCCCAAAATAAGGAAAATTTTGACTTATTACCCAGAAAAATTGAAATTTCTGCAATTTTGCACCAAAATAATAAAAATTTCTGCATTTTTGCCCTGAAATATGTGAAATTTCTGCAATTTTACCCCAAAATAAGGGGAATATCTGCCTATTTGCCGCAAAATAATGAGAATTTCTGCAATTTTGCTCCAAAATACGGGGAATTTCTGCTTTTTTGCCCGAAAATAAAAGGAAATTATAGCTTTTTGCCATAAAAAAGGGAAATTTCTTCATTTTTGCCTGAAAATAAGGGGATTATCTGCCTTTTTGACTCAAAATAAGTGCAATTTCTGCCTTTTCCCCAAAAATAAACGAAATTTCGGTCTTTTTGCCCCAAAATAAAGGGAATTTCTGACTTTTTGCTCCAAAATAAATGGAATCTCAGCCGTTTTACCACAAAATAAGAGGAATTTCTGCATTTTTGCCCCAAAATTAGGGGAATTTTTGCAATTTTGCTCCAAAATTCGGGGAATTTTTGCCTTTTTGCCCGAAAATAAGAGGAATGCATAGCTTTTTGCCATAAAAAAGTGAAATTTCTTCATTTTTGCTCCAAAATTAGGAAAATTTCTGCCTTTTTGCCTCTAAATAAGTGGAATTTCTGTCTTTTTCCCCCAAAACAAAGGGAATTTCTGACTTTTTTGCCCCAAAATAAGGGGAATTTCTTATTTACTACCCTGAAATACGTAAAATTTCTGCAATTTTGCCCCAAAATAAGGGAAATTTCTTCCTTTTTGCCCCCAAATAAGGGGAATTTCAGCCTTTATACCTCAAAATAAGGGAAATTTCTGCATTTTTGCCACAAAATATTAGAAATATCTGCATTTTGCCGCAAAATAAGGAAATTTCTGCCTTTTTCCCCCAAAATAAGCGAAAGTTCTGCAATTTTGCCCTAAAATAAGTGGAATTTCTGAGTTTTGCCCCAAAATAAGGAGAATTTCTGTCTTTTTGCCCCAACATATAGAGAATTTCTGCCTTTTATACCCACAACTAGGGGAATTTCTGCAATTTTGCTCCAAAATATGGGCAATTTCTGCATTTTTGCATAAAAATAAGGGGAATGCATACCTTTTTGCCATATAAAAGGGAAATTTCTTCATTTTTGCTCCAAAATAAAGGGAATTTCTGCCTTTTTGCCTCCAATTAAGTGGAATTTCTGTCTTTTTCCTCCAAAACAAAGGGAATTTCTGTCTATTTTGCCCCAAAATAAGGGGAATATCTGACTTATTACCCTGAAATAAGTGAAATTTCTGCAATTTTGCCCCAAAATAAGGGAAATTTCTTCCTTTTTGCCTCCAAATAAGGGGTAATTTCAGTCTTTTTACCTCAAAATAAGGGGATTTTCTGCATTTTTGCCACGAAATATTAGTAATTTCTGCCTTTTTGCCCCAAAATAAGGGGAATTTCTGCCTTTTTTCTCTGAAATAAGTGAAATTTCTGCAATATTGCCCCAAAATAAGTGAAATTTCTGCAATTTTGCCACAAAATAAGTAGAATTTCTGAGTTATCCCCAAAATAAGGAGAATTTCGGTCTTTTTGCCCAAACATATAGGGAATTTCTGCCTTTTTGCAAAACAATTAGGGTAATTTCTCCAATTTTGCTCCATAATACGGGGAATTTCTGCCTTTCTGCGAAAAAATAAGGGGAATGCATACCTTTTTGCCCTAAAAAAGAGAAATTTTTTCATTTTTGCTCCAAAATAAGGGGAATTTCTGCCTTTTTGCCTCTAAATAAGTAAAATTTCTGTCTTTTTTTCCCAAAACAAAGAGAATTTCTGTCTTTTTTGCCGCAAAATAAGGAAAATTTCTCACTTATTACCCTGAAATAAGTGAAATTTCTGCAATTTTGCACCAAAATAAGGGAAATTTCTGCCTTTTTGCCCCCAAATAAGGGGAATTTCAGCCTTTTTACCTCAAAATAATGGAAATTTCTGCATTTTTGCCACAAAATATTAGGAATTTCTGCCTTTTTGCCCCAAAATAAGGGGAATTTCTGCATTTTTTTCTGAAATAAGTGAAATTTCTGCAGTTTTGCCCCAAAATAAGTGAAATTTCTGCAATTTTGCCCTAAAATAAGTGGAATTTCTGAGTTTTCCGCAAAATAAGGAGAATTTCTGTTTTTTGCCCCAACATATAGGGAATTTCTGAATTTTTGCCCCACAATTAGGGGAATTTCTGCATTCTTGACCCAAAATACGGGGAATTTCTGCCTTTATGCCCGAAAATAAGGGGAATGCATACCTTTTTGCCATAAAAAAGGGAAATTTTTTCATTTTTGCTCCAAAATAAGGGGAATTTCTGCCTTTTTGCCTCTAAGTAAGTGTAATTTCTGTCTTTTTTACCAAAACAAAGAGAATTTCTGTCTTTTTTGCCCCAAAATAAGGAAAATTTGGCTCTTACCCAGAAATATTGAAATTTCTGCAATTTTGCACCAAAATAATAAAAATTTCTGCATTTTTGCCCTGAAATATGTGAAATTTCTGCAATTTTACCCCAAAATAAGGGGAATATCTGCCTATTTGCCGCAAAATAATGAGAATTTCTGCAATTTTGCTCCAAAATACGGGGAATTTCTGCTTTTTTGCCCGAAAATAAAAGGAAATTATAGCTTTTTGCCATAAAAAAGGGAAATTTCTTCATTTTTGCCTGAAAATAAGGGGATTATCTGCCTTTTTGACTCAAAATAAGTGCAATTTCTGCCTTTTCCCCAAAAATAAACGAAATTTCGGTCTTTTTGCCCCAAAATAAAGGGAATTTCTGACTTTTTGCTCCAAAATAAATGGAATCTCAGCCGTTTTACCACAAAATAAGAGGAATTTCTGCATTTTTGCCCCAAAATTAGGGGAATTTTTGCAATTTTGCTCCAAAATTTGGGGAATTTTTGCCTTTTTGCCCGAAAATAAGAGGAATGCATACCTTTTTGCCATAAAAAAGTGAAATTTCTTCATTTTTGCTCCAAAATTAGGAAAATTTCTGCCTTTTTGCCTCTAAATAAGTGGAATTTCTGTCTTTTTCCCCCAAAACAAAGGGAATTTCTGACTTTTTTGCCCCAAAATAAGGGGAATTTCTTATTTACTACCCTGAAATAAGTAAAATTTCTGCAATTTTGCCCCAAAATAAGGGAAATTTCTTCCTTTTTGCCCCCAAATAAGGGGAATTTCAGCCTTTAAACCTCAAAATAAGGGAAATTTCTGCATTTTTGCCACAAAATATTAGAAATATCTGCATTTTGCCGCAAAATAAAGAAATTTCTGCCTTTTTCCCCCGAAATAATTGAAAGTTCTGCAATTTTGCCCCAAAATAAGTGGAATTTCTGAGTTTTGCCCCAAAATAAGGAGAATTTCTGTCTTTTTGCCCCAACATATAGTGAATTTCTGCCTTTTTGCCCCACAATTTGGGGAATTTCTGCAATTTTGCTCCAAAATACAAGGAATTTCTGCCTTTTTGCCCTAAAATAAGGGGAATGCATAACTTTTGCCATATAAATGGGAAATTTCTTCATTTTTGCTTCAAAATAAGGGGAATTTCTGCCTTTTTGCCTCTAAATAAGTGGAATTTCTGTCTTTTTCCACGAAAATAAAGGAAATATCTGTCTTTTTTTGCCCCAAAAAAAGGGGAATTTCTGAATTATTACCCTGAAAGAAGTGAAATTTCTGCAATTTTGCCCCAAAATAAGGGAAATTTCTGCCTTTTTGCCCCCAAATAAGGGGGAATTTCAGCCTTTTTACCTCAAAATAAGGAGAATTTCTGCATTTTTGCCCCAAAATAAGAGAAATTTCTGCCTTTTTGCCCCAAAATAAGGAAAATTTCTGCCTTTTTTCCCTGAAATAAGTGAAATTTCTGCAATTTTGCCCCCAAAATAATAAAAATTTCTGCCTTTTTTTCTTAAATAAGTGAAATTTCTGCAATTTTGCGCCAAAATAAGTGAAATTTCTGCAATTTTGCCCCAAAATAAGGGAAATTTGTGCCTTTTTGCCTCCAAATAAGAGGAATTTCATTCTTTTTACCTCAAAATAAGGGGAATTTCTGCATTTTTGCCACAAAATATTAGGAATTTCTGCCTTTTTGCCCCAAAATAAGGAAAATTTCTGCCTTTTTTTCCATGAAATAAGTGAAATTTCTGCAATTTTGCCCCAACAGAAGGGAAATTTCTGCATTTTTGCCCATAAATAAGGGGAATTTCAGCCTTTTTTCCTCAAAATAAAGGGAATTTCTGCATTTTTGCCACAAAATATTAGGAATATTTGTTTTTTTGCCCCAAAATAAGAAAAATTTCTGCCTTTTTTCCCTGAAATAAGTGAAATTTCTGCAATTTTGCCCCAAAATAAGTGGAAATTCTGAGTTTTGCCCCAAAATAAGGAGAATTTCCGTCTTTTTGCCCCAACATAGAGGGAATTTCTGCCTTTTTGCCCCACAATTAGGGGAATTTCTGCAATTTTGCTCAAAAATACGGGGAATTTCTGCCTTTTTGCCCTATAATAAGGGGAATGCATTCCTTTTTGCCATATAAAAGGGTAATTTCTTCATTTTTGCTCCAAAATAAGGGGAATTTCTGCATTTTGCCTCTAAATAAATGGAATTTTTGTCTTTTTCCCCCAATCAAATGGAATTTCTATCTTTTTTGCCCCAAAATAATGGGAATTTCTGACTTATTACCCTGAAATAAGTGAAATTTCTGCAATTTTGCCCCAAAATAAGGGGAATTTCAGCCTTTTTACCTCAAAATAAGAGGAATTTCTGCATTTTTGCCACAAAATATTAAGAATTTCTGCATTTTTGCCCCATAATAATGAAAATTTGTGCAATTTTGCCCCTAAAAAGGGGGAATTTCTCCTTTTTTGCCCCAAACTAAAAGAAATTTCAGCCTTTTTACCTGAAAATAAGTGAAATTACTGCAATTTTGCCCCAAAATAAGGTAAATTTCTGCAATTTTGCACCAAAATAAAAAAAAATTCTGGAATTTTGCCCCAAAATTAGAGGAATTTCTGCAACTTTGCTCCAAAATACGGAGAATTTTTGACTTTTTGCCTGAAAATAAAGGGAATGCATAACTTTTTGTCATTAAAAATGAAATTTCTTCGTTTTTGCTCCAAAATAAGGGGAATGTCTGCCTTTTTGCCTCTAAATAAGTAGAATTTCTGTCTTTTTGTCCCAAAACAAAGGGAATTTCTGTCTTTTTTGCCTTAAAATAAGGGGAATTTCTGACTTATTACCCTGAAATAAGTGAAACTTCTGCAATTTTGTCCCAAAATATGGGAAATTTCTGTTTTTTTGCCCCCAAATAAGGGGAATATCAGCCTTTTTACCTCAAAATAAAAGGAATTTCTGCTTTTTTGCCCCAAAATAAGGAAAATTTCTGCTTTTTGTCTCTGAAATAAGTGAAATTTCTGCAAATTTGCCCCACAATACGTGAAATTTCTGCAATTTTGCCCCAAAATAAAAGAAATTTCTGAAATTTTGCCCCAAAATAAGTGAAATTTCTGCAATTTTGCCCCAAACTAAGTGGAATTTCTGAGTTTTGCCCCAAAATAAGGAGAATTTCTGTCTTTTTGCCCCAACATATAGTGAATTTCTGCCTTTTTGCCCCACAATTTGGGGAATTTCTGCAATTTTGCTCCAAAATACAAGGAATTTCTGACTTTTGGCCCTAAAATAAGGGGAATGCATAACTTTTGCCATATAAAAGGGAAATTTCTTCATTTTTGCTTCAAAATAAGGGGAATTTCTGCCTTTTTGCCTCTAAATAAGTGGAATTTCTGTCTTTTTCCACGAAAATAAAGGGAATATCTGTCTTTTTTGCCCCCCAAAAAGGGGAATTTCTGAATTATTACCCTGAAAGAAGTGAAATTTCTGCAATTTTGCCCCAAAATAAGGGAAATTTCTGCCTTTTTGCCCCCAAATAAGGGGGAATTTCAGCCTTTTTACCTCAAAATAAGGGGAATTTCTGCATTTTTGCCCCAAAATAAGAGAAATTTCTGCCTTTTTGCCCCAAAATAAGGAAAATTTCTGCCTTTTTTCTCTGAAATAAGTGAAATTTCTGCAATTTTGCGCCAAAATAAGTGAAATTTCTGCAATTTTGCCCCAAAATAAGGGAAATTTGTGCCTTTTTGCCTCCAAATAAGAGGAATTTCATTCTTTTTGCCTCAAAATAAGGGGAATTTCTGCATTTTTGCCACAAAATATTAGGAATTTCTGCCTTTTTGCCCCAAAATAAGGAAAATTTCTGCCTTTTTTCCATGAAATAAGTGAAATTTCTGCAATTTTGCCCCAACAGAAGGGAAATTTCTGCATTTTTGCCCACAAATAAGGGGAATTTCAGCCTTTTTTCCTCAAAATAAAGGGAATTTCTGCATTTTTGCCACAAAATATTAGGAATATCTGTTTTTTTGCCCCAAAATAAGGAAAATTTCTGCCTTTTTTCCCTGAAATAAGTGAAATTTCTGCAATTTTGCCCCAAAATAAGTGGAAATTCTGAGTTTTGCCCCAAAATAAGGAGAATTTCTGTCTTTTTGCCCCAACATATAGGGAATTTCTGCCTATTTGCTCCACAATTAGGGGAATTTCTGCAATTTTGCTTCAAAATACAGGGAATTCCTGCCTTTTTGCCCTAAAATAAGGGGAATGCATACCTTTTTGCCATATAAAAAGGAAATTTCTTCATTTTTGCTCTAAAATAAGTGGAATTTCTGCCATTTTACCTCTAAATAAGTGGAATTTCTGTCTTTTTCCCACAAAATAAAGGGAATTTCTGGATTTTTTGCCCCAAAATAAGAGGAATTTTTGAGTTATTACCCTGAAATAAGTGAAATTTCTGCAATTTTGCCCCAAAATAAGGGAAATTTCTGCCTTTTTGCCCCCAAATAAGGGGTAATTTCAGCCTTTTTACCCCAAAATAAGGGGAATTTCTGCTTTTTTGCCCCAAAATAAGAAAAATTTCTGCTTTTTTCTCTGAAATAAGTGAAATGTCTGCAATTTTGCCCCAAAATAAGTGAAATTTCTGCAATTTTGCCCCAAAATAACAGAAATTTCTGAAATTTTGCCCCAAAATAAGGGAAATTTCTGCCTTTTTGCCCCTAAATAAGGGGAATTTCAGGCTTTTTACCTAAAAAAAAGGGAATTTCTCCTTTTTTGCCCCAAAATAAGGAATATTTCTGCTTTTTTTCTCTGAAATAAGTGAAATTTCTGCAATTTTGCCCCAAAATAAGAGAAATTTCTGCAATTTTGCCCCAAACTAAGTGGAATTTCTGAGTTTTGCCCCAAAATAAGGAGAATTTCTGTCATTTTGCCCGAACATATAGGAAATTTCTGCCTTTTTGCCCCACAATTAGGGGAATTTCTGCAATATTGCTCTAAAATACGGGGAATTTCTGCCTTTTTGCCCTGAAATAAGTGAAATTTCTGCAATTTTGCCCCAAAATAAGTGGAAATTCTGAGTTTTGCCCCAAAATAAAGAGAATTTCCATCTTTTTGCCCCAACATAGAGGGAATTTCTGCCTTTTTGCCCCACAATTAGGGGAATTTCTGCAATTTTGCTCCAAAATACAGGGAATTTCTGCCTTTTTGCCTTATAATAAGGGGAATGCATACCTTTTTGCCATAAAAAAGGGAAATTTTTTCATTTTTGCTCCAAAATAAGGGGAATTTCTGCCTTTTTGCCTCTAAATAAGTGCAATTTCTGTCTTTTTCCCCCAAAACAAAGGGAATTTCTGTCTTTTTTGCCCCAAAATAAGGGGAATTTCTGACTTATTACCCTGAAATAAGTGAAATTTCTGCAATTTTGCCCCAAAATAAAGAAAATTTCTGCCTTTTTGTCCCCAAATAAGGGGTAATTTCAGCCTTTTTACCCCAAAATAAGGGAAATTTCTGCTTTTTTGCCCCAAAATAAGAAAAATTTCTGCTTTTTTTCTCTGAAATAAGTGAAATGTCTGCAATTTTGCCCCAAAATAAGTAAAATTTCTGCAATTTTGCCCCAAAATAAGAGAAATTTCTGAAATTTTGCCCCAAAATAAGGGAAATTTCTGCCTTTTTGCCCCTAAATAAGGGGAATTTCAGGCTTTTTACCTAAAAAAAGGGGGAATTTCTCCTTTTTTGCCCCAAAATAAGGAATATTTCTGCTTTTTTTCTCTGAAATAAGTGAAATTTCTGCAATTTTGCCCCAAAACAAGTGAAAATTCTGCAATTTTGCCCCAAACTAAGTGGAATTTCTGAGTTTTGCCCCAAAATAAAGAGAATTTCTGTCATTTTGCCCGAACATATAGGAAATTTCTGCCTTTTTGCCCCACAATTAGGGAAATTACTGCAATATTGCTCTAAAATACGGGGAATTTCTGACTTATTACCCTGAAATAAGTGAAATTTCTGCAATTTTGCCCCAAAATAAGGGAAATTTCTGCCTTTTTGCCCACAAATAAGGGGTAATTTCAGCCTTTTTACCTCAAAATAAGGGGAATTTCTGCTTTTTTGCCCCAAAATAAGGAAAATTTCTGCTTTTTTTCTCTGAAATAAGTGAAATGACTGCAATTTTGCCCCAAAATAAGTGAAATTTCTACAATTTTGCCCCAAAATAAGAGAAATTTCTGAAATTTTGCCCCAAAATAAGGGAATTTTCTGTCTTTTTGCCCATAAATAAGGGGAATTTCAGCCTTTTTACATAAAAATAAGGGGAATTTCTTTTTTTTTTGCCACAAAATAAGGAATATTTCTGCTTTTTTCTCTGAAATAATGAAATTTCTGCAATTTTGCCCCAAAATAAGTGAAATTTCTGCAATTTTGCCCCAAATTAAGTGGAATTTCTGAGTTTTGCCCCAAATTAAGGAGAATTTCTGTCTTTTTGCCTCAACATATAGGGAATTTCTGCCTTTTTGCCCCACAATTAGGGGAATTTCTGCAATTTTGCTCCATAATACGGGGAATTTCTGCCTTTTTGCCCTAAAATAAGGGGAATGCATAACTTTTTGCCATATAAAAGGGAAATTTCTTCATTTTTGCTCCAAAATAAAAGGAATTTCTGCCTTTTTGCCTCTAAATAAGTGAAATTTCTGTATTTTCCCCCCAAAACAAAGGGAATATCTGTCTTTTTTGCCCCAAAATAAGGGGAATTTCTGATTTATTACCCTGAAATAAGTGAAATTTCTGCAATTTTGCCCCAAAATAAGGGAAATTTCTGCCTTTTTGCCCCCAAATAAGGGGGAATTTCAGCCTTTTTGCCTCAAAATAAGAAGGATTTCTACATTTTTGCCCCAAAATAAGGGAAATTTCTGCCTTTTTGCCCCAAAATAAGGAAAATTTCTGCCTTTTTTTCATGAAATAAGTGAAATTTCTGCAATTTTGCCCCAAAATAATAAAAATTTTTGCCTTTTTGCCCTGAAATATGTGACATTTCTGAAATTTTACGCCAAAATAATGGGAATTTCTGCGTTTTTGCCCCTAAATAATGGAAATTTCTGCAATTTTGCTCCAAAATATGGAGAATTTCTGCCTTTTTGCCCGGAAATAAAAGGAATGTATAGTTTTTACCATAAAAAAGGCAAATTTCTTCATTTTTGCCTGAAAATAAGGGGATTTTCCACCTTTTTGACTCAAAATATGTGCAATTTCTGCCTTTTTTCCAAAAATAAACGAAATTTCTGCCTTTTTGCCCCAAAATAAAGGGAATTTCTGATTTTTGCTCCAAAATAAAAGGAATTTCAGCCGTTTTACCACAAAATAAGAGGAATATCTGCATTTTTGCCCCAAAATTAGGGGAATTTCTGCAATTTTGCTCCAAAATTCGGGGAATTTTTGCCTTTTTGCCCGAAAATAAGAGGAATGCATACCTTTTTGCCATAAAAAAGTGAAATTTCTTCATTTTTGCTCCAAAATTAGGAAAATTTCTGCCTTTTGGCTTCTAAATAAGTGGAATTTCTGTCTTTTTCCCCCTAAACAAAGGGAATTTTTGACTTTTTTCCCCAAAATAAGAGGAATTTCTTACTTACTACCCTGAAATAAGTAAAATTTCTGCAATTTTGCCCCAAAATAAGGGAAATTTCTGCATTTTTGCCCCCAAATAAGGGGAATTTCTGCCTTTATACCTCAAAATAAGGGGAATTTCTGCATTTTTGCCACAAAATATTAGAAATATCTGCATTTTGCCGCAAAATAAGGAAATTTCTGCCTTTTTCCCCCGAAATAAGCGAAAGTTCTGCAATTTTGCCCCAAAATAAGTGGAATTTCTGAGTTTTGCCCCAAAATAAGGAGAATTTCTGTCTTTTTGCCCCAACATATAAAGAATTTCTGCCTTTTATCCCCACAACTAGGGGAATTTCTGTAATTTTGCTCCAAAATACGGGGAATTTCTGCATTTTTGCATGAAAATAAGGGGAATGCATACCTTTTTGCCATATAAAAGAGAAATTTCTTCATTTTTGCTCCAAAATAAGGGGAATTTCTGCATTTTTGCCTCTAAATAATTGGAATTTCTGTCTTTTTCCTCCAAAACAAAGGAAATTTCTGTCTTTTTTGCCCCAAAATAAGGGGAATTTCTGACTTATTACCCTGAAATAAGTGAAATTTCTGCAATTTTGCCCCAAAATAAGGGAAATTTCTGCCTTTTTGCCCCTAAATATGGAATAATTTCAGCCTTTTTACCTCAAAATAAGGGGAATTTCTGCATTTTTGCCACAAAATATTAGGAATTTCTGCCTTTTTGCCCCAAAATAAGGGGAATTTCTGCCTTTTTTCTCTGAAATAAGTGAAATTTCTGCAGTTTTGCCCTAAAATAAGTGAAATTTCTGTAATTTTGCCCCAAAATAAGTGAAATTTCTGAGTTATCCCCAAAATAAGGAGAATTTCTGTCTTTTTGCCCGAACATATAGGGAATTTCTGCCTTTTGCCCCACAATTAGGGGAATTTCTACAATTTTGCTCCAAAATACGGGTAATTTCTGACTTTTTGCCCAAAAATAAGAGGAATGCATACATTTTTGCCATAAAAATGGGAAATTTTTTCATATTTGCTCCAAAATAAAGTGAATTTCTGCCTTTTTGCCTCTAAATAAGTGGAATTTCTATCTTTTTTTCCCAAAACAAAGAGAATTTCTGTCTTTTTTGCTGCAAAATAAGGAAAATTTCTGACTTATTACCCTGAAATATGTGAAATGTTTGCAATTTTGCACCAAGATAATAAAAATTTCTGCATTTTTGCCCTGAAATATATGAAATTTCTGCAATTTTACCCCAAAATAAGGGGAATATCTGCCTATTTGCCCCAAATAATGAGAATTTCTGCAATTTTGCTCTAAAATACAGGGAATTTCTGCTTTTTTGCCCGAAAATAAAAGGAAAGTATACCTTTTTGCCATAAAAAAAAGGGAAATTTCTTCATTTTTGCCTGAAAATAAGGGGATTTTCCGCCTTTTTGACTCAAAATAAGTGCAATTTCTGCCTTTTCTCCAAAAATAAACAAAATTTCTGTCCTTTTGCCCCAAAATAAAGGGAATTTCTGAATTTTTGCTCCAAAGTAAAAGGAATCTAAGCCGTTTTACCACAAAATAAGAGGAATTTCTGCATTTTTGCCCCAAAATTAGGGGAATTTCTGCAATTTTGCTCCCAAATTCAGAGAATTTTTGCCTTTTTGCCCAAAAATAAGTGGAATGCATACCTTTTTGCCATAAAAAAGTGAAATTTCTTCATTTTTGCTCCAAAATAAGGGGAATTTCTGCCTTTTTGCCTCTAAATAAGTGGAATTTCTGTCTTTTTTTCCCAAAACAGAGGAAATTTCTGTCTTTTTTGCCCCAAAATAAGGGGAATTTCTGACTTATTACCCTGAAATAAGTGAAATTTCTGCAATTTTGCCCCAAAATAAGGGAAATTTCTTCCTTTTTGCCCCCAAATAAGGGGTAATTTCAGTCTTTTTACCTCAAAATAAGGGGATTTTCTGCATTTTTGCCATGAAATATTAGTAATTTCTGCCTTTTTGCCCCAAAATAAGGGGAATTTCTGCCTTTTTTCTCTGAAATAAGTGAAATTTCTGCAATATTGCCTCAAAATAAGTGAAATTTCAGCAATTTTGCCACAAAATAAGTAGAATTTCTGAGTTATCCCCAAAATAAGGAGAATTTCGGTCTTTTTGCCCAAACATATGGGGAATTTCTGCCTTTTTGCAAAACAATTAGGGGAATTTCTCCAATTTTGCTCCATAATACGGGGAATTTCTGCCTTTTTGCGAAAAAATAAGGGGAATGCATACCTTTTTGCCCTAAAAAAGGGAAATTTTTTCATTTTTGCTCCAAAATAAGGGGAATTTCTGCCTTTTTGCCTCTAAATAAGTGAAATTTCTGTCTTTTTTTCCCAAAACAAAGAGAATTTCTGTCTTTTTTGCCGCAAAATAAGGAAAATTTCTGACTTATTACCCTGAAATAAGTGAAATTTCTGCAATTTTGCACCAAAATAAGGGAAATTTCTGCCTTTTTGCCCCAAAATAAGGGGAATTTAAGCATTTTTACCTCAAAATAATGGAAATTTCTTCATTTTTGCCACAAAATATTAGGAATTTCTGCCTTTTTGCCCCAAAATAAGGGGAATTTCTGCATTTTTCTCTGAAATAAGTGAAATTTCTGCAGTTTTGCCCCAAAATAAGTGAAATTTCTGCAATTTTGCCCTAAAATAAGTGGAATTTCTGAGTTTTCCCCAAAATAAGGAGAATTTCTGTTTTTTGCCCCAACATATAGGGAATTTCTGAATTTTTGCCCCACAATTAGGGGAATTTCTGCAATTTTGCTCCAAAATACGGGGAATTTCTGCCTTTTTGCCCAAATATAAGGGGAATGCATACCTTTTTGCCATAAAAAAGGGAAATTTTTTCATTTTTGCTCCAAAATAAGGGGAATTTCTGCCTTTTTGCCTCTAAGTAAGTGTAATTTCTGTCTTTTTTCCCAAAACAAAGAGAATTTCTGTCTTTTTTGCCCCAAAATAAGGAAAATTTTGACTTATTACCCAGAAATATTGAAATTTCTGCAATTTTGCACCAAAATAATAAAAATTTCTGCATTTTTGCCCTGAAATATGTGAAATTTCTGCAATTTTACCCGAAAATAAGGGGAATATCTGCCTATTTGCCGCAAAATAATGAGAATTTCTGCAATTTTGCTCCAAAATACGGGGAATTTCTGCTTTTTTGCCCGAAAATAAAAGGAAATTATAGCTTTTTGCCATAAAAAAGGGAAATTTCTTCATTTTTGCCTGAAAATAAGGGGATTATCTGCCTTTTTGACTCAAAATAAGTGCAATTTCTGCCTTTTCCCCAAAAATAAACGAAATTTCGGTCTTTTTGCCCCAAAATAAAGGGAATTTCTGACTTTTTGCTCCAAAATAAATGGAATCTCAGCCGTTTTACCACAAAATAAGAGGAATTTCTGCATTTTTGCCCCAAAATTAGGGGAATTTTTGCAATTTTGCTCCAAAATTCGGGGAATTTTTGCCTTTTTGCCCGAAAATAAGAGGAATGCATAGCTTTTTGCCATAAAAAAGTGAAATTTCTTCATTTTTGCTCCAAAATTAGGAAAATTTCTGCCTTTTTGCCTCTAAATAAGTGGAATTTCTGTCTTTTTCCCCCAAAACAAAGGGAATTTCTGACTTTTTTGCCCCAAAATAAGGGGAATTTCTTATTTACTACCCTGAAATACGTAAAATTTCTGCAATTTTGCCCCAAAATAAGGGAAATTTCTTCCTTTTTGCCCCCAAATAAGGGGAATTTCAGCCTTTATACCTCAAAATAAGGGGAATTTCTGCCTTTTTGCCTCTAAATAAGTGGAATTTCTGTCTTTTTTTCCCAAAACAGAGGAAATTTCTGTCTTTTTTGCCCCAAAATAAGGGGAATTTCTGACTTATTACCCTGAAATAAGTGAAATTTCTGCAATTTTGCCCCAAAATAAGGGAAATTTCTTCCTTTTTGCCCCCAAATAAGGGGTAATTTCAGTCTTTTTACCTCAAAATAAGGGGATTTTCTGCATTTTTGCCATGAAATATTAGTAATTTCTGCCTTTTTGCCCCAAAATAAGGGGAATTTCTGCCTTTTTTCTCTGAAATAAGTGAAATTTCTGCAATATTGCCTCAAAATAAGTGAAATTTCAGCAATTTTGCCACAAAATAAGTAGAATTTCTGAGTTATCCCCAAAATAAGGAGAATTTCGGTCTTTTTGCCCAAACATATAGGGAATTTCTGCCTTTTTGCAAAACAATTAGGGGAATTTCTCCAATTTTGCTCCATAATACGGGGAATTTCTGCCTTTTTGCGAAAAAATAAGGGGAATGCATACCTTTTTGCCCTAAAAAAGGGAAATTTTTTCATTTTTGCTCCAAAATAAGGGGAATTTCTGCCTTTTTGCCTCTAAATAAGTGAAATTTCTGTCTTTTTTTCCCAAAACAAAGAGAATTTCTGTCTTTTTTGCCGCAAAATAAGGAAAATTTCTGACTTATTACCCTGAAATAAGTGAAATTTCTGCAATTTTGCACCAAAATAAGGGAAATTTCTGCCTTTTTGCCCCAAAATAAGGGGAATTTAAGCATTTTTACCTCAAAATAATGGAAATTTCTGCATTTTTGCCACAAAATATTAGGAATTTCTGCCTTTTTGCCCCAAAATAAGGGGAATTTCTGCATTTTTCTCTGAAATAAGTGAAATTTCTGCAGTTTTGCCCCAAAATAAGTGAAATTTCTGCAATTTTGCCCTAAAATAAGTGGAATTTCTGAGTTTTCCCCAAAATAAGGAGAATTTCTGTTTTTTGCCCCAACATATAGGGAATTTCTGAATTTTTGCCCCACAATTAGGGGAATTTCTGCAATTTTGCTCCAAAATACGGGGAATTTCTGCCTTTTTGCCCAAATATAAGGGGAATGCATACCTTTTTGCCATAAAAAAGGGAAATTTTTTCATTTTTGCTCCAAAATAAGGGGAATTTCTGCCTTTTTGCCTCTAAGTAAGTGTAATTTCTGTCTTTTTTCCCAAAACAAAGAGAATTTCTGTCTTTTTTGCCCCAAAATAAGGAAAATTTTGACTTATTACCCAGAAATATTGAAATTTCTGCAATTTTGCACCAAAATAATAAAAATTTCTGCATTTTTGCCCTGAAATATGTGAAATTTCTGCAATTTTACCCCAAAATAAGGGGAATATCTGCCTATTTGCCGCAAAATAATGAGAATTTCTGCAATTTTGCTCCAAAATACGGGGAATTTCTGCTTTTTTGCCCGAAAATAAAAGGAAATTATAGCTTTTTGCCATAAAAAAGGGAAATTTCTTCATTTTTGCCTGAAAATAAGGGGATTATCTGCCTTTTTGACTCAAAATAAGTGCAATTTCTGCCTTTTCCCCAAAAATAAACGAAATTTCGGTCTTTTTGCCCCAAAATAAAGGGAATTTCTGACTTTTTGCTCCAAAATAAATGGAATCTCAGCCGTTTTACCACAAAATAAGAGGAATTTCTGCATTTTTGCCCCAAAATTAGGGGAATTTTTGCAATTTTGCTCCAAAATTCGGGGAATTTTTGCCTTTTTGCCCGAAAATAAGAGGAATGCATAGCTTTTTGCCATAAAAAAGTGAAATTTCTTCATTTTTGCTCCAAAATTAGGAAAATTTCTGCCTTTTTGCCTCTAAATAAGTGGAATTTCTGTCTTTTTCCCCCAAAACAAAGGGAATTTCTGACTTTTTTGCCCCAAAATAAGGGGAATTTCTTATTTACTACCCTGAAATACGTAAAATTTCTGCAATTTTGCCCCAAAATAAGGGAAATTTCTTCCTTTTTGCCCCCAAATAAGGGGAATTTCAGCCTTTATACCTCAAAATAAGGGAAATTTCTGCATTTTTGCCACAAAATATTAGAAATATCTGCATTTTGCCGCAAAATTAGGGGAATTTCTGCAATTTTGCTTCCAAATTCAGAGAATTTTTGCCTTTTTGCCCGAAAATAAGTGGAATGCATACCTTTTTGCCATAAAAAAGTGAAATTTCTTCATTTTTGCTCCAAAATAAGAGGAATTTCTGCCTTTTTGCCTCTAAATAAGTGGAATTTCTTTCTTTTTTCCCAAAACAAAGGGAATTTCTGTCTTTTTTGCCCCAAAATAAGGGGAATTTCTGACTTATTACCCTGAAATAAGTGAAATTTCTGCAATTTTGCCCCAAAATAAGGGACATTTCTTCCTTTTTGCCCCCAAATAAGAGGTAATTTCAGTCTTTTTACCTCAAAATAAGGGGATTTTCTGCATTTTTGCCACGAAATATTAGTAATTTCTGCCTTTTTGCCCAAAAATAAGGGGAATGCATACCTTTTTGCCATAAAAAAGGGAAATTTTTTCATTTTTGCTCCAAAATAAGGGGAATTTCTGCCTTTTTGCCTCTAAGTAAGTAAAATCTGTTGTTTTTTCCCAAAACAAAGAGAATTTCTGTCTTTTTTTGCCCCAAAATAAGGAAAATTTCTGACTTATTTCCCTGAAATAAGTGAAATTTCTGCAATTTTGCACCAAAATAATAAAAATTTCTGCATTTTTTCCCTGAAATATGTGAAATTTCTGCAATTTTACCCCAAAATAAGGGGAATGTCTGCCTATTTGCCTCAAAATAATGAGAATTTCTGCAATTTTGCTCCAAAATATGGGGAATTTATGCTTTTTTGCATGAAAATAAAAGGAAAGTATACCTTTTTGCCATAAAAAAGGGAAATTTCTTCATTTTTGCCTGAAAATAAGGGGATATTCTGTCTTTTTGACTCAAAATAAGTGCAATCTCTGCCTTTTCCCCAAAAATAAACGAAATTTCTGTCTTTTTGCCCCAAAATAAAGGGAATTTCTGACATTTTGCTCTGAAATAAAAGGAATCTAAGCCGTTTTACCACAAAATAAGAGGAATTTCTGCATTTTTGCCCCAAAATTAGGGGAATTTCTGCAATTTTGCCCCAAAATTAGGGGAATTTCTGCAATTTTGCTCCCAAATGCAGAGAATTTTTGCCTTTTTGCCCGAAAATAAGAGGAATGCATACCTTTTTGCCATAAAAAAGTGAAATTTCTTCATTTTTGCTCCAAAATTAGGAAAATTTCTGCCTTTTTGCCTTTAAATAAGTGAAATTTCTGTCTTTTTCCCCCAAAACAAAGGAAATTTCTGACTTTTTTCCCCAAAATATGAGGAATTTCTTACTAATTACCCTGAAATAAGTAAAATTTCTGCAATTTTGCCCCAAAATAAGGGAAATTTCTGCCTTTTTGCCCCCAAATAAGGGGAATTTCAGCCTTTTTACCTCAAAATAAGGGGAATTTCTGCATTTTTGCCACAAAATATTAGGAATTTCTGCATTTTGCCGCAAAATAAGGAATATTTCTGCCTTTTTTCTCCCAAAATAAGTGAAAGTTCTGCAATTTTGCCCCAAAATAAGTGGAATTTCTGAATTTGCCCCAAAATAAGGAGAATTTCTGTCTTTTTGCCCCAACATATAGAGAATTTCTGCCTTTTTGCCCCACAACTAGGGGAATTTCTGTAATTTTGCTCCAAAATACGGGGAATTTCTGCATTTTTGCAAGAAAATAAGGGGAATGCATAACTTTTTGCCATATAAAAGGGAAATTTCTTCATTTTTGCTCCAAAATAAGAGGAATTTCTGCCTTTTTGCCTCTAAATAAGTGGAATTTTTGTCTTTTTCCTCCAAAACAAAGGGAATTTCTGTCTTTTTGCCCCAAAATAAGGGGAATTTCTGACTTATTACCCTGAAATAAGTGAAATTTCTGCAAATTTGCCCCAAAATAAGGGAAATTTCTGCCTTTTTGCCCCCAAATAAGGGGTAATTTCAGCCTTTTTACCTCAAAATGAAAGGAATTTCTGCATTTTTGCCACAAATATTAGAAATTTGTGCCTTTTTGCCACAACATAAGGGGAATTTCTGCCTTTTTTCTCTGAAATAAGTGAAATTTCTGCAATATTGCCCCAAAATAAGTGAAATTTCTGCAATTTTGCCCCAAATTAAGTGGAATTTCTGAGTTATCCCCAAAATAAGGAGAATTTCTGTCTTTTTGCCCCAACATATAGGGGATTTCTGCTTTTTGCCCCACAATTAGGGGAATTACTGCAATTTTGCTCCAAAATACGGGGAATTTCTGCCTTTTTGTCCAAAAATAAGGGGAATGCATATCTTTTTGCCGTAAAAAAGGGAAATTTTTTCATTTTTGCTCCAAAATAAGGGGAATTTCTGCCTTTTTGCCTCTAAATAAGTGGAATTTCTGTCTTTTTTTCCAAAAACAAAGAGAATTTCTGTCTTTTTTGCCGCAAAATAAGGAAAATTTCTGACTTATTACCCTGAAATAAGTGAAATTTCTGCAATTTTGCCCCAAATTAAGTGGAATTTCTGAGTTTTCCCCAAAATAAGGAGAATTTCTGTCTTTTTACCTTAACATATAGGAATTTCTGCCTTTTTGCCTCAGAATTAGAGGAATTTCTGCAATTTTGCTCCAAAATACGGGGAATTTCTGCCTTTTTGCCCAAAAATAAAGGGAATGGATAACTTTTTGCCATAAAAAAGGGAAATTTTTTCATTTTTGCTCCAAAATAAGGGGAATTTCTGCCTTTTTGCTTCTAAATAAGTGGAATTTCTTTCTTTTTTTCCCAAAACAAAGAGAATTTCGGTTTTTTTTGCCCCAAAATAGGAAAATTTCTGACTTATTACCCTGAAATAAGTGAAATTTCTGCAATTTTCCACCAAAATAATAAAAATTTCTGCATTTTTGCCCTGAAATATGTGAAATTTCTGCAATTTTACCCCAAAATAAGGGGAATTTCTGCCTTTTTGCTCCAAAATAATGGTAATTTCTGCAATTTTGCACCAAAATAAGGGAAATTTCTGCATTTTTGTCCCCAAATAAGGGGAATTTCAGCCTTTTTACCTCAAAATAAGAGAAACTTCTTCATTTTTGCAACAAAATATTAGGAATTTCTGCCTTTTTGCCCCAAAATAAGGGGAATTTCTGCCTTTTTTCTCTGAAATATGTGAAATTTCTGCAATTTTGCCCCAAAATAAGTGAAATTTCTGCAATTTTCCCCAAAATAAGTGGAATTTCTGAGTTTTCCCCAAAATAAGAAGAATTTCTGTCTTTTTGCCCCAACATATAGGAATTTCTGCCTTTTTGCCTCAGAATTAGAGGAATTTCTGCAATTTTGCTCCAAAATACGGGGAATTTCTGCCTTTTTGCCCAAAAATAAGGGGAATGGATAACTTTTTGCCATAAAAAAGGGAAATTTTTTCATTTTTGCTCCAAAATAAGGGGAATTTCTGCCTTATTGCCTCTAAATAAGTGGAATTTCTCTCTTTTTTCCCAAAACAAAGAGAATTTCGGTCTTTTTTGCCCCAAAATAAGGAAAATTTCTGACTTATTACCCTGAAATAAGTGAAATTTCTGCAATTTTGCACCAAAATAATAAAAATTTCTGCATTTTTGCCCTGAAATATGTGAAATTTCTGCAATTTTACCCCAAAATAAGGGGAATTTCTGCCTTTTTGCCCCAAAATAATGGGAATTTCTGCAATTTTGCTCCAAAATATGGGGAATTTCTGCTTTTTTGCCAGAAAAAAAAGGAAAGTATACATTTTTGCCGTAAAAAAGGGAAATTTCTTCATTTTTGCCTGAAAATAAGAGGATTTTCCGCCTTTTTGACTCAAAATAAGTGCAATTTCTGCCTTTTCCCCAAAAATAAACGAAATTTCTGTCTTTTTGCCCTAAAATAAAGGGAATTTCTGACTTTTTGCTCCAAAAAAAGTAATGTCAACCGTTTGACCACAAAATAAGAGGAATTTCTGCATTTTTGCCCCAAAATTAGGGGAATTTCTGCAATTTTGCTCCAAAATTCGGGGAATTTTTGCCTTTTTGCCCGAAAATAAGGGGAATGCATACCTTTTTGCCATAAAAAAGTGAAATTTCTTCATTTTTGCTCCAAAATTTGGAAAATTTCTGCCTTTTTGCCTCTAAATAAGTGGAATTTCTGTCTTTTTCCCCCAAAACAAAAGGAATTTCTGACTTTTTTGCCCCAAAATAAGGGGAATTTCTGACTTATTACCCTGAAATAAGTAAAATTTCTGAAATTTTGCCCCAAAATAAAGGAAATATCTGCCTTTTTTCCCCAAATTAAGGGAAATTTCAGCATTTTTACATCAAAGTAAGGGGAATTTCTGCATTTTTGCCACAAAATATTTGGAATTTCTGCCTTTTTGCTGCAAAATAAGGAAAATTTCTGCATTTTTCCCCCGAAATAAGTAAAAGTTCTGCAATTTTGCCCCAAAATAAGTGGAATTTCTAAGTTTTGCCTTAAAATAAGGAGAATTTCTGTCTTTTTGCCCCAACATATAGAGAATTTCTGCCTTTTTGCCCCACAATTTCGGAAATTTCTGCAATTTGCTCCAAAATACGGGGAACTTCTGCATTCTTGCACGAAAATAAGGGGAATGCATACCTTTTTGCCATATAAAAGGGAAATTTCATTTTTGCTCCAACATAAGGGGAATTTCTGCCTTTCTGCCTCTTAATAAGTGGAATTTCTGTCTTTTTCCTCCAAAACAAAGGGAATTTTTGTATTTTTTGCCCATAAATAAGGGGAATTTTTGACTTATTACCCTGAAATAAGTGAAATTTCTGCAATTTTGCCCCAAAATAAGGGAAATTTCTGCCTTTTTGCCCCCAAATAAGGGGAATTTCAGCCTTTTTACCACAAAATAAGGGAAATTTTTTTATTTTTGCCACAAAATATACTTAATTTCTGCCTTTTTTCCTCATAATAAGGAAAATTTCTCTAATTATGCCCCAAAATAAGGAGAATTACTCTTCTTTTCCCCAAAATAAAGGAAATTTCAGCCTTTTTCCCTGAAAATATGTGAAATTACTGCAATTTTGCCCCAAATAAGGAAAATTTCGGCAATTTTGCCCCAAAATAAGGTAAATTTCTGCAAGTTTGACCCAAAATAAGGGAAATTTTTGCCTTTTTGCTTCCAAATAAGGAGAATTTCAGCCTTTTTACCTCAAAATAAGGGGAATTTCTGCATTTTTGCCACAAAATATTAGGAATTTCTGCCTTTTTGCCCCAAAATGATGGGAATTTCTGCAATTTTGCTCCAAAATACGGGGAATTTCTGCCTCTTTGCCCGAAAATAAAAGGAATGTATACCTTTTGGCCATAAAAAAAAGAAATTTCTTCATTTTTGCCTGAAAATAAGGGGATTTTCCGACTTTTTGACTCAAAATAAGTGCAATTTCTGCCTTTCCCCCCCAAAAAAAACGAAATTTCTGTCTTTTTGCCCCAAAATAAAGGGAATTTCTGACTTATTGCTCCAAAATAAAAGGAATCTCAGCCGTTTTACCACAAAATAAGAGGAATTTCTGCATTTTTGCCCCAAAATTAGGGGAATTTTTGCAATTTTGCTCCAAAATTCGGGGAATTTTTGCCTTTTTGCCCGAAAATAAGAGGAATGCATACCTTTTTGCCATAAAAAAGTGAAATTTCTTCATTTTTGCTCCAAAATTAGGAAAATTTCTGCCTTTTTGCCTCTAAATAAGTGGAATTTCTGTCTTTTTCCCCCAAAAAAGGGAATTACTGACTTTTTTGCCCCAAAATAAGGGGAATTTCTTACTTATTACCCTGAAATAAGTAAAATTTCTGCAATTTTGCCCCAAAATAAGGGAAATTTCTGCCTTTTTGCCCCCACATAAGGGGAATTTCAGCCTTTTTACCTCAAAATAAGGGGAATTTCTGCATTTTTGCCACAAAATATTAGGAATTTCTGCATTTTGCCGCAAAATAAGGAAAATTTCTGCCTTTTTTCCCCTGAAATAAGTGAAAGTTCTGCAATTTTGCCCCAAAATAAGTGGAATTTCTGAGTTTTGCCCCAAAATAAGGAGAATTTCTGTCTTTTTGCCCCAACATATAGAGAATTTCTGCCTTTTATCCCCACAACTAGGGGAATTTCTGTAATTTTGCTCCAATATACGGGGAATTTCTGCATTTTTGCACGAAAATAAGGGGAGTGCATACCTTTTTGCCATATAAAAGAGAAATTTCTTCATTTTTGCTCCAAAATAAGGGAAATTTCTGCCTTTTTGCCTCTAAATAAGTGGAATTTCTGTCTTATTCCTCCAAAACAAAGAGAATTTCTGTCTTTTTTGCCCCAAAATAAGGGGAATTTCTGACTTATTACTCTGAAATAAGTTAAATTTCTGCAATTTTGCCCCAAAATAAAAGAAATTTCTGCCTTTTTGCCCCAAAATAAGGGGAATTTCTGCCTTTTTTCTCTGAAATAAGTGAAATTTCTGCAGTTTTGCCCCAAAATAAGTGAAATTTCTGCAATTTTGCCCCAAAGTAAGTGGAATTTCTGAGTTTTCCCAAAATAAGGAGAATTTTTGTCTTTTTGCCCCAACATATAGGGAATTTCTGCCTTTTTGCCCCACAATTAGAGGAATTTCTGCAATTTTGCTCCAAAATACGGGGAATTTCTGCCTTTTTGCCCAAAAATAAGGGGAATGCATACATTTTTGCCATGAAAAAGGGAAATTTTTTCATATTTGCTCCAAAATAAGGGGAATTTCTGCCTTTTTGCCTCTAAATAAGTGGAATTTCTGTCTTTTTTTCCCAAAACAAAGAAAATTTCTGTCTTTTTTGCTGCAAAATAAGGAAAATTTCTGACTTATTACCCTGAAATAAGTGAAATTTCTGCAATTTTGCACCAAAATAATAAAAATTTTCTGCATTTTTCCCTGATATATGTGAAATTTTTGCAATTTTACCCCAAAATAAGGGGAATGTCTGCCTATTTGCCTCAAAATAATGAGAATTTCTGCAATTTTGCTCCAAAATAAGGGGAATTTATGCTTTTTTGCCCGAAAATAAAAGGAAAGTATACCTTTTTGCCATAAAAAAGGGAAATTTCTTCATTTTTGCCTGAAAATAAGGGGATTTTCCGCCTTTTTGACTCAAAATAAGTGCAATTTCTGCCTTTTCCCCGAAAATAAATGAAATTTCTGTCTTTTTGCCCCAAAATAAAGGGAATTTCTGACATTTTGCTCTAAAATAAAAGGAATCTAAGCCGTTTTGCCACAAAATAAGAGGAATTTCTGCATTTTTGCCCCAAAATTAGGGGAATTTCTGAAATTTTGCTCCAAAATTCAAGGAATTTTTGCCTTTTTGCCCGAAAATAAGAGGAATGCATAACTTTTTGCCATAAAAAAGTGAAATTTCTTCATTTTTGCTTCAAAATTAGGAAAATTTCTGCCTTTTTGCCTTTAAATAAGTGGAATTTCTGTCTT
The DNA here is from genome assembly GCF_963924665.1 of Micromys minutus. Classification (NCBI taxonomy): domain Eukaryota; kingdom Metazoa; phylum Chordata; class Mammalia; order Rodentia; family Muridae; genus Micromys; species Micromys minutus. The sequence goes on along the minus strand of NC_137963.1, from coordinate 27,748,901 downwards.
TTTCCCCCAAAACAAAGGAAATTTCTGACTTTTTTGCCCCAAAATAAGAGGAATTTCTTACTAATTACCCTGAAATAAGTAAAATTTCTGCAATTTTGCCCCAAAATAAGGGAAATTTCTGCCTTTTTGACCCCAAATAAGGGGAATTTCAGCCTTTTTACCTCAAAATAAAAGGAATTTCTGCATTTTTGCCACAAATTATTAGGAATTTCTGCATTTTGCCGCAAAATAAGGAATATTTCTGCCTTTTTTCTCCCAAAATAGGTGAAAGTTCTGCAATTTTGCCCCAAAATAAGTGGAATTTCTGAATTTGCCCCAAAATAAGGAGAATTTCTGTCTTTTTGCCCCAACATATAGAGAATTTCTGCCTTTTTGCCCCACAACTAGGGGAATTTCTGTAATTTTGCTCCAAAATACGGGGAATTTCTGCATTTTTGCAAGAAAATAAGGGGAATGCATACCTTTTTGCCATATAAAAGGGAAATTTCTTCATTTTTGCTCCAAAATAAGAGGAATTTCTGCCTTTTTGCCTCTAAATAAGTGGAATTTTTGTCTTTTTCCTCCAAAACAATGGGAATTTCTGTCTTTTTGCCCCCAAAATAAGGGGAATTTCTGAATTATTACCCTGAAATAAGTGAAATTTCTGCAAATTTGCCCCAAAATAAGGGAAATTTCTGCATTTTTGCCCCCAAATAAGGGGTAATTTCAGCCTTTTTACCTCAAAATGAAAGGAATTTCTGCATTTTTGCCACAAATATTAGGAATTTGTGCCTTTTTGCCACAAAATAAAGGGAATTTCTGCCTTTTTTCTCTGAAATAAGTGAAATTTCTACAATATTGCCCCAAAATAAGTGAAATTTCTGCAATTTTGCCCCAAATTAAGTGGAATTTCTGAGTTATCCCCAAAATAAGGAGAATTTCTGTCTTTTTGCCCCAACATATAGGAATTTCTGCCTTTTTGCCTCAGAATTAGAGGAATTTCTGCAATTTTGCTCCAAAATACGGGGAATTTCTGCCTTTTTGCCCAAAAATAAGGGAAATGGATAACTTTTTGCCATAAAAAAGGGAAATTTTTTCATTTTTGCTCCAAAATAAGGGGAATTTCTGCCTTATTGCCTCTAAATAAGTGGAATTTCTCTCTTTTTTCCCAAAACAAAGAGAATTTCGGTCTTTTTTGCCCCAAAATAAGGAAAATTTCTGACTTATTACCCTGAAATAAGTGAAATTTCTGCAATTTTGCACCAAAATAATAAAAATTTCTGCATTTTTGCCCTGAAATATGTGAAATTTCTGCAATTTTACCCCAAAATAAGGGGAATTTCTGCCTTTTTGCCCCAAAATAATGGGAATTTCTGCAATTTTGCTCCAAAATATGGGGAATTTCTGCTTTTTTGCCAGAAAAAAAAGGAAAGTATACATTTTTGCCGTAAAAAAGGGAAATTTCTTCATTTTTGCCTGAAAATAAGAGGATTTTCCGCCTTTTTGACTCAAAATAAGTGCAATTTCTGCCTTTTCCCCAAAAATAAACGAAATTTCTGTCTTTTTGCCCTAAAATAAAGGGAATTTCTGACTTTTTGCTCCAAAAAAAGTAATGTCAACCGTTTGACCACAAAATAAGAGGAATTTCTGCATTTTTGCCCCAAAATTAGGGGAATTTCTGCAATTTTGCTCCAAAATTCGGGGAATTTTTGCCTTTTTGCCCGAAAATAAGGGGAATGCATACCTTTTTGCCATAAAAAAGTGAAATTTCTTCATTTTTGCTCCAAAATTTGGAAAATTTCTGCCTTTTTGCCTCTAAATAAGTGGAATTTCTGTCTTTTTCCCCCAAAACAAAAGGAATTTCTGACTTTTTTGCCCCAAAATAAGGGGAATTTCTGACTTATTACCCTGAAATAAGTAAAATTTCTGAAATTTTGCCCCAAAATAAAGGAAATATCTGCCTTTTTTCCCCAAATTAAGGGAAATTTCAGCATTTTTACATCAAAGTAAGGGGAATTTCTGCATTTTTGCCACAAAATATTTGGAATTTCTGCCTTTTTGCTGCAAAATAAGGAAAATTTCTGCATTTTTCCCCCGAAATAAGTAAAAGTTCTGCAATTTTGCCCCAAAATAAGTGGAATTTCTAAGTTTTGCCTTAAAATAAGGAGAATTTCTGTCTTTTTGCCCCAACATATAGAGAATTTCTGCCTTTTTGCCCCACAATTTCGGAAATTTCTGCAATTTGCTCCAAAATACGGGGAACTTCTGCATTCTTGCACGAAAATAAGGGGAATGCATACCTTTTTGCCATATAAAAGGGAAATTTCATTTTTGCTCCAACATAAGGGGAATTTCTGCCTTTCTGCCTCTTAATAAGTGGAATTTCTGTCTTTTTCCTCCAAAACAAAGGGAATTTTTGTATTTTTTGCCCATAAATAAGGGGAATTTTTGACTTATTACCCTGAAATAAGTGAAATTTCTGCAATTTTGCCCCAAAATAAGGGAAATTTCTGCCTTTTTGCCCCCAAATAAGGGGAATTTCAGCCTTTTTACCACAAAATAAGGGAAATTTTTTTATTTTTGCCACAAAATATACTTAATTTCTGCCTTTTTTCCTCATAATAAGGAAAATTTCTCTAATTATGCCCCAAAATAAGGAGAATTACTCTTCTTTTCCCCAAAATAAAGGAAATTTCAGCCTTTTTCCCTGAAAATATGTGAAATTACTGCAATTTTGCCCCAAATAAGGAAAATTTCGGCAATTTTGCCCCAAAATAAGGTAAATTTCTGCAAGTTTGACCCAAAATAAGGGAAATTTTTGCCTTTTTGCTTCCAAATAAGGAGAATTTCAGCCTTTTTACCTCAAAATAAGGGGAATTTCTGCATTTTTGCCACAAAATATTAGGAATTTCTGCCTTTTTGCCCCAAAATGATGGGAATTTCTGCAATTTTGCTCCAAAATACGGGGAATTTCTGCCTCTTTGCCCGAAAATAAAAGGAATGTATACCTTTTGGCCATAAAAAAAAGAAATTTCTTCATTTTTGCCTGAAAATAAGGGGATTTTCCGACTTTTTGACTCAAAATAAGTGCAATTTCTGCCTTTCCCCCCCAAAAAAAACGAAATTTCTGTCTTTTTGCCCCAAAATAAAGGGAATTTCTGACTTATTGCTCCAAAATAAAAGGAATCTCAGCCGTTTTACCACAAAATAAGAGGAATTTCTGCATTTTTGCCCCAAAATTAGGGGAATTTTTGCAATTTTGCTCCAAAATTCGGGGAATTTTTGCCTTTTTGCCCGAAAATAAGAGGAATGCATACCTTTTTGCCATAAAAAAGTGAAATTTCTTCATTTTTGCTCCAAAATTAGGAAAATTTCTGCCTTTTTGCCTCTAAATAAGTGGAATTTCTGTCTTTTTCCCCCAAAAAAGGGAATTACTGACTTTTTTGCCCCAAAATAAGGGGAATTTCTTACTTATTACCCTGAAATAAGTAAAATTTCTGCAATTTTGCCCCAAAATAAGGGAAATTTCTGCCTTTTTGCCCCCACATAAGGGGAATTTCAGCCTTTTTACCTCAAAATAAGGGGAATTTCTGCATTTTTGCCACAAAATATTAGGAATTTCTGCATTTTGCCGCAAAATAAGGAAAATTTCTGCCTTTTTTCCCCTGAAATAAGTGAAAGTTCTGCAATTTTGCCCCAAAATAAGTGGAATTTCTGAGTTTTGCCCCAAAATAAGGAGAATTTCTGTCTTTTTGCCCCAACATATAGAGAATTTCTGCCTTTTATCCCCACAACTAGGGGAATTTCTGTAATTTTGCTCCAATATACGGGGAATTTCTGCATTTTTGCACGAAAATAAGGGGAGTGCATACCTTTTTGCCATATAAAAGAGAAATTTCTTCATTTTTGCTCCAAAATAAGGGAAATTTCTGCCTTTTTGCCTCTAAATAAGTGGAATTTCTGTCTTATTCCTCCAAAACAAAGAGAATTTCTGTCTTTTTTGCCCCAAAATAAGGGGAATTTCTGACTTATTACTCTGAAATAAGTTAAATTTCTGCAATTTTGCCCCAAAATAAAAGAAATTTCTGCCTTTTTGCCCCAAAATAAGGGGAATTTCTGCCTTTTTTCTCTGAAATAAGTGAAATTTCTGCAGTTTTGCCCCAAAATAAGTGAAATTTCTGCAATTTTGCCCCAAAGTAAGTGGAATTTCTGAGTTTTCCCAAAATAAGGAGAATTTTTGTCTTTTTGCCCCAACATATAGGGAATTTCTGCCTTTTTGCCCCACAATTAGAGGAATTTCTGCAATTTTGCTCCAAAATACGGGGAATTTCTGCCTTTTTGCCCAAAAATAAGGGGAATGCATACATTTTTGCCATAAAAAAGGGAAATTTTTTCATATTTGCTCCAAAATAAGGGGAATTTCTGCCTTTTTGCCTCTAAATAAGTGGAATTTCTGTCTTTTTTTCCCAAAACAAAGAAAATTTCTGTCTTTTTTGCTGCAAAATAAGGAAAATTTCTGACTTATTACCCTGAAATAAGTGAAATTTCTGCAATTTTGCACCAAAATAATAAAAATTTTCTGCATTTTTCCCTGATATATGTGAAATTTTTGCAATTTTACCCCAAAATAAGGGGAATGTCTGCCTATTTGCCTCAAAATAATGAGAATTTCTGCAATTTTGCTCCAAAATAAGGGGAATTTATGCTTTTTTGCCCGAAAATAAAAGGAAAGTATACCTTTTTGCCATAAAAAAGGGAAATTTCTTCATTTTTGCCTGAAAATAAGGGGATTTTCCGCCTTTTTGACTCAAAATAAGTGCAATTTCTGCCTTTTCCCCGAAAATAAATGAAATTTCTGTCTTTTTGCCCCAAAATAAAGGGAATTTCTGACATTTTGCTCTAAAATAAAAGGAATCTAAGCCGTTTTGCCACAAAATAAGAGGAATTTCTGCATTTTTGCCCCAAAATTAGGGGAATTTCTGAAATTTTGCTCCAAAATTCAAGGAATTTTTGCCTTTTTGCCCGAAAATAAGAGGAATGCATAACTTTTTGCCATAAAAAAGTGAAATTTCTTCATTTTTGCTTCAAAATTAGGAAAATTTCTGCCTTTTTGCCTTTAAATAAGTGGAATTTCTGTCTTTTTCCCCCAAAACAAAGGAAATTTCTGACTTTTTTGCCCCAAAATAAGAGGAATTTCTTACTAATTACCCTGAAATAAGTAAAATTTCTGCAATTTTGCCCCAAAATAAGGGAAATTTCTGCCTTTTTGACCCCAAATAAGGGGAATTTCAGCCTTTTTACCTCAAAATAAAAGGAATTTCTGCATTTTTGCCACAAATTATTAGGAATTTCTGCATTTTGCCGCAAAATAAGGAATATTTCTGCCTTTTTTCTCCCAAAATAGGTGAAAGTTCTGCAATTTTGCCCCAAAATAAGTGGAATTTCTGAATTTGCCCCAAAATAAGGAGAATTTCTGTCTTTTTGCCCCAACATATAGAGAATTTCTGCCTTTTTGCCCCACAACTAGGGGAATTTCTGTAATTTTGCTCCAAAATACGGGGAATTTCTGCATTTTTGCAAGAAAATAAGGGGAATGCATACCTTTTTGCCATATAAAAGGGAAATTTCTTCATTTTTGCTCCAAAATAAGAGGAATTTCTGCCTTTTTGCCTCTAAATAAGTGGAATTTTTGTCTTTTTCCTCCAAAACAATGGGAATTTCTGTCTTTTTGCCCCCAAAATAAGGGGAATTTCTGAATTATTACCCTGAAATAAGTGAAATTTCTGCAAATTTGCCCCAAAATAAGGGAAATTTCTGCATTTTTGCCCCCAAATAAGGGGTAATTTCAGCCTTTTTACCTCAAAATGAAAGGAATTTCTGCATTTTTGCCACAAATATTAGGAATTTGTGCCTTTTTGCCACAAAATAAAGGGAATTTCTGCCTTTTTTCTCTGAAATAAGTGAAATTTCTACAATATTGCCCCAAAATAAGTGAAATTTCTGCAATTTTGCCCCAAATTAAGTGGAATTTCTGAGTTATCCCCAAAATAAGGAGAATTTCTGTCTTTTTGCCCCAACATATAGGAATTTCTGCCTTTTTGCCTCAGAATTAGAGGAATTTCTGCAATTTTGCTCCAAAATACGGGGAATTTCTGCCTTTTTGCCCAAAAATAAGGGAAATGGATAACTTTTTGCCATAAAAAAGGGAAATTTTTTCATTTTTGCTCCAAAATAAGGGGAATTTCTGCCTTATTGCCTCTAAATAAGTGGAATTTCTCTCTTTTTTCCCAAAACAAAGAGAATTTCGGTCTTTTTTGCCCCAAAATAAGGAAAATTTCTGACTTATTACCCTGAAATAAGTGAAATTTCTGCAATTTTGCACCAAAATAATAAAAATTTCTGCATTTTTGCCCTGAAATATGTGAAATTTCTGCAATTTTACCCCAAAATAAGGGGAATTTCTGCCTTTTTGCTCCAAAATAATGGTAATTTCTGCAATTTTGCTCCAAAATATGGGGAATTTCTGCTTTTTTGCCAGAAACAAAAGGAAAGTATAACTTTCTGCAGTAAAAAAGAAAAATTTCTTAATTTTTGCCTGAAAATAAGGGGATTTTCCGCCTTTTTGACTCAAAATAAGTGCAATTTCTGCCTTTTCTCCAAAAATAAACGAAATTTCTGTCTTTTTCCCCCAAAGAAAGGGAATTTCTGACTTTTTTGCCCCAAAATAAGGGGAATTTCTGACTTATTACTCTGAAAAAAGTGAAATTTCTGCAATTTTGCCCCAAAATAAAAAAAATTTCTGCCTTTTTGCCCCAAAATAAGGGGAATTTCTGCCTTTTTTCTCTGAAATAAGTGAAATTTCTGCAGTTTTGCCCCAAAATAAGTGAAATTTCTGCAATTTTGCCTCAAAGTAAGTGGAATTTCTGAGTTTTCCCCAAAATAAGGAGAATTTCTGTCTTTTTGCCCCAACATATAGGGAATTTCTGCCTTTTTGCCCCACAATTAGGGGAATTTCTGCAATTTTGCTCCAAAATACGGGGAATTTCTGCCTTTTTGCCCAAAAATAAGGGGAATGCATACATTTTTGCCATAAAAAAGGGAAATTTTTTCATATTTGCTCCAAAATAAGGGGAATTTCTGCCTTTTTGCCTCTAAATAAGTGGAATTTCTGTCTTTTTTTTTCCCAAAACAAAGAAAATTTCTGTCCTTTTTGCTGCAAAATAAGGAAAATTTCTGACTTATTACCCTGAAATAAGTGAAATTTCTGCAATTTTGCACCAAAATAATAAAAATTTCTGCATTTTTTCCCTGAAATATATGAAATTTCTGCAATTTTACCCCAAAATAAGGGGAATGTCTGCCTATTTGCCTCAAAATAATGAGAATTTCTGCAATTTTGCTCCAAAATACGGGGAATTTATGCTTTTTTGCCCGATAATAAAAGGAAAGTATACCTTTTTGCCATAAAAAAGGGAAATTTCTTCATTTTTGCCTGAAAATAAGGGGATTTTTCGCCTTTTTGACTCAAAATAAGTGCAATTTCTGCCTTTTCCCCAAAAATAAACGAAATTTCTGTCTTTTTGCCCTAAAATAAAGGGAATTTCTGACATTTTGCTCTAAAATAAAAGGAATCTAAGCCGTTTTACCACAAAATAAGAGGAATTTCTGCATTTTTGCCCCAAAATTAGGGGAATTTCTGCAATTTTGCTTCAAAATTCAAGGAATTTTTGCGTTTTTGCCCGAAAATAAGAGGAATGCATACGTTTTTGCCATAAAAAAGTGAAATTTCTTCATTTTTGCTCCAAAATTAGGAAAATTTCTGCATTTTTGCCTTTAAATAAGTGAAATTTCTGTCTTTTCCCCCCAAAACAAAGGAAATTTCTGACTTTTTTGCCCCAAAATAAGAGGAATTTCTTACTAATTACCCTGAAATAAGTAAAATTTCTGCAATTTTGCCCCAAAATAAGGGAAATTTCTGCCTTTTTGCCCCCAAATAAGGGGAATTTCAGCCTTTTTACCTCAAAATAAGGGGAATTTCTGCATTTTAGCCACAAAATATTAGGAATTTCTGCATTTTGCCGCAAAATAAGGAATATTTCAGCCTTTTTTCTCCCAAAATATATGAAAGTTCTGCAATTTTGCCCCAAAATAAGTGGAATTTCTGAATTTGCCCCAAAATAAGGAGAATTTCTGTCTTTTTGCCCCAACATATAGAGAACTTCTGCTTTTTTGCCCCACAACTAGGGAAATTTCTGTAATTTTGCTCCAAAATATGGGGAATTTCTGCATTTTTGCAAGAAAATAAGGGGAATGCATACATTTTTGCCATATAAAAGGGAAATTTCTTCATTTTTGCTCCAAAATAAGAGGAATTTCTGCCTTTTTGCCTCTAAATAAGTGGAATTTTTGTCTTTTTCCTCAAAAACAAAGGGAATTTCTGTCTTTTTGCCCCCAAATAAGGGGAATTTCTGACTTATTACCCTGAAATAAGTGAAATTTCTGCAAATTTGCCCCAAAATAAGGGAAATTTCTGCCTTTTTGCCCCCAAATAAGGGGTAATTTCAGCCTTTTTACCTCAAAATGAAAGGAATTTCTGCATTTTTGCCATAAATATTAGAAATTTGTGCCTTTTTGCCACAACATAAGGGGAATTTCTGCCTTTTTTCTCTGAAATAAGTGAAATTTCTGCAATATTGCTCCAAAATAAGTGAAATTTCTGCAATTTTGCCCCAAATTAAGTGGAATTTCTGAGTTATCCCCAAAATAAGGAGAATTTCTGTCTTTTTGCCCCAACATATAGGGGATTTCTGCTTTTTGCCCCACAATTAGGGGAATTACTGCAATTTTGCTCCAAAATACGGGGAATTTCTGCCTTTTTGTCCAAAAATAAGGGGAATGCATATCTTTTTGCCGTAAAAAAGGGAAATTTTTTCATTTTTGCTTCAAAATAAGGGGAATTTCTGCCTTTTTGCCTCTAAATAAGTGGAATTTCTGTCTTTTTTTCCAAAAACAAAGAGAATTTCTGTCTTTTTTGCCGCAAAATAAAGAAAATTTCTGACTTATTACCCTGAAATAAGTGAAATTTCTGCAATTTTGCCCCAAAATAAGTGAAATTTCTGCAATTTTCCCCAAAATAAGTGGAATTTCTGAGATTTCCCCAAAATAAGGAGAATTTCTGTTTTTGCCCCAACATATAGGAATTTCTGCCTTTTTGCCTCAGAATTAGAGGAATTTCTGCAATTTTGCTCCAAAATACGGGGACTTTCTGCCTTTTTGCGCAAAAATAAGGGGAATGGATAACTTTTTGCCATAAAAAAGGGAAATTTTTTCATTTTTGCTCCAAAATAAGGGGAATTTCTGCCTTTTTGCCTCTAAATATGTGGAATTTCTCTCTTTTTTTTCCAAAACAAAGAGAATTTCGGTCTTTTTTGCCCCAAAATAAGGAAAATTTCTGACTTATTACCCTGAAATAAGTGAAATTTCTGCAATTTTGCCCCAAAATAAGTGAAATTTATGACGTTTTGCCCCCAAATAAAAGAAATTTCAGCCTTTTTACCTCAAAATAAGGGGAATTTCTGCCTTTTTGCCTCAAAATATGGGAAATTTCTGCCTTTTTGCCCCCAAATAAAAGGAATTTCAACCTTTTTACCTCAAAATAAGGGGAATTCCTGCCTTTTTGCCCCAAAATAAGAAAAATTTCTGCAATTTTGTACCAAAATAAAAGAAATTTCTGCCTTTTTGCCCCAAAATAAGAAAATTTCTGCTATTTTTCTGGAATAAGTCAAATTTCTGCAATTTTGCCCCAAAATAAGGGAAATTTGTGGAATTTTGCCCCAAAATAAGTGGAATTTCTGAGTTTTGCCCCAAAATAAGGAGAATTTCTGTCTTTTTGCCCCAACATATAGGGAATTTCTGCTTTTTTGCCAAACAATTAGGGGAATTTCTGCAATTTTGCTCCAAAATATGGGGAATTTCTGCATTTTTGCCCAAAAATAGGAATAATGCATACCTTTTTGCCATAAAAAAGGGAAATTTCTTCATTTTGGCTCCAAAATAAGAGGAATTTCTGCTTTTATGCCTCTAAATAAGTGGAATTTCTGTCTTTTTTCCCCAAAACAAAGGGAATTTCTGTCTTTTTTGCCTCATAATAAAGAAAATTTTTGACTTATTACCCTGAAATAAGTGAAATTTCTGTGATTTTGCCTGAAAATAAGGGAAATTTCTGCTTTTTTGCCCCGAAATAAAGAGAATTTCACCCTTTTTACCTAAAAATACAGGAAATTTCTGGATTTTTGCCTCAAAATATGGGAAATTTCTGCCTTTTTGCCCCAAAATAAAAAAAAATTTCTGCAATTTTGTACCAAAATAAAAGAAATTTTTGCCTTTTTGCCCCAAAATAAGAAAATTTCTGCTTTTTCTCTGAAATAAGTAAAATTTCTGCAATTTTGCCCCAAAATAAGTAAAATTTCTGAGATTTGCCCCAAAATAAGGAGAATTTCTGACATTTTGCCCCAACATATAGGGAATTTCTGCCTCTTTGCCCCACAATTAGGGGAATTTCTACAATTTTGCTCCAAAATACGGGGAATTTCTGCTTTTTTGCCTGAAAATAAGAAGAATGCATACGTTTTTGCCATAAAAAAGGGACATTTCTTCATTTTTGCTCCAAAATAAGGGGAATTTCTGCTTTTTTGCCTCTAAATAGGTAAAATTTCTGTATTTTTCCCCCAAAATAAAGGGAATTTCTGTCTTTTTTCCCCAAAATAAGAAAAATTTCTGACTTATTACCGTGAAATAAGTGAAATTTCTGCAATTTTGCCCCAAAATAAGGGAAATTTCTGCCGTTTTACTCCCAAATAAGGGGAATTTCAGCCTTTTTACCACAAAATAAGAGGAATTTCTGCATTTTTGCTCCAAAATATGGAAAATGTCTGCATTTTTGCCCCAAAATAAGAAAAATTTCTGCAATTTTGTACCAAAATAAAAGAAATTTCTGCCTTTTTGCCCCAAAATAAAAAATTTCTGTTTTTTTTCTGAAATAAGTCAAATTTCTGCAATTTTGCCCCAAAATTAGAGAAATTTCTGGAATTTTGCCCCAAAATAAGTGGAATTTATGAGTTTTGCCCCAAAATAAGGAGAATTTCTGTCTTTTTGCCCCAACATATTGGGAATTTCTGCCTTTTTGCCCTACAATTTGGGGAATTTCTGCAATTTTGCTCCAAAATACGGGGAATTTCTGCCTTTTTGCCCAAAAATAAGAAGAATGCATAACTTTTTGCCATAAAAAAGGGAAATTTCTTCATTTTTGCTCCAAAATAAGGGGAACTTCTGCTTTTTAGCCTACAAATAATTGGAATTTCTGTCTTTTTCCCCCAAAACAAAGGGAATTTTTGTCTTTTTTGCCCCAAAATAAGGAAAATTTCTGACTTATTACCCTGAAATAAGTGAAATTTATGCAATTTTGCCCCAAAATAAGGGAAATTTCTGCTTTTTGCACCCAAATAAGGGAAATTTCAGCCTTTTTACCTCAAAATATTAGGAATTTCTGCCTTTTTGCCCCAAAATAAGGAAAATTTCTGCCTTTTTTCCCTGAAATAAGTGAAATTTCTGCAATTTTGCCCAAAATAAGGGAAATTTCTGGAATTTTGCCCCAAAATAAGTGGAATTTCTGAGTTTTGCCCCAAAAATAATGAGAATTTCTGTCTTTTTGCCCTAACATATAGGGAATTTCTGCCTTTTTTCCCCACAATTAAGAGAATTTCTGCAATTTTGCTCCAAAATACAGGGAATATCTGTTTTTTGCCCGAAAATAGGAAGAATGCAAACCCTTTTGCCATAAAAAAGGGAAATTTTTTCATTTTTGCTCCAAAACAAGGGGAATTTCTTCTTTTTTGCCTCTAAATAAGTGGAATTTCTGTCTTTTTCCCCAAAAACAAAGGGAACTTCTGTCTTTTTTGCCCCAAAATTAGGAAAATTTCTGACTTATTACCCTGAAATTAATGAAATTTCTGCAATTTTGCCCCAAAATATGAGAAATTTCTGTCTTTTTGCTCCAAAATAAGGGGAATTTCACCCATTTTAACTCAAAATAAGGGGAATTTCTGCATTTTTGCCCCAAAATATATGAAATTACTGCCTTTTTGCTTCAAAATAAGAAAAATTTCTGCAATATGTTACCAAAATAAAAGAAATTTCTGCCTTTTGCCCCAAAATAAGAAAATTTCTGCTTTTTTTTGAAATAAGTGAAATTTCTGCCTTTTGCTAAAAAATAAGTGAAATTTCTATAATTTTCCCCTAAAATAAGGGAAATTTCTGGAATTTTGCCTCAAAATAAGTGGAATTTGTGAGTTTTGCCCCAAAATAAGGAGAATTTCTTTTTTTTGCCCCAACATATAGGGAATTTCTGCCTTTTTGCCACACAATTAGAGGAATTTCTGCAATTTTGCTCCAAAATACGGGGAATTTCTGCTTTTTTGCCTGAAAATAAAAAGAATGCATACGTTTTTGCCATAAAAAAGGAAATTTTTTCATTTTTGCTCCAAAATAAGGGGAATTTCTGCTTTTTTGCCTCTAAATAAGTGGAATTTCTGTCTTTTTCCCCCAAAACAAAGGGGATTTCGGTCTTTTTTGCCCCAAAATAATGAAAATTTCTGACTTTTTACCCTGAAATAAGTAAAATTTCTGCAATTTTGCCCCATAATAAAAGAAATTTCTGCCATTTTGCCCAGAAATAAGGGGAATTTCAGCCTTTTTACCTCAAAATAAAGGGAATTTCTGCATTTTTGCCTCAAAATATGGGAAATTTCTGCCTTTTTGCCCCAAAATAAGAAAAATTTCTGCAATTTTGTACCAAAATAAAAGAAATTTCTTCCTTTTTGAACCAAAATAAGAAAATTTCTGCTTTTTTTCTGAAATAAGTCAAATTTCTGCAATTTTGCCCCTAAATAAGGGAAATTTCTAGAATTTTGCCCCAAAATAAGTGGAATTTCTGAGTTTTGACCCAAATAAGGAAAATTTCTGTCTTTTTGCCCCAACATATAGGGAATTTCTGCTTTTTTGCCCAACAATTAGAAGAATTTCTGCAATTTTGCTCCAAAATACGGGGAATTTCTTCCTTTTTGCTCAAAAATAAGAAGAATGCATACCTTTTTGCCATATAAAGGTAAATTTCTTCATTTTTGCTCCAAAATAAGGGGAATTTCTGCTTTTTTGCCTCTAAATAAGTGGAATTTCTGTCTTTTTCCCCCAAAACAAAGGGAATTTCTGTCATTTTTGCCACAAAATAAAGAAAATTTCTGACTTATTATCTAGAAATAAGTGAAATTTTTGCGATTTTGCAAGAAAATAAGGAAAATTTCTGCCTTTTTGCCCCCAAATAAGAAGAATTTCAGCATTTTTACCTAAAAATAAGGAAAATATTTGGATTTTTGCCTCAATATATGGGAAATTTCTGCCTTTTTGCCCCAAAATAAGAAAAATTTCTGCAATTTTTTACCAAAATAAAAGAAATTTCTGCCTTTTTGCCCCAATATAAGAAAATTTCTGCTTTTTTTCTGAAATAAGTCAAATTTCTGCAATTTTGCCCCAAAATAAGTGAAATTTATGTAATTTTCCCCCAAAATAAGGGAAATTTCTGGAATTTTGCCCCAAAATAAGTGATATTTCTTTAATTTCCGCCCAAAATAAGGGAAATTTCTGGAATTTTGCCACAAAATAAATGGAATTTCTGAGTTTTGCCCCAAAATAAAAAGAATTTCTGCCTGTATTCCTAGAAATAAGTGAAATTTCTGCAATTTTGCACCAAACTTAGTGAAATTTCTTCAATTTTGCACCAAAATAAGGGAAATTTTTAGAATTTTGCCCCAAAATAAGTGAAATTTCTGAGTTTTGCCCCAAAATAAAGAGAATTTCTCTCTTTTTGCCCCAACATATAGGGAATTTCTGCCTTTTTGCCCCACAATTAGGGGAATTTCTGCAATTTTTCTCCAAAATACGAAGAATTTCTGCCTTTTGGACGAAAATAAGAAGAATGCATACATTTTTGCCATAAAAAAGGGATATTTCTTCATTTTTGCTCCAAAATGAGGGGAATTTCTGCTTTTTTGCCTCTAAATAGGTGGAATTTCTGTCTTTTTCCCCCAACACAAAGGGAATTTCTGTCTTTTTTGCCCCAAAATAAGTAAAATTTCTGTCTTATTACCATGAAATAAGGGAAATTTCTGCAATTTTGCCCCGAAATAAGGGAAATTTCTGCCGTTTTGCCCTTAAATAAGGGGAATTTCAGCCTTTTTACCTCAAAATAAGAGGAATTTCTGCATTTTTGCCTCAAAATATGGGAAAATTTCTGCCTTTTTGCCCCAAAATAAGAAAAGTTCTGCTTTTTTTCTGAAATAAGTGAAATTTCTGCAATTTTGCCCCAAAATAAGTGAAATATCTGTAATTTTCCCCCAAAATAAGGGAAATTTCTGGAATTTTGCCCCCAAATAAGTGGAATTTCTTAGTTTTGCCCCAAATAAGAAGAATTTCTGTCTTTTTGACCAACATATAGGGAATTTCTGCCCTTTTGCCCCACAATTAGGGGAATTTCCGCAATTTTGCTCCAAAATACGGGGAATTTCTGCCTTTTTGCTCGAATATAAGAAGAATGCATAACTTTTTGCCATAAAAAAGGGAAATTTCTTCATTTTTGCTCCAAAATAAGGGGAATTTCTGCTTTTTTTCCTCTAAATAAGTGGAATTTCTGTCTTTTTCCTCCAAAACACAGGAAATGTCTGTCTTTTTTGCCCCAAAATAAGAAAAATTTCTGACTTATTACCCTGAAATAAGTGAAATTTCTGCAATTTTGCCCCAAAATAAGTGAAATTTCTGCCGTTTTGCCCCCAAATAAAAGGAATTTCAGCCTTTTTACCTCAAAATAAGGGGAATTTCTGCATTTTTGCCTCAAAATATGGGAAATTTCTGCCTTTTTGCCCCCAAATAAGAGGAATTTCAACCTTTTTACCTCAAAATAAGGGGAATTTCTGCATTTTTGCCTCAAAATATGGAAAATTTCTGCCTTTTTCCCCCAAAATAAGAAAAATTTCTGCAATTTTGTACCAAAATAAAAGAAATTTCTGCCTTTTTGCCCCAAAATAAGAAAATTTCTGCTATTTTTCTGGAATAAGTCAAATTTCTGCAATTTTGCCCCAAAATAAGGGAAATTTCTGGAATTTTGCCCCAAAATAAGTGGAATTTCTGAGTTTTGCCCCAAAATAAGGAGAATTTCTGTCTTTTTGCCCCAAATATAGGGAATTTCTGCTTTTTTGCCAAACAATTAGGGGAATTTCTGCAATTTTGCTCCAAAATATGGGGAATTTCTGCATTTTTGCCCAAAAATAGGAATAATGCATACCTTTTTGCCATAAAAAAGGGAAATTTCTTCATTTTGGCTCCAAAATAAGAGGAATTTCTGCTTTTATGCCTCTAAATAAGTGGAATTTCTGTCTTTTTTCCCCAAAACAAAGGGAATTTCTGTCTTTTTTGCCTCATAATAAAGAAAATTTTTGACTTATTACCCTGAAATAAGTGAAATTTCTGCGATTTTGCCCGAAAATAAGGGAAATTTCTGCCATTTTGCCCCCAAATAAGGGGAATTTCAGCCTTTTTACTTCAAAATAAGGGGAATTTCTGCATTTTTGCCTCATAATATGGGAAATTTCTGCCTTTTTGCCCCAAAATATGAAAAACTTCTGCAATTTTGTACTAAAATAACAGGAATTTCTTCCTTTTTGAACCAAAATAAGAAAATTTCTGCTTTTTTTCTGAAATAAGTCAAATTTCTGCAATTTTGCCCCAAAATAAGGGAAATTTCTAGAATTTTGCCCCAAAATAAGTGGAATTTCTGAGTTTTGCCCCAAATAAGGAAAATTTCTGTCTTTTTGCCCCAACATATAGGGAATTTCTGCTTTTTTGCCCAACAATTAGAAGAATTTCAGCAATTTTGCTCTAAAATACGGGGAATTTCTGCCTTTTTGCTCAAAAATAAGAAGAATGCATAACTTTTTGCCATAAAAAAGGTAAATTTCTTCATTTTTGCTCCAAAATAAGAGGAATTTCTGCTTTTTTGCCTCTAAATAAGTGGAATTTCTGTCTTTTTCCCCAAAAACAAAGGGAATTTATGTCTTTTTTGCGCCAAAATAAGAAAAATTTCTGACTTATTTCCCCGAAATAAGTGAAATTTCTGCAATTTTGCCCCAAAATAAGTGAAATTTCTGCCGTTTTTCCCCCAAATAAAAGGAATTTCAGCCTTTTTACCTCAAAATAAGGGAAATTTCCGCATTTTTGCCTCAAAATATGGGAAATTTCTGCCTTTTTGCCCCCAAATAAGAGGAATTTCAAACTTTTTAACTCAAAATAAGGGGAATTTCTGCATTTTTGCCTCAAAATATGGAAAATTTCTGCCTTTTTCCCCCAAAATAAGAAAAATTTCTGCAATTTTGTACCAAAATAAAAGAAATTTCTGCCTTTTTGCCCCAAAATAAGAAAATTTCTGCTATTTTTCTGGAATAAGTCAAATTTCTGCAATTTTGCCCCAAAATAAGGGAAATTTGTGGAATTTTGCCCCAAAATAAGTGGAATTTCTGAGTTTTGCCCCAAAATAAGGAGAATTTCTGTCTTTTTACCCCAACATATAGGGAATTTCTGCTTTTTTGCCAAACAATTAGGGGAATTTCTGCAATTTTGCTCCAAAATATGGGGAATTTCTGCATTTTTGCCCAAAAATAGGAATAATGCATACCTTTTTGCCATAAAAAAGGGAAATTTCTTCATTTTGGCTCCAAAATAAGAGGAATTACTGCTTTTATGCCTCTAAATAAGTGGAATTTCTGTCTTTTTTCCCCAAAACAAAGGGAATTTCTGTCTTTTTTGCCTCATAATAAAGAAAATTTTTGACTTATTACCCTGAAATAAGTGAAATTTCTGCGATTTTGCCCGAAAATAAGGGAAATTTCTGCCATTTTGCCCCCAAATAAGGGGAATTTCTGCATTTTTGCCTCAAAATATGGGAAATTTCTGCCTTTTTGCCCCAAAATATGAAAAATTTCTGCAATTTTGTACTAAAATAAAAGGAATTTCTTCCTTTTTGAACCAAAATAAGAAAATTTCTGGTTTTTTTCTGAAATAAGTCAAATTTCTGCAATTTTGCCCCAAAATAAGAAAAATTTCTAGAATTTTGCCCTAAAATAAGTGGAATTTCTGAGTTTTGCCCCAAATAAGGAAAATTTCTGTCTTTTTGCCCCAACATATAGGGAATTTCTGCTTTTTTGCCCAACAATTAGAAGAATTTCAGCAATTTTGCTCTAAAATACGGGGAATTTCTGCCTTTTTGCTCAAAAATAAGAAGAATGCATAACTTTTTGCCATAAAAAAGGGAAATTTCTTCATTTTTGCTCCAAAATAAGGGGAATTTCTGCTTTTTTGCCTCTAAATAAGTGGAATTTCTGTCTTTTTCCCCCAAAACAAAGAGAATTTCTGTCATTTTTGCCACAAAATAAAAAAAATTTCTGACTTATTATCCAGAAATAAGTGAAATTTCTGCGATTTTGCAAGAAAATAAGGAAAATTTCTGCCTTTTTGCCCCCAAATAAGGAGAATTTCAGCATTTTTACCTCAAAATAAGGAAAATTTTTGGATTTTTGCCTCAATATATGGGAAATTTCTGCCTTTTTGCCCCAAAATAAGAAAAATTTCTGCAATTTTTTATCAAAATAAAAAAAATTTCTGCCTTTTTGCCCCAAAATAAGAAAATTTCTCCTTTTTTTTGAAATAAGTAAAATTTCTGCAATTTTGCCCCAAAATAAGTGAAATTTCTGTAATTTTCCCCCAAAATAAGGAAAATTTCTGGAATTTTGCCACAAAATAAGTGGATTTTCTTAGTTTTGCCCCCAAAATAAGGAGAATTTCTGCCTGTATTCCCAGAAATAAGTGAAATTTCTGCAATTTTGCACCAAAATAAGTGAAATTTCTGCAATTTTGCCCCAAAATAAGGGAAATTTTTAGAATTTTGCCCCAAAATTAGTGAAATTTCTGAGTTTTGCCCTAAAATAAAGAGAATTTCTGTCTTTTTGCCCCAACATATGAGGAATTTCTGCCTTTTTGCCCCACAATTAGGGGAATTTCTGCAATTTTGCTCCAAAATACGAGGAATTTCTGCCTTTTGGCCGAAAATAAGAAGAATGCATACCTTTTTGCCATAAAAAAGTGAAATTTCTTCATTTTTGCTCCAAAATGAAGGGAATTTCTGCTTTTTTGCCTCTAAATAAGTGGAATTTCTGTCTTTTTCCCCCAAAACAAAGGGAATTTCTGTCTTTTTTGCCCCAAAATAAGGAAAATTTCTGTCTTATTACCATGAAATAAGGGAAATTTCTGCAATTTTGCCCCAAAATAAGGGAAAATTCTGCCGTTTTGCCCTTAAATAAGGGGAATTTCAGCCTTTTTACCTCAAAATAAGAGGAATTTCTGCATTTTTGCCTCAAAATATGGAAAATTTCTGCTTTTTTGCCCCAAAATAAGAAAAGTTCTGCTTTTTTCTGAAATAAGTGAAATTTCTTCAATTTTGCCCCAAAATAAGTGAAATTTCTGTAATTTTCCCCCAAAATAAGGGAAATTTCTGGAATTTTGCCCCCAAATAAGTGGAATTTCTTAGTTTTGCCCCAAATAAGAAGAATTTCTGTCTTTTTGACCAACATATAGGGAATTTCTGCCCTTTTGCCCCACAATTAGGGGAATTTCTGCAATTTTGCTCCAAAATACGGGGAATTTCTGCCTTTTTGCCCGAATATAAGAAGAATGCATAACTTTTTGCCATAAAAAAGGGAAATTTCTTCATTTTTGCTCCAAAATAAGGGGAATTTCTGCTTTTTTGCCTCTAAATAAGTGGAATTTCTGTCTTTTTCCCCCAAAACAAAGGGAATTTCTTTCTTTTTTGCCCCAAAATAAGGAAAATTTCTGACTTATTACCCTGAAATATGTGAAATTTCTGCAATTTTGCCCCAAAATAAGTGGAATTTCTGAGTTTTGCCCCAAATAAGGAAAATTTCTGTCTTTTTGCCCCAACATATAGGGAATTTCTGCTTTTTTGCCCAACAATTAGAAGAATTTCAGCAATTTTGCTCTAAAATACGGGGAATTTCTGCCTTTTTGCTCAAAAATAAGAAGAATGCATAACTTTTTGCCATAAAAAAGGTAAATTTCTTCATTTTTGCTCCAAAATAAGAGGAATTTCTGCTTTTTTGCCTCTAAATAAGTGGAATTTCTGTCTTTTTCCCCAAAAACAAAGGGAATTTATGTCTTTTTTGCGCCAAAATAAGAAAAATTTCTGACTTATTTCCCCGAAATAAGTGAAATTTCTGCAATTTTGCCCCAAAATAAGTGAAATTTCTGCCGTTTTTCCCCCAAATAAAAGGAATTTCAGCCTTTTTACCTCAAAATAAGGGAAATTTCCGCATTTTTGCCTCAAAATATGGGAAATTTCTGCCTTTTTGCCCCCAAATAAGAGGAATTTCAAACTTTTTAACTCAAAATAAGGGGAATTTCTGCATTTTTGCCTCAAAATATGGAAAATTTCTGCCTTTTTCCCCCAAAATAAGAAAAATTTCTGCAATTTTGTACCAAAATAAAAGAAATTTCTGCCTTTTTGCCCCAAAATAAGAAAATTTCTGCTATTTTTCTGGAATAAGTCAAATTTCTGCAATTTTGCCCCAAAATAAGGGAAATTTGTGGAATTTTGCCCCAAAATAAGTGGAATTTCTGAGTTTTGCCCCAAAATAAGGAGAATTTCTGTCTTTTTACCCCAACATATAGGGAATTTCTGCTTTTTTGCCAAACAATTAGGGGAATTTCTGCAATTTTGCTCCAAAATATGGGGAATTTCTGCATTTTTGCCCAAAAATAGGAATAATGCATACCTTTTTGCCATAAAAAAGGGAAATTTCTTCATTTTGGCTCCAAAATAAGAGGAATTACTGCTTTTATGCCTCTAAATAAGTGGAATTTCTGTCTTTTTTCCCCAAAACAAAGGGAATTTCTGTCTTTTTTGCCTCATAATAAAGAAAATTTTTGACTTATTACCCTGAAATAAGTGAAATTTCTGCGATTTTGCCCGAAAATAAGGGAAATTTCTGCCATTTTGCCCCCAAATAAGGGGAATTTCTGCATTTTTGCCTCAAAATATGGGAAATTTCTGCCTTTTTGCCCCAAAATATGAAAAATTTCTGCAATTTTGTACTAAAATAAAAGGAATTTCTTCCTTTTTGAACCAAAATAAGAAAATTTCTGGTTTTTTTCTGAAATAAGTCAAATTTCTGCAATTTTGCCCCAAAATAAGAAAAATTTCTAGAATTTTGCCCTAAAATAAGTGGAATTTCTGAGTTTTGCCCCAAATAAGGAAAATTTCTGTCTTTTTGCCCCAACATATAGGGAATTTCTGCTTTTTTGCCCAACAATTAGAAGAATTTCAGCAATTTTGCTCTAAAATACGGGGAATTTCTGCCTTTTTGCTCAAAAATAAGAAGAATGCATAACTTTTTGCCATAAAAAAGGGAAATTTCTTCATTTTTGCTCCAAAATAAGGGGAATTTCTGCTTTTTTGCCTCTAAATAAGTGGAATTTCTGTCTTTTTCCCCCAAAACAAAGAGAATTTCTGTCATTTTTGCCACAAAATAAAAAAAATTTCTGACTTATTATCCAGAAATAAGTGAAATTTCTGCGATTTTGCAAGAAAATAAGGAAAATTTCTGCCTTTTTGCCCCCAAATAAGGAGAATTTCAGCATTTTTACCTCAAAATAAGGAAAATTTTTGGATTTTTGCCTCAATATATGGGAAATTTCTGCCTTTTTGCCCCAAAATAAGAAAAATTTCTGCAATTTTTTATCAAAATAAAAAAAATTTCTGCCTTTTTGCCCCAAAATAAGAAAATTTCTCCTTTTTTTTGAAATAAGTAAAATTTCTGCAATTTTGCCCCAAAATAAGTGAAATTTCTGTAATTTTCCCCCAAAATAAGGAAAATTTCTGGAATTTTGCCACAAAATAAGTGGATTTTCTTAGTTTTGCCCCCAAAATAAGGAGAATTTCTGCCTGTATTCCCAGAAATAAGTGAAATTTCTGCAATTTTGCACCAAAATAAGTGAAATTTCTGCAATTTTGCCCCAAAATAAGGGAAATTTTTAGAATTTTGCCCCAAAATTAGTGAAATTTCTGAGTTTTGCCCTAAAATAAAGAGAATTTCTGTCTTTTTGCCCCAACATATGAGGAATTTCTGCCTTTTTGCCCCACAATTAGGGGAATTTCTGCAATTTTGCTCCAAAATACGAGGAATTTCTGCCTTTTGGCCGAAAATAAGAAGAATGCATACCTTTTTGCCATAAAAAAGTGAAATTTCTTCATTTTTGCTCCAAAATGAAGGGAATTTCTGCTTTTTTGCCTCTAAATAAGTGGAATTTCTGTCTTTTTCCCCCAAAACAAAGGGAATTTCTGTCTTTTTTGCCCCAAAATAAGGAAAATTTCTGTCTTATTACCATGAAATAAGGGAAATTTCTGCAATTTTGCCCCAAAATAAGGGAAATTTCTGCCGTTTTGCCCTTAAATAAGGGGAATTTCAGCCTTTTTACCTCAAAATAAGAGGAATTTCTGCATTTTTGCCTCAAAATATGGAAAATTTCTGCTTTTTTGCCCCAAAATAAGAAAAGTTCTGCTTTTTTCTGAAATAAGTGAAATTTCTTCAATTTTGCCCCAAAATAAGTGAAATTTCTGTAATTTTCCCCCAAAATAAGGGAAATTTCTGGAATTTTGCCCCCAAATAAGTGGAATTTCTTAGTTTTGCCCCAAATAAGAAGAATTTCTGTCTTTTTGACCAACATATAGGGAATTTCTGCCCTTTTGCCCCACAATTAGGGGAATTTCTGCAATTTTGCTCCAAAATACGGGGAATTTCTGCCTTTTTGCCCGAATATAAGAAGAATGCATAACTTTTTGCCATAAAAAAGGGAAATTTCTTCATTTTTGCTCCAAAATAAGGGGAATTTCTGCTTTTTTGCCTCTAAATAAGTGGAATTTCTGTCTTTTTCCCCCAAATCAAAGGGAATTTCTTTCTTTTTTGCCCCAAAATAAGGAAAATTTCTGACTTATTACCCTGAAATATGTGAAATTTCTGCAATTTTGCCCCAAAATAAGTGAAATTTCTGACGTTTTGCCCCCAAATAAAAGGAATTTCAGCCTTTTTATTTCAAAATAAGGGGAATTTCTGCATTTTTGCCTCAAAATATGGGAAATTTCTGCCTTTTTGCCCCCAAATAAAAGGAATTTCAAGCTTTTTACCTCAAAATAAAAGGAATTTCTGAATTTTTGCCTCAAAATATGGAAAATTCCTGCCTTTTTGCCCCAAAATAAGAAAAATTTCTGCAATTTTGTACCAAAATAAAAGAAATTTCTGCCTTTTTGCCCCAAAATAAGAAAATTTCTGCTATTTTTCTGGAATAAGTCAAATTTCTGCAATTATGCCCCAAAATAAGGGAAATTTCTGGAATTTTGCCCCAAAATAAGTGGAATTTCTGAGTTTTGCCCCAAAATAAAGAGAATTTCTGTTTTTTGCTCCAACATATAGGGAATTTCTGCTTTTTTGCCCAACAATTAGGGGAATTTCTGCAATTTTGCTCCAAAATATGGGGAATTTCTGCATTTTTGCCCAAAAATAGGAATAATGCATAACTTTTTGCCATAAAAAAGGGAAATTTCTTCATTTTGGCTCCAAAATAAGAGGAATTTCTGCTTTTATGCCTCTAAATAAGTGGAATTTCTGTCTTTTTTCCCCAATACAAAGGGAATTTCTGTCTTTTTTGCCTCATAATAAAGAAAATTTTTGATTATTACCCTGAAATTAGTGAAATTTCTGCGATTTTGCCCGATAATAAGGGAAATTTCTGCTTTTTTTCCCCCAAATAAAGGAATTTCACCCTTTTTACCTAAAAATACGGGAAATTTCTGGATTTTTGCCTCAAAATATGGGAAATTTCTGGCTTTTTGCCCCAAAATAAAAAAAATTTCTGCAATTTTGTACCAAAATAAAGAAATTTTTGCCTTTTTGCCCCAAAATAAGAAAATTTCTGCTTTTTCTCTGAAATAATTAAAATTTCTGCAATTTTGCCCCAAAATAAGTAAAATTTCTGAGTTTTGCCCCAAAATAAGGAGAATTTCTGACTTTTTGTCCCAACATATAGGGAATTTCTGCCTCTTTGCCCCACAATTAGGGGAATTTCTACAATTTTGCTCCAAAATACGGGGAATTTCTGCTTTTTTGCCTGAAAATAAGAAGAATGCATACGTTTTTGCCATAAAAAAGGGAAATTTCTTCATTTTTGCTCCAAAATAAGGGGAATTTCTGCTTTTTTGCCTCTAAATAAGTAAAATTTCTGTATTTTTCCCCCAAAATAAAGGGAATTTCTGTCTTTTTTGCCCCAAAATAAGAAAAATTTCTGACTTATTACCGTGAAATAAGTGAAATTTCTGCAATTTTGCCCCAAAATAAGGGAAATTTCTGCCGTTTTGCTCCCAAATAAGGGGAATTTCAGCCTTTTTACCACAAAATAAGGGGAATTTCTGCATTTTTCCTCCAAAATATGGAAAATTTCTGCATTTTTGCCCCAAAATAAGAAAAATTTCTGCAATTTTGTACCAAAATAAAAGAAATTTCTGCCTCTTTGCCCCAAAATAAAAAATTTCTGTTTTTTTTTCTGAAATAAGTCAAATTTCTGCAATTTTGCCCCAAAATTAGGGAAATTTCTGGAATTTTGCCCCAAAATAAGTGGAATTTATGAGTTTTGCCCCAAAATAAGGAGAATTTCTGTCTTTTTGCCCCAACATATAGGGAATTTCTGCCGTTTTGCCCCACAATTTGGGGAATTTCTGCAATTTTGCTCCAAGATACGGAGAATTTCTGCCTTTTTGCCCAAAAATAAGAAGAATGCATAACTTTTTGCCATAAAAAAGGGAAATTTCTTCATTTTTGCTCCAAAATAAGGGGAACTTCTGCCTTTTAGCCTACAAATAATTGGAATTTCTGTTTTTTCCCCAAAAACAAAGGGAATTTTTGTCTTTTTTGCCCCAAAATAAGGAAAATTTCTGACTTATTACCCTGAAATAAGTGAAATTTATGCAATTTTGCCCCAAAATAAGGGAAATTTCTGCCTTTTTGCACTCAAATAAAGGGAATTTCAGCCTTTTTACCTCAAAATATTAGGAATTTCTGCCTTTTTGCCCCAAAATAAGGAAAATTTCTGCCTTTTTTCCCTGAAATAAGTGAAATTTCTGCAATTTTGCCCCAAAATAAGGGAAATTTCTGGAATTTTTCTCCCAAAATAAGTGGAATTTCTGAGTTTTTCCCCAAAAATAAGGAAAATTTCTGTTTTTTTGCCCTAACATATAGGGAATTTCTGCCTTTTTTCCCCACAATTAGGAGAATTTCTGCAATTTTGCTCCAAAATACGGGGAATATCTGTTTTTTGCCCGAAAATAGGAAGAATGCAAACCTTTTCGCCATAAAAAACGGAAATTTTTTCATTTTTGCTCTAAAATAAGGGGAATTTCATCTTTTTTGCCTCTAAATAAGTGGAATTTCTGCCTTTTTCCCCCAAAACAAAAGGAATTTCTGTCTTTTTTGCCCCAAAATAAGGAAAATTTCTGACTTATTACCCTGAAATTAATGAAATTTCTGCAATTTTGCCCCAAAATATGGGAAACTTCTGTCTTTTTGCTCCAAAATAAGGGGAATTTCACCCATTTTAACTCAAAATAAGGGGAATTTCTTCATTTTTGCCCCAAAATATATGAAATTACTGCCATTTTGCTTCAAAATGAGAAAAATTTCTGCTATATGTTACCAAAATAAAAGAAATTTCTGCCTTTTGCCCCAAAATAAGAAAATTTCTGCTTTTTTTTTCTGAAATAATTGAAATTTCTGCCTTTTGCTAAAAAATAAGTGAAATTTCTATAATTTTCCACTGAAATAAGGGAAATTTCTGGAATTTTGCCTCAAAATAAGTGGAATTTGTGAGTTTTGCCCCAAAATAAGGAGAATTTCTGTTTTTTGCCCCAACATATAGGGAATTTCTGACTTTTTGCCCCACAATTAGAGGAATTTCTGCAATTTTGCACCAAAATACGGGGAATTTCTGATTTTTGCCTGAAAATAAGAAGAATGCATACGTTTTTGCCATAAAAAAAGGAAATTTTTTCATTTTTACTCCAAAATAAGGGGAATTTCTGCTTTTTTGCCTCTAAATAAGTGGAATTTCAGTCTTTTTACCCACAAACAAAGGGAATTTCGGTATTTTTTGCCCCAAAATAATGAAAATTTCTGACTTATTACCCTGAAATAAGTGAAATTTCTGCAATTTTGCCCCATAATAAGAGAAATTTCTGCCATTTTGCCCCCAAATAAGGGGAATTTCAGCCTTTTTACCTCAAAATAAAGGGAATTTCTGCATTTTTGCCTCAAAATATGGGAAATTTCTGCATTTTGCCCCAAAATAAGAAAAATTTCTGCAATTTTGTACCAAAATGAAAGAAATTTCTTACTTTTTGAACCAATATAAGAAAATTTCTGCTTTTTTCTGAAATAAGTCAAATTTCTGCAATTTTGCCCCAAAATAAGGGAAATTTCTAGAATTTTGCCCCAATATAAGTGGAATTTCTGAGTTTTGCCCCAAATAAGGAAAATTTCTTTCTTTTTGCCCCAACATATAGGGAATTTCTGCTTTTTTGCCCAACAATTAGAAGAATTTCTGCAATTTTGCTCCAAAATACGGGGAATTTCTGCCTTTTTGCTCAAAAATAAGAAGAATGCATACCTTTTTGCCATAAAAAAGGTAAATTTCTTCATTTTTGCTCCAAAATAAAAGGAATTTCTGCTTTTTTGCCTCTAAATAAGTGGAATTTCTGTCTTTTTCCCCCAAAACAAAGGGAATTTCTGTCATTTTTGCCACAAAATAAAGAAAATTTCTGACTTATTATCCAGAAATAAGTGAAATTTCTGCGATTTTGCAAGAAAATAAGGAAAATTTCTGCCTTTTTGCCCCCAAATAAGGAGAATTTCAGCATTTTTACCTCAAAATAAAGAAAATTTTTGAATTTTTGCCTCAATATATGGAAAATTTCTGCCTTTTTGCCCCAAAAGAAGAAAAATTTCTGCAATTTTTTACCAAAATAAAAGAAATTTCTGCCTTTTTGCCCCAAAATAAGAAAATTTCTGATTTTTCTTTGAAATAAGTCAAATTTCTGCAATTTTGCCCCAAAATAAGTGAAATTTCTGTAATTTTCCCCCAAAATAAGGAAAATTTCTGGAATTTTGCCAAAAATAAGTGGAATTTTTGAGTTTTGCCCCAAAATATGGAGAATTTCTGCCTGTATTCCCAGAAATAAGTGAAATTTCTGCAATTTTGCAACAAAATAAGTGAAATTTCTGATATTTTGCCCCAAAATAAGGGAAATTTTTAGAATTTTGCCCCAAAATAAGTGAAATTTCTGAGTTTTGCCCCAAAATAAAGAGAATTTCTGTCTTTTTGCTCCAACGTATAGGGAATTTCTGCCTTTTTGCCCTACAATTAGGGAAATTTCTGCAATTTTGCTCCAAAATACGAGGAATTTCTGCCTTTTGGACGAAAATAAGAAGAATGCATACCTTTTTGCCATAAAAAAGGGAAATTTCTTCATTTTTGCTCTAAAATGAGGGGAATTTCTCCTTTTTACCTCTAAATAAGTGGAATTTCTGTCTTTTTCCCTCAAAACAAAGGGAATTTCTGTCTTTTTGCCCCAAAATAAGGAAAATTTCTGTCTTATTACCATGAAATAAGAGAAATTTCTGCAATTTTGCCCCAAAATAAGGGAAATTTCTGCCGTTTTGCCCTTAAATAAGGGGAATTTCAGCCTTTTTACCTCAAAATAAGCAGAAATTCTGCATTTTTGCCTCAAAATATGGGAAATTTCTGCCTTTTTGCCCCAAAATAAGAAAAGTTCTGCTTTTTTCTGAAATAAGTAAAATTTCTGCAGTTTTGCCCCAAAATAAGTGAAATTTCTGAGTTTTGCCTTAAAATTAGGAGAATTTCTTACTTTTTGCCTCAACATATAGAGAATTACTGCCTTTTTGCCCCACAATTAGGGGAATTTCTGCAATTTTGCTTCAAAATACGGAAAATTTCTGCTTTTTTGCCCGAAAATAAAAAGAATGCATACGTTTTTGCCATAAAAAAGGGAAATGTCTTCATTTTTGCTCCAAAATAAGGGGAATTTCTGGTTTTTTTCCTCTAAATTTTTAGAATTTCTGTATTTTTCCTCCAAAATAAAGAGAATTTCTGTCTTTTTTGCCCAAAAATAAAGAAAATTTCTGACTTATTACCATGAAATAAGGGAAATTTCTGCAATTTTGCCCCAAAATAAGGGAAATTTCTGCCGTTTTGCCATTAAATAAGGGAAATTTCATTCTTTTTACGTCAAAATATGGGGAATTTCTGAATTTTTGCCCCAAAATACGGGAAATTTCTGCCTTTTTGCCCCAAAATAAAAAAATTTCTGCAATTTTGTACCAAAATTAAAGAAATTTCTGCCTTTTTGCCCCAAAATAAGAAAATTTCTGCTTTTTTTTGAAATAAGTGAAATTTCTGAAATTTTGCCCCAAAATAATTGAAATTTCTGTAATTTTCCCCCAAAATAAGGGAAATTTCTGGAATTTTGCCCCAAAATAAGTGGAATTTCTTAGTTTTGCCCCAAAATAAGGAGAATTTCTGTCTTTTTGCCCCAACATATAGGGAATTTCTGCCTTTTTGCCCCACAATTAGGGAAATTTCTGCAAATTTGCTCCAAAATACGGGGAATTTCTGCCTTTTGCCCGAAAATAAGAAGAATGCATACCTTTTTTCCATAAAAAAGAAAAATTTCTTCATTTTTGCTTCAAAATAAGGGGAATTTCTGCTTTTTTGCCTCTAAATAAGTGGAATTTCTGTCTTTTCCCCCCAAAACAAAAAGAATTTCTGTCTTTTTTGCCCCAAAATAAGGAAAATTTCTGACTTATTACCCTGAAATAAGTGAAATTTCTGCAATTTTGCCCCAAAATAAGTGAAATTTTTGCCGTTTTGCCCCCAAATAAGGGTAATTTCAGCCTTTTTACCTCAAAATAAGGGGAATTTCATCATTTTTGCCTCAAAATATGGGAAATTTCTGCTTTTTGCCCCCAAATAAAGGGAATTTCAGCCTTTTTACCTCAAAATTAGGGGAATTTCTGCGTTTATGCCTCAAAATATGTGAAATTTCTGCCTTTTTGCCCCAAAATAAGAAAAATTTCTGCAATTTTTTACCAAAATAAAAGAAATTTCTGCCTTTTTGCCCCAAAATAAGAAAATTTCTGCTTTTTTTCTGAAATAAGTCAAATTTCTGCAATTTTGCCCCAAAATAAGTGAAATTTCTGGAATTTTGCCCCAAAATAAGTGGAATTTCTGAGTTTTGCCCCAAAATAAGGAGAATTTCTGTCTTTTTGCCCCAACATATAGGGAATTTCTGCTTTTTTGCCCAACAATTAGGGGAATTTCTGCAATTTTGCTCCAAAATACAGCCAAATTCTGCCTTTTTGCCCAAAAATAAGAAGAATGCATACCTTTTTGCCATAAAAAAGGAAATTTATTTATTTTTGCTCCAAAATAAGGGGAACTTCTTCTTTTTAGCCTCCAAATAATTGGAATTTAAGTTTTTTTTCTTCCAAAACAAAGGGAATTTCTGTATTTTTTGCCCCAAAATAAAGAAAATTTCTGATTTATTACCCTGAAATAAGTGAAATTTTTGCAATTTTGCCCCAAAATAAGGGAAATTTCTGCCTTTTTGCACCCAAATAAGAAGAATTTCAGCCTTTTTACCTCAAAATAAGGGGAATTTCTGCAATTTTGCTCCAAAATACGGGGAATTTCTGTTTTTTGCCTGAAAATAGGAAGAATGCAAACCTTTTTTGCCATAAAAAAGGGAAATTTTTTCATTTTTGCTCCAAAATAAGGGGAATTTCATCTTTTTTGCCTCTAAATAAGTGGAATTTCTGTCTTTTTCCCCAAAAACAAAGGGAATTTCTGTCTTTTTTGCCCCAAAATAAGGAAAATTTCTGACTTATTACCCTGAAATAAGTGAAATTTCTGCAATTTTGCCCCAAAATAAGGGAAATTTCTGCCTTTTTGCTCCAAAATAAGGGGAATTTCACCCATTTTAACTCAAAATAAGGTGAATTTTTTCCTTTTTTCCTCAAAATATACGAAATTACTGCCTTTTTGCTTCAAAATAAGAAAAATTTCTGCAATATGTTAACAAAATAAAAGAAATTTCTGCCTTTTTGCTCCAAAATCAGAAAATTTCTGCTTTTTTTTCTGAAATAAGTGAAATTTCTGCCATTTTGCCCCAAAATAAGTGAAATTTCTGTAATTTTCCCCCCAAATAAGTAAAATTTCTGGAATTTTCCCTCAAAATAAGTGGAATTTCTGAGTTTTGCCCCAAAATAAGGACAATTTCTGTTTTTTTGCCCCAACATTTTGGGAATTTCTGCATTTTTGCCTCACAATTATGGGAATTTCTGCAATTTTGCTCCAAAATACAGGAAATTTCTGCTTCTTTTCCTGAAAATAAGAAGAATGCATACGTTTTTGCCATAAAAAAGGAAATTTCTTCATTTTTGCTCCAAAATAAGATGAATTTCTGCTTTTTTGCCTCTAAATAAGTAGAATTTCTGTATTTTTCCCTCAAAACAAAGGGAATTTCTGTCTTTTTTGCCCCAAAATAAGGAAAATTTCTGACTTATTTCCCTGCAATAAGTAAAATTTCTGCAATTTTGCCCCAAAATAAGGGAAATTTATGCCTTTTTGCCCCCAAATAAGGGGAATTTCTTCCTTTTTACCTCAAAATAAGGGGAATTTCTGCATTTTTGCCTCAAAATAAGGGAAATTTCTGCCTTTTTGCCCCAAAATAAGAAAAATTTCTGCAATTTTGTACCAAAATAAAAGAAATTTCTGCCTTTTTGCCCCAAAATAAGAAAATTTCTGCTTTTTTCTGAAATAATTCAAATTTCTGCAATTTTGCCCCAAAATAAGGGAAATTTCTGGAATTTTGCCCCAAAATAAGTGGAATTTCTGAGTTTTGCCCCAAAATAAGGAGAATTTCTGTCTTATTGCCCCAACATATAGGTAATTTCTGCCTTTTAGCCCCACTAGTAGGGGAATTTCTGCAATTTTGCCCCAACATACGGGGAATTTCTGCCTTTTTGCACAAAAATAAAAAGAATGCATACCTTTTTGCGATAAAAAAGGGAAATTTCTTCATTTTTGCTCCAAAATAAGGGGAATTTCTGCTTTTTTGCCTCTAAATAAGTGGAATTTCTGTCTTTTTCTCCCAAAACAAAGGGAATTTCTGTATTTTTTGCCCCAAAATGAGGAAAATTTCTGACTTATTACCCTGAAATAAGTGAAATTTCTGCAATTTTGCCCCAAAATAAGGGAAATATCTTCCTTTTTGCCCCCAAATATAGAGAATTTCAGTCTTTTTACCTCAAAATAAGGAGAATTTCTGCATTTTTGCCACAAAATATTAGAATTTTCTGCCTTTTTGCCCCGAAATAAGGAAAATTTCTGCCTTTTTTCCCTGAAATAAGTGAAATTTCTGCAATTTTGCCCCAAAATAAGTGAAATTTCGCCAATTTTGCCCGAAAATAAGGGAAATTTCTGGAATTTTGCCCCAAAATAAGTGGAATTTCTGAGTTTTGCCCCAAAATAAAGACAATTTTTGTCTTTTTGCCCTAACATATA
Organism: Micromys minutus; assembly: GCF_963924665.1. NCBI lineage: Eukaryota > Metazoa > Chordata > Mammalia > Rodentia > Muridae > Micromys > Micromys minutus. The sequence continues at coordinate 27,718,067 of NC_137963.1, read as the reverse complement.
GGTAATTTCTGCCTTTTTGCCCCAAAATAAGAAAAATTTCTGCCTTTTTTCCCTGAAATAAGTGAAATTTTTGCAATTTTGCCCCAAAATAAGGGAAATTTCTGGAATTTTGCCCCAAAATATGTGGAATTTCTGAGTTTTGCCCCAAAATAAAGAGAATTTCTGTCTTTTTGCTCTAACATATAGGGAATTTCTGCCTTTTTTTTCCACAATTAGGGGAATTTCTGCAATTTTGCTCCAAAATACGTGGAATTTCTCTTTTTTGCCTGAAAATAGGAAGAATGCAAACCTTTTTGCTATAAAAAAAGGGAAATTTTTTCATTTTTGCTCCAAAATAAAGGGAATTTCATCTTTTTTGTCTCTAAATAAGGGGAATTTCTGTCTTTTTCTTCAAAAACAAAGGGAATTTCTGTTTTTTTTGCCCCAAAATAAGGAAAATTTCTGACTTATTACCCTTAAATAAGTGAAATTTCTGCAATTTTGCCGCAAAATAAGGGAAATTTTTGCCTTTTTGCTCCAAAATAAGGGGAATTTCACCCATTTTAAGTCAAAATAAGGGGAATTTCTGCATTTTTGCCTCAAAATATGCGAAATTACTGTTTTTTTTGCTTCAAAATAAGAAAAATTTCTGCAATATGTTACCGAAATAAATGAAATTTCTGCCTTTTTGCCCCAAAATAAGAAAATTTCTGCTTTTTTTTCTGAAATAAGTGAAATTTCTGCCATTTTGCCCCAAAATAAGTGAAATTTCTTTAATTTTCCCCCCAAATAAGGGAAATTTCTGGAATTTTGCCTCAAAATAAGTGGAATTTCTGAGTTTTGCCCCAAAATAAGGACAATTTATGTTTTTTTGCCCCAACATTTAGGGAATTTCTGCCTTTTTGCCTTACAATTATGGGAATTTCTGCAATTTTGCTCCAAAATACAGGAAATTTCTGCTTCTTTTCCTGAAAATAAGAATAATGCATACGTTTTTACCATAAAAAAAGGAAATTTCTTCATTTTTGCTCCAAAATAAGATGAATTTCTGCTTTTTTGCCTCTAAATAAGTAGAATTTCTGTATTTTTCCCTCAAAACAAAGGGAATTTCTGTCTTTTTTGCCCCAAAATAAGGAAAATTTCTGACTTATTTCCCTGCAATAAGTAAAATTTCTGCAATTTTGCCCCAAAATAAGGGAAATTTCTGCCTTTTTGCCCCCAAATAAGGGGAATTTCTTCCTTTTTACCTCAAAATAAGGGGAATTTCTGCATTTTTGCCTCAAAATATGGAAAATTTCTGCCTTTTTGCCCCAAAATAAGAAAAATTTCTGCAATTTTGTACCAAAATAAAAGAAATTTCTGCCTCTTTGCCCCAAAATAAGAAAATTTCTGCTTTTTTCTGAAATAATTCAAATTTCTGCAATTTTGCCCCAAAATAAGGGAAATTTCTGGAATTTTGCCTCAAAATAAGTGGAATTTCTGAGATTTGCCCCAAAATAAGGAGAATTTCTGTCTTTTTGCCCCAACATATAGGTAATTTCTGCCTTTTAGCCCCACTAGTAGGGGAATTTCTGCAATTTTGCCCCAACATACGGGGAATTTCTGCCTTTTTGCACAAAAATAAAAAGAATGCATACCTTTTTGCGATAAAAAAGGGAAATTTCTTCATTTTTGCCCCAAAATAAAGGGAATTTCTGCTTTTTTGCCTCTAAATAAGTGGAATTTCTGTCTTTTTCTCCCAAAACAAAGGGAATTTCTGTATTTTTTGCCCCAAAATGAGGAAAATTTCTGACTTATTACCCTGAAATAAGTGAAATTTCTGCAATTTTGCCCCAAAATAAGGGAAATTTCTGCCTTTTTGCCCCCAAATAAAGAAAATTTCAGTCTTTTTACCTCAAAATAAGGAGAATTTCTGCATTTTTGCCACAAAATATTAGAATTTTCTGCCTTTTTTCCCTGAAATAAGGAAAATTTCTGCCTTTTTTCCCTGAAATAAGTGAAATTTCTGCAATTTTGCCCCAAAATAAGTGAAATTTCGCCAATTTTGCCCAAAAATAAGGGAAATTTCTGGAATTTTGCCCCAAAATAATTGGAATTTCGGAGTTTTGCCCCAAAATAAAGACAATTTTTTTCTTTTTGCCCTAACATATAGGGAATTTCTGCCTTTTTGCCCCAAAATAAGAAAAATTTCTGCCTTTTTTCCCTGAAATAAGTGAAATTTCTGCAATTTTGCCCCAAAATAAGGGAAATTTCTGGAATTTTGCCCCAAAATATGTGGAATTTCTGAGTTTTGCCCCAAAATAAAGAGAATTTCTGTCTTTTTGCTCTAACATATAGGGAATTTCTGCCTTTTTTTTCCACAATTAGGGGAATTTCTGCAATTTTGCTCCAAAATACGTGGAATTTCTCTTTATTGCCTGAAAATAGGAAGAATGCAAACCTTTTTGCCATAAAAAAAGAAATTTTTTCATTTTTGCTCCAAAATAAGGGGAATTTCATCTTTTTTGCCTCTAAATAAAGGGAATTTCTGTCTTTTTCCCCAAAAACAAAGGGAATTTCTGTCTTTTTTGCCCCAAAATAAGGAAAATTTCTGACTTATTACCCTGAAATAAGTGAAATTTCTGCAATTTTGCCCCAAAATAAGGGAAATTTTTGCCTTTTTGCTCTAAAATAAGGGGAATTTCACCCATTTTAAGTCAAAATAAGGGGAATTTCTGCATTTTTGCCTCAAAATATACGAAATTACTGTTTTTTTGCTTCAAAATAAGAAAAATTTCTGCAATATGTTACCGAAATAAAAGAAATTTCTTCCTTTTTGCCCCAAAATAAGAAAATTTCTGCTTTTTTTTCTGAAATAAGTGAAATTTCTGCCATTTTGCCCCAAAATAAGTGAAATTTCTTTAATTTTCCCCCCAAATAAGGGAAATTTCTGGAATTTTGCTTCAAAATAAGTGGAATTTCTGAATTTTGCCCCAAAATATGGAGAATTTCTGTCTTTTTGCCCCAACATATAGAGAATTTCTGCCTTTTTGCCCCACAATTAGGAAAATTTCTGCAATTTTGCTCCAACATACAGGAAATTTCTGCTTCTTTGCCTGATAATAAGAAGAATGCATACGTTTTTGCCATCAAAAAAGGAAATTTCTTCATTTTTGCTCTAAAATAAGAAGAATTTCTGCTTTTTAGCCTCTAAATAAGTAGAATTTCTGTATTTTTCCTTCATAACAAAGAGAATTTCTGTCTTTTTTGTCCCAAAATAAGGAAAATTTCTGACTTATTTACCTGCAATAAGTAAAATTTCTGCAATTTTGCCCCAAAATAAGAGAAATTTCTGCCTTTTTGCCCCCATATAAGGGGAATTTCTTTCTTTTTACCTCAAAATAAGGGGAATTTCTGCATTTTTGCCTCAAAATATAGGAAATTTCTGCCTTTTTGCCCCAAAATGAGAAAAATTTCTGCAATTTTGTACCAAAATAAAAGAAATTTCTGCCTTTTTGCCCAAAAATAAGAAAATTTCTGATTTTTTTCTGAAATAATTCAAATTTCTGCAATTTTGCCCCAAAATAAGGGAAATTTCTGGAATTTTGCCCCAAAATAAGTGGAATTTCTGAGTTTTGCCCAAAAATAAGGAGAATTTCTGTCCTTTTGCCCCAACATATAGGGAATTTCTGCCTTTTTGCCCTAGTATTAGGGGAATTTCTGCAATTTTGCTCCAACATACGGGAAATTTCTGCCTTTTTGCACAAAAATAAAAAGAATGCATACATTTTTGCGAGAAAAAAGGGAAATTTCTTCATTTTTGCTTCAAAATAAGGTTAATTTCTGCTTTTATGCCTCTAAATAAGTGGAATTTCTGTCTTTTTCCGCCAAAACAAAGGGAATTTCTGTAATTTTTGCCCCAAAATGAGAAAAATTTCTGACTTTTTACTCTGAAATAAGTGAAATTTCTGCAATTTTGCCCCAAAATAAGAGAAATTTCTGCCTTTTTGCCCCCAAATAATGAGAATTTCAGACTTTTTACCTCAAAATAAGTAGAATTTCTGCATTTTTACCACAAAATTTAGAAATTTCTGCCTTTTTGCCCCGAAATAAGAAAATTTCTGCCTTTTTCCCTGACATAAGTGACATTTCTTCAATTTTGCCCCAAAATGAGTGAAATTTCGGCAATTTTGCCCCAAAATAAGGGAAATTTCTGTAATTTTGTCCCAAAATAAGTGGAATTTCTGAGTTTTGCCCCAAAATAAAGAGAATTTCTGTCTTTTTGCCCTAACATATAGGGAATTTCTGCCTTTTTGCCCCACAATTAGGGGAATTTCTGCAATTTTTCTCGAAAATATGGGGAATTTCTGCTTTTTAGCCCGAAAATAAGGGGAATGTATACCTTTTGCCACAAAAAAGAAAAATTTCTTCATTTTTGCCCTAAAATAAGAGCAATTTCTGCCTTTTTACCTCAAAATAAGTGAAATTTCTGCCTTTTTACCCAAAAATAAACAGAATTTTTATCTTTTTGACTCAAAATAAAAGGAATTTTTGAATTATGCCCTAAAATAAGTGAAATTCTGCAATTTTGCCTCAAAATAAAAGAAATTTCTGCTTTTTTGCCACAAAATAAGGGAAATTTCTGTCTTTTTGCCTCAAAATAAGGGAAATTTCTGCCTTTTTGCTCCCAAATAAGGGGAATTTCAGCCTTTTTTTCTCAAAATAAGGGGAATTTCTGCATTTTTGCCACAAAATATTAAGAATTTCTGCCATTGTGCTCCAAAATATGGAAAATTTCTGCTTTTTTCCCTGAAATAAGTGAAATTTCTGCAATTTTTCCCTATAATAAAGGAATTTTCTGCAATTTTGCCCCAAAATACGGGGATTTTCTGCCTTTTTCGCCAAAAATAAAGGGAATTTCTGCCATTTTGCTGCGAAATAAGTGAAATTTCTGCAGTTTTACCCCAAAATAAGAGAAAGTTCTGCGTTTTGGCCCCAAAATTAGAGGAATTTCTGCAATTTTGCTCCAAAATACCGGGAATTTCTCCTTTTTTGCTTGAAAATAAAGGGAATGTATACATTTTTGCTATAAAAAAGGGAAATTTCTTCATTTTTACCCCAAAATAAGAGGATTTTCTGCCTTTTTGACTCAAAATAAGTGCAATTTCTGACTATTCCCCAAAAATAAACGGAGTTTCTGACTTTTTGCCCCAAAATAAGAGGAATTTCTGTCTTTTTGCCCTGAAATAAGTTAAATTTCTAAAATTTTTCCCCAAAATAAGGGTAATGTCTGCTTTTTGCCCCAAAATAAAGGGAATTTCTGCCTTTTTGCCCTAAAATAAGGGGAATTTCAGCCTTTTTACCTCAAAATAAAGGGAATTTCTGCATTTTTGCCCCAAAATATGGGAAATTTCTGCCTTTAGCACAAAAAAGAAAAATTTCATCAATTTTGTACCAAAATAAAAGAAATTTCTTCCTTTTGCCCCAAAATAAGGAAATTTCTGCTTTTATCCCTGAAATAAGTGAAAATTCTGAAATTTTCCTCGAAAATAAAGGAAATTTCTGGAATTTTGACCCAAAATAAGTGGAATTTCTGAGTTTTGCCCCAAAATAAGAAGAATTTCTGTTTTTTGCCCCAACATATAGGGAATTTCTGCCTTTTTGCACAACTATTAGGGGAATTTCTGCAATTTTGCTCCAAAATACGGAAAATTTCTGCATTTTTTGCCAGAAAATAAGAAGAATGCAAACCTTTTTCCCATAAAAAAGGGAAATTTCTTCATTTTTGTTCCAAAATATGGGAAATTTATGCTTTTTTGCCTCTAAATAAGTGGAATTTCTGTCTTTTTTCCCCAAAACAAGGGGAATTTCTGTCTTTTTTGCCCCAAAATAAGAAAAATTTCTGACTTATTACCCTGAAATAAGTGAAATTTCTGCAATTTTGCCCCATAATAAGGGAAATTTCTGCCTTTTTGCCCCAAAATAAGGGGAATTTAAGCATTTTTACCTCAAAATAAGGGGAATTTCTTCATTTTTGCTTCAAAATATAGAAAAATTTCTGTTTTTTTGCCCCAATATAAGAAAAATTTCTGAAATTTTGTACCAAAATAAAAGAAATTTCTGCCTTTTTGCCCCAAAATAAAAAAATTTCTGTTTTTTTTTCTGAAATAAGTCAAATTTCTGCAATTTTGCCCCAAAATAAGTGAAATTTCTGCAATTATGCCCCAAAATAAGAGAAATTTTTAGAATTTTGCCACAAAATAAGTGGAATTTGTAAGTTTTGCCCCAAAATAAGGAGAATTTCTGTCTTTTTGCCCCAACATATAAGGAATTTCTGCCTTTTTGCCCCACAATTAGGGGAATTTCTGCAATTTTTCTCCAAAATACGGGGAATTTCTGCCTTTTGGCCGAAAATAAGAAGAATGCATATCTTTTTGCCATAAAAAAGGGAAATTTCTTCATTTTTGCTCCAAAATGAAGGGAATTTCTGCTTTTTTGCCTCTAAATAAGTGGAATTTCTGTCATTTTCCCCCAAAACAAAGGGAATTTCTGTCTTTATTGCCCCAAAATAATGAAAATTTCTGTCTTATTACCCTGAAATAAGTGAAATTTCTGCAATTTTGCCCCAAAATAAGGGAAATTTCTGCCGTTTTGCTCCCAAATAAAAGGAATTTCAGCCTTTTTACCTCAAAATAAGGGGAATTTCTGCATTTTTGCTTCAAAATATGGGATATTTCTGCCTTTTTGCCCCAAAATAAGAAAAGTTCTGCTTTTTTTCTTAAATAAGTAAAATTTCTGCAATTTTGCCCCAAAATAAGTGAAATTTCTGAGTTTTGCCCCAAAATTAGGAGAATTTCTGACTTTTTGCCTCAACATATAGGGAATTTCTGCCTTTTTGCCCCACAATTAGGGGAATTTCTGCAATTTTGCGCCAAAATACGGGGATTTTCTGCTTTTTTGCCCGAAAATAAGAGGAATGCATAAGTTTTTGCCATAAAAAAAGGGAAATTTCTTCATTTTTGCTCCAAAATAAAGGGAATTTATGTCTTTTTTGCCCCAAAATAAGGAATATTTCTGACTTATTACCGTGAAATAAGGGAAATTTCTGCAATTTTGCCCAAAAATAAGGGAAATTTCGGCCGTTTTGCCCTTAAATAAGGGGAATTTCATCCTTTTTACCTCAAAATAAAGGGAATTTCTGCATTTTTGTCCCAAAATATGGGAAATTTCTGCCTTATTGCCCCAAAATAAGAAAAATTTCTGCAATTTCGTACCAAAATAAAAGAAATTTCTGCCTTTTTGCCCCAAAATAAGAAAATTTCTGCTTTTTTTCTGAAATAAGTGAAATTTCTGCAATTGTGTTCCAAAATAACTGAAATTTCTCTAATTTTCCCCCAAAATAAAAGAAATTTCTGTAATTTTGCCCCCAAATAAGTGGAATTTCTTAGTTTTGCCCCAAATAAGGAGAATTTCTGTCTTTTTGCCCCAACATATAGGGAATTTCTGCCTTTTTGCCCCACAATTAGGAAAATTTCTGCAATTTTGCTCCAAAATACGGGGAATTTCTGCCTTTTTGCCCGAAAATAAGAAGAATGCATACTCTTTTGCCATAAAAAAGGGAAATTTCTTCATTTTTGCTCCAAAATAAGAGGAATTTCTGCTTTTTTGCCTCTAAATAAGTGGAATTTCTGTCTTTTTCCCCCAAAACAAAGAGAATTTCTGACTTTTTTGCCCCAAAATAAGGAAAATTTCTGACTTATTACCCTGAAATAAGTGAAATTTCTGCAATTTTGCCCCAAAATAAGTGAAATTTCTGCAATTTTGCCCCAAAATAAGTGAAATTTCTGCCGTTTTGCCCCCAAATAAGGGGAATTTCAGCCTTTTTACCTCAAAATAAGGGGAATTTCTGCATTTTTGCCTCAAAATATGGGAAATTTCTGCCTTTTTGCCCCCAAATAAAGGGAATTTCAGCCTTTTTACCTCAAAATAAGGGGAATTTCGGCGTTTTTGCCTCAAAATATGGGAAATTTCTGCCTTTTTGCCCCAAAATAAAAAAAATTTCTGCAATTTTGTACCAAAATAAAAGAAATTTCTGCCTTTTTGCCCCAAAATAAGAAAATTTCTGCTTTTTTTCTGAAATAAGTCAAATTTCTGCAATTTTGCCCCAAAATAAGGGAAATTTCTAGAATTTTGCCCCAAAATAAGTGGAATTTCTGAGTTTTGCCCCAAAATAAGGAGAATTTCTGTCTTTTTGCCCCAACATATAGGGAATTTCTGCTTTTTTGCCCAACAATTAGAGGAATTTCTGCAATATTGCTCCAAAATATGGGGAATTTTTGCATTTTTGCCCAAAAATAGGAATAATGCATACCTTTTTGCCATAAAAATGGGAAATTTCTTCATTTTTGCTCCAAAATAAGAGGAATTTCTGCTTTTATGCCTCTAAATAAGTGGAATTTCTGTCTTTTTTCCCCAAAACAAAAGGAATTTCTGTCTTTTTTGCCTCATAATAAAGAAAACTTTTGAGTTATTACCCTGAAATAAGTGAAATTTCTGCGATTTTGCCCGAAAATAAGGGAAATTTCTGCCTTTCTGCCTCCAAATAAGGGGAATTTCACCCTTTTAACCTGAAAATACGGGAAATTTCTGGATTTTTGCCTCAAAATATGGGATATTTCTGCCTTTTTGCCCCAAAATAAGAAAAATTTCTGAAATTTTGTACCAAAATAAAAGAAATTTCTGCCTTTTTGCCCCAAAATAAGAAAATTTCTGCTTTTTTTCTGAAATAAGTAAAATTTCTCCAATTTTGCCCCAAAATAAGTAAAATTTCTGAGTTTTGCCCCAAAATAAGGAGAATTTCTGACTTTTTGCCCCAACATATAGGGAATTTCTGCCTTTTTGCCCCACAATTAGGGGAATTTCTACAATTTTGCTCCAAAATACGGGGAATTTCTGCTTTTTTGCCTGAAAATAAGAAGAATGCATACGTTTTTGCCATAAAAAAGGGAAATTTCTTCATTTTTGCTCCAAAATAAGGGAAATTTCTGCTTTTTTGCATCTAAATAAGTAGAATTTCTGTATTTTTTCCCCAAAATAAAAGGAATTTCTGTCTTTTTTGCCCCAAAATAAGAAAAATTTCTGACTTATTACCGTGAAATAAGTGAAATTTCTGCAATTTTGCCCCAAAATAAGGAAAATTTCTGCCGTTTTGCTCCCAAATAAGGGGAATTTCAGCCTTTTTACCACAAAATAAAAGGAATTTCTGCATTTTTGCTCCAAAATATGGAAAATTTCTGCCTTTTTGCCCCAAAATAAGAAAAATTTCTGCAATTTTGTACCAAAATAAAAGAAATTTCTGCCTTTTTGCCCCAAAATAAAAAAATTTCTGTTTTTTTTCTGAAATAAGTCAAATTTCTGCAATTTTGCCCCAAAATAAGGGAAATTTCTGGAATTTTGCCCCAAAATAAGTGGAATTTATGAGTTTTGCCCCAAAATAAGGAGAATTTCTGTCTTTTTGCCCCAACATATAGGGAATTTCTGCCTTTTTGCCCCACAATTTGGGGAATTTCTGCAATTATGCTCCATTATACGGGGAATTTCTGCCTTTTTGCCCAAAAATAAGAAGAATGCATAGCTTTTTGCCATAAAAAAGGGAAATTTCTTCATTTTTGCTCCAAAATAAGGGGAACTTCTGCTTTTTAGCCTACAAATATTGGAATTTCTTTTTTTTCCCCCAAAACAAAGGGAATTTTTGTCTTTTTTGCCCCAAAATAAGGAAAATTTCTGACTTATTACCCTGAAATAAGTAAAATTTCTGCAATTTTGCCCAAAAATAAGGGAAATTTCTGCCTTTTTGCACCCAAATAAAAAGAATTTCAGCCTTTTTATCTCAAAATAAGGGGAATTTCTGCATTTTTGCCACAAAATATTAGGAATTTCTGCCTTTTTGCCCCAAAATAAGGAAAATTTCTGCCCTTTTTCCCTGAAATAAGTGAAATTTCTGCAATTTTGACCCAAAATAAGGGAAATTTCTAGAATTTTGCCCCAAAATAAGTGGAATTTCTGAGTTTTGCCCCAAAATAAGGAGAATTTCTGACTTTTTGCCCTAACTAATAGGGAATTTCTGCCTTTTTCCCCCACAATTTGGGGAATTTCTTCAATTTTGCTCCAAAAATACAGGGAATATCTGTTTTTTGCCCAAAAATAGGAAGAATGCAAACCTTTTTGCCATAAAAAAGGGAAATTTTTCATTTTTGCTCCAAAATAAGAAGAATTTCATCTTTTTTGCCTCTAAATAAGTGGAATTTCTGTCTTTTTTCCCAAAAACAAATGGAATTTCTGTCTTTTTTGCCCCAAAATATGGAAAATTTCTGACTTATTACTCTGAAATTAGTGAAATTTCTGCAATTTTGCCCCAAAATAAGAGAAATTTCTGTCTTTTTACTCCAAAATAAGGGGAATTTCACCCATTTTAACTCAAAATAAGGGGAATTTCTGCATTTTTGCCCCAAAATATACGAAATTACTGCGTTTTTGCTTCTAAATAAGAAAAATTTCTGCAATATGTAACCAAAATAAAGAAATTTCTGCCTTTTGCCCCAAAATAAGAAAATTTCTGCTTTTTTTCTGAAATAAGTGAAATTTCTGCCATTTTGCCCAAAAATAAGTGAAATTTCTATAATTTTCCCCCAAAATAAGGGAAATTTCTTGAATTTGGCCTCAAAATAAGTGGAATTTCTGAGTTTTGCCCCAAAATAAGGAGAATTTCTGTCTTTTTGCCCTAACATATAGGGAATTTCTGCCTTTTTGCCCCACAATTAGAGGAATTTCTGCAATTTTGCTCCAAAATACGGGGAATTTCTGCCTTTTTGCCCAAAAATAAGAAGAATGCATACATTTTTGCGATAAAAAAGGGAAATTTCTTCATTTTTGCTCCAACATAAGGGGAATTTCTGCTTTTATGCCTCTAAATAAGTGGAATTTCTGTCTTTTTCCGCCAAAACAAAGGGAATTTCTGTATTTTTTGCCCCAAAATGAGGAAAATTTCTGACTTTTTACTCTGAAATAAGTGAAATTTCTGCAATTTTGCCCCAAAATAAGAGAAATTTCTGCCTTTTTGCCCCCAAATAAGGAGAATTTCAAACTTTTTACCTCAAAATAAGGAGAATTTCTGCATTTTTGCCACAAAATATTAGAAATTTCTGCCTTTTTGCCCCGAAATAAGAAAATTTCTGCATTTTTTCCCTGACAAAAGTGACATTTCTGCAATTTTGCCTTAAAATAAGTGAAATTTCGGGAATTTTGCCCCAAAATAAGGAAAATTTCTGGAATTTTGCCCCAAAATAAGTGGAATTTCTGAGTTTTGCCCCAAAATAAAGAGAATTTCTGTCTTTTTGCCCTAACATATAGGGAATTTCTGCCGTTTTGCCCCCAAATTAGGGGAATTTCTTCAAATTTGCTCCAAAAAAGGGGGATTTCTGCTTTTTAGCCCGAAAATAAGGGATATGTATACCTTTTGCCACAAAAAAGGGAAATTTCTTCATTTTTGCTCCAAAATAAGGGGAATTTATGCTTTTTTGCCTCTAAATAAGTGGAATTTCTGTCTTTTTTCCCCAAAACAAAGGGAATTTCTGTCTTTTTTGCGCCAAAATAAGGAAAATTTCTGACTTATTACCCTGAATTAAGTGAAATTTCTGCAATTTTGCCCCAAAATAAAGGAAATTTCTGCCTTTTTGCCCCAAAATAAGGGGAATTTCAGCTTTTTTAACTCAAAATAAGGGGAATTTCTGCATTTTTGCCACAAAATATTAAGAATTATCCATTGTGCTCCAAAATACAGAAAATTTCTGCCTCTTTTTCCTGAAATAAGTGAAATTTCTGCAATTTTTCCCAATAATAAAAGAATTTTCTCCAATTTTGCCCTAAAATAAAGGGAATTTCTGTTTTTGTCCCCAAATAAAATTTTCTGCAATTTTGCCATAAAATAAGGGGAATTTCTGCCTTTTGCCATAAAATAAGGGGAATTTCTGCCTTTTTGCCGCAAAATAAAGAAAATTACTGCATGTTTTACCCCAAAATTAGGTAAATTTCTGCAATTTTGCTCCAAAATACGGGGATTTTCTGCCTTTTTCGCTGAAAATAAAGGGAATTTCTGCCATTTTGCCGCGAAATAAGTGAAATTTCTGCAGTTTTACCCCAAAATAAAAGGATGTTCTGCGTTTTGGCCCCAAAATTAGGGGAATTTCTGCAATTTTGCTCCAAAATACGGGGAATTTCTGCTTTTTTGCCACAAAATATTAGGAATTTCTGCCTTTTTGCCCCAAAATAGGGAAAATTTCACCATTTTTCCATGAAATAAGTGAAATTTCTGCAATTTTACCACAAAATAAGTGAAATTTCTGCAATTTTGCCCCAAAATAAGGGAAATTTCTGGAATTTTGCCCCAAAATAAGTGGAAATTCTGAGTTTTGCCCCCCCCAAAAAAAGGAATTTCTGTCTTTTTGCCCTAACATATAGGGAATTTCTGCCTTTTTGCCCCACAATTAGGGGAATTTCTGCAATTTTGCTCCAAAATACGGGGAATTTCTGCTTTTTAGCCCAAAAATAAGGGGAATGTATACCTTTTGCCACAAAAAAGGGAAATTTATTCATTTTTGCTCCAAAATAAGAGGAATTTCTGCTTTTTTGCCTCATAATAAGTGGAATTTCTGTCTTTTTCCCTAAAAACTAAGAAAATTTCTGTCTTTTTTGCCCCAAAATAAGGAAAATTTCTGACTTATTACCCTGAAATAAGTGAAATTTCTGCAATTTTGCCCTAAAACAAGGGACATTTCTGCCTTTTTGCCCCTAAGTAAGGGGAATTTCAGCTTTTTTTCCTCAAAATAAGGGGAATTTCTGCATTTTTGCCACAAAATATAAGATATTTCTGCCTTTTTGCCCCCAAATTAGGGGAATTTCAGACTTTTTACCTCAAAATAAGGGGAATTTCTGCATTTTTGCCCCAAAATATGGGAAATTTCTGCTTTTTTGCACCAAAATAAGAAAAGTTTCTGCAATTTTGTACCAAAATAAAAGAAATTTCTGCCTTTTTGCCACAAAATAAGAAAATTTCTGTTTTTTTTTGAAATAAGTGAAATTTCTGCAATTTTGCCCCAAAATAAGTGAAATTTCTGAGTTTTGCCCCAAAAAAAGGAGAATTTCTGAATTTTTGCCCCAACATATAGGGAATTTCTGCCTTTTTGCCCCACAATTAGGGGAATTTCTGCAATTTTGTCTCAAAATACGGGGAATTTCTGCCTTTTTGCCAGAAAATAAGAAGAATGCATACCTTTTTGCCATAAAAAAGGGAAATTTCTTCATTTTTCTCCAAAATAAGGGGAATTTCTGCTTTTTAGCCTCCAAATAAGTGTAATTTCTGTCTTTTTCCCCCAAAACAAAGAGAATTTCTGTCATTTTTGCCCCAAAATTAGGAAAATTTCTGACTTTTTGCCCCCAAATAAGGGGAAATTCAGCCTTTTTACCTCAAAATAAGGGGAATTTCTGCATTTTTGCCAGAAAATATTAGGAATTTCTGCATTTTTGCCCCAAAATAAGGAAAATTTCTGCCTTATTTCTCTGAAATAACTGAAATTTCTGCAATTTTGCCCCAAAATAAGTGAAATTTCTGCATTTTTGTCCCAAAATAAGGGAAATTTCTAGAATTTTCCCCCAAAATAAGCGGAATTTCTGAGTTTTGCCCCAAAATAAAGAGAATTTCTGTATTTTTGCCCTAACATATAGGGAATTTCTGCTTTTTTGCCCCACAATTAGGGGAATTTCTGCAATTTTTCTCCAAAATATGGGGAATTTCTGCTTTTTAGCCCGAAAATAAGGGGAATGTATACCTTTTGCCACAAAAAAGGGAAATTTCTTCATTTTTGCTCCAACATAAGAGATATTTCTGCCTTTTTACCTCAAAATAAGTGAAATTTTTGCTTTTTTACCCAAAAATAAACGGAATTTTTATCTTTTTGACTCAAAATAAAAGGAATTTTTGAATAATGCCCTGAAATAAGTTATATTCTGCAATTTTGCCTCAAAATAAAAGAAATTTCTGCCTTTTTGCCACAAAATAATGGGAATTTCTGTCTTTTTGCCTCAAAATAAAGGAAATTTCTGCCTTTTTGCCCCCAAATAAGGGGAATTTAAGCCTTTTTTCCTCAAAATAAGGGGAATTTCTTCATTTTTGCCACAAAATATTAAGAATTTCTGCCATTGTGCTCCAAAATACGGAAAATTTCTGCCTTTTTTTCCTGAAATAAGTGAAATTTCTGCAGTTTTACCCCAAAATAAGAGGAAGTTCTGCGTTTTGGCCCCAAAATTAGGGGAATTTCTGCAATTTTGCTCTAAAATACGGGGAATTTCTGCCTTTTTGCCCGAAAGTAAAGGGAATGTATACATTTTTGCCATAAAAAAGGGAAATTTCTTCATTTTTACCCCAAAATAAGGGGATTTTCTGCCTTTTTGACAGAAAATAAATGCAATTTCTGACTTTTCCCCAAAAATAAACAAAGTTTCTGAATTTTGCCCCAAAATAAGGGGAATTTCTGACTTTTTGCCCTGAAATAAGTTAAATTTCTAAAATTTTTCCCCAAAATAAGGGAAATGTCTGCTTATTGCCCCCAAAATAAAGGGAATTTCTGCCTTTTTGCCCCAAAATAAGGGGAATTTCAGCCTTTTTACCTCAAAATAAGGGGAATTTCTGCATTTTTGCCCCAAAATATGGGAAATTTCAGCCTTTTTGCGCAAAATAAGAAAAATTTTTGCAATTTTGTACCAAAATAAAAGAAATTTCTGCCTATTTGCCCAAAATAAGAAAATTTCTGCTTATTTTCTGAAATAAGTCAAATTTTTGCAATTTTGCCCCAAAATAAGGGAAATTTCTGGAATTTTACCGCAAAATAAGTGGAATTTATGAGTTTTGCCCCAAAATAAGGAGAATTTCGGTCTTTTTGCCCCAACATATAGGGAATTTCTGCCTTTTGCCCCACAATTAGGGGAATTTCTGCAATTTTGCTCCAAAATACAGGGAATTTCTGCCTTTTTGCCCAAAAATAAGAAGAATGCATACCTTTTTGCCATAAAAAAGGGAAATTTCTTAATTTGTTCTCCAAAATAAGGGGAATTTCTGCTTTTTTGCCTCTGAATAAGTGGAATTTCTGTCTTTTTCCCCCAAAACAAAACGAATTTCTATATTTTTTGCCCCAAAATAAGGAAAATTTCTGCCTTTTTGCCCCCAAATAAGGGGAATTTCAGCCTTTTTTCCTCAAAATAAAAAGAATTTCTGCATTTTTGCCACAAAATATTAGGAATTTCTGCCTTTTTGCCGCAAAATAAGAAAAATTTCTTACTTTTTCCCTGAAATAAGTGAAATTTCTGCAATTTTGCCCCAAAATAAATGAAATTTCTCCATTTTTGCCCCAAAATAAGGGAAATTTCTGGAATTTTACCTCAAAATAATTGGAATTTTTGAGTTTTGCTCCAAAATAAAGAGAATTTCTGTCTTTTTGCCCTAACATATAGGGAAGTTCTGCCTTTTTGCCCCACAATTAGGGGAATTTCTGCAAATTTGCTCCAAAATACGGGGAATTTCTGCTTTTTAGCCCGAAAATATGGGGTATGTATACCTTTTGCCACAAAAAATGGAAATTTCTTCATTTTTGCTCCAAAATAAGGGGAATTTATGCTTTTTTGCCTCTAAATAAGTGGAATTTCTGTCTTTTTTCCCCAATACAAAGGGAATTTCTGTCTTTTTGCCCCAAAATAAAAAAAATTTCTGACTTATTACCCTGAATTAAGTGAAATTTCTGCAATTTTGCCCCAAAATAAAGGAAATTTCTGCCTTTTTGCCCCAAAATAAAGGGGAATTACAGCTTTTTTAACTCTAAATAAGGGGAATTTCTGCATTTTTGCCACAAAATATTCAGAATTATCCATTGTGCTCCAAAATACAGAAAATATCTGCCTCTTTTTCCTGAAATAAGTGAAATTTCTGCAATTTTTCCCCATAATAAAAGAATTTTTTCCAATTTTGCCCTAAAATAAAGGGAATTTCTGTTTTTTGTCCCCAAATAAAGAAATTTTCTGCAATTTTGCCATAAAATAAGGGGAATTTCTGCCTTTTGCCATAAAATAAGGGGAATTTCTGCCTTTTTGCCGCAAAATAAAGAAAATTACTGCATGTTTTACCCCAAAATTAGGTGAATTTCTGCAATTTTGCTCCAAAATACGGGGATTTTCTGCCTTTTTCGCTGAAAATAAAGGGAATTTCTGCCATTTTGCCGCGAAATAAGTGAAATTTCTGCAGTTTTACCCCAAAATAAAAGGAAGTTCTGCGTTTGGCCCCAAAATTAGGGGAATTTCTGCAATTTT
This sequence comes from Micromys minutus, assembly GCF_963924665.1. Classification (NCBI taxonomy): domain Eukaryota; kingdom Metazoa; phylum Chordata; class Mammalia; order Rodentia; family Muridae; genus Micromys; species Micromys minutus. Next base: position 27,701,699 of record NC_137963.1, on the reverse strand, counting down.
GCTCCAAAATACGGGGAATTTCTGCTTTTTTACCACAAAATATTAGGAATTTCTGCCTTTTTGCCCCAAAATAGGGAAAATTTCTCCATTTTTCCATGAAAAAAGTGAAATTTCTGCAATTTTACCACAAAATAAGTGAAATTTCTGCAATTTTGCCCCAAAATAAGTGAAATTTCTGGAATTTTGCCCCAAAACAAGTGGAAATTCTGAGTTTTGCCCCAGAAAAAAAGAGAATTTCTGTCTTTTTGTCCTAACATATAGGGAATTTCTGCCTTTTTGCCCCACAATTAGGGGAATTTCTGCAATTTTGCTCCAAAATACGGGGAATTTCTGCTTTTTAGCCTAAAAATAAGGGGAATGTATACCTTTTGCCACAAAAAAGGGAAATTTATTCATTTTTGCTCCAAAATAAGAGGAATTTCTGCTTTTTTGCCTCATAATAAGTGGAATTTCTGTCTTTTTCCCTAAAAACAAAGAAAATTTCTGTCTTTTTTGCCCCCAAATAAGGAAAATTTGTGACTAATTTCCCTGAAATAAGTGAAATTTCTGCAATTTTGCCCCAAAATAAGGGAAATTTCTGCCTTTTTGCCCCCAAATAAGGGGAATTTCAGCCTTTTTTCCTCAAAATAAGGGGAATTTCTGCATTTTTGCCCCAAAATATGGGAAATTTCTGCTTTTTTGCACCAAAATAAGAAAAGTTTCTGCAATTTTGTACCAAAATAAAAGAAATTTCTGCCTTTTTGCCAGAAAATAAGAAAATTTCTGTTTTTTTTGAAATAAGTGAAATTTCTGCAATTTTGCCCCAAAATAAGTGAAATTTCTGAGTTTTGCCCCAAAATAAGGAGAATTTCTGAAATTTTGCCCCAACATATATGGAATTTCTGCCTTTTTGCCCCACAATTAGGGGAATTTCTGCAATTTTGTCTCAAAATACGGGGAATTTCTGCCTTTTTGCCAGAAAATAAAAAGAATGCATACCCTTTTGCCATAAAAAAGGGAAATTTCTTCATTTTTCTCCAAAATAAGGGGAATTTCTGCTTTTTAGCCTCCAAATAAGTGTAATTTCTGTCTTTTTCCCTCAAAACAAAGAGAATTTCTGTCATTTTTGCCCCAAAATTAGGAAAATTTCTGACTTATTACCCTGAAATAAGTGAAATTTCTGCAATTTTGCCCCAAAATAAGGGAAATTTCTGCCTTTTTGCCCCCAAATAAGGGGATTTTCAGCCTTTTTACCTCAAAATAAGGGGAATTTCTGCATTTTTGCCAGAAAATATTAGGAATTTCTGCATTTTTGCCCTAAAATAAGGAAAATTTCTGCCTTTTTTCTCTGAAATAACTGAAATTTCTGCAATTTTGCCCCAAAATAAGTGAAATTTCTGCATTTTTGCCCCAAAATAAGGGAAATTTCTAGAATTTTCCCCTAAAATAAGCGGAATTCCTGAGTTTTGCCCCAAAATAAAGAGAATTTCTGTATTTTTGCCCTAACATATAGGGAATTTCTGCTTTTTTGCCTCACAATTAGGGGAATTTCTGCAATTTTTCTCCAAAATATGGGGAATTTCTGCTTTTTAGCCCGAAAATAAGGGGAATGTATACCTTTTGCCACAAAAAAGGGAAATTTCTTCATTTTTGCTCCAACATAAGAGGAATTTCTGCCTTTTTACCTCAAAATAAGTGAAATTTTTGCTTTTAACCCAAAAATATACGTAATTTTTATCTTTTTGACTCAAAATAAAAGGAATTTTTGAATAATGCCCTGAAATAAGTGATATTCTGCAATTTTGCCTCAAAATAAAAGAAATTTCTGCCTTTTTGCCACAAAATAATGGGAATTTCTGTCTTTTTGCCTCAAAATAAAGGAAATTTCTGCCTTTTTGCCCCCAAATAAGGGGAATTTAAGCCTTTTTGCCTCAAAATAGGGGAATTTCTTCATTTTTGCCATAAAATATTAAGAATTTCTGACATTGTGCTCCAAAATACGGTAAATTTCTGCCTTTTTTCCCTGAAATAAGTGAAATTTCTGCAGTTTTACCCCAAAATAAGAGGAAGTTCTGCGTTTTGGCCCCAAAATTAGGGGAATTTCTGCAATTTTGCTCCAAAATACGGGGAATTTCTGCCTTTTTGCCCGAAAATAAAGGGAATGTATACATTTTTGCTATAAAAAAGGGAAATTTCTTCATTTTTACCCCAAAATAAAAGGATTTTCTGCCTTTTTGACTCAAAATAAGTGCAATTTCTGACTATTCCCCAAAAATAAACGGAGTTTCTGAATTTTTGCCCCAAAATAAGGGGAATTTCTGACTTTTTGCCCTGAAATAAGTTAAATTTCTAAAATTTTTCCCCAAAATAAGGGTAATGTCTGCTTTTTGCCCCAAAATAAAGGGAATTTCTGCCTTTTTGCCCTAAAATAAGGGGAATTTCAGCCTTTTTACCTCAAAATAAGGGGAATTTCTGCATTTTTGCCCCAAAATATGGGAAATTTCTGCCTTTTTGCACAAAAAAGAAAAATTTCATCAATTTTGTACCAAAATAAAAAAAATTTCTGCCTTTTTGGCTCAAAATAAGAAAATTTCTGCTTTTATCCCTGAAATAAGTGAAAATTCTGAAATTTTCCTCGAAAATAAAGGAAATTTCTGGAATTTTGACCCAAAATAAGTGGAATTTCTGAGTTTTGCCCCAAAATAAGAAGAATTTCTGTCTTTTTGCCCCAACATATAGGGAATTTCTGCCTTTTTGCACAACAATTAGGGGAATTTCTGCAATTTTGCTCCAAAATACGGGAAATTTCTGCATTTTTGCCAGAAAATAAGAAGAATGCAAACCTTTTTGCCATAAAAAAGGGAAATTTCTTCATTTTTGCTCCAAAATATGGGAAATTTATGCTTTTTTGCCTCTAAATAAGTGGAATTTCTGTCTTTTTTCCCCAAAACAAGGGGAATTTCTGTCTTTTTTGCCCCAAAATTAGAAAAATTTCTGACTTATTACCCTGAAATAAGTGAAATTTCTGCAATTTTGCCCCATAATAAGGGAAATTTCTGCCTTTTTGCCCCAAAATAAGGGGAATTTAAGCATTTTTACCTCAAAATAAGGGGAATTTCTGCATTTTTGCTTCAAAATATAGAAAAATTTCTGTTTTTTTGCCCCAATATAAGAAAAATTTCTGAAATTTTGTACCAAAATAAAAGAAATTTCTGCCTTTTTGCCCCAAAATAAAAAAATTTCTGTTTTTTTTTCTGAAATAAGTCAAATTTCTGCAATTTTGCCCCAAAATAAGTGAAATTTCTGCAATTATGCCCCAAAATAAGAGAAATTTTTAGAATTTTGCCACAAAATAAGTGGAATTTCTAAGTTTTGCCCCAAAATAAAGAGAATTTCTGTCTTTTTGCCCCAACATATAAAGAATTTCTGCCTTTTTGCCCCACAATTAGGGGAATTTCTGCAATTTTTCTCCAAAATACGGTGAATTTCTGCCTTTTTGCCCGAATATAAGAAGAATGCATAACTTTTTGCCATAAAAAAGGGAAATTTCTTCATTTTTGCTCCAAAATAAGGGGAATTTCTGCTTTTTTGCCTCTAAATAAGTGGAATTTCTGTCATTTTCCCCCAAAACAAACGGGAATTTATGTCTTTTTTGCCCCAAAATAATGAAAATTTCTATCTTATTACCCTGAAATAAGTGAAATTTCTGCAATTTTGCCCCAAAATAAGGGAAATTTCTGCCGTTTTGCTCCCAAATAAAAGGAATTTCAGCCTTTTTACCTCAAAATAAGGGGAATTTCTGCATTTTTGCCCCAAAATATGGGAAATTTCTGCCTTTTTGCCCCAAAATAAAAAAAGTTCTGCTTTTTTTCTGAAATAAGTACAATTTCTGCAATTTTGCCCCAAAATAAGTGAAATTTCTGAGTTTTGCCCCAAAATTAGGAGAATTTCTGACTTTTTGCCTCAACATATAGGGAATTTCTGCCTTTTTGAACCACAATTAGGGGAATTTCTGCAATTTTGCTCCAAAATACGGGGAATTTCTGCTTTTTTGCCCGAAAATAAGAAGAATGCATACGTTTTTGCCATAAAAAAGGGAAGTTTCTTCATTTTTGCTCCAAAATAAGGGGAATTTCTGGTTTTTTTCCTTTTAATAAGTAGAATTTCTGTATTTTTCCCCCAAAATAAAGGGAATTTCTGTCTTTTTTGCCCCAAAATAAGGAAAATTTCTGATTTATTACCGTGAAATAAGGGAAATTTCTGCAATTTTGCCCAAAAATAAGGGAAATTTCGGCCGTTTTGCCCTTAAATAAGGGGAATTTCATCCTTTTTACCTCAAAATAAGGGGAATTTCTGCATTTTTGCCCCAAAATATGGGAAATTTCTGCCTTATTGCCCCAAAATAAGAAAAATTTCTGCAATTTCGTACCAAAATAAAAGAAATTTCTGCCTTTTTGCCCCAAAATAAGAAAATTTCTGCTTTTTTCTGAAATAAGTGAAATTTCTGCAATTTTGCCCCAAAATAAGTGAAATTTCTCTAAATTTCCCCCAAAATAAAGGAAATTTCTGTAATTTTGCCCCCAAATAAGTGGAATTTCATAGTTTTGCCCCAAATAAGGAGAATTTCTGTCTTTTTGCCCCAACATATAGGAAATTTCTGCCTTTTTGCCCCACAATTAGGAAAATTTCTACAATTTTGCTCCAAAATACGGGGAATTTCTGCCTTTTTGCCTGAAAATAAGAAGAATGCATACTTTTTTGCCATAAAAAAGGGAAATTTCTTCATTTTTGCTCCAAAATAAGAGGAATTTCTGCTTTTTTGCCTCTAAATAAGTGGAATTTCTGTCTTTTTCCCCCAAAACAAAGAGAATTTCTGTCTTTTTTGCCCCAAAATAAGGAAAATTTCTGACTTATTACCCTGAAATAAGTGAAATTTCTGCAATTTTGCCCCAAAATAAGTGAAATTTCTTCCGTTTTGCCCCCAAATAAGGGGAATTTCAGCCTTTTTACCGCAAAATAAGGGGAATTTCTGCATTTTTGCCTCAAAATATGGGAAATTTCTGCCTTTTTGCCCCCAAATAAAGGGAATTTCAGCCTTTTTACCTCAAAATAAAGGGAATTTCTGCGTTTTTGCCTCAAAATATGGGAAATTTCTGCCTTTTTGCCCCAAAATAAGAAAAATTTCTGCAATTTTGTACCAAAATAAAAGAAATTTCTGCCTTTTTGCCCCAAAATAAGAAAATTTCTGCTTTTTTTCTGAAATAAGTCCAATTTCTGCAATTTTGCCCCAAAATAAGGAAATTTCTAGAATTTTGCCCCAAAATAAGTGGAATTTCTGAGTTTTGCCCCAAAATAAGGAGAATTTCTGTCTTTTTGCCCCAACATATAGGGAATTTCTGCTTTTTTGCCCAACAATTAGGGGAATTTCTGCAATTTTGCTCCAAAATATGGGGAATTTCTGCATTTTTGCCCAAAAATAGGAATAATGCATAACTTTTTGCCATAAAAATGTGAAATTTCTTCATTTTGGCTCCAAAATAAGAGGAATTTCTGCTTTTATGCCTCTAAATAAGTGGAATTTCTGTCTTTTTTTTCCAAAACAAAGGGAATTTCTGTCTTTTTTTCCTCATAATAAAGAAAACTTTTGACTTATTACCCTGAAATAAGTGAAATTTCTGCGATTTTGCCCGAAAATAAGGGAAATTTCTGCCTTTTTGCCCCCAAATAAGGGGAATTTCACCCTTTTAACCTAAAAATACGGGAAATTTCTGGATTTTTGCCTCAAAATATGGGAAATTTCTGCCTTTTTGCCCCAAAATAAGAAAAATTTCTGAAATTTTGTACCAAAATAAAAGAAATTTCTGCCTTTTTGCCCCAAAATAAGAAAATTTCTGCTTTTTTTCTGAAATAAGTAAAATTTCTCCAATTTTGCACCAAAATAAGTAAAATTTCTGAGTTTTGCCCCAAAATAAGGAGAATTTCTGACTTTTTGCCCCAACATATAGGGAATTTCTGCCTTTTTGCCCCACAATTAGGGGAATTTCTACAATTTAGCTCCAAAATACGGGGAATTTCTGCTTTTTTGCCTGAAAATAAGAAGAATGCATACGTTTTTGCCATAAAAAAGGGAAATTTCTTCATTTTTGCTCCAAAATAAGGGGAATTTCTGCTTTTTTGCCTCTAAATAAGTAGAATTTCTGTATTTTTCCCCAAAAATAAAGGGAATTTCTGTCTTTTTTGCCTCAAAATAAGAAAAATTTCTGACTTATTACCGTGAAATAAGTGAAATTTCTGCAATTTTGCCCCAAAATAAGGAAAATTTCTGCCGTTTTGCTCCCAAATAAGGGGAATTTCAGCCTTTTTACCACAAAATAAAAGGAATTTCTGCATTTTTACTCCAAAATATGGAAAATTTCTGCCTTTTTGCCCTAAAATAAGAAAAATTTCTGCAATTTTTTACCAAAATAAAAGAAATTTCTGCCTTTTTGCCCCAAAATAAAAAATTTCTGTTTTTTTTCTGAAATAAGTCAAATTTCTGCAATTTTGCCCCAAAATAAAGGAAATTTCTGGAATTTTGCCCCAAAATAAGTGGAATTTATGAGTTTTGCCCCAAAATAAGGAGAATTTCTGTCTTTTTGCACCAACATATAGGGAATTTCTGCCTTTTTGCCCCACAATTTGGGGAATTTCTGCAATTTTGCTCCAAAATACGGGGAATTTCTGCCTTTTTGCCCAAAGATGAGAAGAATGCATACCTTTTTGCCATAAAAAAGGGAAATTTCTTCATTTTTGCTCCAAAATAAGGGGAACTTCTGCTTTTTAGCCTACAAATAATTGGAATTTCTTTTTTTCCCCCAAAACAAAGGGATTTTTTGTTATTTTTGCCCCAAAATAAGGAAAATTTCTGACTTATTACCCTGAAATAAGTGAAATTTCTGCAATTTTGCCCCAAAATAAGGGAAATTTCTGCCTTTTTGCACCCAAATAAAAAGAATTTCAGCTTTTTTACCTCAAAATAAGGGAAATTTCTGCATTTTTGCCACAAAATATTAGGAATTTCTGCCTTTTTGCCCCAAAATAAGAAAAATTTCTGCCTTTTTTCCCTGAAATAAGTGAAATTTCTGCAATTTTGACCAAAAATAAGGGAAATTTCTAGAATTTTTCCCCAAAATAAGTGGAATTTCTGAGTTTTGCCCCAAAATAAGGAGAATTTCTGTCTTTTTGCCCTAAAAAATAGGGAATTTCTGCCTTTTTTCCCCACAATTTGGGGAATTTCTTCAATTTTGCTCCAAAATACGGGGAATATCTGTTTTTTGCCCAAAAATAGGAAGAATGCAAACGTTTTTGCCATAAAAAAGGGAAATTTTTTCATTTTTGCTACAAAATAAGAAGAATTTCATCTTTTTTGCCTCTAAATAAGTGGAATTTCTGTCTTTTTCCCCAAAAACAAAGGGAATTTCTGTCTTTTTTGCCCCAAAATAAGGAAAATTTCTGACTTATTACCCTGAAATTAGTGAAATTTCTGCAATTTTTCCCCAAAATAAGGGAAATTTCTGTCTTTTTGCTCCAAAATAAGGGGAATTTCACCCATTTTAACTCAAAATAAGGGGAATCTGCATTTTTGCCCCAAAATATACGAAATTACTGCGTTTTTGCTTCAAAATAAGAAAAATTTCTGCAATATGTTACCAAAATAAAAGAAATTTCTGCTTTTTGCCCCAAAATAGGAAAATTTCTGCTTTTTTTCTGAAATAAGTGAAATTTCTGCCATTTTGCCCAAAAATAAGTGAAATTTCTATAATTTTCCCCAAAAATAAGGGAAATTTCTTGAGTTTGGCCTCAAAATAAGTGGAATTTCTGAGTTTTGCCCAAAAATAAGGAGAATTTCTGTCTTTTTGCCCTAACATATAGGGAATTTCTGCCTTTTTGCCCCACAATTAGAGGAATTTCTGAAATTTTGCTCCAAAATACGGGAAATTTCTGCTTTTTTGCCTCCAAATAAGTGGAATTTTTGTATTTTTCCCCCAAAACAAAGGGAATTTCGGTCATTTTTGCCCCAAAATAAGGAAAATTTCTGAATTATTACCCTGAAATAAGTGAAATTTCTGCTATTTGCCACAAAATAAGAGAATTTTCTGCCATTTTGCCCCCAAATAAAGGGAATTTCAGCCTTTATACCTCAAAATAAGGTAAATTTCTGAATTTTTGCCTCAAAATATGAGAAATTTCTGCCTTTTTGCCCCAAAATAAAAAAAATTTCTGCAATTTTGTACCAAAATAAGAAAAATTTCTAGAATTTTGCCCCAAAATAGGTGGAATTTCTGAGTTTTGCCCCAAAATAAGGAAAATTTCTGTCTTTTTGCCCCAACATATAGGGAATTTCTGCTTTTTTGCCCAACAATTAGAAGAATTTCTGCAATTTTGCTCCAAAATACGGGGAATTTCTGCCTTTTTGCCCAAAAATAAGAAGAATGCATACCTTTATGCCATAAAAAAGGGAAATTTCTTCATTTTTGCTACAAAATAAGGGGAATTTTTGCTTTTTTGCCTCTAAATAAGTGGAATTTCTGTCTTTTTCCCCCAAAACAAAGGGAATTTCTGTCATTTCTGCCACAAAATAAAGAAAATTTCTGACTTATTACCCAGAAATAAGTGAAATTTCTGCGATTTTGCAAGAAAATAAGGAAAATTTCTGCATTTTTGCCCCCAAATAAAGAGAATTTCAGCATTTTTACCTCAAAATAAGGAAAATTTTTGGATTTTTGCCTCAATATATGGGAAATTTCTGCCTTTTTGCCCCAAAATAAGAAAAATTTCTGCAATTTTGTACCAAAATAAAAGAAATTTCTGCCTTTTTGCCCCAAAATAAGAAAATTTCTGCTTTTTTTCTGAAATAAGTAAAATTTCTGCAATTTTGCCCCAAAATAAGTGAAATTTCTGTAATTTTTCCCCAAAATAAGGGAAATTTCTGGAATTTTGCCACAAAATAGGTGGAATTACTGAGTTTTGCCCCAAAATAAGAAGAATTTCTGCCTGTATTCCCAGAAATAAGTGAAATTTCTGCAATTTTGCCCCAAAATAAGAGAAATTTTTAGAATTTTTGCCCCAAAATAAGTGGAATTTCTGACTTTTGCCCCAAAATAAGGAGAATTTCTGACTTTTTGCCTCAACATATAGGGAATTTCTGCCTTTTTGCCCCACAATAAGGGGAATTTCTGCAATTTTGCTCCAAAATACGTGGAATTTCTGCTTTTTTGCCCGAAAATGAAAAGAATGCATACGTTTTTTCCATAAAAAATGGAAATTTCTTCATTTTTGCTCCAAAATAAGGGGAATTTCTGGTTTTTTTCCTCTAAATAAGTAGAATTTCTGTATTTTTCCCCTAAAATAAAAGGAATTTCTGTCTTTTTTGCCCAAAAATAAAAAAAATTTCTGACTTATTACCATGAAATAAGGGAAATTTCTGCAATTTTGCCCCAAAATAAGGGAAATTTCTGCCGTTTTGCCATTAAATTAGGGGAATTTCATGCTTTTTACCTCAAAATAAGGGGAATTTCTGCCTTATTGCCCCAAAATAAGAAAAATTTCTGCAATTTTGTACCAAAATAAAAGAAATTTCTGCCTTTTGCCCCAAAATAACGAAAATTTCTGCTTTTTTTTGAAATAAGTGAAATTTCTGCAATTTTGCCCCAAAATAAGTGAAATTTCTGTAATTTTCCCCCAAAATAAAGGAAATTTCTGGAATTTTGCCCCCAAATAAGTGGAATTTTTTAGTTTTGCCCCAAATAAGGAGAATTTCTGTCTTTTTGCCCTAACATATAGGGAATTTCTGCCTTTTTGCCCCACAATTAGGGGAATTTTTGCAATTTTGCACCAAAATACGGGGAATTTCTGCCTTTTTGCCCAAAAATAAGAAGAATGCATACCTTTTTGCCATAAAAAAGGGAAATTTCTTCATTTTTGCTCCAAAATAATGGGAATTTCTGCTTTTTTGCCTCTAAATAAGTGGAATTTCTGTCTTTTTCCCCCAAAACAAAGTAAATTTCTGTTTTTTTTGCCCCAAAATAAGGAAAATTTCTGACTTATTACCCTGAAATAAGTGAAATTTCTGCAATTTTGCCCCAAAATAAGTGAAATTTCTGCCGTTTTGCCCCCAAATAAGGGGAATTTCAGCCTTTTTACCTCAAAATAAGGGGAATTTCTGCATATTTGCCTCAAAAAATGGGAAATTTCTGCCTTTTTGCTCCCAAATAAAGGGAATTTCAGCCTTTTTTCCTCAAAATAAGGGGAATTTCTGCGTTTTTGCCTCAAAAAATGGGAAATTTCTGCCTTTTTGCACCAAAATAAGAAAAATTTCTGCAATTTTGTACCAAAATAAAAGAAATTTCTGCCTTTTTGCCCCAAAATAAGAAAATTTCTGCTATTTTTCTGAAATAAGTCAAATTTCTGCAATTTTGCCCCAAAATAAGGGAAATTTCTGGAATTTTGCCTTAAAATAAGTGGAATTTCTGAGTTTTGCCCCAAAATAAGGAGAATTTCTGTCTTTTTGCCCCAACATATAGGGAATTTCTGCCTTTTTGCCCCAGTATTAGGGGAATTTCTGCAATTTTGCTCCACATACGGGGAATTTCTGCCTTTTTGCACAACAATAAAAAGAATGCATACCTTTTTGCGATAAAAAAGGGAAATTTCTTCTTTTTGTTCCAAAATAAGGAAAGTTCTGCTTTTTTGCCTCTAAATAAGTGGAATTTCTGTCTTTTTCCGCCAAAACAAAGGGAATTTCTATATTTTTTGCCCCAAAATGAGGAAAATTTCTGACTTTTTAGTCTGAAATAAGTGAAATTTCTGCAATTTTGCCCCAAAATAAGAGAAATTTCTGCCTTTTTGCCCCCAAATAAGGAGAATTTCAGACTTTTACCTCAAAATAAGGAGAATTTCTGCATTTTTGCCACAAAATATTAGGAATTTCTGCCTTTTTGCCCCGAAATAAGAAAATTTCTGCCTTTTTTCCCTGACATAAGTGAAATTTCTGCAATTTTGCCCCAAAATAAGTGAAATTTCGGCAATTTTGCCCCAAAAATAAGGGAAATTTCTGGAATTTTGCCCCAAAATAAGTGGAATTTCTGAGTTTTGTCCCAAAATAAAGAGAATTTCTGTCTTTTTGCCCTAACATATAGGGAATTTCTGCCTTTTTGCCCCACAATTAGGGGAATTCCTGCAAATTTGCTCCAAAATACGGGGAATTTCTGCTTTTTAGCCCGAAAATAAGGGGAATGTATACCTTTTGCCACAAAAAAGGGAAATTTATTAATTTTTGCTCCAAAATAAGAGGAATTTCTGCATTTTTGCCTCATAATAAGTGGAATTTCTGTCTTTTTCCCTAAAAACTAAGAAAATTTCTGTCTTTTTTGCCCCAAAATAAGGAAAATTTCTGACTTATTTCCCTGAAATAAGTGAAATTTCTGCAATTTTGCCCCAAAATAAGGGAAATTTCTGCCTTTTTGCCCCCAAAGGGAATTTCAGCCTTTTTTCCTCAAAATAAGGGGAATTTCTGCATTTTTGCCGCAAAATATAAGATATTTCTGCCTTTTTGCCCCCAAATAATAGGAATTTCAGCCTTTTTACCTCAAAATAAGGGGAATTTCTGCATTTTTGCCCCAAAATATGGGAAATTTCTGCTTTTTTGCACCAAAATAAGAAAAGTTTCTGCAATTTTGTACCAAAATAAAAGAAATTTCTGCCTTTTGCCACAAAGTAAGAAAATTTCTGTTTTTTTTTTTGAAATAAGTGAAATTTCTGCCATTTTGCCCCAAAATAAGGAGAGTTTCTGAATTTTTGCCCCAACATATAGGGAATTTCTGCCTTTTTGCCCCACAATTAGGGGAATTTCTGCAATTTTGTCTCAAAATATGGGGAATTTCTTCCTTTTTGCCCAAAAATAAGAAGAATGCATAAATTTTTGCCATAAAAAGGGGAAATTTCTTCATTTTTGCTCCAAAATAAGGGGAATTTCTGCCTTTTAGCCTCCAAATAAGTGTAATTTCTGTCTTTTTCCCCCAAAACAAAGAGAATTTCTGTCTTTTTTGCCCCAAATTAAGGAAAATTTCTGACTTATTACCCTGAATTAAGTGAAATTTCTGCAATCTTGCCCCAAAATAAGGGAAATTTCTGCCTTTTTGCCACAAAATAAGGGGAATTTCAGCTTTTTTAACTCTAAATAAGGGGAATTTCTGCATTTTTGCCACAAAATATTAAGAATTATCCATTGTGCTCCAAAATACAGAAAATTTCTGCCTTTTTTTTTGAAATAAGTGAAATTTCTGCAATTATTCCCCATAATAAAGGATTTTTCTCCAATTTTGCCCTAAAATAAAGGGAATTTCTGTTTTTTGTCCCCAAATAAGGAAATTTTCTGCAATTTTGCCATAAAATAAGGGGAATTTCTGCCTTTTGACATAAAATAAGGGGAATTTCTGCCTTTTTGCCCCAAAATAAAGAAAATTACTGCATGTTTTACCCCAAAATTAGGTGAATTTCTGCAATTTTGCTCCAAAATACGGGGATTTTCTGCTTTTTTCGCTGAAAATAAAGGGAATTTCTGCCATTTTGCCGCGAAATAAGTGAAATTTCTGCAGTTTTACCCCAAAATAAAAAGAAGTTCTGCGTTTTGGCCCCAAAATTAGGGGAATTTCTGCAATTTTGCTCCAAAATACCGGGAATTTCTCCCTTTTTGCTTGAAAATAAAGGGAATGTATACATTTTTGCTATAAAAAAGGGAAATTTCTTCATTTTTACCCCAAAATAAGAGAATTTTCTGCCTTTTTGACTCAAAATAAGTGCAATTTCTGACTATTCCCCAAAAATAAACAGAGTTTCTGACTTTTTGCCCCAAAATATGGGGAATTTCTAAATTTTTGCCCTGAAATAAGTTAAATTTCTAAAATTTTTCCCCAAAATAAGGGTAATGTCTGCTTTTTGCCCCAAAATAAAGGGAATTTCTGCCTTTTTGCCCTAAAATAAGGGGAATTTCAGCCTTTTTACATTAAAATAAGGGGAATTTCTGCATTTTTGCCCCAAAATATGGGAAATTTCTGCCTTTTTGCACAAAAAAGAAAAATTTCTGCAATTTTGTACCAAAATAAAAGAAATTTCTGCCTTTTTGCCCCAAAATAAGAAAATTTCTGCTTTTTTCCCTGAAATAAGTGAAAATTCTGAAATTTTCCTCGAAAATAAAGGAAATTTTTGGAATTTTGACCCAAAATAAGTGGAATTTCTGAGTTTTGCCCCAAAATAAGAAGATTTTCTGTCTTTTTGCCCGAACATATAGGGAATTTCTGCCTTTTTGCATAACAATTAGGGGAATTTCTGCAATTTTGCTCCAAAATACGGGAAATTTCTGCTTTTTTGCCAGAAAATATGAGGAATGCAAACCTTTTTGCCATAAAAAAGGGAAATTTCTTCATTTTTGCTCCAAAATAAGGGGAATTTATGCTTTTTTGCCTCTAAATAAGTGGAATTTCTGTCTTTTTCCCCCAAAACAAGAGGAATTTCTGTCTTTTTTGCCCCAAAATAAGAAAAATTTCTGACTTATTACCCTGAAATAAGTGAAATTTCTACAATTTTGCCCCATAATATGGGAAATTTCTGCCTTTTTGCCCCAAAATAAGGGGAATTTAAGCCTTTTTACCTCAAAATAAGGGGAATTTCTGCATTTTTGCTTCAAAATATAAAAAAATTTCTGTTTTTTTGCCCCAATATAAGAAAAATTTCTGAAATTTTGTACCAAAATAAAAGAAATTTCTGCCTTTTTGCCCCAAAATAACAAAATTTCTGCTTTTTTCCCTGAAATAAGTGAAAATTCTGCAATTTTGCCACAAAATAAGTGAAATTTCTGCAATTTTGCCCCAAAATAAGGGAAATTTTTAGAATTTTGCCACAAAATAAGTGGAATTTCTAAGTTTTGCCCCAAAATAATGAGAATTTCTGTCTTTTTGCCTCAACATATAAGGAATTTCTGCCTTTTTGCCCCACAATTAGGGGAATTTCTGCAATTTTGCTCCAAAATACGGGGAATTTCTGCCTTTTGGCCGAAAAAAGAAGAATGCATATCTTTTTGCCATAAAAAAGGGAAATTTCTTCATTTTTGCTCCAAAATGAAGGGAATTTCTGCTTTTCTGCCTCTAAATATGTGGAATTTCTGTCATTTTCCCCCAAAACAAAGGGAATTTCCATCTTTTTTGCCCCAAAATAATGAAAATTTCTGTCTTATTACCCTGAAATAAGTGAAATTTCTGCAATTTTGCCCCAAAATAAGGGAAATTTCTGTAATTTTGCCCCAAAATAAGTGGAATTTTTGAGTTTTGCCCCAAAATAAAGAGAATTTCTGTCTTTTTGCCCTAACATATAGGGAATTTCTGCCTTTTTGCCCCACAATTAGGGGAATCTCTGCAATTTTTCTCCAAAATATGGGGAATTTCTGCTTTTTAGCCCGAAAAAAGGGGAATGTATACCTTTTGCCACAAAAAAGGGAAATTTCTTCATTTTTGCCCTAAAATAAGAGCAATTTCTGCCTTTTTACCTCAAAATAAGTGAAATTTCTGCCTTTTTACCCAAAAATAAACAGAATTTTTATCTTTTTGACTCAAAATAAAAGGAATTTTTGAATTATGCCCTAAAATAAGTGAAATTCTGCAATTTTGCCTCAAAATAAAAGAAATTTCTGCTTTTTTGCCACAATATAAGGGAAATTTCTGTCTTTTTGCCTCAAAATAAGGGAAATTTCTGCCTTTTTGCTCCCAAATAAGGGGAATTTCAGCCTTTTTTCATCAAAATAAGGGGAATTTCTGCATTTTTGCCACAAAATATTAAGAATTTCTGCCATTGTGCTCCAAAATACGGAAAATTTCTGCCTTTTCTCCCTGAAATAAGTGAAATTTCTGCAATTTTTCCCTATAATAAAGGAATTTTCTGCAATTTTGCCGCAAAATACGGGGATTTTCTGCCTTTTTCGCCAAAAATATAGGGAATTTCTGCCATTTTGCCGCGAAATAAGTGAAATTTCTGCAGTTTTACCCCAAAATAAGAGAAAGTTCTGCATTTTGGCCCCAAAATTAGGGGAATTTCTGCAATTTTGCTCCAAAATACCGGGAATTTCTCCCTTTTTGCTTGAAAATAAAGGGAATGTATACATTTTTGCTATAAAAAAGGGAAATTTCTTCATTTTTACCCCAAAATAAGAGGAATTTCTGCCTTTTTGACTCAAAATAAGTGCAATTTCTGACTATTCCCCAAAAAAACAGAGTTTCTGACTTTTTGCCCCAAAATAAGGGGAATTTCTGAAATTTTGCCCTGAAATAAGTTAAATTTCTAAAATTTTTCCCCAAAATAAGAATAATGTCTGCTTTTTGCCCCAAAATAAAGGGAATTTCTGCCTTTTTGCCCTAAAATAAGGGGAATTTCAGCCTTTTTACCTCAAAATAAGGGGAATTTCTGCATTTTTACCCCAAAATATGAGAAATTTCTGCCTTTTTGCACAAAAAAGAAAAATTTCTGCAATTTTGTAACAAAATAAAAGAAATTTCTGCCTTTTTGCCCCAAAATAAGAAAATTTCTGCTTTTTTCCCTGAAATAAGTGAAAATTCTGAAATTTTCCTCGAAAATAGAGGAAATTTCTGGAATTTTGACCCAAAATAAGTGGAATTTCTGAGTTTTGCCCCAAAATAAGAAGAATTTCTGTCTTTTTTGCCCCAACATATAGGGAATTTCTGCCTTTTTGCACAACAATTAGGGGAATTTCTGCAATTTTGCTCCAAAATACGGGATATTTCTGCTTTTTTGCCAGAAAATAAGAAGAATGCAAACCTTTTTGCCATAAAAAAAAAAATTTCTTCATTTTTGCTCCAAAATAAGGGGAATTTATGCTTTTTTGCCTCTAAATAAGTGGAATTTCTGTTTTTTCCCCCAAAACAAGAAGAATTTCTGTCTTTTTTGCCCCAAAATAAGAAAAATTTCTGACTTATTACCATGAAATAAGGGAAATTTCTGCAATTTTGCCCCATAATAAGGGAAATTTCTGCCTTTTTGCCCCAAAATAAGGGGAATTTAAGCCTTTTTACCTCAAAATAAGGGGAATTTCTGCATTTTTGCTTCAAAATATAGAAAAATTTCTGTTTTTTTGCCCCAATATAAGAAAAATTTCTGAAATTTTGTACCAAAATAAAAGAAATTTCTGCCTTTTTGCCCCAAAATAAAAAAAATTCTGTTTTTTTTCTGAAATAAGTCAAATTTCTGCAATTTTGCCCCAAAATAAGTGAAATTTCTGCAATTCGCCCCAAAATAGGGGAAATTTTTAGAATTTTGCCACAAAATAAGTGGAATTTCTAAGTTTTGCCCCAAAATAAGGAGAATTTCTGTCTTTTTGCCCCAACATATAAGGAATTTCTGCCTTTTTGCCCCACAATTAGGGGAATTTCTGCAATTTTGCTCCAAAATACGGGGAATTTCTGCCTTTTGGCCGAAAATAAGAAGAATGCATACCTTTTTGCCATAAAAAAGGGAAATTTCTTCATTTTTGCTCCAAAATGAAGGGAATTTCTGTTTTTTGCCTTTAAATAAGTGGAATTTCTGTCATTTTCCCCAAAAACAAAGGGAATTTCTGTCTTTTTTGCCCCAAAATAATGAAAATTTCTGTCTTATTACCCTGAAATAAGTGAAATTTCTGCAATTTTGCCCCAAAATAAGGGAAATTTCTGCCGTTTTGCCCCCAAATAAGGGGAATTTCACCCTTTTTACCTAAAAATACGGGAAATATCTGGATTTTTGCGTCAAAATATGGGAAATTTCTGCCTTTTTGCCCCAAAATAAGAAACATTTCTGAAATTTTGTAGAAAAATAAAAGAAATTTCTGCCTTTTTGCCACAAAATAAGAAAATTTCTGCTTTTATTCTGAAATAAGTAAAATTTCTGCAATTTTGCCCCAAATATAAGTAAAATTTCTGAGTTTTGCACCAAAATAAGGAGAATTTCTGACTTTTTGCCCCAACATATAGGGAATTTCTGCCTTTTTGCCACACAATTAAGGGAATTTGTACAATTTTGCTCCAAAATACAGGGAATTTCTGCTTTTTTGCCTGAAAATAAGAAGAATGCATACGTTTTTGCCATAAAAAGGGGAAATTTCTTCATTTTTGCTCCAAAATAAGGGGAATTTCTGCTTTTTTGCCTCTAAATAAGTAGAATTTCTGTATTTTTCCCCCAAAATAAAGGGAATTTCTGTCTTTTTTGCCCCAAAATAAAGAAAATTTCTGACTTATTACCCTGAAATAAGTGAAATTTCTGCAATTTTGCCCCAAAATAAAAAAAATTTCTGCTGTTTTGCTCCCAAATAAGGGGAATTTCAGCCTTTTTACCACAAAATAAGGGGAATTTCTGCATTTTTGCTTCAAAATAAGGAAAATTTCTGCCTTTACCCCAAAATAAGAAAAATTTCTGCAATTTTGTACCAAAATAAAAGAAATTTCTGCCTTTTTGCCCCAAAATAAAAAATTTCTGTTTTTTTTTTTCTGAAATAAGTCAAATTTCTGCAATTTTGCCCCAAAATAAGGGAAATTTCTGGAATTTTGCCCCAAAATAAGTGGAATTTATGAGTTTTGCCCCAAAATAAGGAGAATTTCTGTCTTTTTGCCCCAACATATAGGGAATTTCTGCCTTTTTGCCCCACAATTTAGGGAATTTCTGCAATTATGCTCCATAATACGGGGAATTTCTGCCTTTTTGCCCAAAAATAAGAAGAATGCATAGCTTTTTGACATAAAAAAGGGAAATTTCTTAATTTGTTCTCCAAAATAAGGGGAATTTCTGCTTTTTTGCCTCTAAATAAGTGGAATTTCTGTCTTTTTCCCCCAAAACAAAGGGAATTTCTGTATTTTTTGCCCAAAAAATAAGGAAAATTTCTGCCTTTTTTCCCCCAAATTAGGGGAATTTCAGCCTTTTTACCTCAAAATAAAAAGAATTTCTGCATTTTTGCCACAAAATATTAGGAATTTCTGCCTTTTTGCCGCAAAATAAGAAAAATTTCTGCCTTTTTTCCCTGAAATAAGTGAAATTTCTGCAATTTTGCCCCAAAATAAATGAAATTTCTCCATTTTTGCCCCAAAATAAGGGAAATTTCTGTAATTTTGCCCCAAAATAAGTGGAATTTTTGAGTTTTGCCCCAAAATAAAGAGAATTTCTGTCTTTTTGCCCTAACATATAGGGAATTTCTGCCTTTTTGCCCACAATTAGGGGAATTTCTGCAATTTTTCTCCAAAATATGGGGAATTTCTGCTTTTTAGCCCGAAAAAAAGGGGAATGTATACCTTTTGCCACAAAAAAAGGGAAATTTCTTCATTTTTGCCCTAAAATAAGAGCAATTTCTGCCTTTTTACCTCAAAATAAGTGAAATTTCTGCCTTTTTACCCAAAAATAAACGGAATTTTTATCTTTTTGACTCAAAATAAAAGGAATTTTTTAATTATGCCCTAAAATAAGTGAAATTCTGCAATTTTGCCTCAAAATAAAAGAAATTTCTGCTTTTTTGCCACAAAAAAAGGGAAATTTCTGTCTTTTTGCCTCAAAATAAGGGAAATTTCTGCCTTTTTGCTCCCAAATAAGGGGAATTTCAGCCTTTTTTCATCAAAATAAGGAGAATTTCTGCATTTTTGCAACAAAATATTAAGAATTTCTGCCATTGTGCTCCAAAATACGGAAAATTTCTGCCTTTTCTCCCTGAAATAAGTGAAATTTCTGCAATTTTTCCCTATAATAAAGGAATTTTCTGCAATTTTGCCCCAAAATACGGGGATTTTCTGCCTTTTTCGCCAAAAATATAGGGAATTTCTGCCATTTTGCCGCGAAATAAGTGAAATTTCTGCAGTTTTACCCCAAAATAAGAGAAAGTTCTGCGTTTTGGCCCCAAAATTAGGGGAATTTCTGCAATTTTGCTCCAAAATACCGGGAATTTCTCCCTTTTTGCTTGAAAATAAAGGGAATGTATACATTTTTGCTATAAAAAAGGGAAATTTCTTCATTTTTACCCCAAAATAAGAGGATTTTCTGCCTTTTTGACTCAAAATAAGTGCAATTTCTGACTATTCCCCAAAAATAAACAGAGTTTCTGACTTTTTGCCCCAAAATAAGGGGAATTTCTGAATTTTTGCCCTGAAATAAGTTAAATTTCTAAAAATTTTCCCCAAAATAAGGGTAATGTCTGCTTTTTGCCCCAAAATAAAGGGAATTTCTGCCTTTTTGCCCTAAAATAAGGGGAATTTCAGCCTTTTTACCTCAAAATAAGGGGAATTTCTGCAATTTTGTAACAAAATAAAAGAAATTTCTGCCTTTTTGCCCCAAAATAAGAAAATTTCTGCTTTTTTCCCTGAAATAAGTGAAAATTCTGAATATTTTACTCGAAAATAAAGGAAATTTCTGGAATTTTGACCCAAAATAAGTGGAATTTCTGAGTTTTGCCCCAAAATAAGAAGAATTTCTGTCTTTTTTGCCCCAACATATAGGGAATTTCTGCCTTTTTGCACAACAATTAGGGGAATTTCTGCAATTTTGCTCCAAAATACGGGAAATTTCTGCTTTTTTGCAGGAAAATAAGAAGAATGCAAACCTTTTTGCCATAAAAAAGGAAAATTTCTTCATTTTTGCTCCAAAATAAAGGGAATTTATGCTTTTTTTGCCTCTAAATAAGTGGAATTTCTGTTTTTTCCCCCAAAACAAGAAGAATTTCTGTCTTTTTTGCCCCAAAATAAGAAAAATTTCTGACTTATTACCCTGAAATAAGTGAAATTTCTGCAATTTTGCCCCATAATAAGGGAAATTTCTGCCTTTTTGCCCCAAAATAAGGGGAATTTAAGCCTTTTTACCTCAAAATAAGGGGAATTTCTGCATTTTTGCTTCAAAATATAGAAAAATTTCTGTTTTTTTGCCCCAATATAAGAAAATTTTCTGAAATTTTGTACCAAAATAAAAGAAATTTCTGCCTTTTTGCCCCAAAATAAAAAAATCCTGTTTTTTTCTGAAATAAGTCAAATTTCTGCAATTTTGCCCCAAAATAAGTGAAATTTCTGCAATTTTGCCCCATAATAAGGGAAATTTGTAGAATTTTGCTACAAAATAAGTGGAATTTCTAAGTTTTGCCCCAAAATAAGGAGAATTTCTGTCTTTTTGCCCCAACATATAAGGAATTTCTGCCTTTTTGCCCCACAATTAGGGGAATTTCTGCAATTTTGCTCCAAAATACGGGGAATTTCTGCCTTTTGGCCGAAAATAAGAAGAATGCATACCTTTTTGCCATAAAAAAAGAAATTTTTTCATTTTTGCTCCAAAATGAAGGGAATTTCTGCTTTTTTGCCTTTAAATAAGTGGAATTTCTGTCATTTTCCCCCAAAACAAAGGTAATTTCTGTCTTTTTTGCCCCAAAATAATGAAAATTTCTGTCTTATTACCCTGAAATAAATGAAATTTCTGCAATTTTCCCCAAAATAAGGGAAATTTCTGCCGTTTTGCTCCCAAATAAAAGAAATTTCAGCCTTTTTACCTCAAAATAAGGGGAATTTCTGCATTTTTCCTCAAAATAAGGGAAATTTCTACCTTTTTGCCCCAAAATAAGAAAAGTTCTGCTTTTTTTCTGAAATAAGTAAAATCTCTGCAATTTTGCCCCAAAATAAGTGAAATTTCTGAGTTTTGCCCCAAAATTAGGAGAATTTCTGACTTTTTGCCTCAACATATAGGGTATTTCTGCCTTTTTGCCCCACAATTAGGGGAATTTCTGCAATTTTGCTGCAAAATACGGGGAATTTCTGCTTTTTTGCCCGAAAATAAGAAGAATGCATACGTTTTTGCCATAAAAAAGAGAAATTTCTTCATTTTTGCTCCAAAATAAGGAGAATTTCTGTTTTTTTTCCTCTAAATTAGTAGAATTTCTGTATTTTAACCCCAAAATAAAGGGAATTTCTGTCTTTTTTGCCCCAAAATAAGGAAAATTTCTGACTTATTACCGTGAAATAAGGGAAATTTCTGCAATTTTGCCCAAAAATAAAGGAAATTTCGGCCGTTTTGCCCTTAAATAAGGGGAATTTCATCCTTTTTACCTCAAAATAAGGGGAATTTCTGCATTTTTGCCCCAAAATATGGAAAATTTCTGCCCTATTGCCCCAAAAGAAGAAAAATTTCTGCAATTTTGTACCAAAATAAAAGAAATTTCTGCCTTTTTGCCCCAAAATAAGAAAATTTCTGCTTTTTTTCTGAAATAAGTGAAATTTCTGCAATTTTGCCCCAAAATAAGTGAAATTTCTGTAATTTTCCTCCAAAATAAAGGAAATTTCTGGAATTTTTCCCCCAAATAAGTGGAATTTCTTAGTTTTGCCCCAAATAAGGAAATTTCTGTTTTTTTGCCCCAACATATAGGGAATTTCTGCCTTTTTGCCCCACAATTAGAGGAATTTCTGCAATTTTGCTCCAAAATACAGGGAATTTCTGCCTTTTTGCCGAAAATAAGAAGAATGCATACCTTTTTGCCATAAAAAAAGGGAAATTTCTTCATTTTTGATCCAAAATGAGGGGAATTTCTGCCTTTTTGCCTCTAAATAAGTGGAATTTCTGTCTTTTTCCCCCAAAACAAAGAGAATTTCTGTATTTTTTGCCCCAAAATAAGGAAAATTTCTGACTTATTACCCTGAAATAAGTGAAATTTCTGCAATTTTGCCCCAAAATAAGTGAAATTTCTGCCGTTTTGCCCCAAATAAGGGGAATTTCAGTCTTTTTACCTCAAAATAAGGGGAATTTCTGCATTTTTCCCTCAAAATATGGGAAATTTCTGCCTTTTTGCCCCCAAATAAAGGGAATTTCAGCCTTTTTACCTCAAAATTAGGGGAATTTCTGCGTTTTTGCCTCAAAATATGGGAAATTTCTGCCTTTTTGCCCCAAAATAAGAAAAATTTCTGCAATTTTGTACCAAAATAAAAGAAATTTCTGCCTTTTTGCCCCAAAATAAGAAAATTTCTGCTTTTTTTCTGAAATAAGTCAAATTTCTGCAATTTTGCCCCAAAATAAGGGAAATTTCTGGAATTTTGCCCCAAAATAAGCGGAATTTCTGAGTTTTGCCCCAAAATAAGGAGAATTTCTGTTTTTTTGCCTCAACATATAGGGAATTTCTGCTTTTTTTGCCCAACAATTAGGGGAATTTCTGCAATTTTGCTCCAAAATATGGGGAATTTCTGCATTTTTGCCCAAAAATAGGAATAATGCATACCTTTTTGCCATAAAAATGGGAAATTTCTTCATTTTCGCTCCTAAATAAGAGGAATTTCTGCTTTTTGCCTCTAAATAAGTGGAATTTCTGTCTTTTTTCCACAAAACAAAGGGAATTTCTGTCTTTTTTCCCTCATAATAAAGAAAACTTTTGACTTATTACCCTGAAATAAGTGAAATTTCTGCGATTTTGCCCGAAAATAAGGGAAATTTCTGCCTTTTTGCCCCCAAATAAGGGGAATTTCACCCTTTTTACCTAAAAATACGAGAAATATCTGGATTTTTGCCTCAAAATATGGAAAATTTCTGCCTTTTTGCCCCAAAATAAGAAAAATTTCTGAAATTTTGTACCAAAATAAAAGAAATTTCTGCCTTTTTGCCCCAAAATAAGAAAATTTCTGCTTTTTTTCTGAAATAAGTAAAATTTCTGCAATTTTGCCCCAAAATAAGTAAAATTTCTGAGTTTTGCCCCAAAATAAGGAGAATTTCTGATTTTTGCCCCAACATATAGGGAATTTCTGCCTTTTTGCCCCACAATTAGGGGAATTTCTACAATTTTGCTCCAAAATACGGGGAATTTCTGCTTTTTTCCCTGAAAATAAGAAGAATGCATACGTTTTTGCCATAAAAAAGGGAAATATCTTCATTTTTGCTCCAAAATAAGGGGAATTTCTGCTTTTTTGCCTCTAAATAAGTAGAATTTCTGTATTTTTCCCCCCAAAAAAGGGAATTTCTGTCTTTTTTGCCCCAAATTAAGAAAAATTTCTGACTTATTACCGTGAAATACGTGAAATTTCTGCAATTTTGCCACAAAATAAGGAAAATTTCTGCCGTTTTGCTCCCAAATAAGGGGAATTTCAGCCTTTTTACCACAAAATAAGGGGAATTTCTGCATTTTTGCTCCAAAATATGGAAAATTTCTGCCTTTTTGCCCCAAAATAAGAAAAATTTCTGCAATTTTGTACCAAACTAAAAGAAATTTCTGCCTTTTTGCCCCAAAATAAAAAATTTCTGTTTTTTTTTTCTGAAATAAGTCAAATTTCTGCAATTTTGCCCCAAAATAAGGGAAATTTCTGGAATTTTGCCCCAAAATAAGTGGAATTTATGAGTTTTGCCCCAAAATAAGGAGAATTTCGGTCTTTTTCCCCAACATATAGGGAATTTCTGCCTTTTTGCCCCACAATTTGGGGAATTTCTGCAATTTTGCTCCAAAATACGAGGAATTTCTTCCATTTTTCCCAAAAATAAGAAGAATGCATACCTTTTTCCCATAAAAAAGGGAAATTTCTTCATTTTTGCTCCAAAATAAGGGGAACTTCTGCTTTTTAGCCTACAAATAATTGGAATTTCTGTTTTTTCCCCCAAAACAAAGAAATTTTTGTCTTTTTTGCCCCAAAATAAATAAAATTTCTGACTTATTACCCTGAAATAAGTGAAATTTCAGCAATTTTGCCCCAAAATAAAAAAAATTTCTGCCTTTTTGCACCCAAATAAAAAGAATTTCAGCCTTTTTACCTCAAAGTAAGGGGAATTTCTGCCTTTTTGCCACAAAATAAGGAAAATTTCTGCCTTTTTTCCCTGAAATAAGTGAAATTTCTGCAATTTTGACCCAAAATAGGGGAAATTTCTAGAATTTTGCCCCAAAATAATGGAATTTCTGAGTTTTGCCCCAAAATAAGGAGAATTTCTGCTTTTTTGCCCTAACAAATAAGGAATTTCTGCCTTTTTTCCTCACAATTAGGGAAATTTCTTCAATTTTGCTCCAAAATACAGGGAATATCTGTTTTTTGCCCAAAAATAGGAAGAATGCAAACCTTTTTGCCATAAAAAAGGGAAATTTTTTCAGTTTTGCTCCAAAATAAGAAGAATATAATCTTTTTGCCTCTAAATAAGTGGAATTTCTGTCTTTTTCCACAAAAACAAAGGGAATTTCTGTCTATTTTGCCCCAAAATAAGGAAAATTTCTGACTTATTACCCTGACATTAGTGAAATTTCTGCAATTTTGCCCCAAAATAAGGGAAATTTCTGTCTTTTTGCTCCAAAATAAGGGGAATTTCACCCATATTAACACAAAATAAGGGGAATTTCTGCATTTTTGCCCCAAAATATACGAAATTACTGCGTTTTTGCTTCAAAATAAGAAAAATTTCTGCAATATGTTACCAAAATAAAAGAAATTTCTGCCTTTTGCCCCAAAATAAGAAAATTTCTGCTTTTTATTCTGAAATAAGTGAAATTTCTGCCATTTTGCCCAAAAATAAGTGAAATTTTTATAATTTTCCCCCAAAATAAAGGAAATTTCTTGAGTTTTTGCCTCAAAATAAGTGGAATTTCTGAGTTTTGCCCCAAAATAAGGAGAATTCTGTCTTTTTGCCCAAACATATAGGGAATTTCTGCCTTTTTGCCCCACAATTAGAGGAATTTCTGCAATTTTGCTCCAAAATATGAGGAATTTCTGCTTTTTTGCCTGAAAATAAGAAGAATGCATACGTTTTTGCCATAAAAAAAGGAAATTTTTTCATTTTTGCTCCAAAATAAGAGGAATTTCTGCTTTTTTGCCTCTAAATAAGTGGAATTTTTGTCTTTTCCCGCAAAATAAAGGGAATTTCTGTCTTTTTGCCCCAAAATAAGGAAAATTTCTGACTTATTACCCTGAAATAAGTGAAATTTCTGCAATTTTGCCCCAAAATAAAAGAAATTTCTGCCATTTTGCCCCCAAATAAGGGGAATTTCAGCATTTTTACCTCAAAATAAGGGGAATTTCTGCATTTTTGCCTCAAAATATGAGAAATTTCTGCCTTTTTGCCCCAAAATAAAAAAATTTTCGCAATTTTGTACCAAAATAAATGAAATTTCTAGAATTTTGCTCCAAAATAAGTGGAATTTCTGAGTTTTGCCCCAAAATAAGGAAAATTTCTTTCTTTTTGCCCCAACATATAGGGAATTTCTGCTTTTTTGCCCAACATTTAGAAGAATTTCTGCAATTTTGCTCCAAAATATGAGGAATTTCTGCCTTTTTGCCCAAAAATAAGAAGAATGCATACCTTTTTGCCATAAAAAAGGGAAATTTCTTCATTTTTGCTCCAAAATAAGGGGAATTTCTGCTTTTTTGCCTCTAAATAAGTGGAATTTCTGTCTTTGTCCCCCAAAACAACGGGAATTTCTGTCATTTTTGCCACAAAATAAAGAAAATTTCTGACTTATTACCCAGAAATAAGTGAAATTTCTGCGATTTTGCAAGAAAATAAGGAAAATTTTTGCCTTTTTGCCCCCAAATAAAAAGAATTTCAGCATTTTTACCTCAAAATAAGGAAAATTTTTGGATTTTTGCTTCATATATGGGAAATTTCTGCCTTTTTGCCCCAAAATAAGAAAAATTTTTGCAATTTTGTACCAAAATAAAAGAAATTTCTGCCTTTTTGCCCCAAAATAAGAAAATTTCTGCTTTTTTTCTGAAATAAGTCAAATTTCTGCAATTTTGCCCCAAAATAAGTGAAATTTCTGGAATTTTGCCCCAAAATAAGGGAAATTTCTGGAATTTTGCCACAAAATAAGTGGAATTTCTGAGTTTTGCCCCAAAATAAGAAGAATTTCTGCCTGTATTCCCAGAAATAAGTGAAATTTCTGCAATTTTGCCCCAAAATAAAAGAAATTTTTAGAATTTTGCCCGAAATAAGTGGAATTTCTGAGTTTTGCCCAAAAATAAGGAGAATGTCTGTCTTTTTGCCCTAACATATAGGGAATTTCTGCCTTTTTGCCCCACAATTAGGGGAATTTCTGCAATTTTGCTCCAAAATACGGGGAATTTCTGCTTTTTAGCTCGAAAATAAGGGGAATGTATACCTTTTGCCAAAAAAGGGGAAATTTCTTCATTTTTGCCCCAAAATAAAAGGAATTTCTGCCTTTTTACCTCAAAATAAGTGAAATTTCTGCCTTTTTACCCAAAAATAAACGGAATTTTTATCTTTTTGACTCAAAATAAAAGGAATTTTTGAATTATGCCCTGAAATAAGTGAAATTCTGTAATTTTGCCCCAAAATAAAAGAAATTTCTGCCTTTTTGCCACAAAATAAGGGGAATTTCTGTCTTTTTGCCTCAAAATAAAAAATATTTCTGCATTTTTGTACCAAAATAAAAGAAATTTCTGCCTTTTTGCCCCAAAATAAGAAAATTTCTGCTTTTTTTTTGAAATAAGTCAAATTTCTGCAATTTTGCCCCAAAATAATGGAAATTTCTGGAATTCTGCCTCAAAATAAGTGGAATTTCTGAGTTTTGCCCCAAAATAAGGAGAATTTCTGTCTTTTTGCCCCAACATATAGAAAATTTCTGCCTTTTTGCCCCACAATTAGGAGAATTTCTGCAATTTTGCACCAAAATACGAGGAAGTTCTGTCTTTTTGCTCAAAAATAAGAAGAATGCATACCTTTTTGCCACAAAAAAGGGAAATTTTTTCATTTTTGCCCCAAAATAAGAGGAATATCTGCTTTTTTGCCTCTAAATAAGTGGAATTTCTGTCTTTTTCCCTCAAAACAAAGGGAATTTCTGTCTTTTTATCCCCAAATTAGGAAAATTTCTGCCTCTTTTCCCTGAAATAAGTGAAATTTCTGCAATTTTGCCCCAAAATAAGTGAAATTTCTGCAAATTTTCCCCAAAATAAAGAATATTTCTAGAATTTTGCCCCAAAATATGTAGAATTTCTGAGTTTTCCCTCAAAACAAGGAGAATTTCTGTCTTATTGCCCCAACATATAGGAAATTTCTTCCTTTTTGCCCCAAAATTAGGGGAATTTCTGCAATTTTGCTCCAAAATACGGGGAAGTTCTTCCTTTTTGACCAAAAATAAAAAGAATGCATAACTTTTTGCCATAATAAAAAGAAAATTCTTCATTTTTGCTCCAAAATAAGGGGAATTTCTGCTTTTTTGCCTCTAAATAAGTGGAATTTCTGTCTTTTTACCTCAAAATAAGTGAAATTTCTGCCTTTTTACCTAAAAATAAATGGAATTTTTTCTTTTTGACTCAAAATAAAAGGAATTTTTGAATTATGCCCCGAAATAAGTGAAATTCTGCAATTTTGCCTCAAAATAAAAGAAATTTCTGTCTTTTTGCCACAAAATAAGGGGTATTTCTGCCTTTTTGCCTCAAAATAAGGGAAATTTCTGCCTTTTTGCCCCCAAATAAGGGGAATTTCAGCCTTTATTCCTCAAAATAAGGGGAATTTCTGCATTTTTGCCACAAAATATTAAGAATTTCTGCCATTGTGCTCCAAAATACGGAAAATTTCTGCCTTTTTTACTGAAATAAGTGTAATTTCTGCAATTTTTCTCTATAATAAAGGAATTTTCTGCAATTTTGCCCTAAAATACGGGGATTTTCTGCCTTTTTCGCCAAAAATAAAAGGAATTTCGGCCATTTTGCCGAGAAATAAGTGAAATTTCTGCATTTTTACCCCAAAATAAGAGGAAGTTCTGCGTTTTGGCCCCAAAATTAGGGGAATTTCTGCAATTTTGCTCCAAAATACAGGGAATATCTGCCTTTTTGCCCGAAAATAAAGGGAATGTATACATTTTTGCCATAAAAAAGGGAAATTTCTTCATTTTTATCCCAAAATAAGGGGATTTTCCACCTTTTTGACTCAAAATAAGAGCAATTTCTGACTTTTCCCCTAAAATAAATGGAGTTTCTGACTTTTTGCCCCAAAATAAGGGGAATTTCTGACTTTTTGCCCTGAAATAAGTTAAATTTGTAAAATTTTTCCCCAAGATAAGGGAAATGTCTGCTTTTTGCCCCAAAATAAAGGGAATTTCTGCCTTTTTGCCCCAAAATAAGGGGAATTTCAGTCTTTTTACCTAAAAATAAGGAAAATTTCTGCATTTTTGCCTCAATATATGGGAAAATTCAGCCTTTTTGCACAAAATAAGAAAAATTTCTGCAATTTTGTACCAAAATAAAAGAAATTTCTGCCTATTTGCCCCAAAATAAGAAAATTTCTGCTTTTTCCTGAAATAAGTCAAATTTCTGCAATTTTGCCCCAAAATAAGGGAAATTTTTGGAATTTTGCCCCAAAATAAGTGGAATTGCTGAGTTTTGCCCCAAAATAAAGAGAATTTCTGTCTCTTTGCCCTAACATATAGGGAATTTCTGCCTTTTTGCCCCACAATTAGAGGAATTTCTGCAATTTTGCTCCAAAATATGGGGAAATTCTGCCTTTTTGCCCAAAAATAAGAAGAATGCATACCTTTTTGCCATAAAAAAGGGAAATTTGTTCATTTTTGCTCCAAAATAAGGGGAATTTCTGCTTTTTTGCCTCTAAATAAGTGGAATTTCTGTCTTTTTCCCCCAAAACAAAGGGAATTTCTGTATTTTTTGCCCCAAAATAAGGAAAATTTCTGACTTATTACCCTGAAATAAGTGAAATTTCTGCAATTTAGCCCCCAAATAAGGAAATTTTCTGCCTTTTTCCCCCAAATAAGGGGAATTTCAGCCTTTTTACCTCAAAATAAGGAGAATTTCTGCATTTTTGCCACGAAATATTAGGAATTTCTGCCTTTTTTGCCCAAAAATAAATAAAATTTCCGCCTTTTTTCCCTGAAATAAGTGAAATTTCTGCAATTTTGCCCCAAAATAAGTGAAATTTCTGCATTTTTGCCCCAAAATAAGGGAAATTTCTGGAATTTTGCCCCAAAATAAGTGGAATTTCTGAGTTTTGCCCCAAAATAAAGAGAATTTCTGTCTTTTTGCCCTAACATATAGGGAATTTCTGCCTTTTTGTCCCACAATTAGGGGAATTTCTGCAATTTTGCTCCAAAATACGGGGAATTTCTGATTTTTAGCCCGAAAATAAGGGGAATGTGTCCCTTTTGCCACAAAAAAGGGAAATTTCTCCATTTTTGCCCCAAAATAAGAGGAATTTCTGCCTTTTTACTTCAAAATAAGTGAAATTCCTGCCTTTTTACCCAAAAATAAACGGAATTTTTATCTTTTTGACTCAAAATAAAAGGAATTTTTGAATTATGCCCTGAAATAAGTGAAATTCTTCAATTTTGCCTCAAAATAAAAGAAATTTCTGCATTTTTGCCACAAAATAAGGGAAATTTCTGCCTTTTTGCTCAAAATAAGGGGAATTTCAGCCTTTTTTAATCAAAATAAGGGGAATTTCTGCATTTTTGCCACAAAATATTGAGAATTTCTGCCATTGTGCTCCAAAATACGGAAAATTTCTGCCTTTTTTCACTGAAATAAGTGAAATTTCTGCAATTTTTCCCTATAATAAAGGAATTTTCTGCAATTTTGCCCCAAAATACGTTGATTTTCTGCCTTTTTCGCCAAAAATAAAGGGAATTTCTGCCATTTTGCCGCGAAATAAGTGAAATTTCTGCAGTTTTACCCCAAAATAAGAGGAAGTTCTGCGTTTTGGCCACAAAATTAGGGGAGTTTCTGCAATTTTGCTCCAAAATACGGGGAATTTCTGCCTTTTTGCCCGAAAATAAAGAGAATGTATACATTTTTGCCATAAAAAAGGGAAATTTCTTTATTTTTACCCCAAAATAAGGGGATTTTCCGCCTTTTTGACTCAAAATAAGTGCAATTTCTGACTGTTCCTCAAAAATAAACGGAGTTTCTGACTTTGTGCCCCAAAATAAGGGTAATTTCTGACTTTTTGCCCTGAAATAAGTTAAATTTGTAAAATTTTTCTCCAAAATAAGGGAAATGTCTGCTTTTTGCCACAAAATACAGGGAATTTCTGCCTTTTTGCCCAAAAATATGGGGAATTTCAGCCTTTTTACCTCAAAATAAGGGGTATTTCTGCATTTTTGCCCCAAAATATGGGAAATTTCTGCCTTTTTGCACAAAATAAGAAAAATTTCAGCAATTTTGTACCAAAATAAAAGAAATTTCTGCCTTTTTGCCTCAAAATAAAAAATTTCTGCTTTTTTCCCTGAAATAAGTGAAAATTCTGCAATTTTGCCACAAAATAAGTGAAATTTCTGCAATTTTGCCCCAAAATAAGGGAAATTTCTGGAATTTTGCCCCAAAATAAGTGGAATTTCTGAGTTTTGCCCCAAAATAAGGAGAATTTCTATCTTTTTGCCCCAACATATAGGGAATTTCTGCCTTTTTACACCACAATTAGGAAGATTTCTGCAATTTTGCTCCAAAATACGGGAAATTTCTGCTTTTTTTGCCAGAATATAATAAGAATGCAAACCTTTTTGCCATAAAAAAGGGAAATTTCTTAATTTTTGCTCCAAAATAAGGGGAATTTATGCTTTTTTAGCTCTAAATAAGTGGAATTTCTGTCTTTTTCCCACAAAACAAAGGAAATTTCTGTCTTTTTGCCCCAAAATAAGAAAAATTTTTGAATTATTACCCTGAAATAAGTAAAATTTTTGCAATTTTGCCCCATAATAAGGGAAATTTCTGCCTTTTTGCCCCAAAATAAGGCGAATTTCAGCCTTTTTAACTCAAAATAAGGGGAATTTCTGCATTTTTGCCACAAAATATTAAGAATTTCTGCCATTGTGCTCCAAAATACGGAAAATTTCTGCCTTTTTTCCCTAAAATACGTGAAATTTCTGCAATTTTTCTTCATAATAAAAAAATTTTCTGCAATTTTGCCCTAAAATAAAGGGAATTTTTTTTTTGTCCCCAAATAAGGAAATTTTCTGCAATTTTGCCATAAAATAAGGGGAATTTCTGCCTTTTGCCATAAAATAATGGGAATTTCTGCCTTTTTGCCCCAATATAAAGAAAATTACTGCATGTTTTACTCCAAAATTAGGTGAATTTCTGCAATTTTTCTCCAAAATACGGGGATTTTCTGCCTTTTTTGCCTAAAATAAAGTGAATTTCTGCAATTTTGCCGCGAAATAAGTGAAATTTCTGCAGTTTTACCACAAAATAAGGGGAAGTTCTGTGTTTTGGCCCCAAAATTAGGGGAATTTCTGTAATTTTGCTCCAAAATACGTGGAATTTCTGCCTTTTTGCCCGAAAATAAAAGGAATGTATACATTTTTGCCATAAAAAAGAGAAATTTCTTCATTTTTGCTCCAAAATAAGGGGAATTTCTGCTTTTTTGCCTCTAAATAAGTGGAATTTCTGTCTTTTTCCCCCAAAAGAAAGGGAATTTCTGTCTTTTTTGCCCCAAAATAAGAAAAATTTCTGACTTATTACCCTGAAATAAGTGAAATTTCGGCAATTTTGCCAAAAATGAGGGAAATATCTGCTCTTTTGCCCCCAAATAAGGGGAATTTCAGCCTTTTTACCTCAAAATAAGGGATATTTCTGCATTTTTACCACAAAATATTAGTAATTTCTGCCTTTTTGCCCAAAAATAAGGAAAATTTCTGCCTTTTTCCCCTGAAATAAGTGAAATTTCTGCAATTTTGCCGCAAAATAAGTGAAATTTCCTAATTTTTGCCCCAAAATAAGGTGAATTTCTGGAATTTTGCCCCAAAATAAGTGGAATTTCTGCAATTTTGCACCAAAATAAAAGAAATTTCTTGAATTTTGCCCCAAAAAAAGTGGAATTTCTGAGTTTTGCCCCAAAATAAGGAGAATTTCTGTCTTTTTGCCCTAACATATAGGGAATTTCTGCTTTTTTGCTCCAAAATTAGGGGAATTTCTGCAATTTTGCTCCAAAATACGGGGAATTTCTGCTTTTTAGCTCGAAAATAAGGGGAATGTATACCTTTTGCCAAAAAAAGGTAAATTTCTTCATTTTTGCCCCAAAATAAGAGGAATTTCTGCCTTTTTACCTCAAAATAAGTGAAATTTCTGCCTTTTTACCCAAAAATAAAAGGAATTTTTAACTTTTTGACTCAAAATAAAAGGAATTTTTGAATTATGCCCTGAAATAAGTGAAATTCTGTAATTTTGCCCCAAAATAAAAGAAATTTCTTCCTTTTTGCCACAAAATAAGGTGAATTTCTGTCTTTTTGCCTCAAAATAAAGGATATTTCTGCAACTTTTTAACAAAATAAAAGAAATTTCTGCCTTTTTGCCCCAAAATAAGAAAATTTCTGCTTTTTTTCTGAAATAAGTCAAATTTCTGCAATTTTGCCCCAAAATAAACGAAATTTCTGGAATATTGCCCCAAAATAAGTGGAATTTCTTAGTTTTGCCCCAAAATAAAGAGATTTTCTGTCTTTTTGCCCTAACATATAGGGAATTTCTGCCTTTTTGCTCCACAATTAGGGGAATTTCTGCAATTTTGCTCCAAAATGCGGGGAATTTCTGATTTTTAGCCCAAAAATAAGGGGAATGTATCCCTTTTGCCACAAAAAAGGGAAATTTCTCCATTTTTGCCCCAAAATAAAAGGAATTTCTTCCTTTTTACCTCAAAATAAGTGAAATTTCTGCCTTTTTACCCAAAAATGAATGGAATTTTTATCTTTTTGACTCAAAATAAAGAATTTTTGAATTATGCCCTGAAATAAGTGAAATTCTGCAGTTTTGCCTCAAAATAAAAGAAATTTCTGCCTTTTTGACACAAAATAAGGGAAATTTCTGTCTTTTTGCCTCAAAATAAGGGAAATTTCTGCCTTTTTGCTCCCAAATAAGGGGAATTTCAGCCATTTTTCCTCAAAATAAGGGGAATTTCTGCATTTTTGCCACAAAATATTAAGAATTTCTGCCATTGTGCTCCAAAATACGGAAAATTTCTGCCTTTTTTCACTGAAATAAGTGAAATTTCTGCAATTTTTCCCTATAATAAAGGAATTTTCTGCAATTTTGCCCCAAAATACGTTGATTTTCTACTTTTTTCGCCAAAAATAAAGGGAATTTCTGCCATTTTGCCGCGAAATAAGTGAAATTTCTGCAGTTTTACCCGAAAATAAAAGGAAGTTCTGAGTTTTGTCCCCAAAATTAGGGGATTTTCTGCAATTTTGCTCCAAAATACGGGGAATTTCTGCCTTTTTGCCCGAAAATAAAGAGGATGTATACATTTTTGCCATAAAAAAGGGAAATTTCTTCATTTTTACGCCAAAATAAGGGGATTTTCCGTTTTTTTGACTCAAAATAAGTGCAATTTCTGACTTTTCCTCAAAAATAAACGGAGTTTCTGACTTTTTGCCCCAATATAAGGGGAATTTCTGACTTTTTGCCCTGAAATAAGTTAAATTTGTAAAATTTTTTCCCCAAAATAAGGGAAATGTCTGCTTTTTGCCACAAAATAAAGGGAATTTCTGCCCTTTTGCCCAAAAATAAGGGGAATTTCAGCCTTTTTACCTCAAAATAAGGGGAATTTCTGCATTTTTGCCCCAAATTATGGGAAATTTCTGCCTTTTTTTCCCTAAAATAAGTGAAATTTCTGCAATTTTTCCCCATAATAATGGAATTTTCTGCAATTTTGCCCTAAAATAAAGGGAATTTCTGTGTTTTGTCCCCAAATAAGGAAATTTTCTGCAATTTTGCCATAAAATAAGGGGAATTTCTGCCTTTTGCCATAAAATAATGGGAATTTCTGCATTTTTGCCCCAAAATAAAGAAAATTACTGCATGTTTTACTCCAAAATTAGGTGAATTTCTGCAATTTTTCTCCAAAATATGGGGATTTTCTGCCTTTTTTACCGAAAATAAAGAGAATTTCAGCCATTTTGCCGCGAAATAAGTGAAATTTCTGCAGTTTTACACCAAAATAAGGAGAAGTTCTGTGTTTTGGCCCCAAAATTCGGGGAATTTCTGCAATTTTGCTCCAAAATACAGGGAATTTCTAACTTTTTGCCCGAAAATAAAAGGAATGTATACATTTTTGCCATAAAAAAGGGAAATTTCTTCATTTTTGCTCCAAAATAAGGGGAATTTCTGCTTTTTTGCCTCTAAATAAGTGGAATTTCTGTCTTTTTCCCCCAAAACAAAGGGAATTTCTGTCTTTTTTGCCCCAAAATAAGGAAAATTTCTGACTTATTACCCTGAAATAAGTGAAATTTCTGCAATTTTGCCCCAAAATGAGGGAAATTTCTTCTCTTTTGCCCCCAAATAAGGGGAATTTCAGCCTTTTTACCTCAAAATAAGTGATATTTCTGCATTTTTATCAAAAAATATTAGGAATTTCTGCCTTTTTGCCCCAAAATAAGGAAAATTTCTGCCTTTTTTCCCTGAAATAAGTGAAATTTCTGCAATTTTGCCCCAAAATAAGCGAAATTTCCTCATTTTTGCCCCAAAATAAGTGGAATTTATGGAATTTTGCCCCATAATAAGTGGAATTCTGCAATTTTGCCCCAAAATAAGAGAAATTTCTGGAATTTTGCCCCAAAATAAGTGGAATTTCTGAGTTTTGCCCCAAAATAAGGAGAATTTCTGTCTTTTTGCCCTAACATATAGGGAATTTTTGCCTTTTTGCTCCACAATTAGGGGAATTTCTGCAATTTTGCACCAAAATACGGGGAATTTCTGCTTTTTAGCTCCAAAATAAGGGGAATGTATACCTTTTGCCAAAAAAAGGTAAATTTCTTCATTTTTGCCCCAAAATAAGAGGAATTTCTGCCTTTTTACCTCAAAGTAAGTGAAATTTCTGCCTTTTTATCCAAAAATAAACGGAATTTTTAGCTTTTTGACTCAAAATAAAAGGAATTTTTGAATTATGCCCTGAAATAAGTGAAATTCTGTAATTTTGCCCCAAAATAAAAGAAATTTCTGCCTTTTTGCCACAAAATAAGGGGAATTTCTGTCTTTTTGCCTCAAAATAAAGGATATTTCTGCAACTTTGTACCAAAATAAAAGAAATTTCTGCCTTTTTGCCCCAAAATAAAGAAAATTACTGCATGTTTTACTCCAAAATTAGGTGAATTTCTGCAATTTTTCTCCAAAATATGGGGATTTTCTGCCTTTTTTGCCGAAAATAAAGGGAATTTCTGCCATTTTGCCGCGAAATAAGTGAAATTTCTGCAGTTTTACCCCAAAATAAGGGGAAGTTCTGCGTTTTGGCCCCAAAATTAGGGGAATTTCTGCAATTTTTGCTCCAAAATACAGGGAATTTCTGCCTTTTTGCCCGAAAATTAAAGGAATGTATACATTTTTGCCATAAAAAAGGGAAATTTCTTCATTTTTGCTCCAAAATAAGGGAAATTTCTGCTTTTTTGCCTCTAAATAAGTGGAATTTCTGTCTTTTTCCCCCAAAACAAAGGGAATTTCTGTCTTTTTTGCCCCAAAATAAGGAAAATTTCTGACTTATTACCCTGAAATAAGTGAAATTTCGGCAATTTTGCCCCAAAATGAGGGAAATTTCTGCTCTTTTGCCCCCAAATAAGGGGAATTTCAGCCTTTTTACCTCAAAATAAGGGATATTTCTGCATTTTTACCACAAAATATTAGAAATTTCTGCCTTTTTGCCCCAAAATAAGGAAAATTTCTGCCTTTTTTCCCTGAAATAAGTGAAATTTCTGCAATTTTGCCCCAAAATAAGTGAAATTTCCTCATTTTTGCCCCAAAATAAGGGGAATTTCTGGAATTTTGCCCCAAAATAAGTGGAATTTCTGCAATTTTGCCACAAAACAAGAGAAATTTCTGGAATTTTGCCCCAAAATAAGTGGAATTTCTGAGTTTTGCCCCAAAACAAGGAGAATTTCTGTCTTTTTGCCTCAAAATAAAGGATATTTCTGCAACTTTGTAACAAAATAAAAGAAATTTCTGCGTTTTTGCCCCAAAATAAGAAAATTTCTGCTCTTTTTCTGAAATAAGTCAAATTTCTGCAATTTTGCCCCAAAATAAGGGAAATTTCTGGAATATTGCCCCAAAATAAGTGGAATTTCATAGTTTTGCCCCAAAATAAAGAGAATTTCTGTATTTTTGCCCTAACATATAAAGAATTTCTGCCTTTTTGCCCCACAATTAGGGGAATTTCTGCAATTTTGCTTCAAAATACGGGGAATTTCTGATTTTTAGCCCGAAAATAAGGGGAATGTATCCCTTTTGCCACAAAAAAGAGAAATTATTCCATTTTTGCCCCAAAATAAGAGGAATTTATGACTTTTTACCTCAAAATAAGTGAAATTTCTGCCTTTTTACCCTAAAATAAACGGAATTTTTATCTTTTTGACTCAAAATAAAAGGAATTTTTGAATTATGCCCTGAAATAAGTGAAATTCTGCAATTTTGCCTCAAAATATAAGAAATTTCTGCCTTTTTGCCACAAAATAAGGGGAATTTCTGTCTTTTTGCCTCAAAATAAGAGAAATTTCTGCCTTTTTGCTCCCAAATAAGGGGAATTTCAGCCTTTTTTTTTTTTCAAAATAAGGGGAATTTCTACATTTTTGCCACAAAATATTAAGAATTTCTGCCATTGTGCTCCAAAATACGGAAAATTTCTGCCTTTTTTCACTGAAATAAGTGAAATTTCTGCAATTTTTTCCTATAATAAAGGAATTTTCTGCAATTTTGCCCAAAAATACGTTGATTTTCTGCCTGTTTCGCCAAAAATAAAGGGAATTTCTGCCATTTTGCTGCAAAATAAGTGAAATTTCTGCAGTTTTACCCCAAAATAAGAGGAAGTTCTGTGTTTTGGCCCCAAAATTAGGGGAATTTCTGCAATTTTGCTCCAAAATACATGGAATTTCTGCCTTTTTGCCCGAAAATAAAGGGAATGTATACATTTTTCCCATAAAAAAAAAATTTCTTCATTTTTACCCCAAAATAAAGGGAATTTCCGCCATTTTGACCAAAAATAATTGCAATTTCTGACTTTTCCCCAAAAATAAACGGAGTTTCTGACTTTTTGCCCCAAAATAAATGGATTTTCTGACTTTTTGCCCTGAAATAAGTTAAATTTGTAAAATTTTTCCCCAAAATAAGGGAAATGTCTGTTTTTGCCCCAAAATAAAGGGAATTTCTGCCTTTTTGCCCCAAAATAAGGGGAATTTCAGTCTTTTTACCTCAAAATAAGGGAAATTTCTGCATTTTTGCCCTAATATATAGGATATTTCTGTTTTTTTGCACAAAATAAGAAATATTCCTGCAATTTTGTACCAAAATAAAAGAAATTTCTGCCTTTTTGCCTCAAAATAAGAAAATTTCTGCTTTTTTCCCTGAAATAAGTGAAAATTCTGCAATTTTGCCACAAAATAAGTGAAAGTTCTTCAATTTTGCCGCAAAATAAGGGAAATTTCTGGAATTTTGCCCCAAAATAAGTGGAATTTCTGAGTTTTTCCCCAAAATAAGAAGAATTTCTGTATTTTCTCCCCAACATATAGGGAATTTCTGCCTTTTTGCACCACAATTAGGAGAATTTCTGCAATTTTGCTCCAAAATATGGGAAATTTCTGCTTTTTTTGCCAGAAAATAAGAAGAATGCAAAACTTTTTGCCATAAAAAAGGGATATTTTTTCATTTTTGCTCCAAAATAAGGGGAATTTATGCTTTTTTGCCTCTAAATAAGTGGAATTTCTGTCTTTTTCCCAAAAAACAAAGGGAATTTCTGTATTTTTTGCCCCAAAATAAGAAATATTTCTGACTTATTACCCTGAAATAAGTGAAATTTCTGCAATTTTGCCCCATAATAAGGGAAATTTCTGCCTTTTTGCCCCAAAATAAAAGGAATTTCAGCCTTTTTAACTCAAAATAAGGGGAATTTCTGCATTTTTGCCACAAAATATTAAGAATTTCTGCCATTGTGCTCCAAAATACGGAAAATTTCTGCCTTTTACCCTAAAATAAGTAAAATTTCTGCAATTTTTCCCCATAATAAAGGAATTTTCTGCAATTTTGCACTAAAATAAAGGAAATTTCTGTTTTTTGTCCCCAAATAAGGATATTTTCTGCAATTTTGCCATAAAATAAGGGGAATTTCTGCCTTTTGCCATAAAATAATGGGAATTTCTGCTTTTTTGCCCCAAAATAAAGAAAATTACTGGATGTTTTACCCCAAAATTAGGTGAATTTCTGCAATTTTGCTCCAAAATACGGGGATTTTCTGCCTTTTTTTGCCGAAAATAAAGGGAAATTCTGCCATTTTGCCGAGAAATGAGTGAAATTTCTGCAGTTTTACCCCAAAATAAGGGGAAGTTCTGCATTTTGGCCCCTAAATTAGGGGAATTTCTGCAATTTTGCTCCAAAATACAGGGAATTTCTGCCTTTTTGCACGAAAATAAAAGGAATGTATACATTTTTGCCATAAACAAAGGAAATTTCTTCATTTTTGCTCGAAAATAAGGGGAATTTCTGCTTTTTTGCCTCTAAATAAGTGGAATTTCTGTCTTTTTCCCCCAAAACAAAGGGAATTTCTGTCTTTTTTGCCCCAAAATAAGGAAAATTTCTGATTTATTACCCTGAATTAAGTGAAATTTCTGCAATTTTGCCCCAAAATAAGGGAAATTTCTGCCTTTTTGCCCCAAAATAACGGGAATTTCAGCCTTTTTACCTCAAAATAAAGGATATTTCTGCATTTTTACCACAAAATATTAGGAATTTCTGAATTTTGCCCGAAAATAAGGAAAATTTCTGCCTTTTTCCCCTGAAATAAGTGAAATTTCTACAATTTTGCCCCAAAATAAGTGAAATTTCCTCA
The DNA here is from genome assembly GCF_963924665.1 of Micromys minutus. Classification (NCBI taxonomy): domain Eukaryota; kingdom Metazoa; phylum Chordata; class Mammalia; order Rodentia; family Muridae; genus Micromys; species Micromys minutus. Next base: position 27,662,924 of record NC_137963.1, on the reverse strand, counting down.
TTTTACCCCGAAAATAAGGGAAATTTCTGGAATTTTGCCCCAAAATAAGTGGAATTTCTGCAATTTTGCCCTAAAATAAAAGAAATATCTGGAATTTTGCCCCAAAATAAGTGGAATTTCTGAGTTTTGCCCCAAAATAAAGAGAATTTCTTTCTTTTTGCCCTAACATATAGGGAATTTCTGCCTTTTTGCCCCACAATAAGGGGAATTTCAGCAATTTTGCTCCAAAATACGGGGAATTTCAGCTTTTTAGCTCGAAAATAAGGGGAATGTATACCTTTTGCCAAATAAAGGGAAATGTCTTCATTTTTGCCCCAAAATAAAAGGAATTTCTACATTTTTACCCAAAAATAAACGGAATTTTTATCTTTTTGATTCAAAATAGAAGGAATTTGTGAATTATGCCCTGAAATAAGTGAAATTCTGTAATTTTGCCCCAAAATAAAAGAAATTTCTGCATTTTTGCCACAAAATAAGGAAAATTTCTGTCTTTTTGCCTCAAAATAAAAGATATTTCTGCAATTTTGTACCAAAATAAAAGAAATTTTTGCCTTTTTGCCCCAAAATAAGAAAATTTCTGCTTTTTTTCTGAAATAAGTCAAATTTCTGAAATTTTGCCCCAAAATAAGGGAAATTTCTGGAATATTGCCCCAAAATAAGTGGAATTTCTTAGTTTTGCCCCAAAATAAAGAGAATTTCTGTCTTTTTGCTCCACAATTAGGGGAATTTCTGCAATTTTGCTCCAAAATACGGAAAATTTCTGATTTTTAGCCCGAAAATAAGGGAAATGTATCCCTTTTGCCACAAAAAAGGGAAATTCTCCATATTTGCCCCAAAATAAGAGGAATTTATGCCTTTATATCTCAAAATAAGTGAAATTTCTGCCTTTTTACCCAAAAATAAACGGAATTTTTATCTTTTTGACTCAAAATAAAAGGAATTTTTGAATTATGCCCTGAAATAAGTGAAATTCTCCAATTTTGCCTCAAAATAAAAAAAATTTTTGCCTTTTTGCCACAAAATAAGAAGAATTTCTGTCTTTTTGCCTCAAAATAAGGGAAATTTCTGCCTCTTTGCTCCCAAATAAGGGGAATTTCAGCCTTTTTTTTCGAAATAAGGGGAATTTCTGCATTTTTGCCACAAAATATTAAGAATTTCTGCCATTGTGCTCCAAAATACGGAAAATTTCTGCCTTTTTTCACTGATATAAGTCAAATTTCTGCAAATTTTCCCTATAATAAAGGAATTTTCTGCAATTTTGCCCCAAAATACGTTGATTTTCTGCCTTTTTCGCCAAAAATAAAGGGAATTTCTGACATTTTGCCGCGAAATAAGTGAAATTTCTGCAGTTTTACCCCCAAATAAGAGGAAGTTCTGTGTTTTGGCCCAAAAATTAGGGAAATTTCTGCAATTTTGCTCCAAAATACATGGAATTTCTGCCTTTTTGCCCGAAAATAAAGGGAATGTATACATTTTTGCCATAAAAAAAAATTTCTTCATTTTTACCCCAAAATAAGGGGATTTTCTGCCTTTTTGACTCAAAATAATTGCAATTTCTGACTTTTCCCCAAAAATAAAGGGAGTGTCTGACTTTTTGCCCCAAAATAAGGGGAATTTCTGACTTTTTGCCCTGAAATAAGTTAAATTTGTAAAATTTTTCCCCAAAATAAGGGAAATGTCTGCTTTTTGCCCCAAAATAAAGGGAATTTCTGCCTTTTTGCCCCAAAATAAGGAAAATTTCAGCCTTTTTACCTCAAAATAAGGGAAATTTCTGCATTTTTGCCCTAAAATATAGGATATTTCTGCCTTTTTGCACAAAATAAGAAAAATTCCTGCAATGTTGTACCAAAATAAAAGAAATTTCTGCCTTTTTGCATCAAAATAAGAAAATTTCTCCTTTTTTCCCTGAAATAAGTGAAAATTCAGCAATTTTGCCACAAAATAAGTGAAATTTCTGCAATTTTGCCCCAAAATAAGGGAAATTTCTGGAATTTTGCCCCAAAATAAGTGGAATTTCTGAGTTTTGCCCCAAAATAAGGAGAATTTCTGTATTTTTGCCCCAACATATAGGGAATTTCTGCCTTTTTGCACCACAATTAGGAGAATTTCTGCAATTTTGCTCCAAAATATGGGAAATTTCTGCTTTTTTGCCAGAAAATAAGAAGAATGCAAACCTTTTTGCCATAAAAAAGGGATATTATTTCATTTTTGCTCCAAAATAAGGGGAATTTATGTTTTTTTGCCTCTAAATAAGTGGAATTTCTGTCTTTTTCCCAAAAAACAAAGGGAATTTCTGTATTTTTTGCCCCAAAATAAGAAAAATTTCTGACTTATTACCCTGAAATAAGTGAAATTTCTGCAATTTTGCCCCATAATAAGGGAAATTTCTGCCTTTTTGCCCCAAAATAAGGCGAATTTCAGCCTTTTTAACTCAAAATAAGGGGAATTTCTGCATTTTTGCCACAAAATATTAAGAATCTCTGCCATTGTGCTCCAAAATACGGAAAATTTCTGCCTTTTTTCCCTAAAATAAGTGAAATTTCTGCAATTTTTCCCCATAATAAAGGTATTTTCTGCAATTTTGCCCTAAAATAAAGGAAATTTCTGTTTTTTGTCCCCAAATAAGGAAATTTTCTGCAATTTTGCCATAAAATAAGGGGAATTTCTGCCTTTTGCCATAAAATAATGGGAATTTCTGCTTTTTTCCCCCAAAATAAAGAAAATTACTGCATGTTTTACCCCAAAATTAGGTGAATTTCTGCAATTTTGCTCCAAAATATGGGGATTTTCTGCCTTTTTTTGCCGAAAATAAAGGGAAATTCTGCCATTTTGCCGAGAAATAAGTGAAATTTCTGCAGTTTTACCCCAAAATAAGGGGAAGTTCTGCATTTTGGCTCCTAAATTAGGGGATTTTCTGCAATTTTGCTCCAAAATACGGGGAATTTCTGCCTTTTTGCACGAAAATTAAAGGAATGTATACATTTTTGCCATAAACAAAGGAAATTTCTTCATTTTTGCTCCAAAATAAGGGGAATTTCTGCTTTTTTGCCTCTAAATAAGTGGAATTTCTGTCTCTTTCCCCCAAAACAAAGGGAATTTCTGTCTTTTTTGCCCCAAAATAAGGAAAATTTCTGATTTATTACCCTGAATTAAGTGAAATTTCTGCAATTTTGCCCCAAAATAAGGGAAATTTCTGCCTTTTTGCCCCCAAATAACGGGAATTTCAGCCTTTTTACCTCAAAATAAAGGATATTTCTGCATTTTTACCACAAAATATTAGGAATTTCTGCCTTTTGCCCGAAAATAAGTAAAATTTCTGCATTTTTTCCCTGAAATAAGTGAAATTTCTGCAATTTTGCCCCAAAATAAGTGAAATTTCCTCATTTTTGCCCCAAAATAAGGGAAATTTTTGGAATTTTGCCCCAAAATAAGTGGAATTTTTGCAATTTTGCCCCAAAATAAGGGAAATTTCTGGAATTTTGCCCCCAAATAAGTGGAATTTCTTAGTTTTGCCCCAAAATAAGGAGAATTTCTGTCTATTTGCCCTAATATATAGGGAATTTTGCCTTTTTGCCCTACAATTAGGGGAATTTCTGCAATTTTGCTGCAAAATACGGGGAATTTCTGATTTTTAGCCCGAAAATAAGGGGAATGTATCCCTTTTGCCACAAAAAAGGGAAATTTTTTCATTTTTGCCCCAAAATAAAAGGAATTTCTGCCTTTTTACCTCAAAATAAGTGAAATTTCTGCCTTTTTACCCAAAAATAAACGGAATTTTTATCTTTTTGACTCAAAATAGAAGGAATTTTTGAATTATGCCCTGAAATAAGTGAAATTCTGCAATTTTGCCTCAAAATAAAACAAATTTCTGCCTTTTTGCCATAAAATAAGGGAAATTTCTGCCTTTTTGCTCCCAAATAAGGGGAATTTCAGCCTTTTTTCCTCAAAATAAGGAGAATTTCTGCATTTTTGCCACAAAATATTAAGAATTTCTGCCATTGTGCTTCAAAATACGGAAAATTTCTGCCTTTTTCACTGAAATAAGTGAAATTTCTGCAATTTTTTCCTATAATAAAGGAATTTTCTGCAATTTTGCCCGAAAATACGTTGATTTTCTGCCTTTTTCTCCAAAAATAAAAAGAATTTCTGCATTTTGCCGCGAAATAAGTGAAATTTCTGCAGTTTTACCCCAGAATAAGAGGAAGTTCTGAGTTTTGGCCCCAAAATTAGGGGAATTTCTGCAATTTTGCTCCAGAATATGGGGAATTTCTGCCTTTTTGCCCGAAAATAAAGGGAATGTATACATTTTTGCCATTAAAAAGGGAAATTTCTTAATTTTTACCCCAAAATAATGGTATTTTCTGCCTTTTTGACTCAAAATAAGTGCAATTTCTGACTTTTCCCCAAAAATAAATGGAGTTTCTGACTTTTTGCCCCCAAATAAGGGGAATTTCTGACTTTTTGCCCTGAAATAAGTTAAATTTGTAAAATTTTTCCCCAAAATAAGGTAAATGTCTGCTTTTTGCCCCAAAATAAAGGGAATTTCTACCTTTTTGCCCCATAATAAGGGGAATTTCAGCCTTTTTACCTCAAAATAAGGGGAATTTCTGCATTTTTGCCCTAAAATATGGGAAATTTCTGCCTTTTTGCACAAAATAAGAAAAATTCCTGCAATTTTGTACCAAAATAAAAGAAATTTCTGCCTTTTTGCCTCAAAAGAAAAAAATTTCTGCTTTTTTCCCTGAAATAAGTGAAAATTCTGCAATTTTGCCACAAAATAAGTGAAATTTCTGCAATTTTGCACCAAAATAAGGGAAATTTATGGAATTTAGCCCCAAAATAAGAGGAATTTCTGAGTTTTGCCCCAAATTAAGGAGAATTTCTGTCTTTTTGCCCCAACATATAGGGAATTTCTGCCTTTTTGCACCACAATTAAGAGAATTTCTGCAATTTTGCTCCAAAATACGGGAAATTTCTGCTTTTTTGCCAGAAAATAAGAAGAATGCAAACCTTTTTGCCATAGAAAAGGGAAATTTCTTCATTTTTGCTCCAAAATAAGGGGAATTTATGCATTTTTTCCTCTAAATAAGTGGAATTTCTGTCTTTTTCCCACAAAACAAAGGGAATTTCTGTCTTTTTTGCCCCAAAATAAGAAAAATTTCTGACTTATTACCCTGAAATAAGTGAAATTTCTGCAATTTTGGCCCATAATAAGGGAAATTTCTGCCTTTTTGCCCCAAAATAAAAGGAATTTCAGCCTTTTTAACTCAAAATAAGGGGAATTTCTGCATTTTTGCCACAAAATATTAAGAATTTCTGCCATTGTGCTCCAAAATACGGAAAATTTCTGCCTTTTTTCCCTAAAATAAGTGAAATTTCTGCAATTTTTCCCCATAATAAAGGAATTTTCTGCAATTTTGCCCTAAAATAAAGGGAATTTCTGTTTTTTGTCCCAAAATAAGGAAATTTTCTTCAATTTTGCTATAAAATAAGGGGAATTTCTGCCTTTTGCCATAAAATAATGGGAATTTCTGCTGTTTTGCCCCAAAATAAAGAAAATTACTGCATGTTTTACCCCAAAATTAGGTGAATTTCTGTAATTTTGCTCCAAAATATGGGGATTTTCTGCCTTTTTTGCCAAAAATAAAGAAAATTTCTGCCATTTTGCCGCGAAATAAGTGAAATTTCTACAGTTTTACCCCAAAATAAGGGGAAGATCTGTGTTTTGGCCCCAAAATTAGGGGAATTTCTGTAATTTTGCTTCAAATACGGGGAATTTCTGCCTATTTGCCCGAAAATAAAAAGAATGTATATATTTTTGCCATAAAAAAGGGAAATTTCTTCATTTTTGCTCCAAAATAAGGGGAATTTCTGCTTTTTTGCCTCTAAATAAGTGGAATTTCTGTCTTTTTCTCCCAAAACAAAGGGAATTTCTGTCTTTTTTGCCCCAAAATAAAGAAAATTTCTGACTTATTACCCTGAAATAATTGAAATTTCTGCAATTTTGCCCCAAAATAAGGAAAATTTCTGCCCTTTTAACCCCAAATAATGGGAATTTCCGCCTTTTTACCTCAAAATAAGGGATATTTCTGCATTTTTACCACAAAATATTAGGAATTTCTGCCTTTTTGCCCCAAAATAAGGAAAATTTCTGCCTTTTTTCCCTGAAATAAGTGAAATTTCTACAATTTTGCCCCAAAATAAGTGAAATTCCCTCATTTTTGCCCGAAAATAAGGGAAATTTCTGGAATTTTGCCCCAAAATAAGTGGAATTTCTGCAATTTTGCCCCAAAATAAAAGAAATATCTGGAATTTTGCCCCAAAATAAGTGGAATTTCTGAGTTTTGCCCCAAAATAAAGAGAATTTCTTTCTTTTTGCGCTAACATATAGGGAATTTCTGCCTTTTTGCCCCACAATAAAGGGAATTTCTGCAATTTTGCTCCAAAATACGGGGAATTTCTGCTTTTTAGCTCGAAAATAAGGGGAATGTATACCTTTTGCCAAATAAAGGGAAATTTCTTCATTTTTGCCCCAAAATAAAAGGAATTTCTGCCTTTTTACCCAAAAATAAACGGAATTTTTATCTTTTTGACTCAAAATAGAAGGAATTTGTGAATTATGCCCTGAAATAAGTGAAATTCTGTAATTTTGCCCCAAAATAAAAGAAATTTCTGCATTTTTGCCACAAAATAAGGGGAATTTCTGTCTTTTTGCCTCAAAATAAAAGATATTTCTGCAATTTTGTACCAAAATATAAGAAATTTTTGCCTTTTTGCCCCAAAATAAGAAAATTTCTGCTTTTTTTTTTGAATTAAGTCAAATTTCTGCAATTTTGCCCCAAAATAAGGGAAATTTCTGGAATATTGCCCCAAATAAGTGGAATTTCTTAGTTTTGCCCCAAAATAAAGAGAATTTCTGTCTTTTTGCCCTAACATATAGGGAATTTCTGCCTTTTTGCCCCACAATTAGGGGAATTTCTGCAATTTTGCTCCAAAATACGTGGAATTTCTGATTTTTAGCCCGAAAATAAGGGGAATGTATCTCTTTTGCCACAAAAAAAGGAAATTTCTCCATTTTTGCTCCAAAATAAGAGGAATTTATACCTTTTTACCACAAAATAAGTGAAATTTCTGCCTTTTTACCCAAAAATAAACGGAATTTTTATCTTTTTGACTCAAAATAAAAGGAATTTTTGAATTATGCCCTGAAATAAGTGAAATTCTGCAATTTTGCCTCAAAATAAAAGAAATTTCTGCCTTTTTGCCACAAAATAAGGGGAATATCTGTCTTTTTGCCTCAAAATAAGAGAAATTTCTGCCTTTTTGCTCCCATATAAGGGGAATTTCAGCCTTTCATTTTCAAAATAAGGGGAATTTCTGCATTTTTGCCACAAAATATTAAGAATTTCTGCTATTGTGCTCCAAAATACGGAAAATTTCTGCCTTTTTTCACTGAAATAGGTGAAATTTCTGCAATTTTTCCCTATAATAAAGGAATTTTCTGCAATTTGCCCCAAAATACGTTGATTTTCTGCATTTTTCGCCAAAAATAAAGGGAATTTCTGCCATTTTGCCGCGAAATAAGTGAAATTTCTGCAGTTTTACCCCAAAATAAGAGGAAGTTCTGTGTTTTGGCCCCAAAATTAGGGGAATTTCTGCAATTTTGCTCCAAAATACAAGGAATTTCTGCCTTTTTGCCCGAAAATAAAGGGAATGTATACATTTTTGCCATAAAAAAGAAAAATTTCTTCATTTTTACCCCAAAATAAAAGGATTTTCCGCCATTTTGACTCAAAATAATTGCAATTTCTGACTTTTCCCCAAAAATAAACGGAGTTTCTGACTTTTTGCCCCAAAATAAAGGGATTTTCTGACTTTTTGCCCTGAAATAAGTTTAATTTGTAAAATTTTTCCCCAAAATAAGGGAAATGTCTGCTTTTTGCCCCCAAATAAAGGGAATTTCTGCCTTTTAGCCCCAAAATAATGGGAATTTCAGCCTTTTTACCTCAAAATAAGGGAAATTTCTGCATTTTTGCTCTAAAATATAGGATATTTCTGCCTTTTTGCACAAAATAAGAAAAATTCCTGCAATTTTGTACCAAAATAAAAGAAATTTCTGCCTTTTTGCCTCAAAATAAGAAAATTTCTCCTTTTTTCCTTGAAATAAGTGAAGATTCTGCAATTTTGCCACAAAATAAGTGAAATTTCTGCAATTTTGCCCCAAAATAAGGGAAATTTCTGGAATTTTGCCCCAAAATAAGTGGAATTTCTGAGTTTTGCCCCAAAATAAGGAGAATTTCTGTATTTTTGCCCCAACATATAGGGAATTTCTTCCTTTTTGCACCACAATTAGGAGAATTTCTTCAATTTTGCTCCAAAATATGGGAAATTTCTGCTTTTTTGCCAGAAAATAAGAAGAATGCAAACCTTTTTGCCATAAAAAAGGGATATTTTTTCATTTTTGCTCCAAAATAAGGGGAATTTATGCTTTTTTGCCTCTAAATAAGTGGAATTTCTGTCTTTTTCCCAAAAAACAAAGGGAATTTCTGTATTTTTTGCCCCAAAATAAGAAAAATTTCTGACTTATTACCCTAAAATAAGTGAAATTTCTGCAATTTTGCCCCATAATAAGGGAAATTTCTGCCTTTTTGCCCCAAAATAAAAGGAATTTCAGCCTTTTTAACTCAAAATAAGGGGAATTTCTGCATTTTTGCCACAAAATATTAAGAATCTCTGCCATTGTGCTCCAAAATACGGAAAATTTCTGCCTTTTTTCCCTAAAATAAGTGAAATTTCTGCAATTTTTCCCCATAATAAAGGAATTTTCTGCAATTTTGCCCTAAAATAAAGGAAATTTCTGTTTTTTGTCCCCAAATAAGGAAATTTTCTGCAATTTTGCCATAAAATAAGGGGAATTTCTGCCTTTTTCCATAAAATAATGGGAATTTCTGCTTTTTTGCCCCAAAATAAAGAAAATTACTGCATGTATTACTCCAAAATTAGGTGAATTTCTGCAATTTTGCTCCAAAATACAGGGATTTTCTGCCTTTTTTTGCCGAAAATAAAGGGAATTTCTGCCATTTTGCCGCGAAATAAGTGAAATTTCTGCAGTTTTACCCCAAAATAAGGGGAAGTTCTGCGTTTTGGCCCCTAAATTTGGGGAATTTCTGCAATTTTGCTCCAAAATACGGGGAATTTCTGCCTTTTTGCACAAAAATAAAAGGAATGTATACATTTTTGCCATAAACAAAGGAAATTTCTTCATTTTTGCTCCAAAATAAGGGGAATTTCTGCTTTTTTGCCTCTAAATAAGTGGAATTTCTGTTTTTTTTCCCCCAAAACAAAGGGAATTTCTGTCTTTTTTGCCCCAAAATAAGAAAAATTTTTGATTTATTACCCTGAATTAAGTGAAATTTCTGCAATTTTGCCACAAAATAAGGGAAATTTCTGCCTTTTTGCCCCCAAATAACGGGAATTTCAGCCTTTTTACCTCAAAATAAAGGATATTTCTGCCTTTTTACCACAAAATATTAGGAATTTCTGCCTTTTGCCCGAAAATAAGGAAAATTTCTGCCTTTTTTCCCTGAAATAAGTGAAATTTCTGCAATTTTGCCCCAAAATAAGTGAAATTTCCTCATTTTTGCCCCAAAATAAGTGAAATTTTTGGAATTTTGCCCCAAAATAAGTGGAATTTCTGCAATTTTGCCCCAAAATAAGGGAAATTTCTGGAATTTTGCCCCCAAGTAAGTGGAATTTCTGAGTTTTGCCCCAAAATAAGGAGAATTTCTGTCTATTTGCCCTAACATATAGGGAATTTTTGCCTTTTTGCCCTACAATTAGGGTAATTTCTGCAATTTTGCTGCAAAATACGGGGAATTTCTGATTTTTAGCCCGAAAATAAGAGGGAATGTATCCCTTTTGCCACAAAAAAGGGAAATTTTTTCATTTTTGCCCCAAAATAAAAGGAATTTCTGCCTTTTTACCTCAAAATAAGTGAAATTTCTGCCTTTTTACCCAAAAATAAACGGAATTTTTATCTTTTTGACTCAAAATAAAAGGAATTTTTGAATTATGCCCTGAAATTAGTGAAATTCTGCAATTTTGCCTCAAAATAAAAGAAATTTCTGCCTTTTTGCCACAAAATAAGGGAAATTTCTGCCTTTTTGCTCCCAAATAAGGGGAATTTCCGCCTTTTTTCCTCAAAATAAGGGGAATTTTCGCATTTTTGCCACAAAATATTAAGAATTTCTGCCATTGTTCTCCAAAATACAGAAAATTTCTGCCTTTTTCACTAAAATAAGTTCAATTTCTGCAATTTTTCCCTATAATAAAGGAATTTTCTGCAATTTTGCCCGAAAATACGTTGATTTTCTGCCTTTTTCGCCAAAAATAAAAAGAATTTCTGCCATTTTGCCGCGAAATAAGTGAAATTTCTGCAGTTTTACCCCAGAATAAGAGGAAGTTCTGCGTTTTGGCCCCAAAATTCGGGGAATTTCTGTAATTTTACTCCAAAATACAGGGAATTTCTGCCTTTTTGCCCGAAAATAAAGGGAATGTATACATTTTTGCCATAAAAAAGGGAAATTTCTTCATTTTTACCCCAAAATAATGGTATTTTCTGCCTTTTTGACTCAAAATAAGTGCAATTTCTGACTTTTCCCCCAAAATAAATGGAGTTTCTGTTTTTTGCTCCCAAATAAGGGGAATTTTTGACTTTTTGCCCTGAAATAAGTTAAATTTGTAAAATTTTTTCCCAAAATAAGGTAAATGTCTGCTTTTTGCCCCAAAATAAAGGGAATTTCTGCCTTTTTGCCCCAAAATAAGGGGAATTTCAGCCTTTTTACCTCAAAATAAGGGGAATTTCTGCATTTTTGCCCTAAAATATGGGAAATTTCTGCCTTTTTGCACAAAATAAGAAAAATTCCTGCAATTTTTACCAAAATAAAAGAAAATTCTGCCTTTTTGCCTCAAAATAAAAAAATTTCTGCTTTTGTTCCCTAAAATAAGTGAAAATTCTGCAATTTTGCCACAAAATAAGTGAAATTTCTGCAATTTTGCACCAAAATAAGGGAAATTTCTGAAATTTTGCCCCTAAATAAGTGGGATTTCTGAGTTTTGCCCCAAAATAAGGAGAATTTCTGTCTTTTTGCCCCAACATATAGGGAATTTCTGCCTTTATGCACCACAATTAGGAGAATTTCTGCAATTTTGCTCCAAAATATGGGAAATTTCTGCTTTTTTGCCAGAAAATAAGAAGAATGCAAAACTTTTTGCCATAAAAAAGGGAAATTTCTTCATTTTTGCTCCAAAGTAAGGGGAATTTATGCTTTTTTGCATCTAAATAAGTGGAATTTCTGTCTATTTTCCACAAAACAAAGGGAATTTCTGTCTTTTTTGCCCCAAAATAAGAAAAATTTCTGACTTATTACCCTGAAATAAGTGAAATTTCTGCAATTTTGCCCCATAATAAGGGAAATTTCTGCCTTTTTGCCAGAAAATAAAAGGAATTTGAGCCTTTTTAACTCAAAATAAGGGGAATTTCTGCATTTTTGCCACAAAATATTAAGAATTTCTGCCATTGTGCTCCAAAATACGGAAAATTTCTGCCTTTTTTCCCTAAAATAAGTGAAATTTCTGCAATTTTTCCCCATAATAAAGGAATTTTCTGCAATTTTGCCCTAAAATAAAGGAAATTTCTGTTTTTTGTCCCCAAATAAGGAAATTTTCTGCAATTTTGCTATAAAATAAGGGGAATTTCTGCCTTTTGCCATAAAATAATGGGAATTTCTGCTTTTTTGCCCCAAAATATAGAAAATTACTGCATGTTTTACCCCAAAATTATGTGAATTTCTGCAATTTTGCTCCAAAATACGGGGATTTTCTGCCTTTTTGCCAAAAATAAAGCGAATTTCTGCCATTTTGCCGCGAAATAAGTGAAATTTCTGCAGTTTTACCCCAAAATAAGGGGAAGATCTGCGTTTTGGCCCCAAAATTAGGGGAATTTCTGCAATTTTGCTCCAAAATACGAGGAATTTCTGCCTTCTTGCCCGAAAATAAAAGGAATGTATATATTTTTGCCATAAAAAAAGGAAATTTCTTCATTTTTGCTCCAAAATATGGGGAATTTCTGCATTTTTGCCTCTAAATAAGTGGAATTTCTGTCTTTTTTCTTCAAAACAAAAGGAATTTCTGTCTTTTTTGCCCCAAAATAAGGAAAATTTCTGACTTATTACCCTGAAATAAGTGAAATTTCTGCAATTTTGCCCCAAAATAAGGAAAATTTCTGCCCTTTTAACCCCAAATAAGGGGAATTTCCGCCTTTTTACCTCAAAATAAGGGATATTTCTGCATTTTTACCACAAAATATTAAGAATTTCTGCATTTTTGCCCCAAAATAAAAAAAAAATTCTGACTTTTGTCCCTGAAATAAGTGAAATTTCTACAATTTTGCCCCAAAATAAGTGAAATTTCCTCATTTTTGCCCGAAAATAAGGGAAATTTCTGGAATTTTGCCCCAAAATAATGGAATTTCTGCAATTTTGCCCCAAAATAAAAGAAATATCTGGAATTTTGCCCCAAAATAAGTGGAATTTCTGAGTTTTGCCCCAAAATAAAGAGAATTTCTTTCTTTTTGCCCTAACATATAGGGAATTTCTGCCTTTTTGCCCCACAATAAAAGGAATTTCTGCAATTTTGCTCCAAAATACGGGGAATTTCTGCTTTTTAGCTAGAAAATAAGGGGAATGTATACCTTTTGCCAAATAAAGGGAAATTTCTTTATTTTTGCCCCAAAATAAAAGGAATTTCTGCCTTTTTACCCAAAAATAAACGGAATTTTTATCTTTTTGACTCAAAATAGAAGGAATTTGTGAATTATGCCCTGAAATAAGTGAAATTCTGTAATTTTGCCCCAAAATAAAAGAAATTTCTGCATTTTTGCCACAAAATAAGGGGAATTTCTGTCTTTTTGCTTCAAAATAAAAGATATTTCTGCAATTTTGTACCAAAATAAAAGAAATTTTTGACTTTTTGCCCCAAAATAAGAAAATTTCTGCTTTTTTTCTGAAATAAGTCAAATTTCTGCAATTTTGCCCCAAAATAAGGGAAATTTTGGAATTTTGCCACAAAATGAGTGGAATTTCTTAGTTTTGCCCCAAAATAAAGAGAATTTCTGTCTTTTTGCCCTAACATATAGGGAATTTCTGCCTTTTTGCTCCACAATTAGGGCAATTTTGCAATTTTGCTCCAAAATACGGGGAATTTCTGATTTTTAGCCCGAAAATAAGGGGAATGTATCCATTTTGCCAAAAAAAGGGAAATTTCTTCATTTTTGCCCCAAAATAAGAGGAAGTTCTGATTTTTTACCTCAAAATAAGTGAAATTTCTGACTTTTTACCCAAAATAAACGGAATTTTTATCTTTTTGACTCAAAATAAAAGGAATTTTTGAATTATGCCCTGAAATAAGTGAAATTCTGCAATTTTGCCTCAAAATAAAAGAAATTTATGCCTTTTTGCCACAAAATAAGGGGAATTTCTGTCTTTTTGCCTCAAAATAAAAGGAATTTCAGCCTTTTTTCCTCAAAATAAGGGGAATTTCTGCATTTTTGCCACAAAATATTAAGAATTTCTGCTATTGTGCTCCAAAATACGGAAAATTTCTGCCTTTTTTCACTGAAATATGTGAAATTTCTGCAATTTTTCCTTATAATAAAAGAATTTTCTGCAATTTTGCCCCAAAATACATTGATTTTCTGCCTTTTTCGCCAAAAATAAAGGGAATTTCTGCCATTTTGCCGCGAAATAAGTGAAATTTCTGCAGTTTTACCCCAAAATAAGAGGAAGTTCTGCGTTTTGGCCCCAAAATTAGGGGAATTTCTGCAATTTTGCTCCAAAATACGGGGAATTTCTTCCTTTTTGCGCGAAAATAAAGGGAATGTATATATTTCTGCCATAAAAAAGGGAAATTTCTTCATTTTTACCCCAAAATAAGGGGATTTTCTGCCTTTTTGACTCAAAATAAGTGCAATTTCTGACTTTTCTCCAAAAATAAACGGAGTTTCTGACTTTTTGCCCCAAAATAAGGGGAATTTCTGACTTTTTGCCCTGAAAAAAGTTAAATTTATAAAATCTTTCACCAAAATAAGGGAAATGTCTGCTTTTTGCCCCAAAATAAAGGGAATTTCTGCCTTTTTGCCCCAAAATAAAGGGAATTTCAGCCTTTTTACCTCAAAATAAGGGGAATTTCTTCATTTTTGCCCCAAAATATGGGAAATTTCTGCCTTTTTGCACAAAATAAGAAAAATTTCTGCAATTTTGTACCAAAATAAAAGAAATTTCTGCCTTTTTGCCCCAAAATAAAATTTCTGCTTTCTTTCTGAAATAAGTCGAATTTCTGCAATTTTGCCTCAAAATAAGGGAAATTTCTGGAATTTTGCCCCAAAATAAGTGGTATTTCTTAGTTTTGCCCCAATATAAGGAGAATTTCTGTCTTTTTGCCCTAACATATAGGGAATTTCTGCCTTTTTGCCCCACAATTAGGAGAATTTCTGCAATTTTGCTGCAAAATACGGGGAATTTCTGCCTTTTTGCCCAAAAATAAGAAGAATGCATAACTTTTTGCCATAAAAAAGGGAAATTTCTTCATTTTTGCTCCAAAATAAAAAGAATTTCTGCTTTTTTGCCTCTAAATAAGTGGAATTTCTGTCTTTTTCCCTCAAAACAAACGGAACTTTTGTATTTTTTGCCCCAAAATAAGGAAAATTTCTGACTTATTACCCTAAAATATTTGAAATTTCTGCAATTTTGCCCCAAAATAAGGGAAATTTCGGCCTTTTTGCCCCCAAATAAGGGGAATTTCAGCCTTTTTACCTCAAAATAAAAAGAATTTCTGCATTTTTGCTACAAAATATTAGGAATTTCTGCTTTTTTTGCCCCAAAATAAGGAAAATTTCTGCCTTTTTTCCCTGAAATAAGTGAAATTTCATCAATTTTACCCCAAAATAAGTGAAATTTCTGCATTTTTGCCCCAAAATAAGGGAAATTTCTGGAATTTTGCCACAAAATAAGTGGAATTTCGGAGTTTTGCCCCAAAATAATGAGAATTTCTGTCTTTTTGCCCTAACATATAGGGAATTTCTGCCTTTTTGCCCTACAATTAGGGGAATTTCTTCAATTTTGCTCCAAAATACGGGGAATTTCTGCTTTTTAGCCCGAAAATAAGGGGAATGTTTTCCTTTTGCCACAAAAAAAGGAAATTTCTTCATTTTTGCCTCAAAATAAGAGGAATTTCTGCCTTTTTACCTCAAAATAAGTGAAATTTCTGCCTTTTTACCCAAAAATAAACGGAATTTTTATCTTTTTGACTCAAAATAAAAGGAATTTTTGAATTATGCCCTGAAATAAGTGAAATTCTGCAATTTTGCCTCAAAATAAAAGAAATTTCTGCCTTTTTGCCATAAAATAAGGGGAATTTCTGTCTTTTTGCCTCAAAATAAGGGAAATTTCTGCCTTTTTGCTCCCAAATAAAGGGAATTTCAGCCTTTTTTACTCAAAATAAAAAGAATTTCTGCATTTTTGCCACAAAATATTAAAAATTTCTGCTATTGTGCTCCAAAATACGGAAAATTTCTGCCTTTTTGTCCTGAAATAAGTGAAATTTCTGCAATTTTTCCCTATAATAAAGGAATTTTCTGCAATTTTGCCCCAAAATACGGAGATTTTCTGCCTTTTTCGCCAAA